>NC_142338.1:8472500-9132500 GCF_054954075.1 Amborella trichopoda
TATATATAGAATGCTCTAGGATTGCATAGGATTCTTTGGCTACCGCAGCGGCGGTCAAAGTCAACCAACCCTAGCGCCTTAAGAGAGGCCGAGACCTCCCTCCCTTATCTCCAGTGTGGCTTGAAAGAAAGCAAGCCACCTTTTTTTTTGCAATGAATGGAGGAGAGTTCTTTATAACAGCGGCGGCACAGTACAGTAGAGTGATTCTGACTGAGACTCCTGCTTGATCTCTTTCGAGGCCCCCCACCCCAGCTCTAGGCTAGGTATAGGCCTCTCTATAAGTGGGTTGGAGGATAAAGGGGAGTGGAGGCGGGCCCTTTCCACCGTTCGCATCTCTGTTCCAAACTCTAAAATAACGACTTTTCCTCGTTCCCATTACTCCGCGGCCCATCTGCCTTTTCCATTGTCAACCCCGGCTACTTTGAAAGTCAAGTTAAGCAAAATGGGCTATTTTAGGGCTTCTTATGTATAAAGGCGAACAGCCCTCTGAGGGCCTTTTGGTTTAAGGGCTGCTTGCTCGCCTTTTGAATAGAAGGAAGTGGGATAGCGGGAGTGATTTCGGTAAACCGATGCATGAGCTGAGGCTCCCATGTCCCGCCGACCCTCCGAATCCGAAAGAGTCAGGTCGTAAAACGGCTCATAGGGAGTCAGAAGCAAGCAGAGTAAAAGGCCTAACTGGATCAAACTCTAATAAGCAGAGGGGGAGACAAATTCATGAAAAGTGAGAAGCCGGGGACTGACTTTCTATGAATAGATCTTACTTGATGGGGTAAGAGTAGGAACATCTATTAGTCCGTATCGTGGGTCTACTTGTTACAAAAGGCGAACACCCCCATTCCAAAACATTCACATAGGTCCTCAGGCGGGAGGAAAGTGAGGGATGAAAAGAGTCTATTTACCTTTTGACAATATTCAAAAATGTATCACGGCCCTATCTATTCGTCTTTTTCTTCCAAAGAGTTCCGCATCTCTCCGGGGCCGGGGGAAGACCGAAATAGGCGTGGGGAAGAGGGAGAGGGGGGGCAACGAGCCCTCTCCCATTGCTGTTCCCGGACCACCCACCCCTTCCTTCCCCTTCGCCCGGCCCAGTGAGGTCCGAAGAGATCAGTCGAACGAAGTGAAGTGATAGGAAGAGAACACTGCTTAGGGAGAGTGATTCTCTATTCATTAGACCCGGCGGGTATGGATCGAAGTAGGAACCACCCGCCAGCAGCAGAGGGGGTTCGATTCCCGTTATACGCGATGTGGCGAAAAAGACTTATTCAACATGCCTGCATTAAGATTTCAAACTTGTCGTCCACTTCCAGGAAATGTTCGGAACAGAGAACTTACAATAATACAACGCCGCATTCTCCGAAGATTGAGGAACAAGAAGAGATCTATTAAGAGAAAGATTTCTCCGAGAAAAAATCTTAACAGTTACATCAAATTACAAACTACACGAAAGTTGTCCCTTTTTCATGGGGATTTACCCATCACAGAGATGCACAGAGGAACAGAACGAACTTCATATATCCCTTTTCCACTCAATCCAGAAACAAGATCGGACGTTATTCCGGTTCGTCTCCATTTTCGTGAAACTCTTCCTCAAGCAAGGCAGCCGATAAGTCATCGAAGGCTTTGTGTGAATAATGGAATGGTAAGCATTACTCGTTTGAAAGTGTCCCACGGTGATCTAATATCTTTGAAAGAAAATTACGCGAGAACCAGGGGGGAAGAAAGAAGGAGATCTTTCTATATCGAAATATCAGTTGAAAAAATGATAGGCAAATTCCTGGATCACCCGGTAAGAATGTGGAGAAGAACAAAAACAGAATGGTTCCGCCTACTCAAAACTAAGAGGGGGTGCCGCCTCCTACTAAAATCCCGGTTTTTGCAACAGTTGCGTTCTTCTATGCAAGAAGAAGACTTAGAAAGAACAAATCCTTTTGGAGTATGCTTAGGCAGTTCCTTCGCTGAGCACAACAGAATGAAGAGGAATTCGTATCATTTCAAATCCCTATTCCTATCGAAGAGAAGGAAGGAGAAAAACCGAGAGATTCCTACTCGAACAAGAAGTCCTATTGTTAATAACGGTAATTTATATAGTAATTCGACCTATTGCTCCGGATCCCCCCATCGGTTTACTAGGAAGAGAAGAATCAAAAGGATCGAACTACCTACTCATTATTCGGAGGTTAATCATAGAACACCAAAAGCTGTGGTATCTTATGGACCTGACATAGGTCACATCCCTCACGACATAAGATTGAAAGATCCAAACCTTCCTCTTCGGAGCAGAAACGGACGTGGCCAAAACAAAGAAGAAATGATCGGCGGAGTCGCCGGATAGAGGATAGTCTAGTTCATAGACTCTTTCCATCCATACCATATAGGTATCTCCGTGGATAGAGATAAAGATAGGGTCTAGATCTTGTTTATATAGAAAGAAATAGAAATCTAAAGTAGATGTTTCTATCGGGGCGGAGGGCATGTCCCGTGCATTGGATTCGTCGTCCTATGCATGAGGCAAGGGATATTATGCAAAACATAACAGGGTGAGATAAAAACTGACTTTGATTGTTCTATGCCATACCCACCATACTATACTAGACTAGAGTGCTCGCCTTAATAATATAGGTGGTATCTTACAGATAATCGATCGTCTTTCATTTCGATAGTTTGTAGTTTTTATAATAAGAAGTCCAGATTTTCAATAAATAGAACTGGAGTTGCCAGGATGGCTTGGTAAGCAAGCAACCGGCGCCAACTCCCAGTTCGTTTCTTTCTCTTCTTTCTTTTTTATTTGACAGTTCATCAAAACAATTGTCCAAGATTGCTAGATCGAGCACGCGACGCGCATAGTCATCAGTCCAAGAGCGGGTGGGTTGTCTCCTCTTCTTAATGTCTCCTACTTCCTTGCCTCCAACTCCTTGTTCTCTTCCCTTATTTTCCTCCATACCTTCGCTGCCTTCTTCATCATGTTGTTCCATCCTTCAGGGATGTTCGGTAGGTGTCCGGGCCTCCTAAAGAATCCTTCCGACAAGAATGCTGCTTGAACATTGTAAGACATGGAACCGTCTATTTCTTGTGAACACTGATCATAAGTGGCAAAAGCCACCGGAATCCTCATTTAGAGTCCATAAGCTCTCCTCAGAACTGTCAAATGTCTTTTATACACTGGCACTGGGTGCGATGTGAGTAGGATCGCTCAACCATGCTTCATAATTGGAAAAACGGGCACCATGGAAGTACATACCACTCAACCAAAGAAAGATGATGGATAGTTGACCGAAATGAGCACTAAACACTTTTCGAGAGATTTCCTCCAAATCACTGGTATGGCTATCGAAATCGTGAGCATCAGCATGTAGGTTCCAGATCCAAGTGGTAGTATTGGGGCCTTTAGCTATTGTCCTTGAGAAATGGCCGGGTCTGTTCCTCGAAATAAGTTTTTATGGGATCCCTATCCACCATAATCTTCACTTAGGATTCTGGCGAACGAATAATCATTGAGTCCTCCTCTTTCCGGACAACACATACGAAGAGACCCGCCAAGAGTCAAGTAATTAGTGAACCAAAGAGAGATAGTATGGTTTTGTCTTTTCTTTCCTATCTCTCATCTATCTATTTTCCTTAGTTATTCTTAGTTATTCACTAGAGCAATTATTATATGGAAGTCAATCCGGGGCAAGTGTTCGGATCTATTATGACATATCTATTAGGTGCTCAACGGACCATTCTAATTGAATCAAATCTATTCCCAGCATGACACAAAACTGTTTTTTTTTTGGTCCAACCTAATTTCTTCATATCTTTATGTATGAGTGCCTAGATAGATCTATCTCATATATTACATGGAACATATTACTCTATTCCAAATTACAGGATCATTCATTAGTCATTATATTAATAAGAGACATCCCGATATCCCTTTAATACATTCGAAGGTCTCTTTTATTCACTTTATTAGCGTAGAAAGTCTCAAGTAAGATTTTGTTTATAGCCCTATGAGGTACCATACAAAATGGAACGATCTTAGAAGGGATATAATTCAATAGAAGGGATATAATTCAATTCCTTAATTCATTATAAGCAGCATAAAGATAAGCAGCAAAGGATAAGCAGCGTGGTAAGCAGCAACGGCCGAGCGCGAGGCGCGCGAAAGCCAATTTTACCTTTTTTACCGGCCGGAAAGATAATAAGCCGCTGCTATTAAGGAGCGAAGAAATAATAGCGCGCCGCGCGCTCTACCTTTGCTGCTTATGGTTGCGGCTAACTATTCTTTTTCCGGCCGGTAAATGGGGATCCGGCTTCTAAAAAGTGAGCGCGCTAGCGCTATTATTTCTTCGCTCCTTAATAGCAGGTTGCGGCTAACTATTAAAAATCGGTAAGGATCGATTTGATGGATCCAACAAACAATGAAAATCAATTCAAAAAGAGAGTGTTCTTATTCGAAGCGCCTCGTGATCTTCAACCAATTCTGTGCTTCAATAGAATTACCTGGAGTAAGCGCTATAGCTTGTTTCCAATACTCAGCTGCTTGATCGGACCAAGTCTCTGCGATTTCAGAATCTCCCTGTCGAATGGCCTGTTCTCCCCGGTCGGGATAGGTGGATCAATTCCTTCCCTTAGAACCGTACTTGAGAGTTTCCTACCTCATACGGCTCAGCAGTCAACTCTTTTGGCGTTCCGTCTTAATCTACTGTATCTAACTGAATGAGATTTCTCGTAAATCCATCCCATTTTCCGGAATTAACCAAATAACCAGAAGAGGTTAATTACATGATTTTCAAACTCAAATTTCCATAAATCAAATAATCAGTTTTCTCTCTTCTCCCACCTTCAGAAGAATGAAGCTGAAGCATAGATATCTCCATCTCCCCCTATCGTTAGAATTTTATGAAAGGTAACTATCTCATTTTCGTTCGTATAGAAACAAATTATAGAATCTTTTAAAAAGACCTTTCTCGATAATAAAGGACTTACTATCTTTGGGATCTGATGCTACACCGCTGCTCAGCACCTGCCGTGGATCAACTCTATTACATAAGTTGATTCCTAACTTTATATCTTATATCTTGACATAAGTAAGCAGGTCTTATTGTATGGGCCCAAAACCTCAATCATTGATCTTTACGGTGCTTCCTCTATCAATTAGATCTTTTATCCATAGAAATCAGTATATAGGCCATATCCATTTATTCATATCCCGGCTCCTATCTTGGCTGTGTGCTCTTTCTTTGCTACAGCTGATAAAAACCGTTCCTTTGCACGATGTATATGTAGAAGGCCTTTTTTGTTTTCTTTTGTTTGTTTCTCCTTCTAGTATTTACTAGCGGATTTTCTCTTTCTTTCCTTCTTTACCTTTTTTATTATTATTCTTTTTCTTATTCTTTCTTATTCTTATTCTATTCTCTTTCTATTCTATAGTAGAGATAGTCGCACGTAATGACAGATCACGGCCATATTCTTTTTTGCTTGTGGTAAGAATGGATTTCGTTCTAGTGCCCGAAAAGAATATTCCAAAGCCTTCGTATGTTCTCCGTTGCTTGTGTGGATAAGTCCTATATTATAGAGTATATAACTTCGATCATAGGGATCAATTTCTGGTCGCGTAGCTTCATAATAATTCTGTCAAGCTTACGCAGAATTTCCTTCAGATTGAGCTGACAAAAAAACGTTCATTCCATTCAAAGGATCTCCGTTCCAGAACCGTACGTGAGATTTCCATCTCATACGGCTCCTCCCCTTCTGTGCATAGTAATAAGAGGAAGAATCTATGGAATCAAAAAAGATTCAAATATTCTCATTATGTTATAAACTGACAGGGGCTGGTGTTTTTACAAGAAATCTCTAGCCAGCCTTCCTGCAAGAGGCCCTTTATGAATGTCTTAATACCAAGCGTCTTGGTCCTAGATAAAAATGGTAGCTTCCCCCAACAATTTCTTTGTCCTCAACGCCCAGGAATTAGACACTTCAACGATCTTCGATGGTTATACGGGTATCCAAAGTACGAACGAGATGGATGTTTGTTGTCCCAACCATTCTTGTTAGTCCCAATCCCAATAGAGCAAATCAAAGAAAGGGTAACAAAGTTTTTATGTTTTTGATTTATAGGTGTAGTGCTTCTTCCCCTATGCCGCCTATTGGTACTAGTACAGTAGGATTGACCCGCAATAGAGAACCTATAGGTGTAACCTTTCGCTCAATACTAGAATCAACAATTGAAGCATCTGAGGCTGCATCAATCGTGGATACACGACAGAAGGTATTGTTCTATCTACGAACTTCACCTTCACCAAGCGTGGGTTTCTTTCAAAAATTTGTTCTTTCCATCCGGAATTTCTCGTAAGGATGGGAGTGGTAAGTAAAAAAAGAATCAAATCGCACCATCTCTGTAATAGGTAAATGCCTCTTTTTCTCCTGAAGTCGTCGGAATGATTCGTAATAAGATATTGGCTACAATTGAAGAGGTCTTATCGATAAAATTGCCATTTCTCCGAGATCTAGGCATATTTAGCAATCCACTTTACTTTATAATTCTTCTCATTTCCCCTCGGGGAAACTGATCCCACAAACAAAGGAATTGTACAGTACGAAATGACATGACATAAAAACAAACAAATTTTCAAAGAAAACAAAACAAAAAAGGTGGACCTTTCACTCAAATGGGTTCTTTTGAACAAGGATAGATAGGAAATCTTCGACTCAGATTGGTCAGGCGCGGAATTTCTTACTTTGAGTAATTGAACAATATTCAAATTTCATTCAATCAAATTAGATATCATACTCTCTTTTTTCTTTTCTTATTTTTATTTCAATTTCATCGAAGTTGAAGAATCTAAAGAATTTTCTCTGATAGCTCGATAATTTTTTTTGAAAACCGGAAAAAAAGGTTTTTTATCCCGCCTTGACGAAAATTTTTATTTGATAATAACTTTAGTAGAATTTTTATATTAGAATTAGACTAATAATAATAGATTGGTCGGACTTGTACTGCAAGAGTGACTCGCAATTCACTTGGTTCCTGGGCCATAATCATAAGATTTCGTAGGAGAGATGGCCGAGTGGTTCAAGGCGTAGCATTGGAACTGCTATGTAGGCTTTTGTTTACCGAGGGTTCGAATCCCTCTCTTTCCGTACCAAAACCTAATTTACCAACGTTACCGACGGCAATGTATCAAATGCCAGTCGATAGCATTATTCCAACAAGTAATACCTTTCCTTTATAGATATAGATTCCATTCCTTACTTTTACTGCGGCCTGGCTGTGGTACGGAAAAGAATGGAAACAGAGGGAAAGAGCGGACAAGGAATGAGTGATCCAATTATGTCTTATGTTATAGGTGAATAGGAGAAAAATCTGGATCAGACCCCAGATAGATCTTTTTTTTTTTTTTTTCATCGAAAAAAGAAAGTGGCAAAATTGTCCGAAGCTTTCTTATTTCTTAATAAAAGGTTGAAGTCTGACGGGAATAATATTCTACGACTAACAATTCATTTCTTTTCAAACCGATCCATTTACTATCTCTTATTTGATTTACTAATCCTTTATACTGCAACGAGTAAAGAGTAAAGAGTCAAATGTTTTGGCAACAGGGGGATGAATTCATATGATTTTGAATCAGAGCTCTGGATCTTTCTTTCTCCCTCGTAGTAACAAAATCTCCGGGTTTGCAGCGAGAACTTGGTATATCTACTAGACGACCATTAACTCAAATATGTCTATGGTTCACTAATTGTCTGGCTCCAGGAATGGTCTTTGCCATACCCAATCGAAAAAGAATGTTATCCAAACGCATCTCGAGTAGTTGCAGTAAAACCTGTCCTGTTGACCCTTTGGCTTTTCCGGCGAACATATCTAAGTAATTGTCTCTCCGTCAGACCATAATGAAAACGCAATTTTTGTTTTTCTTCTAAACGAATACGATATTGAGATCTTTTTCCAGAACGGGATTGGTTTCTAAGATCACTTCCAGATCTAGGTCTTTTACTAGTTAGTCCCGGTAAAGCCCCCAGCGTCTTTTTTTGAAACGAGGTCCTCGGTATTTTTTTTGACATAAAGACTCCTTATTTTACAGAATTAACATGAACCTAAACTAAAACTGAACTCAACTATAAACGAATCTAAACCTACTGAATTTGTAGTAATATAAAGAAAGAAAAAGAAAAGAAAGAGGAATGAGATGAATTGTATCAATATCCCGATTTTTTTGTAGTATATGTATATATGGGAAGGGAAGTAAGGATCCTTTTCATGATTCGTTCCGTAGAGATCCAACTGCTCCAATCAGTTTTTTATTCCTAGTTGGAAGTTTCCGCGGCATAACATAATGGATTGGTAACTCGGCGTTTGGAGGAAAAAGGAAGAGTAAGTAAGTGTGATCTTTCTTTTAGCTGCCAGCCAGCAAGCCTTGCCTGCCTTGCCAGCTTGCTTTCTCGTCTTGCTTACGCTAGAGAATATTTTGCCCGTATTTTTTCTTCTTTTAACTAACAGGTTAGTAAGGAAAACTTTCTTTTTTCTTTTACCCAGCAAGAAAGCCGTTGCTTTAATGCCTCGTTACGTATAATAGTATACTTCACTCGCATTTACTCAAAGGCTCGCTCAAAGGCTCGCATTTAGGCTCGCATTTAGGCTCGCTCGCATTTAGGCTCGCATTTAGGCTCGCTCCGTGCTTACGCACTTCTCTCGTTCCGTGCTTACGCACTTCTCTCGTTCCGTGCTGTAGCACTTCTCTCGTTCCGTGCTGTAGCACTTCTCTCGTTCCGTGCTTACGCACTTCTCTCGTTCCGTGCTTACGCACTTCTCTCGCTCTTTGGCTAGCATTTAGGCTCGCATTTAGGCTCGCTCCGTGCTTACGCACTTCTCTCGTTCCGTGCTGTAGCACTTCTCTCGTTCCGTGCTGTAGCACTTCTCTCGCTCCGTGCTTACGCACTTCTCTCGCTGGGGCAAAGCTCGTTCGATAAGATTGAACGGCTCCCTTGCGGGACGGACGGGAAGGATCACGCCACGTCTTCAGTGCCTTGCTCATAAATGTGGGGTTAGTTGTAGCTCTTCTTATAAAAGAGTTCTATATCTATAAAATGGACGATACGAGACGCCGCCATAGGCAACTTAGGCAAAGATCGATAAGAGGCGCGCTAGTAACAATCTCTTGCTAGTCCCTACAGGCACACATGCTTGTTACGCTAACGCTAAGCTCTAGTCATGATCTCGTACTATGTTTTAGTAACGATCTCGTCTTTGCTAGTTCCTACGGTACGGTGTCAAAACTACGGCTTCTTACGAAGGTACCTCGCTACACTTTCTTTAGTCAGCTCGCTGCTTTCTTCCTTCTGTTTAGTTCGTTCGTTCGATCAGGAGTCTTCTTTCTTGTTGGCTCGTTCTCCATTATTACCCTCGGCAGAAAGAGCAGCCATAAAATCAAAGAATACAGGCCACTATTTACCAACCAATCCAAGCGCTATACCTTTCAAAGTAATCCCAGCAAGAAAGCCGCTGCTATTAAGGAGCGAAGAAATAATAGCGCTAGCGCGCTCTCTCTTTGCTGCTTATGCTGCTTACCTCTTCTTCGGAGCTTGAAAGTCAAAGAGTCTCATGCACTTGCTTATGGAACTCTTGCTTCTTTGAATCATCCTCAAGAATTACAGGCTAGGAGCCTCGATTGATCCATATCACAAATTCTCCCCAAAAGAGCCGGACTACGAAAAAGGAGTCGAAGCCTTTCACTTTTTTCAGGGGGGGTGCCTAATGAAAATTATAGAATGGTCTAATATAGGCCTTTCGCGACTCAAACTGCCGGTACACTCTCCAACTACAACAGGCTTAGCCACTTAGTGGCGGTAAGCAAGCTACATTCTAAAGCTCGAAGCTGCCGCCAAGCTTCCTATACCAGAATGCCTCCTTGGTAGAAGCTAGTCGCCAGAAAGAAGGAGGAAGCGAAGTGAGTAAGCAAAGCACTGAGCGAGCCATGAGCTCAGCATCGAAGCGAAGCCTTTTCTTTTAGTATACTCACTTAACTCCCTCCTTTCACTTCTCAAACTGCTTTCACTCCCTTAACTTAACGTAGGAGGCGAAGCAGCATGCTTGCCTTCCCTCCGTCTCTCCGCTTGGCTCGCATGCTCACCTTCGCTCCGTATGCGTTAAGTGAGGGAGGGAAGTTTCCTTGCCTGCTAAAGGTTAGTTTCTCTCCTTGCCTGCGGGGAGTTTACAAGGGAAGTTGACTTGCCTGCCCGTAGGGCAAGGTAAGCAAGTAAGCCTTTAGCAGGCAAGTAACTCTTTAGCAGGCAAGTAACTCGAAGGCAAGGATAAGCCTTTAAAGCTGCTTGCCTTGCCGCAAGGAGACTGACTTTGCTTGCCGGAGGCTAGTCAAGAAAGTCAAGAAACTGAACTTTCAAAAAGAAAGTAAAGAAGTACTTACTATAACTATATGCAAAATAATAAAGGGCAATTGGCGGAAATAATATAGTATTTAGGGCTTTACGTTCAAAAAGAAAGTAAAGAAGTACTTTTTATAAATGTCTTGTTTTGAAAGCATGAATTTAGTTGGCTTTCGCAGATTTATATATATTATTTAATTGCGATGGATATGTTATCTATATTGAGCTGGCCCGTAATAGAATGAAGGCTTTCTTCTCTTGGACCTGGACCTTGGCTTATAAGGGCTCGGAGAGCCCCTCTGCCGAGTTTCACCAGCACTTGAGCTAGTAGCCGCAGTCAGTCTTTCGGGCTGGGCTTTCCGAGAGGAGAAAAATTAGGAGAAAAATATAGGAGAAAAATCCTTCTTTTCGGCTAGTCGTGTAAGCTGGAACTTGACTAAAAAGCTTTCCCGGGGAGGTCAAGAGGTACTTCTAGAGCTTGTCTATGTTTTGGTGATGGAAAACCTGTGTTGAATGGATATACAGATGCAGACATGGCTGGTGACATCGACTCTAGGAAGTCCACATCGGGGTATTTGATTACTTTTGCAGGGGGTTCATGGCAATCAAGATTACAAAAATGTGTTGCTTTGTCTACCACTGAAGCCGAGTATATTGCAATTACTGAAGGTTGCAAAGAAGTCTTATGGATGAGAAATTACAAAAACCTGCAAGAACTGGGTCAGAAGCAGGAGAAGTTCGTTCTCTACTGCGATAGTCAGAGTGCTATTCATCTCAGTAAGAATTCTACATTCCACTTGAAATCTAAACATGTTGATGTTTTTAATCACTGGGTAAGAGATATACTGGAGATGAAGTTGTTGCAACTTGAGAAGATCCATACCGATGACAATGGTTCGGATATGATGCCCAAAGGGAGTTCCAACTCTGAACACAACTCCCATGCATACCCGTCTTGACTATTCCGTTCCTTTGCCGTTGTCCCTACTCTTGGACAAACATGGACGCTACCACCCAGTATCAACTGGCGAAAAAACCATCCCACTCTCGGGGTTGTCAAGACTGCTGATCGAAGATGAATCTGTTTTTGTTGTTTTTTTGATAGAACATATAATCGGCTTCTCAGAAACAAACCAACATGGCTTACAAGCTCTCGACTACCCAAGAGGAATGCACTGTCGCAACTACTACCTCAATGAAGAGATGCGCTAATACAGCCCCTACCTAAGGGAATCAAACCCATCGATTCCAGAAAGAGTGAGAACTCTTATCCTAAAAGGAGAATCATCGTCTTTGCACCTTTATTCAGGAAGAAGAAAAGGGGATTTACAGGATGAACTATGCTCTCTCAAGTCTAATCCGAGGCTTTTCAAGTTGACTTCTATTCAGTTTTTCTTGTTCGTCTAGATTAGGTCCGGAGGAGACTCTTCCTTAGGGTGAAAGCCCCCTAGCAAGTCAATAGGTTCAGACATGTGATTAAGCAAACGAGGTGCCTAGCCTTCTTATCTCACACAGGTACATACGCCTACGACTCTTTATCTCGCACGTGTATACGGTCTATGTTATGTTATGCGTGCACGGGTTGACTTCTTATTCTTACTAAAATCCCAAAGCAAAGTTTGATTGAAAAGAAAAAAACCTCCCATCTTGACCCCTTTCAAGGCCCTGTTTGCCTATCTATTTTCTCTTATCGCCTAGTTAAGAAAGAGCTAATGAGACCTACCAAGCCCACCCTTCCTTACCGAGAAAGCTGTAGACACCTTAACGACCAGCCCTTTCAAAAAAGAAAAAAAAGCCTATCATATGTATCAGCAACCCTTTTTTCATTCTCCAAGCTCTTCACATTGTGAAACTGGAATCCTTGAATTGCTTGATGACATTCGATTTCGTTCCGTCGGCGATCCTCGTTATCATGTCTCCTTGTCTTTCTGTTCCTCTAGCTAGGCTAGAGCAATATATTCTAGATTGAAAGAATTACATAAATAGAGTTTCAATCCTTCGCGTATTTTTTTTTCCCGGTGTTTAGCTATGTATAGGACTTTTCTTGGGATGACTGATTGACTGTAATGGGAATGAGTAGCCCCTTACCCTAAACAAGCGAGCACAATAGAGCTTACAGTTGTCGTCTATCTTCGCTCGATCACCGAACCGTCAGTCTTAACTCCTTGAATCAGTCAGCCAATTAGTAAGTCCATCAATCTGTAGTGGAATAGTTTCACCAGCCCGTAGAATAGTCCAGTAGTGGGTGAGTAGAGTCTGTGCTTTGGTGGGCACCGGGCATACAGCAAGAAGAAGTAGCTCCGTCAACACAGCTCTAGGCGCACGCAATCAGCTCAGGAAGAGCACAATTCTAACTAGCGAAGTGAGGCGATCAGCTCAATTGAAAGAGAGGGCGCGGTGGGCATACAATTCTTCGATTTCATTTCTTGCCTTTTCAATCTAGTTTCTTGGCATAAGGACTATTTAGACTCATATAGAATGAAAGAGTCCGCATCAAAAAAACCATCCTAAGAAAAGATTTTAGCAATCCCTTCCAGGCCAGAGGTCTTCTTTTCGTCCTGCTAGCTCAAATCTCGTACTATATAGTACTATATATACCTGATATACCTGATCGATAAAAAGGGATCTCTTTTTAGGCTAGTTAGGCTAGGGAGTGAATTCCACTTTAGACAAGTCTAGCAAAGCAGCTCATCTGGTAACACGGTCATCCGTCCAACCTCTATCAATCGGTCTTTCCTCTTTCAATCGCTTGAATTGATATAAAAAAAACCAACCGGGAATCTTGAATCTCTAACGATCGCATCTGTCTGACTGATGGGAGAGTCAAAATGGCCGCTTTTCCTTAAGCTTCATGCCTCTGAAATAGATCGAATAAGGTCACAAGGTACTAGGCTTAATTAACATGCCATAAAATGCTTAAAGAGAGAGGATAAGGACGGAATTCCACTATCGTTATTAAAGTAGTAAGGAAATAAGTAGAATATGCGCAAGAAATACTAGAGGTCATAAACCGGCAGATAGGGGCAGAGGTCAGCATTCCTGCAGTTAAGGAGGACGAATAGTCGTCACTTTTCTGATACTTTTTTCTGAGAGATAGGCGAGGCGGGAGTCAGCCTGGAAGAAATTTCGTTCATTTTCCATTTCTCTTGTATAGTCTTTATGACGCTCATCTGGAATCTTTCTTGTTGCAGTTGCAGTACGATTGAAGTATGAGTTTAGCAATTTCAGTCTTTCAGTAGTGAAACACGATTTCAGTATTCAATCTATCCCCTTCGTTCTAGAGTTCAGGACTTCTTTTCTATGGTCTCTTTTCCTTAAACTTAAGCCCTCTTTAAGCGGAATTTTCTTGGTCTTTTTTCTCGATAAGCTGTCGCAATCAGACAATTCGTTAAAAGAGATATCTAATCGATCTTTCTTTCAATATTTCCTATCTTCCTGCTTGGGAAGGAATCAGTATCTCTTGCAATCGCTCATTTGTTCTGTTCTGTCGCAACTCTCGCATCCCTACGCTACAGACTCCGGGCTTTCCTTGAGGACACTGAATAGGTAATACCAAGGTGAAACACTAGGAAAAAAGCTTCGCTTGGTTCTTTCGCTTTTCTTTCCTTTTGAGCTTACTCGAAAGCTTCATCGGACTGTGTCCATTCCTTAGTCTAGCTACAGACTTGCGTACCTCGATCGAGCGAGACTCTCGAAAGCTTCCGAAGAGCATTGAATTGACCCCTAGTACCTTACTCATCAGATGACTTTAACAGGCTTTCTTACTAAAGACAAATAGACATACAGATGACAAACTAAAGGAATAATGGACAGACAAGGGACAGACTGAGCTAGACTACCAGGAATGGGGACTAAGCAAACATATTGAATAGAAGAAATTGCGTATAAAGAGAGAGATAGCCAGTCTCTTGAGCAGCGTCTTGAGAGGGTCCTTCTCACGAATCGTAAGCCACTTTTCCCGTTTCACCCGAAACTACGGATTCCGATCTCTCGAATCCTGATCCCTCTGCCACAACTAGCATGGGAATAAAAAGCTGCCTATCCCGACTTTATGTCACCTTTTTCATATTCATAAGACTATCCACCTAAGCAGCACGAGACTGTCAACTGACCAAAAGCCAAAGGTTAATAATATTTATATGTATGAAACTTGCTTGTCCTACCTGCCTTACAAGCTTAAGACTCGTCTGATGCTTGACCAGCTAAAGATGGTAGTTTTGACTCGTTGGTCCTAACCTGTCTTCAAACCCATCACCCCAAGCCTTCTGTCCTCCCCTTGATTCTTTGACACGAAAGAAGAGGAATAGCCAAAAGAAATAGATGATTGAAAGAAAGACTACTTCATCCGAACTGAAGTCCTTACCCCTTGTTATAAGCCTAGCTATCTTAAAGCAAAGTTCTCACGAATCCCTCGCCTGAGGTACCTAGATCGTAAACATAGCTTTCATGAGACTTCCCTTGCCTTGAGCTTGATGATCTGTATTAACTCGCCTAGACGTTCGTGTCAGGACTGGCTATTGTCTCGCCGAAGTCCTTTGATAGATATTTTCTCCTTACATAATTACTAATAGAAAGTACTTCATTTCTTCACTTGACTGCTTTTTCTGTGACTTTCCTCACTTCACTACTGAAGCACAGGAAGAAGCTTCAACTCCTCCGTTTCAGTAATTTCTAAGCGGAGAACTGGAAGATAAGACGTGAATAGAAAAAACCAACAAGCAATTAGTGATTTTATAAACCGAACGAAAACAGCTATACTCTCAAGCGGTAGGCCTATTGGGTGAGGTGGAATGCCTGATTGACTGACCTTGCTACCAACTACCCTTGCTTTCCAACAATCCTAGCTTTATTTTCTCCTGACTTTCTGAACTTCAACTATTTACTCTTACTTTAAAGAAAGATATTTGTCAAGTTATATAGAAGTAAGCAGTACTTACACTTACCTATCCGCTCGTGAAGAGATTACACCTGTCAAAGACGGAGAAAGCCCTAGCTTCACTCGCTAGGCAAACATCACTGAAAGAAAGCGGTAAAACGTTCAAAAAGAAAGAAGTAAAGAAGTAAATAAGAATAAGAACATAGTTGCTTTCGCAGGTTTTCTATATAGTTGGCTTTCGCAGATACTATCTGATATTAATTTCATTGGCTTGCGTCCAAAAAACACGGAAAATAGGAAAATGCATCCAAAAAACACGGGAAAACATGATCAGGTCATCTTTTACATCCCCTCTAGGAAGGAAAATGGGCTTGCAGCCAAAAAACACGGGAAATAGGAAATCAAGAGAGTTTTTCAGTTGTTTCCTTAGGTAAATTGGCTTGCATCCAAAAAACACGGGAAATAGGAAATCAAGTAAATAAAGAAGTCATTTCCTTAGGTAAATGGGCTTGCAGCCAAAAAACACGGGAAATAGGAAAAAAAGTAAATAAAGAAGTCATTTCCTTAGGTAAATGGGCTTGCAGCCAAAAAACACGGGTTTTTGGAAAAAAATCAAGTGTTGCATCCACTCTAGGAAGGAAAATGGGCTTGCATCCAAAAAACATGGGTTTTTGGAAATCAAGAGAGTTTTGAAGCCACTCTAGGAAAGAAAAATTCTCTAGTTGATCATCTCAACCTTGAGATATATGCACCTATAAAAAGAAAAAGATTTTAAATTTTAAAAATAATGAATCTTGTAATACATTATCTGTACCGGTCTTTTTCAAAATTTCCAAGTGTTTATATCGATTAACTTGATGTGAACGATTTCTAGAACTTTAAAGTTTACAATTAGGGGTGGAAAAAGAATTTTGGATTATAAAGTTTTCATGCAAGAATTTTCAAATTTATTTTCAAGAGTTTTCATGAGAAATCATGACATTACTTTCTCAGTCACAGACTATTTTCAAATTTATTCTTTTTTTGGGGTTGGTTTCTAGTAGGGGTGGCAACTGGTCGGGTATAGGTTGGGTCCAGCTAGACCCGACCCATAGAAAAACCACTATCCGCAAGCGCCATGTCAAGGGATAACATAATTTCAGTCACACAACAGATCAATTCTTATTCACAGCGCTTTGATAAAGAAGGGAAAAAAAAATATGTATCATAAAAAAACTTCACTTGGAGAAACTACCCAAATTAAAAGCAAAAAAAAGGAAAAAAAAAATCATTCTTATTATATTTAGTGGCTTTGAGCTCTGCTAGACATCCCTGCCATGAAATTGATTTACGGGCTTCAAACTTTTCTAGACTCTGCTGCCATGAACATGGCTTATAGCCAATGCTTCTTTCAACCCTCTGTAATCTGATATATAGGAACACCCACAAAGGTCCCCATTATGAGAATCCATATATTGAAGAAATCATACGGCAACTTTACATAGAAAAAAGAAGGAAAAATTACAAAGACATTGCCTTCTTAGTATACTTTGTGGCTTTGAACTCCCATGAACTTGATTTAGTGGCTTCAAACTCTGTTAGTCTCCTCTGCCATGAACCTGGCCCAAAGCCAATGCTTCTTCCACACCCTCTCTGTCATCTGATCGATAGGAACACCCTTAGTCTCCGGCAAGAAAAAGACTACAAAAGTCCCCATTATTAGAATCCACCCAGCAAAGAAGAAGAAGATGCCGGCTTTTAAGTGGCACATCATAGATAGAAAGGCTTGTGCAATGAGGAATGTGAAAAGCATGTTGGAGCAAACAGCAAAGGAAAAGCCAGCTGATCTTGTCTCTAGAGGGAAGATCTCACTAGGGATGAGCCACCCTAGCGGTCCCCATGACCACGCAAAGGAAGCAACATAGCAGCACACCAGTATCACCACCACAATTGCAACAGTGGGGTTTAGGGAGTTTGTTAAGTGGAGATCCTTTAATAGAATGATCCCAATGGCACCCTGCAAAATCACATTACAAGCAATGAACTACATATTGCTTGCAGAGAGAGAGAGATGGATCGTCTTTTGGTAGAATGGTCTTTTAAATTTCTGCAATGTTAGTCTCAATTAAGTGAAGGTGGAATTAGGTGATTGTATTGAAAAAGTGTGGAAACTTCATATTGTGACGTTATCAAAGTCGAGCGTGTTTTAGCTTTCTTGGCATGAATAGATGGTCTGCAATTTGGGTGAATTATGGAAGTTGAACTTCCCTTTCAGAAAGAATCATTTTATTTTAGCTTCTTCTCCCAACTTTTGGTCATGTCTGAAAGTTATTATTTGTTTTTGCTTCAACAGAGAAGTGGGGCTAGTTTCAGGGGTAGAGGTTCTTTGTGCTCAAGCAAGGCCCAATGTGCGATGCTACACGGTTTTACTCCTACTAATGACCTTGAATTCGAGTAGTTACTATGAAGAACTTCAAATTGTAAGCAAAATATATCTACTAATAACCTTGAATTCGAGTAGTTACTACGAAGAACTTTAAACAAAATATATCATTCAAATCAAATGTCTAGAATCCAAATGTACCTGGCAAATGAACATCTGGACTGCAGCTTGGAGGAGCAAAGCCTTCCTTCCAACCCTGTCAACAATGGCAATGCTGACGAAGGTGGCGATGACATTAACTAAACCTGTGATCACAGCAGACAAGAGTGAGGCGTCATTCTTGAAGCCCATGGTCTGGAAGAGCACGGGGGCATAGAACATGATGGCATTGATCCCTGTCAACTGCTGAAACACCTGAAAAATAAACCCCATCAAACCATCAGAAGCTGTTTGAGTACCGAGAAAGAGAGGCAGAGATAGGTGGTACCTGCAGGATGATAGAGATAAACAGACGTGGATGACCGTCACGCCTCATAAGCCTGTGGTAGGGGTGCTTAACTTCACTCGCAGTCTCACATGCCTTAACAAGCTGCTGGAATTCGGGTTCGACATTCTTAGTCCCTCTAATTCTCTCAAGAGTGGCCTTCCCCTTCTCACTCTTCCCTCTTTCTATCAAGCTTGTTGGTGTCTCCACAATGAGCAATGAGCCGAAGCATAGCAAGGCCGCAGGTACACCAGCAAGGCCAAGAGAGAGCCTCCAACCCCATGGGTGTAAGGAAGAAGCCCAGTAATTAACAAGGTTGGCAATCGAGATCCCAACTGTGATTAAGAGTTGGAAAAGGATGTTTAGACTTCCTCTCCACTTTGATGGTGCGATCTCTGATAGAAACAGGGGAACTGCCTGTTGAGATGTTGGAGGAGAGTTAGTGCATGTTTAGTGTTTTAAAACTCCGTCCAGTTACTTGACTCAATATCTTACTCAGCCAGCCAAACTCTTTGATACAACTTTGGACACATATAAGATAATTAACAGCTATAAAAATAATTTTGAGAAAAGTTTATATAGAGCCTAGGCTCTAAACAATCAAATTAGAGCTTATCTCAAAATTTTTACTAGAAGACGTTGTTTTGATTCCCAAATATCTTCAAATTGATGATCTGGACATCACGATGCACGGACACGAGAAAAAAAATGGATTTCAATTTTTGGAAATAGTATATTTTATAGCATATTTTTTGACCGTCACTTTTCAAGATTTTCATGGATCTGTTGATCTACACTATTTTTGAAGCTTTAAATTTTTTAATTAAAGATGAAAATATTTTTAAGGCTGTCACAAATATTTCTAGTATTGAAACCACATTTCTTGACACTATTTGAAGGTGCACTTTACTTTGATTGTTTAGACCCTCGGTTCTATGCACCCTTTATAAATATGCTTATATGTAATTTGGATGCTTTCAAAGATGATTTGTGAGTCTTTCTTATTATATGCTCTATTTTTCTATTTTTCTCTTTTTGAATTTTTCTAGGATGTATCGAGCGATGTATCATTTTTTATCCACGTTCACCTTTATATATATAGTTTGAATGGTTCTTTATACATTTTTTTTTACACAACTTTTTATTTTTAACAAATTATTTGTAATTTTTTTCAAAATTTTAAACTCTTTTGGGGCTTCCATCCGACTCAAGCTAGTCCACTTGAAATCACACGAATTACTCGACTCGAGCAGGGCTCGAGCCCGACTGGAGTTCTTGCACACTGTGTTTTATACAAAGTTTGGTTCGCATGAAATTGTTTTCTAAAAAATATTTTTATATGAAAAGGTTTTCATACCTATTGGTGGCGCATCTTTTCTCACCAATTAGTGGCTAATTGATGTAAAAATATTCTCCAACCTTAACCTATGAGAGAATTTTTTTATATGAAAATATACTTGAGAAAACAATTTCACACAAACGAACCTATAGTATGAAAAATAAGGAGCGAGGTGGGGTATTTTTCCATGATTCTTTAAACAACAAGGAGCTATCTCACTGGCTCAACTGCTCTTTCTAATTTCATCCAATTCAAATTCGATAACATGCTAAAATTAGAAAAATAAAAATTGCTATTTCGAGTTTTAAAACGAAGACAGCTGCTCTTTCCAATTTCGTCCAACTGAATTATAACAGTATGACGGTAAAATTACATATAAAAAGAATATTTTAAATTTTAAAGACCAACAAATAATTCAAATCAAACAGGTCAATACGCGGATAAAAATCTTGAAAATGGACGGTCCAGATAATATGTTGTAAGATATAATAATTTTCGGACTTTAATTTATTTATTTATTTATTTTCCCATATCCATATAATTCGAACAATTCGATGGTTCCAACATCAAAACAGGGATTTTATAATGGATTATTGAGGTGCACCTTGATTCTATAATTTAAAGTGTCAACCTCAAATAAACTCTATCTTAATTTAAAACAAAGCTACAGAATAATTTAAAAGGAACTTGTAAGAATAGGTTGTAATGGCCAAAACAAAAAACCTGTAAAAAAAGCATAAGTTATAATTAAATAGAGGAGAATTAAGAGGGAGAGAGTTGCAGGGAACCTGATTAGCAAAGCCGACCCCAAGGCCGAGGAGGATCCTTCCGATGATCAACATGGGGAGGTTAACGGCACCAGCAGTGAGCGCAACTCCACCCAAGAAGAAGAGAGACGCCGCTCTCATCGTCGGCCTCCGCCCATATTTCTTGCAAACCCAAGCGGCCAAAAATGTGGCAACCATCGCCGCTAAATAGAGAGAGGAAGTGAAGGCTTGGAGCCTTTGGCTGTTGAATTTGCAGTAGTTGTTCTCATGGGTTCTCAACTTCCGAGCATACACCGCCGGAAAGAACTTCTCCAGAAAGTCATCCATGGCCGTCACCCCGCCTGCATTCACCATAACACAACATGAATTCTTTCTCTCTCTCTAAATAAAGCCGAGGATAAATTCATTATTTCCCTCTCTAAACAAACAGAAGATGAACAGAGGAAAGAGAAAGTGAAGAATGCCTGAGATTCCAATGTCGTAGCCAAACATGAGGCCACCGGTAGCTGAAATGATGGCGCACATTACCACGTAGAATGTAACCTTCGCATCGCCGTCAATCTTAGGACTCGAGTCCGATGTGAATACCGGCCCTGCCATCTTCCGGGCAGTTTTAGAGAGAGAATGAATTCCTAGAGAGACAACGGAAGAAGAATAGAGAGAGGGAGAGAGTTTCTATAAAGAAATAGAGAGAAGGGAGGAGGCAAGAGATATGTAGGAGGGGAAACATTGCTTGTGTTGTTTATATATAGAGCTTATTGAGATAGAGAGTTAAAGAGTGTATTTAGGGTTGTAAACTTCTTTTGCCCAGTAATAGATAAGTATGGATAAACTCGAATTAATTTTGAGGAAGGATTTTTTTTTTTTTTCCTCGTTTTTAGAAATATTTAGGAATGCCTCACTGGGAATGGAAAGTTGAAATTATCTGAAATTCCTATGAGATTTGAAAAACCCATTATCTCAAAAAAAAAAAAAAAAAATCTTAGAATGATATTGGAAACTGATAATGTGATTTTAAAAATAATATTTCAACAGTCTTTATTGTGTTCATGAAAAAAATGGACAGTTTACAATTTTGCAACGATAATCCCGCTAGTAATAAATATCTTTAGGGGAACAATTTAAAGGGTGCGGATTCTATATGGTTGCAACCTTAAACGATCCAAGGCGTATCTCCAAATTTTATCTTAACATCTAATTTTCGTGAAACAATTTATAATGATTATCTCAAAATCTATTTTCATATCTAAGTATAAAAAATTAAACTTTAAATATGGTTAAAATCAAGTAGATATATAAACATATGAAAATCTTGAAAAATGGATGGTATAGATAATGTGTTGCAAGATGCACTATTTTTAATACTCAAAATCTCTTTTTTTTTTCCATATTCGTATATCGTAATGTCAAGATGATCAATTAGAAGGTTTTTCAACGTTAAAACTACCTTTTCGGATGGATTTTTGAGATGCATATTTAATTCTATATTTTAACGTTACAACCCCATATAAATTTTTCCCTTAAAAAATGACCACAAAGATACCCTCACAAGTGCGCCTATTCCTAAAAAGATAGAATTTTCATAATTATTTAGACTACTTATAGAACGTCTATTTTCTACTTTGCCCTATTCATTTTGTATGTATAGGTTGTGCAAACAATTTTTGTCCTTATCCTCTCTTCAGGGCAAATATGGTTGAGATAACATACTCCAAATAGGAGATAACTCCTTAAATAATCGGATGTCTATTAGGTGTCAAATCGGATGGCTTGGAATTTGCCAAAAAAAATTATTTTAAATTTTGAGTTTAGTAAACGAGACACTTATAATTACTCGAATATGATGGACAAGAGTAATTATAATATTCTTATACTAAAAGTAAATGGTTTATTTATATGTTTTTTTCAAATTGGTAATTATTTTAGATGAAAAAATGAATAAATGCAATTCCTATGAGGCTTAGGCTTTATGAGAACAAAGTAGAGCCTCACCCCGAATCCTTATCTGGAAAGGACTTTGGGTATTAGAAATCTATGTGATGACCCTTAAATTAATTTCTAACAATGAATATAAAACTTGAAGTTAAAAAAAATGTATTGATCTTATTGATATGTGAACACTGATTTTTAGGGTAAAATGAACGGTCTAAATTGTGTATTATGATATATATTCTTTTTAAAAAGTTGAAACCCAGTCTCTTTTTTTTTTTTTTTTGTTAACAACCATGATGGTCAAAGCCGGGATGATTATTGAATGTTTTCGAATACCAAAACTATAATTTTTTTTTAGTTTTGAGGTGAAGCCTTACTTATTTAGACAGGACTGCCGCCCTATCAAAACATTGTCCAAAGCAATTTTAGTCGAACACTGAACCGAAAGATGCGTATTCCTTTGTTAAAACTTAGGAGGAGTTTAAAGCAGTATTAACGCAGGGCCTCGCAATATCATAACAAGTACAGCTTGCAGGGGAGCATAATGTACAATAACTCTTTTGGGCGAAATAGTTTTTTTTTTATTTTTTATTTGAAAATATGGGAACAGTCCAAGAGTTGTTAGATCATATTTTCAAAGAGAAAAATAATCTAAATTTTGAGTTCTTAACCACATAGATCTTTCCCTCCACAAATCAGATGATTCCTCAATCTTGGGATCACATTTTTTTAGCATATAGAAAGTGAGTTAAATGTTTTTTTTCCCTTTCTTTGATGTCCATCTCAGGTTAGAGATTATTTCCCCAAATTTTGGGATCCAAAAGATTTTTCTGGTGGATATTTTGCTTTAGGGAGTAAATGGACAATATACAACCGCAGGAGTATGAAATATTTGGCATAACAAATTCGACATCTCTAACCAAACTTGAAGTTAGATCTCAAGAAAGACAAAGTTAAATCACAAAAAGATAAACACACCAAGAACAATATATCATGTAATAAATTCGGGACAATATAATATATAAAAAGTAAAAGAAAAAGTTTATATAAGATTGCAACCTTAAAATGTAGAATTATAGATGCACCTCAAAAATCTATGGGAAATGTTGTTTTAATATTGGAAAACCCTCTAATTGATCATCTCGACCTTGAGATGCATGAATATGAAAAATAAAATAAAATATTTGAGTATTAGAAATAGTGCATTTTGCAAAACATTATCTAAACCGTCCGTTTTCAAGAATTTTTTATGTTTATAGATCGACTTGATTTGAACCATTTTTGAAGTTTAAAGTTTTATAATTAGATATGAAAATAGATTTTGAGATAATCCTAAGCATTCTTTTTCACCTAAATTATATGATAAAATTTGGAGGTGCGCCTTAATTGGATTGTTTAAGATTGCAACCTTATAGAAAACACAACCAAAAGTAAAATCCAAACTTACAAGATTTACGACACATAAAATTTATAATAATATTAAAAAAAATGAAAATCAAGATTTCTGTTGAACAAAAATTACTACTTTATCCGGAGAGAATATTTTTCAAATCCCTTAGTATAAAATTCAGAGGTAGAAAATTCAAAAAAATAAGAAGCTACATAGCCATATTTTATTATTTAAAATAATAATTTAATCTTAATCCGATATGCATGTAAATATTATTTATGAAGATATAAGGAGATATCCTACTAATCACTTATCCCTAGAAAATACTTTTTAAATGGTTAAATTTTGTAATCCAAAAAAATAATTTGATAACTTAATTTTATCTTTTTACGTGCAAACAAACCTTATCTATTACCAAATCCCTTAAATTTAAATATAAATAAGTAAATAAATTGCAAAAAATTAAGTCATGACTTTTCATTTCAACCCCTACGATTAAATAAATTATAAATGAAAGATGCAAATCCACTTAAATTACAAATCAAAAGATTTTACAATGCGTAAAATTTCTAGTTCTGTTCCTATTAGAAGTAGAATTCTTCGTTTCTAGAATATAAGTTCTTATTATCCCGTATTATAAATATAGAGTTTTAGTTCACAGATAAAGCGTACAGTTTCTAGTTCTGCTTCCTATTAGAAGTAGAATTCTTAGTTTTTAGAATACAAGCTCCTTATTACCAGGTATTATAAATAGGGGATTTGCAGTTCATATTTTCGAATAATATAAATTGGAGTTTATCTTCTTCTTTGAGCTGTTCTCTTCGTGCTTCTTATAAATTATTTGATTCAGTGGGCACATAAATTTTAGATGCATTCCACAAAAGATGAATAACTCTCAAGAAGGCAAACCCAATTGCATATATTTTAGATGCATTCCAACAAAGAGGAAGAAATCTCAAGAAGGCAAACCGAATTTTAGTGGGCTAATATATTTAAGAAATTTTACCGAACTGTGTTTTTCAAGAAAGAGAAAGGAAGAAAAGAGAGATGAAGATGAAGAGATTCTTTGGAAGAAGAGAATACTTCTCGGCCGGCGTTGCAGGTCTTTGAGGAGTACTGGAGATGGAGAAATCATACTTTACGATGAGAAAGGTAACATGATTGAGGAGATGAGGCGTAGTATAGCTCTCCCATAACACCGGCCATTTATTGCTCTCTACCGCTTTCCATGGTTTTCCATTAAACGGCTTCTTCGGCATCAGCTTCTGAAGACGGGCCTAGGGGCTTTGATATAGGATCTGTTACAGGGATTTAAAGTATCTATCCAAAACATTGAAAAATATTTACTTTAGATATTATGATGAGAAAAAATTAGTTTCATTGTAATAAAAGGACGTAATATGGATTGTTCCTTCTGCCCTTTGTTTTATTTTCAACTTAGGTTTGCTAAGATTTATTATTTGAAGCCTAAGTTGTTTTTTCTTATGCTTCTGGCTCTTTTTACAGTGCAGGTTTCTGCTATTTTCAGGCGTACATTTTTTATTTTTGCTATGTATCTCAACTTCTGAGTAAATAAAAAATTTCCTTTTTATTGGTTATTGTGGCTTGATTTATTAATCGGTCTTTTTTTTTTTAACCTTCACTTCTTATCGCATTATTGACTAGCATTGTGCCAATTAAGTAGGAATATATTTGAAGTGTGAAAGCAAGCACTTGCTTGTATGCAAGCATAAAAAACCACAAGGAAATTTAGAACTAAACATTAAACTCCATGAATTAACAATAACATCAATAATTTCGTAAATATTTCTGTTAAAAGCAAACCAACTTTAATTCTAATGAAAAGGGCAAACAAATCTTCATCATTCGGTCAATAAGCAGATTTTAAAATACCAGTTAACTTCCTTTAAGAGGTAATTGTAGCCGGTTCTTCACAACTTTAATTAGAGACCTCCAATACTAATATTCCAGATAATAGCTTATGTTCTAGAAATTCTACCATGTAATATGCATACCAAATACCGAAGTGCATGGTATCTTTTCCTTTTCGAGTATAAAATAAACTTATAGTCTTGTTGAGAGTATGATCCTTAATAAATCATAATGACGGAGCAAAATTTGATTCAAATTTTTAATTTGAATCTCCTAAAAGAGATTTATACAAGACTCTAAATAGTGCTATTTTGTATGCACAACGAAAGAACATTGTAGTTCGATGTACTCATAGTATTCTAATACAGATGAACAATGCAGGGAATGTAGTTTTTAATGAGAATCCTTGATTTCCAAATGAATCGATTTTTCAACTTTATTTGGCAGTATTTTATGTTAATTATTTGGAAAAAATTTATATAAGGATGCTACCTTATAATGTAGAACTACGGATGCCCCTCAAAAATCCATCGGAAAAGGTTGTTTTAATGTTGAAAAACCCTGATTGATCATCTCAACATCGAGATGTATGACTATGAAAAATAAAAGGATTTTAAATCTCAAAAATAATGCATTTTACAAAATATTATCTACACCGTCCATTTTCAAGATTTTCTAAGGAAAAGTCTCCCTTCCACATCATGTGGACAGTGGCAGAGTGCACGAGCACCTTTCAATGGTTCGGATTGAATCACACCCATCTAAGGGTCGAAATATAATTTCATATTTATTTTAGTTTTTATTTAAACTTTATTTCTATGAAAAATTTAAGGTGTGGATGCTTTTTGATAAGTTAGAGCAAATAAAATTAATAAAAATTTTATTTTAATAAATAATTGACCAAAATATAATTTCATATTATTTTTGTGTTTTTATTTAAAATTTATTTCTATGCAAAATATAAGGTGTGGGCACTTTTTGATAAGTCATAGCAAGTAAAAAAAAATATATATATATATTTTCAATATATAATTTATTAAAATACCCTTAAAATTTTTGAGGTATTTTTGGTAAATATATTTCATTCAAAATATTTTTTATTATTTTTATTTAGTACACAGTGGAAAATAAATACATATTCCAAATTTCAGATAAAACTAATTGCTAAATTAAAAAAAATAAAAATAAAAAAAATAGATTTTAATAGTAAGTATCCCAAAGTTCAATATAAACTGTGCACCCTTCAAGCGTCCACATGGGGTGCTATACCATCCCGTTTCTAAATCTTGAATATTCTATCAACGTTTTTGGAAAATTGGGATTGCTTTTCGAATGAATGGCAGACATAGGGATTGTGTAGTCCCGCAGGACAAGACTGTTGAACTTTTATGGGTTTCGGGGTAAGCTAGGGAGAATTTTAATACCAGAACTCAGGGTTGCCTGGCAATGACCCACGCAGTCCTGCCTAGTCAGCTAGGTCATAGAAAATAGCATTGCTAATTCTCATTATGATTAGGAGTCCGGTTTAAAGTCCAAAAAAGAAAAACAAGATTAAGAATCATTTTAGATGAATAATAAATTACCGGATAAAGTTTTTGATCAAAGTCATCTGGTTAGATTTCGTTAAATTGGCCGATTTACAATAGCACCGGCTGTTTTTATTGAAGTTTTGTCCGAAAACCGGTCGATTTCCGATATTTTAGGGGATCCAAATCGTCCTAACTGACTTCCCATCTGGATCGGCTGGTTTTAGTCCAGATCACTAATTTTTTAAAATATTGATCCAAATCATAATAGAACGGGAAAACATACACTAAGGTGAAAATAAACAATTGATAAATGAAGGTTACGATCACCCCCTTGCTATTACTTGTGAGATCCAAAAATGTATATAATGGAAATGTTGGCGTTTTATATGTTGCCCGTGTGTTTTTGTAGTGGCCCTCACATCTACAATATTCACCCTCACATCTACAATATTCAACTACATTTGATAGTACAAATTGCATTTGAAAATTCCTTGTGTGGATTGATTTTCAGATATAATGTACAAATTACATCTACAATTAGGGCCCGCAGCACTTTTTGCGTGGGCTCTGACGCACTAAAACTAGGTCCTGCACAATAAGTTTAAATAAGATCATGATCCCATGTTATTATGGGAAAAGGTTTATATAGAGCCATCGCTCTAAACAATCAAATTAGAGCCTACCTCAAAATGTTCATTAGAAGAGGTTGTTTTGATGCCCAAATATCTTCAAAATGATCATCTCGACATCAAGATGCATGAACGTGAAAAAAAATGGATTCCAGTTTTGGAAATAATATAGTTTGCAACACATTTTTGGACTGTCAATTTTCAAGATTTTCATAAATCTATCGAACCACACTATTATTGAAGATTTAAACTTTATAAATAAAAATAAAAATATATTTCAAGGCTTTCACAAAGATTTCTAGTACTGAAACTACATTTCTCGATATTATTTGAAGGTAGGTTCTAATTTGATTGTTTAGAGCCTAAGCTCTATACGAACCGCACCCTATCAGATGTGAGCTCGGCTAAAACTAGGTCATATATAATAAGTTACAATAAGGTCATGATCACATGTTAATAGATGTGAGATAGGGTGACAGAGAATATGCCATTGGAGGGCCACTAATGGACTGGGCCCGCTCAGACGGGCCCTGCCCCAAACAATGAATGATAGGAATGAGCCTAGCAAAGTCCAGAAATGTAGTTTCAGGCCTAGGCCCTAATTCATGATAACTATCCCCTACCCCAGCCACAGCCACCCAAAAAAAAAAGAAAGAAAGAAAGAAAGAAAGAAACAGGTCGAGTAGGGCCACGATTAAAACCCAAACTGAAATTATATATTACATATAATAAATTAATTAATTTCTATATTTATACAGTGCCTAACATGCCCTGCCAAGCTCCGCCCCACAGGCATTAATATGTGCCCTGATTCTTGGCTCAAAATTTGCCCTCCCTCCCTAAAAGCTTGCAGGCTGGCTCATGCCTGTTAACAGCCCTAGCCATCGGCCCTGCTTAAAAGGCTAAAAATATTAATTCCAAATGATTATGTGCAAAGTATGAGTATATCCTCTTAGCCGCATGATTTCACATCTGATGATGTCTGAGGGTACCAAATCCCACATTGTATAGCGGCTCCCATGTACATTTAATGAGTGGGAATGAATAGAAATTTGGGACTACCCGCTTTTATGTCATGTATCCCTTTCCGTACACAGATCATATTTTTCCTTCACTTGACTCTGAAATTTTTCATTTTTTTTTTTCTCTGGGTTTATAAACACTGATCATCACTACTTATCCAAAAAACTGGCCCGGATTGGCAATCTAGCCGAGTTCATCAGCCAAGAAATTTAAAAGTAGAGAACAAAACAATTGAAAATAATATAAAAAATAAAGCGGGATTGGTTCTTTGATAGAACCGGCTGTTGAGGGAACTTGCTAGTTTTCGATATTTTGTTTGAACCATACTGGCCCCAATAATTCCCAATCTGACTAGCTGGTTTTGGTCCGATTAACCGGTTTTTAGTAAGTAGTGGTGGAGGTTAGCTTGAGGTAGGATGCAAGAGGGGTGTTGATGATTTTTGTTTTCTTACTAGAATCACACTGATTTGGAAAGAAATTAAAAATTTCTTGGCCCATAGCATGATGTTGGTGGGGGATGGCAGTAAGAGTAAATTGTGGTCCACTAAATGGTAAGTAGAGACCGTCCTCTTTCGGTTCAACAACTGCAGAAGATGAGAATGATTTTTGGCCAATGTTTGTATTTTATATGAGGCAGACAACACTAATGATCCATCGTCTTTGTCTTGATTGTGAAAGAGAGATTGATGTGATCTTGTTGGGAGGATTTTTTTTTCTTTTTCTTCTTTCTTTCACTCTTTTTTTTTTTTTTTTCTTTTTGTTTAGTAAATATCACTTACAAGTAATCTTATTACAATAACTCTTGCTTCAAAGAAAATAGAACTAGTTAAACTTAAGATCTTAAAAACCTTGATGCCACTAAACGAATATTCTTTAATCAAAGAAAATAACCAAAATTCTTATACTTGAGAATATGAATGCTATATAATTTAAAGGGAAAAGTTTATATAGAGCCGACGCTTAAACAATCAAATTTGAGCCTAAAAATAGTGTATTTTGTAACGCATTTTTTTACCGTCAATTTTTAAGACTTTCAAACTTTCATGATCTACACTAATTTTGAAGCTTTAAATTTTATAAATAAGGGAAAAAATTATGTAGAGCCGAGGTTCTAAACGATCAAATTTGAGCCTAACTAAAAACTTTCACTAGAAGAGGTTGTTTTGATGCCCAAATATCCTCAAATTGATCATCTCGACATCAAGATATATGGACACCAAAAAAAATGGATTTCAAGTTTTGGAAATAGTGTATTTTGGAATGCATTTTTGGACCGTCAATTTTCAAGATTTTCAAGTTTTCATAGATCTGTCGATCTATGCTATTTTTAAAGCTTTAAACTTTATAAATAAAGATGAAAATATATTTTAAAGTTATCACAAAGATTTCTAATTTGAAACCACATTTCTCGACACTATTTGAAGGTAGGCTCTACTTTGATTGTTTAGAGCCTAGGCTCTATCCAAACTGCACCCTAAAAATAAATATGAAAATATATTTTAAGGCTATCACAATGATTTCCAGTATTGAAACTATATTTCTCGATACTATTTAAAGGTATGCTCTAATTTGTTGGTTTAGAGCCTAGGCCCTATACAAACCGCACCCATAATTAAATATGGTAAGAAACAAATTAAGAGTGTCAGATATTACTTCAATCGTACTTTTTACACCCCACACTGAGCCACTACTATCTGATAACAGATGATCAATGATCAACTTTCAATCTCAAACTGGAAAAGCAAGTTTAGGCCGAACCGTCTAATGGAACTATGAACTTTTTTATCACAAATCTCATACCCGTAGGTGAATCCCCTAAACAACCTAGTTTGAGATAGAGATGCTTCTCTTTTCTTCTACAACCCTATAGTCTAAATGAGAAATGAGAAACTTTGGGTCGCTTGAGGGAGAGAGAAAATCGTTCTTAAGAGATAGAGATATATTCTAAGTGGGGCGTGCCCCTTTGTGGGATGTGAGCGAGAGATGGAAATTAGGTGTAAAAGATAAGGTGTAGAGATTTTGGTAGGGATCAACCTTTTTTTTATAGTGCTTGAAGGTCTTTTTTTTTTTTTTTTTTTTAATTCAATATTATTAAATTATACATATTTATATAAAATTTACAAAAAATAATGAAGAAATTAAGATAAAAAATTCAAAAACTATATATTTTTATATAGATTTTTTTTGGCCGAACTAGCCCGAATCTGATTGAAACAATAGTACTAGGCTTCACTTCGCTTCTGTCTAAGCCTAAATTTTGAAGGCTATCTCCTATCTTTCTATAGAGATTTGTGACTCTCAAATAAAGGTGCAGTTGGCATATGGACGCCTCCGTAGGTGTAGAGTTACAGTGCCCTTCAAATTTTATCATGGTATATAATTTTGATGTAAAATGTTGTTAGGATTATATCAAAATGTATTTTTATATCTAATTATAAAATTTTAAATTTTAAAAAGTGTTAAAATCAAGTAGATCTATAAACATATGAAAATCTTGAAAATAGACGGTATAGATAATATGTTGTAAAATACATTATTTATGAGACTTAAAATCTTTTTATTTTGAATTTTCATACATCGCGATGTCGAGATGATCAATCAAAGGGTATTTTCAACATTAAAACCACTTTTTCCGATGAATTTTTGAGGTTGCATCTTTATATAAATTTTTTCCTTCAACTAATGTTTAAAAGTCTCACCAATAACATTGTCATTGCGAATGTCCATCCACGTGACAAGTTGAACGGTACATGCTGGATGATTTGCTCAACTAATATGTTCGTATGGGTTTTTGAAAACACATCAATTAGTATGAGGAATCGTCCATCCAAATTAAATTTTATTGGCAGATGATTTGTTTCCCAGACAGATTAGAATGGCGTGATTGTCAAGTATGTAATTTTTTTATTATTTATTTGCCTTATTTACTATGGATTTACCAATCTAGATCACTAATACGGACCTATTAGGTGGGTGACTTGACGGATCCAGATTCTAAAACACTAATACAAAAACGTTGGTTGTTGATCGAAATGGAGCATTGGTGTAATGTGGGTATCAATAGGGGTCATGTGCTGGCAAAAAGAAAAGATTGTGAGATAAGGCCAAACCATTATTTAGCCGGTTGTTAGTTCTTAATCCTTGGGGAAAGTTACGTACGGACCATATTGGGAATACGCTGTTCCCATTTCACGGGCGCCACTCCTTTGGGGTGTTTTTTTTTCTAGTTGTTTCTTGTCCCGTAAATCGAACATTGAAAAGTTTAGTTTTTTCTTTCATTTAAACGATCAGAACCCCACATTTTGTTTCCTGCACTTTTTCCAACTTACACCAAAAGCCAGGCAATCCTTTCTCCAATTTCGACCCTAAAGCCTTGAGCTTTGAAGAGATCTTGAAGAAGAGAGAAGACCTTCAAGATAGATTAGCTAGGCTGATGTCGAACTCATTCCATATATGAGCCATCAATATCATGAAAAGTGTTGGAACTTTTATCTCCATTTTTTAAATCATTTTCTTATCAATAAAAATTAAATAAAATAATTTCAAAAATAATATTGGACATACCAAAATAATGCATTAGCCTTCTCATGCTTTCCAAAAAACCATTCAAAGCTATGTCAAGGCAAATGCTTTTCAAAACATCACAAACCTTTTTCTTCAAGTCAAAGCTTAATCGAATAAAATTGGAAATCTCTTTAGAGTGGGGCGTGCTACCCTAGGTAGCACTCATGGACCCATTCACATTGCAATGGTTGGCCCATATGCATATTAGGCCACCCATGCAAAAATAAATTAATTAAAACATGTATTATTTTTAAAAATTCATAAAATCCAATATGAATAATTAAATCAATCTAAAATCAATATCTATGTTTTTATAAATCTAAATTTGATAATTAAAATATCCAGGTATCTAGAAAAATTTAAATAATAATTATAAATATCATATATCATCATTAAAATAAATATAATTAAATTTATTAGATAGAAAAATGATCCATATGGTCTAGAAATTAAATAAATAAATGCAGGGCACTCCACCTTCAACTGTAGACTACGGTTCATACTTGCTTCATCAAACCGACCCAGTGTTTCTCATGACCCACAGTCCATATAGGCGATCATTAGTGGATCACCAAAGTCTAGCCGATGAGCCAAATGATTGTAATCCCAAATTTGTGGATTTCAGGTTATCCCCTATAAATGTACCAAGCTCATCTAAACATGATGCGACCACAACTCCTATGGTGCATAGGGGTATCTCTCGTACGTGCATCTGCTTCATGTTGAAAAGTGGTTCGCTTTCCCGAAACAACTATCATATATACATGTCGTGTGATAGCTTGCGGATGACGTTCTGGCCCCCGTCTCTGAAGCCTATCATTGCACACAAGGGTCGTACAATCCTAGCTTACTCATCCGGGCATACTCCGACCTCATCAAGGGATGTCCTATTAGAACCCTTATACGATAACTTTCTATGCTCAGGTAATATAAATCTTTCCCAACCAACTGGCCTAGCTCGTTAAGCTCAGTCCGGTATCAGCAAACATTGTGTGCTTTGTATGGTCCACATAGGACCACACTCCCACTATGTTCATATTCCATCATATCAAAACATTTATTACAAGCACTCATAAAGGTCTTTAATGGCCACACTCACCCAGCAGATTGTCCTCTTGTCATCGGACTACAAGTTTATGGAAGTAGATTTTTTCCATAGTGCGTTGTCATTAGACAATGCCAGAGACCTCTCACCACTTCTTCCCCTAGATCCCCTCTACTGAGATTGGTTTGAATAAAAATCTTGGTGGGAGTTGTGCTGAGGCATATCTGAGAGGAGTGGAATGCCAAAATATTTGACAACAGGCGAAAATATTTGGATATGTTAAAAGCAGTCATCCTCAAAAATCTAATTTTGGGACACAGTCCCTAAAGTTTTTCAAGGGGGTCCCTAAATAACAATTTGAGGCTAATTTGCATGAGCTTTTGCTTTTCAAAATCTGCAAGGCTTCGTTATGGAATCCCCCTTGCTAGGTGAGTGAAGCTTAGCTTCGATGGTAGTGTCAAGGACACTGGAGGAAGAACAGGGTATGGGGTGGTCCATAGGGATCTTAAAGGGGAGATTATTTTTACTTTGAATGGGGTCCTCCCACATTGCAAGGCAATTGAGGTTTAGCTCCTTAGTTTGAAGCATAGAGTGGCAAGGCTCCGAATGAATGATTATTGAGGGAGATTCATCCAATGTTATCAAGTGTTGCACTAACCCCTCTTTTATTCCTTGGAAAATGACTCTAAACATTTGCGTACATCCTTTTTGCCTTGAAAGGGAGGACGTGCCCTTTACTCATATGAACAACAGGGAGACCAACCCCTTGGCTAAGGCTGCCTCGAATCACTACTCACTATCCTATAATATTATAACATACATAATATATGAAATTATTAAATTAAATAGTAATAATACATTATGATATTATAACCTAAGATTATGATATTATTTTATAAAATTTAATTATTATATATATTATATTATAATCTATAATTCAAATATAATATTATTGTATTTGTTGATGTTTTGTAACTTTTTCCGAGAGTGGCAGCACAAAGGTGCTTGTGGTCTGGCACTTTCTGCAAGAGCGTAGTGAAATAGGGATAAATAAGTTCCGACTTTTCCCTATTTTACTGTTTTTAAACGGGCCAAAACTACATTACATGAGAAAGTGTGAGACTTTCCCTTATTTTCTGTTGTATCCAACGCCCACTTTGTAATCCTTACTTTCTTTAATAAAGTTATTGTTAACTGGATAAAATAAAACAAAATAAAAACAAGAAAAAAACGTATGTGCATCGTCCTCGTTGGAAAGATACCACATCAATGGATGTTTTATATAACGCTCGAAAAAAAAGACCCGCACGTTTACCAGGACAAGGACTTTGGTTTTTATGTCGCTCTTGAGGATAAGAAAAAAGTTTATACCAGAGTCGAGGCTTCAAACAATCAAATTAGAATTTACCTCAAAAATTTCACTAAAAAAAGTTATTTTTGATGCTCAAATATTCTCAAATTCATCATCAAGATCCATGGACATAAGAAAAAATTGATTATAAGTTTTGAAAATAATGCATCTTGTAAAACATTTTTTAACCGTCAATTTTCAATATTTTCAAATTTTCATTGATCCGCTCTATAGACACTATTTTTGAAGTTTTAAATTTTATAATTAAAAATAAAAATATATTTTATGGCTACCAAAAAAATTTCTAATATTAAAACCACATTTCTCAATCAACCCCATTTGAAGGTGCGCTCTGTTTTGATTTGATTGTTTAGAACTTGGTTATACAAACCGCACTCCCGGGGATAATCCCCTAATTTTTTGCTTTATTGGATTAATGGGTAGTGACCTAATTAATGTCATGCGTTGCATCATGCCTCCTCAAACGTGTCAAACTCACGTGTCTTTACCCACCCACTCACCAAGCCTTCATTTGGCAAAGGCAAAAATTTATATGGACCCGAGTCCCTAAACAATCAAATTTGAGCCTACTTCAAAAATTTTACTAGAAAAGGTTGACACTTAAATATCTTCAATTTGATTATCTCATCATCAAGATGCATAGACATGAAAAAAAAAATTGGATTTTAAGTTCTAGAAAGAGTGTATTTTGTAACATATTTTTAGACCGTCAATTTTCAAGTTTTCATAGATCTACCGTTCTACACCATTTTTCAAACTTTAAATTTTATAAATAAATATAAAAATATATTTTAAAGTTATCGCAAAAATTTTAATATTAAAACGATATTTTTCGATACTCATTGAAGATAGGCTCTAATTTGTTTGTTTAGAGCCTAGGATCTATACAATCCGCAACCTTTTGCAAAGGCCAAATAAAACGGAGGGAAAATTTTGGCTTTATTTGAAACTTTAAGTAAATCATTACACTTCACCTCCCTTCCGAGGCAAGAGACCTACCCCTATTAAATTGTGAGTAGACTAAACCTGCCCCTATTTATCATCTATATTCCCTAAGACACGTCTGTGTTGTGTATGGACAATGCTTCGTATAGGCATCCCAAAAGTTTTTCAATTGACCAAATTAACTTTATTAATGACTTAAAACACCCCTTTAAGTTAAGGGGCTGTTTGCGCAAGGCAACGTTTAAAAAATTGGTGACCCGATCGGGAATCAGGCGATCTAGATTGAGAATCGCTCAAGACCTTTCAAACTAGGCCAAAAAACAGGATTTGGACGGTTCCAAATAGTAGAATCGCTGATCTTTTCACGAAACTGCCGATTCCGACGATTCTTCATCGATTCCAACCATTGTTCACCGATTCCGACCAATTCTTCACCAAGTCAAGCAAAAAAAAAAAAAAGGATGAACAATTTTTTCTTGAATTATTTTGAAACAAAAATTACCGATTCCCTCGATCCGACATGAGAATAGGTGTGACCGATTCAAGTCAACGATCCGTTTTTTTAAACCTTGGTGTAAGGTATGAACTTTAAATAATTAAAATAGGTGCACCTCCAAACTGCAATGAAAGATGCAATTCTGGAATAGGAAATTTTTACAACGGCATAAAATTTAGTCCGAACACTAATTATGAAATTTAAAGTTTAAAAAATAGTATAGATTGAGTATATCTATAAATACTTGAAAATATTAAAAATTGATAATACAGATAAGATAATATGTTACAAAATGTACTATTTTTTAAAATTGAAATCTTTCTTATCATATTGATGCATGTTGCAGTTAGAATGATCAGTTGAGGATTTTCTAGAACCGAAACAACCTTTTTTCCGTGGATTTTTTAGGTGTTGCTTATTTCTACAATATAAGATTGACGCTTTTTGTAAACTCTTTCCCTTAAATTATGTGGTGATATATCACTCATATGTCATTGATATCTATCAAAGAAACTTAAAATAAGTGAAACTAAAATTCTTGACAAGAATCTCCTAAAAAATCTAATGGCGGAAAATATGTGGTTGTTACCAATGGTTTAAAAAACGGATCGGTGACCCGGATCGGGCTTCCAAAAAACAGATCCTGATCGGCGAATCGGCGATCCGGATCGGGAATCGGGTGAATCGGTCAGAATAAAGCTTAAAAAAAATTCAAAAAAATTATTAAAATTCATTATAAATATTGTTTTTTAGGAATTCAATAAAAAATGAGGGTACTCCATTAAAAATTTTCATGTTTTTGAATGAATATGCGAATATTGATATGTTCTTTTCCTGCATGAACCGCCATTCAGCATTTAATTTACAGTATTTCGTGCTCATCCCTACACTGTTGCTGTTGGGACTCGATATGTGAATAATATGGCTGGGATAGGGTGGCCTCAGAATCATCATCTCTCTCGTTTACTCTTTGAATAATATGGATTAAAAAAAAAAAAAACAAATTTTCAAAAAAATCGATCATGGATTAAAAAAAAATCACAAATTTTCAAAAAATTCTATCATGGATTACAAAAAAAAATTCGATCATGGATTACAAAAAATTCAATCATGAATTACAAAAAACTCTATCATGGGTTACAAAAAAAGCAAAAAACAAAAAATTCAATCATGGATTACAAAAAAAAAAACAAACATTTCGATCATGGATTACAAAAAAAAAACAAACATTTCGATCATGTATTACAAAACATTCGATCATGGATTACAAAAAATTCTATCATGGGTTACAAAAAAAAAAAAAAAAACAAAAAAATCGATCATGGATTACAAGAAAAGAAAACAAACATTTCGATCATGGATTACAAAAAATTCTATTATGGGTTACAAAAAACCAAAAAATTCGATCATGGATTACAAAAAAACAAAAACAATTCGATCATGGATTACAAAAAAATCGATCAAGTATTACAAAAAAATCTATCATGGATTACAAAAAAAAAAAAAAAAAATCCGTACGGAATCGCCGATTCACTGTTCGGACTCGCCGATTCCATACAGTGAATCGGCGATTCACTGTACAGAATCGTCCGGTTCTCTCTAGAACCGGACGATTTCCGATTTTTTGGGCGATCCGGTCCCTTTTCACTATTTCCGAGTCGAACCGGGCGAGTCCGGTTCGACTCGGCGTTTTTTAAAACGCTGGTTGTTACTAAGTTTGAAATAAAAAGACATTGAAAAGAGGGATTATATACAATGAGACCAATTATCTTTGATAGCATTCATTTGATGTAAAATTTAATTGTTTGGATGTTATTTCTTGTTCTCTTTTATTTTTCTCTTTATTGGCAGGGACCAGTGCCCCTTGCCGCCTTATCAAAAGGTTTAGTATATATATGTTTATATATAATTGCACGGGCCACGCAAGTATATATGACATATGATTGTATATTATAAGACCATTTATTTTTTGTACAAAAAAGTTACAATTTTTCTTACCCATTGGATGTGAAATCTAACATATTAAATGTGTCACAGCTTTTGAGAAAGTTTGTTTTGGACTTTGTGCTAAATTAGTGACACATCACGACCCATCCGATTTTAGATCTAGTGGTTGACATTGATTGTGACCGTTTTGTATAAAAAATAGGGAAAATTTTAGATATGCTCAACTTGAACTTTTCCCCCAACCAATCTTTTTATCATAACTTTTACCCCAAAACAAGTTTTTCTAGCAAATATCCCTAAGTCAAAAAGGTATTATTTTTTTGACAAAAATGTCATTGTCCTTACATGATGGTATCACACTCTTGTAAGATACTCAACGACTATAAAGAATTTCAGACTAAGTCCACAATATGCCACACTGAGTGCATGTTGTTACACAATAATTGTCAGATTGTGCTTTCGGCCTATTGCCGGACCACATGGCCCTATTGCCAGACTGTATGGGCCTATTGTTGGACTGCTTTTTGGCAGTGTCGGACTGCATGGGCCTCTTGCTGGATCTCTATTTAGCAACACCGGACCGTTTTGTGATATTGTTGGACCGCTCGTTTATACTACCAAACCGCCTTTTTATGTGTGCTACGGGATAAGTTAAATCGTAGGTGTTAGAAGAGAGAGAGAGAGAGAGAGAGAGAGAGAGAGAGAGAGAAAGAGATGGTCATTTTGGTCCTAAAAACTATAACTTTTGATTGGGGAGCATTTGCTATAAAAGTTTATTTTGGCGTAGAAGTTACGATAAAAGATTGGTTCAAGGATACGTTATATAGAAAGTCTAAGTAGGGGGTATTTGCAATTTTGCGTAAAAAGTAAAGGATGATGTTTGTATAGAGGCTCTAAACAATCAAATTAGAGCCCACCTTCAAATAGTATAGAGAAATATGGTTTCAATACTAAAAGGTTTTGTGGCAGCCTTAAATTATATTTTCATATTTAGTTATATAATTTAAAGCTTCAAAAATAGTGCAAGTCGACCATATCTATGAAAATCTTGAAAATTGACAGTCCAAAAATTAGTTACAAGATGTATTATTTCTAAAACTTGAAATCTTTTTTTTTCTCATGTCCATAAGGCATCAAAACAACCTCTTCTGGTGAAAGTTTTGAGGTAGGCTCTAATTTGATTGTTTAGAGCCTACGCTCTATATAAACGTTTATCAAAAGTAAATGTCAATTCCTCGAATATATTCACTTAGCTCCTAACATATTATGGATTTAATATAAGACCCAATGTTAACACGATATGTAATAGCAATACATTCGTAGATAGAAAAGTAAGTATTAATTCGGTTTGATGTATAAATGAAAACTGAGGTGAAAGTAAGTATTAATTCGGTTTGATGTATAAATGAAAACTGAGGTGAAAGTAAGTATTAATTCGGTTTGATGTATAAATGAAAACTGAGGTGAAAGTAAGTATTAATTCGGTTTGATGTATAAATGAAAACTGAGGTGAAAGTAAGTATTAATTCGGTTTGATGTATAAATAATGTAAGACCCAATGTTAACACTTTATGTAATAGCAATACATTCGTAGATATTCGGGTATGTAATAGCAATAAATTCGTAGAAAATTCGGGTATGTAATAGAAAAGTAAGTATTAATTCGGTAAGTATTCGTAGAAAATTCGGGTATGTAATAGAAAAGTAAGTATTAATTCGGTAAAAAAGATTTGTTGAGTTGGGGTGAGAGAGGCTCGAGCTCAGGATTACTCGTGTAAGCTATGAGACCTACGAGTTAGCCAACTGCGCCACCACCCCACACAATGCTTAATTACCTTCGCTTTCTTAAACAACATGGTATCTAATTTTCACAATTTAATTAATTAACTAATAAATCAATGCAAATACATTCCTCCCATTCAAGGGCAGATATATTCGTTTGAAAATTTACCCAAAAAAAAAAAAACGGCACTTTTTTTTTAAGGCAATTCTTAAGAGTTTAATTCTAAATAATGTTTTAAATATTTGATCGGGCATTGGACTCAGCCCTAACCTGAGCTGAGTTACTTGGGCTAGTCCGCGTGCACTTGCTTAAGTAGTCCACATTTCCTAGAAAGGCTACAATAAAAATAAAAAAAAGAAATACATTGTCAAAAGTAAAAACCAAACTAAACCATAAAAAGCATTACAACTCTAAAAATGATGCAAAAAAAATTTACAAAAGATAACATTTGGAAAAAAAATATTAAAAAAATTCGATAGCTGGAAATAATTCAAAAAATATCAAAAGAGAGAAAATATAAATGCAAAACAAATGATAATAGAAGTTCATAAATCATATTTGTAAAGAAATATTATTTTCATGAATTATTTCTAGTTTTTTTTTAGTTTGTACACAATTATTAGGCTAGGAGAGATGCCAAATCCGAGTTCCTTAGCTGAGTCAATTCAACCAAGTCCCTGAATACCAACTCTAACACTTCTTCAGAAAATAATATTGTAAGACTATATTTCCTTCAAAAAAATCAGGGTTTTTAAATCATTTTGAAAACCACTCCTTTTTAAAATTATTTTTAAAGGAAAAATTTTAAAAATCAGATTTTAAACATGGTGTTGATTACAAATGAGCTCATTACTTATTATCCAACCTTGTACTCCATGTTTCTCGACAAGCATATCGATTACTCTATTGCACGCCCTTTTGTCTCCTTGGACATGCCATACCGCTCCTTAAACATTATAGAAATCTTCTTCTTTGGTTTTTGGGAAAATTTTGGCTGACTTTTATTACACCACTTTTGACTTTGCATATTGTTAACCCTTAAATGACATTCACCAATGCGATGCCAAGTGTTTTAGGAACATCAAACATGATAATGATAAGGGCACCACTTTTATTTCTTGGGACTTGTATGTAGATGTGCGTCCCCTTTATGATCTATTTTTGAGATAGATTTGAGACTTAATTTTTTTTGATGTCGTTTATATAAGGTAGAGGCCCTAAACGATCAAAATGAGGCACACCTCTAAATGGTATCGAAAGATGATTTTTCAAAAGAAAAAATCTTTGTAATGGCCTAAAACTATAATTTCACCCTAATTATAAAATTTAAAGCTACAAAAAATAGCATAGATCTATAAACACTTGAAAATATTGAAAATTGATGGCCCATTTTACAATACACTATTCCCTAAATATAAAATCTATTTTTTTTTCATGTCTTTATATCTCGAGGTCGAGATGACTGAATTGAGGATTTTTCGACATCAAAACAACCTCATATAGTAAATTTTTGAGACACGCCTCAATTTGATTGTTTAGGGCCTCAGCCTTATATAAATTTTTTATTTATTTATTTTTATATATAATCTCCAAGATAGAGAATAGTTAAACACTAAAATTTGAAAACTAAGAATGATAATTTTTTTTCAAAAAAATTCCAAACTGTCAATTTTAGATTTTTTTTTTTTTGGAGAGACAACAACACCACATCCATAGATGTGGGATGTCTTGGCAAACGCAAATCGAGTTATGCGTCGCCCAATGCATAAACAACTTTATCTATCGATTAATGTAAGGGATTGTATACATTGAGACCATTTACTTTTGAATTAGAGAGGTCACAATTACTTATAACCGTTTGATGTGAAATCTAATAGCTTGGGTGCGTCACAAAGTTTGAAAAAATTTATTCTGAAGTTTGACCTTGGTCAATAAAATAAATGCAGTCACTCAATTTTACATTCAATGGTCAAGATTTATTGTGACCACCTTGTAGCAAAGGTAAATAGTCTCATTATATATTTTCCCAGCCTGGTTGACACTAGGGCTATGCCCACGAAATCGGCCTGAGGGCTAGGCCACCACGGCCCATTTTTCTTTATGTCTTTTTTTCTTTGTTTCTATTTCCCGGCTTAGCCTAGGTCAGAGCCTATTTTGCCTAGTCTGAGCCTCCAGACCAGCCTTGCCCTTTGGGGGTTAGGGCTAGGCAAGGAAAAGAGGCTGGCCGGTTGCCAGCATACTCTCATCTTTAAACAAATGAAGTATTGTCCATTTGCATATTCAAGTCGCCTTTTACCTTTACTTTGAGGTATCGAAAGCAATGTTATTAAATTCGCTACGCTTCAGTTGAAGCCTTCAGATTTTAAGCATAAACCGAAGCAAAGAGAAGCATGGTGTTGTCCCTTTAGTCAGATTCATGGTGCTTTGGGATGCTTCAATCTGCTTCGGCCGAAGCTTCGAATTGCTTCGGCTGAAGCTTCGAGTTGCTTCGGCCGAAGCTTCGAGTTGCTTCGGCCGAAGCTTCGAGTTGCTTCAGTCTGAAAATAAATACCTATATAATTCGACCAAAGCACCGAATTGCTTTATTTTTCTTACAAAATCAAAGAACACTCCGAAGCAAATATGAAAACATTGTTTGAAAGCATTCAATGAGCATTGGTTGAAGAGCAAGCAACTATACCTATTTTGTGAAAAATCGGAGAAAAAAAAAACCATACCTATTTTGTGTGTATCATTTGTTTTCAAAAGGGATTGTAGAGTTATTCAAAACTATCCACCTAAGAATCATTGGAGGATTATTTTCAGCCAATGATATGAATTTTGGGTTCTTCAAGACTTAGATCTGACATTGGATGAATTCTATTTAATTTTAAAGTTATTTTTTTAAGGTAAATGGAGAGTGCATTTGATTTTTTAATTTTTTGAGTTGGTCGTTGGGCTGAAGGAAATGCTCCCGCAGGAGCACGGTATTTGTGACCTTTTTATAGGTTTTTAATTTGGAGAGTGAGAACACGAGTGCATGTGACGTTTGCCGTAGAGAATTCTATGGATAATAAACAACTATTTTTACTATTATAAGCTAAATGTCGGGAACGTTTCAATGCCTACATATGACATGGAAAGTTCTATGTCTTTCTTATTTATCTGAGGATGAAGTTTCTATGAGGCCTAGGATATGTGAAAACCAAATGAAGCCTCACCTTAAATCATCTGTAAAGCACTTTCGGCCACAAAAATCTCCGTGATGACTCTAAAATCAATTTCCAACATTGACAATAAAGTTTGAAACTCAAAAAAATCGTATAGATCCTATAGATCTTTGAACACTTATTTTTAAGGCAAAATAAACGGTCTAGATAATTTTATTAAAATATATATTATTTCTTAGAATTTAAAATCCTAATTTTTTTTCACAACCATAATGTTCAAGTTGATGTAAAGGTTTTCAATACTTGAATTATAATTTTCGATGAATCATTAGGTGAGGGTTTACTTATTTTGATAGGGCTGCACCCCTATCAAACAATTTTGATTTATCTAAAATTCCCTTTCAAAGTATGTTCGATGTGCTCGCGTGAATGATTTCAATACTTTATGCTTTTCAACATCTACAAGTCAGTTGTGCGTCTATAAGACGCAATATAATCGCAATCCTTGGACGGTTTTTTTTTTTTGGTGTCAATACATAAGACGGTTCAGATCGAGGTTTAAAAAATAGGCAAATCGGATAAGAACCAGGCGGTTTGGATCGGGAATCGGTCGTGCCAATTCAATTCTGTCTAAATATTAGGAATAGGCTGGTACGGTAAGAGAACCACATGTGTTTTTTGATTTTTTTCAATTTTTTGTTTTAAAAAAAAATTATTTGCCAATCCACTCACCCAAATTACCAACCCGATCCTATGATCCAAATTGGTTTTCTGGATGGGTGATCTGGATTATCGAACCATGTTTTTATATTGCGGTTCAGATGGTGTCATGTGTGTTCTTCAATTTTGAATAAATCTTAGGAATCAAGCTTGACATCTCAAGTTGAATTCCTACCGCTAAACAACCTAAAACAAAAAAAAATTCAGATTAATCTTTCATAAAAACAGATTAAATTTCGGATATTTAAGGTGGGGAGCCTGGGACTTGAACATCGGCCAATTCATTGAAAATACTGTATTCCATCAGGGCAAAATGGTCCAATAAAATTAGGGGTGTTAAAGAGATTACGATAAAGAATGGGGCAACACTCCTCGTTTCACTCGAACTCACTCATCACGGTGGTGTGTATAATTGCAAGAACTGTGCAAAAACTTTGAGCTTTTTCTTTCACTTTCCCTTCTCCCTTGTTTTCTCTTACTTCATTTTTTGTGCAGTCTGCAATGGCGACGGCTTGTTCTTCTCACATGGCAAGTGCAATTGTCTTTGTTTTGGTGGTATTTTGTTGTGTTAAGAGTGGTGTTTCAGAAGAGATTCATACAGTGGGGGATAATAGTGGATGGACAGTAGGCACTGTAAATTATACTTCATGGGCCGCTTCCTTGATTTTCCATGTTGGGGATATCCTTTGTAAGTTTCTCTCTCTCTCTCTCACACACACACACACACACATTTTGGAGAAACCCCATTACTTCATCCAGCTATCTCTAACTCTTGGCCTTTCCTCCACTGTTGATGCTTTTACCAGTATTCAAATACAACAATCAGTTCCACAACGTGCTTAAGGTCACCAAATCCGCCTACCATTCCTGCAACGCCACCGAGCCCCTCGCCACTTACACGACAGGCAACGACTCTGTTGTCATCAACAAAAGGGGCCACCTTTTCTTCATCTGTGGCTTCCCTGGTCATTGTCAAGGTGGCCAGAAGGTTGATATCCGAGTCCCGAAGGCTGAATCGATTGCACCGTCTTCCTCGCCTTCTTCAACTCCTTCTCCTGCTTCTTCTTCTTCTCAAACCGAATCGCCTGCTACTCCGGCTCCGAATAAGGTGGATTTGGGGAGGAAGCCTATGACTTTTATGGCTTTCTGGGCTCTGGTTTTCATGGAGGTGGCACTGGTTCTTTGATCTGAGATTTTGGGGTTTTCTTAAATGGTTTTTTTTCCCATGTTTTGGGGTCTTTTGGTGATTGAGATGTGCCTGAGATATCAGAATTTGGGTTAACTTTGTGGAGTTTTTGGTTAGATTTTGGGGTTTTATGATAGGGTGTGGGTTCTTTAAATTGTCTTTGAATTTGGGTTCGGTAAATTGTCTTTCAATTTGGGTTCTTTCCCTAAGTACTCAGAAATCGGAGTTTTCTGGTTCCTTAGTAGGTGGTTAGGGTTCATTGTTCATGAATTGGAGGAATGCAAGACCAAGGAGAATAACATAAACCCCTCAAGTTGATAGTTAATTGGTTGGTAGTTGCTTTTATCCTTTTAAGAATATACATTTCCTGTGTTGGATATTTACTTTTTCTTTGTTACATTACCATTGATTTAGATTTGGAAAGTATTTTTATGGGGAAAAAGTTTATATGAGGATGCAACCTTATAATGTAGAACTACGGATGCACCTCAAAAATCCATGGAAAAAGCTAGTTTTAATGTTGAAAAACCCTTTCATTGATCGTATCCAACGCCGAGATGTATGATCATGGAAAATAAAAAGATTTTAAGTCTCAGAAATAGTGCATATTGCAACGTATTATCTACACCGTTCATTTTAAAGATTTTCATATATGTTTCTAAACCTACTTGATTTTAACCCGTTTTTAAATTTAAAATTTTATAATTAGATATAAAATAGATTTTGAGATAATCCGTAAAACATTTTACATCAAAATTATATACCGTGATAAAATTTTGAAGGTTTACTTTACCTCTACAGCTAAGGATGCATCCGTGTACCAACTGCATTTTTTTTTATTGATTTAGATTTGAAAGGCATTTTGATTGGGCTGCTGCCTTATCAAAGCAAGGAAAGCCTCACTTTTTAACTCATTAAAAAATACAATTTAAGCATTGAAAAACCTTGACATAAATAATCTCCGCCTGAACAATATTGTCGGAAAATAATAATAATAATAATAATAATAATAATAAAATAAATAAATAAAATAGACATTATAACAAATTAAAATGAGTGTTCATGGATTCGCAAGAACGAATCTATGCTTTACTTTTCTACAATTCACAAGTAACTTCCCAACAGTCGATATCAACCAAGGACAGTTTGTGTGTGCGCGCTTCCCTCGAAATCATTTCTTTTGTTGCGATCGGACGGCTTAGGAGGTCTAGTTTGGCCTTCTATTAATGAGAGAGACGGACGGATGTCTTAGTGGACTTCCAGTGTGATTTGAGCGTTATAAATGTTCGTGGGTGCGATCTGACCGTTTGCCCAAAAAGGCGGTGCCATCGGACCCATCCCACAAGGTCCAAGGTTGATTGGCCGGATTAGGCCAAGTCCGGGTCAAAGTGTAACATGTCATATATGAAGATTATTTCTTTTCTATGTGGATGGAGGTAGTTGGTGTTGTGTTTCATACCAAATTTAAAATTTTCAATAGGTAATGATGTATTTTAGTATGTTGGAATTTACATTTAATGGTTAAGAGTAATTGTGATTGTTTTATACTGAAATAAGCGAAAATATGAAAAAAATTATTTATTTTTTATACAAGGATGTTACAATTACATTTGTCAATCAGATTTTTAATTGAGTAGTGTAACACAAGACTCAAAATTTTTTTTAAAAAATCTCGAACTGCGGTACAATGAAAGTCGTCTAATTTGATATCTAATCAATATTGTTAAATTCGCTTTGGAGTCTTCTTTTGTTTCATGATAAAAATGAAGAAATTCGGTGTTTCGGTTGATTCAGAAAAAAACTTTGGATAATATAAATAAATTAGATTTATATATATATAAATCATTTATATAGTTTTTTTGGGCTGGTCGGAGCAGATCCGAAGCAAAGCAGTCCAAATTTGATTGAAGTAGCATGAAGCGGTCCGAATTTGACCGAAACAGTAGCACCAGGCTTCATTTCTCTTTGTTTTATGTCTTAAATCCAAAGGCTTTGGCCGTATGGAAGCAAGTTTGATAACATTGCATCTAATAACTAGTAGCAATTATGACCTCTTTATAATAAAAGGAAAAAGTTTATATAGAGTCGAGGCTCTAAACAATCAAATTAGAGCCCGCCTAAAAAATTTTACTAGAAGAGGCTGTTGTGATGCTCAAATATCATCAAATTGATCAACTTGACATCAAGATGCATGGACAAGAGGAAAAAATTGATTTTAAGTTTTGGAAATAGTCCATCTTGTAATACATTTTTGGATCATCAAATTTCAATATTTTCAAGTTTTCATATATCTGCTCGATCAATACTATTTTTTAAGCTTTTAATTTTATAATTAAAAATGAAAATATATTTTAAGTCTATCACAAAAATTTCCAATATTAAAACCACATTTCCCAACACTATTTGAAGGTGTGTTTTACTTTGATTGTTTAGAGCCTCGGCTCTATACAAACTGCACCCATAATAAAGATAACTACACCCATAATAAAAATAAATGGTTTCATAGTATACAATGAGAATGACATTGTAGTGTGCAGTCCCTAAAATAAAATGCGTATAGGAAAAATATCAATATCTTGTATATCTAATGGACAAAAAATAGTTTTATATTTTTTTTCTTTTTTATTTGAATAAAAAATTTATCCAAATTTTGGGGTATATGTTTGTTTTTATAAATAGACCTAAATAAAAATGATTAAAAAATATTTTAAATGAAAATAACTAAAATACCCTTAAATTTGTTTTTATCAATATTTTTATTTAAAATGTATTTATTATTTTTATTCAAATCTGATTATAAAGACAATGTCAAAATATAAATAGATTAATATCATTTTAAATAAAAAATTTAAATAAAAAATTAAATTGATTTTTGACCCTTGGATGAGGCTAGTTCAATCTGAACCATTTAAAGGAGTTTGTGCATCTTTTTAAGCGTCCTTGACAAGGTGTCTAAAAGAGAAAGGGTGCGGTCCGACCCACCCAACAAGATCCAAGGTTGATCGTACCGTATTAGGTCTAGTTGGGTCAAAATATAAACTGTTATATATAAAACAAAGGGTGCGGCATTCAAATAGTGTTGAGAAATATGGTTTCAATACTGAAAATTTTTGTAATAGCTTTAAAATATACTTTCATCTTTAATTATAAAATGTAAAGCCTAAAAAATAGTGTAGATCAAGCAGATCTATGAAAACTTGAAAATCTTGAAAATCGACAGTTAAAAAATGTGTTATAAGATGCATTATTTCTGAAACTTAAAATCCATTTTTTTCTTATGTCCATGTATGTTGATGTCGAGATTATCAATTTGATGATATTTGGGCATCAAAACAACATCTTCTAGTGAAAATTTTGAGGTAGGCTCTAATTTGATTGTTTAGAGCCTAGGATCTATATAAACTTTTCCCTAAAACAAAAAATATATAATATATTTAAGAATAGGTAGGAATAATAAAAACCGATGTAAATTTTCAAAAAAATATGACAATGAGGTTTGTAAAACGTATAGGTGCATTTCTAAATTTTAGAGGGAGATGTAATTCCATGTAGGAAATGAAAACTGGATTAAAAATCCATATTCAACTTTAATTATGAAATTTAAAATTTAAAAAATGTTGTAAATCAAACAAATCTATAAATGCTTGAAAATCTTGAAAATAGACGGTGAGGTAACTTATTACAAGATATACTATTTTAAGACTTGAATTTTTTATTTTTCTTTATATCTATACATTTTGATGCAGATAAAAAACGGGTTGATTGAAAATCTAATATTATTTTTATACTTTTAGTTTTTAGAGATATAGGTAGACTTTTATTTTTTTATCATTTATTTAGGGTTAATTGTTAGAAATATATTTAATGTAGGTTTTTGGTTTAGTAGATAAGGTAAGTCTTTTTGGATTGACTCCGTTTATTATTTTTTTTTGCAATTTTTTTTTTAAGATATTTATTTAGGGTTTATTGTTAGAAATATATTTAATGTAGGTTTTTGGTTTAGTAGATGAGGTAAGTCTTTTTGGATTGAGTCCGTTTATTTTTTTTTTTGCAATTTTTTTTTTAAGATAATAATATTCCGTTTTATTTAAAAAAGAGAAGTCTTTCTTTTTGTCTGTTCTTCTTTTTGTTTATGAGTTTTTTTGAGAAGGTATGACATGTCTCATAATAAAAGAGTCCGTGGGTTCTTGGTTCTTTTGGATAGGAGGTAAAAGGTTATAGGAAGAGAAGCTTATCTTTTGTATTTGAAGAAGTACGTTTTTTAGATAATAAAGAGCGTTACTTACCTATTAGAAGATAATACATCATAAGGGAGGGGAATACATCATAAAGTGATAGAGGTTGCCGGCAAAACAGGGAGAATGTAAATTTAATGAAACAAGTCAGTTGAAAAGCGGGAGATAGTCATAATCTAACGGTTGGTAAAATAGATAATTCAATAGAAAATGTTTTAATAGGGCTGCAGCTAAGTCTGCCTTCTGAATGGGCCTAGGCCCATCCCATTCGATTTTGGGTTGGGCTGGGCCGGGCTTTAATGCTGTATTTTCGGGGCCCGGCCGGCCTTCTAGGCACAAGTTTTTGGGCTGGGTCTTGTCGAGTTGGTCCATAGTTATTTTAGGCTTTATCGACCCTCGGTCCGGTCGGCTCCAATCCCCGCCCGATGGCAGCTCCAATCCCCGCCCGATGGCAGCCTTTGTTGTAGCCCTGTCAAAATTGAAAGAAAGACCTATGTGATCTTTTATAGGTGATCTTTATTATAATAAGATAAATTTCAAAATAAAATCAACATAACAATAAAACCAAACAATAAAACCAACATCTTAACAACTTGATGTCATTGAAACAACTATGCATTATGCTTGAGAATAAAAGATAAAATTGCAAAAACAAAAAAAAGAAGAGTGGAGGAGATTACTTCAACCGAGTTTATTACACCCCACATCGAGTCACCACCATCTGATGTCGCGAGATGTCTAGCTTCAATCTCGAACCAGGAACGCAAATTTATACCAATGGAACGTGAACTCCTTTGATCACAAACTTAAATCCTAACCAACCTACTTTGAGATAGATGAATTCTCTTTTTACTAAACCCTTAGGTTCTTTCACCATATGAGAGAGAGGTCATACATGAGAGAGATTAAACATGAGAGTGTGGTGTGTGCCGAATTAGTTACAAGAGATAAGGTGTAGAGATTTTTGGGCAGAGACAATCCCTTTTTATAGGCTTGGATAAGATTAAGGTTTTTAGGGTTTTCCTGAGCTTGCCTCTTATTGTGAGAATGAAAATAGACCGTCGATCAAGGGTGACTTGTGGGGTGAGAGATCTTAGCCATCCATTCTATAGATAGGCCATCAACATTATGGAAGGTGGATGAACCATTATCCCCCTTTCGTAAACTATTTTCCATCAATATATTCAAATAAAATAAATATCATGCAGTCTATAAAATTGCACGATCCATGTCACATATTCCATAAAGATATGTCAAATAATATCAAGTAGATAAATACTACCAAATATAAATAAGATAAGATCCTTATCAATTCAAATTGACCATATCTTTTTAAAACAAACAAGTTAATAAAGCCATGATCAATATATCCCTTCAAAGATTTGACCACATGCCACGAATCAAACTCACCGTATCTTAAAAGCAAACAAGAGAATCCAAAGAGGGTGGGGCACATATGCCACATGGTGGGCCTATGTGCACTATGGGCCCCCATGGATTATTATAAAAAAAATATTATTTTTAAATTTGAATAAAACAATTTAAAATATATATTTGAATTTTTATATCTTTGTAAGAACAATGACTATATTTTTATAAGTCTAAAAGTCACAAATAAAATATTGAGAGATTCATAAAAATTCAAATAATAAAACTAAAAATATTTCAATAATAAAATGAACATAATTAAATTAATATGATGGGAAAATGATCTATATGGTTTTAGGAATCCAATCTGTAATAACGAGATACTCCACCTTCAACTTTGGACTACAGGCCACACTAGTTTTATCGAACCGACCCAGTGTTTCCCATGACCCACAGTCTAAGCAGGGGTTTATTAGCAGGTCACCAAAGTTAGGTCGATGAATCAAAAGGTTGTAATCCCAATCTGTGGATTACAGGTCCTCCCTTAGAGACAAGCCAAGGACCTAATGCGACCACAACTTTATGGCGCATAGGGGTATCTCTCGCACATGCATACGCTTCACCCAAAGGTGGATATCTAGCTTTTCCAAATGATCTATCAATATGCATGCCGTGTGATAGAACATGGATAAGGTTTTGGCCCTCGTCTCAGTAGGTCACCATCACACACAAGGGTCACACAGTCCCTCGGCTCACTCATCCGGGCATGTTATCTGACGTCATCAAGAGCTAACCCATAAACCCTCACCGGTTTGTTCTTCATGCCCAGGTAACATGGGTTTTTCCCAACCGACTGGCCTAGATCGGTATTAGCAAACCATCGTTTGTTTAGTATGGTCCACGAGGGACCACACTCCCACGGAGTTTATGTTCCACTATATCATTTCATTTTACAAGCATTCATAAGGCCTTTAAAAGCCACATAAACCCACGAGAGACTACACTCCCACTGGTCCATAGTTGTTTCGGCTTTACCGACCCTCGGGCCGGGTCGGCTCCAAGCCCCGTCCGATGGTAGCCTTTGTTGTAGCCCTGTCAAAACAAGTGAAGCCTCATCTTCAAACTCATTATAAATAGTATATATTGTAACACATTATATAGATCATCTATTTCACCCTAAAAATAAGCGTTCAAGGATTCATAAAATTTGTACAATTTTTTTTGATAAATAAAGAGGTTGTCGAGTTGGGGTGAGAGAGGCTCGAACTCAAAATTTGTACAATTTTTTAAGCTTCAAATTTCATAATTGGTACTGAAAATTGATTTTAAAGCCATCATTGAAGATTTCCGATGCGCAAAATATTTTCCGGACGAGGATTCGAGGTGAGGCCCTACTTTGTTTCTATAAAGCCTACGTTTTAAAGAAACTGCATCCCAATTTAGTTACACAAATCATATAATGGTTGATGGAAATTTATAACATCACCCAAGAGATTGTTGGACCATTCTACACCACTCCAAATGTGTCCTCTGATGACCTATGGATTACCATGCACCATACTCGTTTGAGCTATTACGTAGTTAATCTCTTCTCTTGGCATTTATACAAGCTTCTGTTCTGACGTTCGTTGTTCTTTTAAATTCCATTAGTATTAGCATGTCTTGAGCTGTTAGCTATGGGCTAATTGGTATCCCTTTGGATCATTTATGTAATATCAATCCTTTATTATTGTCAAAAAAAAGAAACAATCTTTGGTGTAGTGGTATCATACTTTTATCCCTATTTTTAGTACTAATCTTTTTTTTTTTATCTGATAGTTAATTACTAATCATTTCGTTTTTTTGGGGTAGGTTTCCTCCTATCAATTAGGGGTGGCAATGGATCCAGGACCCAACAGGTAGATCTGACCTCGGGTATGGGTATAGGTCCAAATTTTGGGCCCGAAAGGTTATGTTTGCATCCAAAACCTGGACCCAAATACTATTTGGGTCCAGGTTGAGCCAGACTCGACTTGAATAATATGGGTATTCATAAATGTTCTCAATACATTTGTTACTTAGGAATTTCCAGAAATTACATAAAATAGTAAGGAGAGTAGGTATATGTGGGTATTTATAAATGTTGTGCAATAATATGGATATATGATGGTAAAAAAAAAGAAAAAAAAGAAGAAACTCACACTCCTAGAGTAGCAATAGACTCGAAGAAGGTTGGGGAAACTGTCTAGCACCTCTTTTTGCATTGTTTCTTTACCTGAGATATTTGGCGGTGGGTTTTAGGTAAGTTGGGCATTAATGTGGTGTTTCCCAAGGGCTATGGGGAATTACTGCTTCAAATGGACACTCCAGGGTTACCTAAATGTGGACGTACAATTTGGGTTATTTTCCGAGCAGGTATTTTGTGGGAAGTTTGGAGGGAGAGAAACAACAAAACTTTTGAAGGTAAAAGTTGAAGTTTGAAAAAGACAAAACAGACAAAGCAGGCTATTTTTTTGGGAGTATGGAGTTGGTTCTCAGTTTCAGATGAAGGGAGGGGTATTTTAAAGATTGACATTTGGATGAATCTAAAAAACATGGCCTTAAATAAATCATAGAAATTGAGACCAAAGGGAAGAGGGTGCCCACCTCTAAAAGGTCGTTTGAAGCTTAATTTGAATGGTAGTTCTCTTGGAAATCCAAGGCCTGCAAGATTTGGAGAGGTTCTAAAGACGCGAGTGGAGTGATTCTTCTTTTTTATGCAAGTCCTTATGGATTGCAACTTCGAATAAGCGAAATTCCGGAGTATATTACAAAGCATGAGATGTATCAAAGATAATTTTCAAGTGGTGGCTTTTGTGAAGGGGACTAGAACAGTATAAATTGGTGCAACAAAGTGGAAACCTCCCTAGAAATTTTATTCTATCTGGGCGGAGATAGTTAATTTATGCCATGATCTTACTTACCCATGTATACCAAGAATCGAATGACATTGCAAACGGTAATAAATGTTAACTAACATTATGGGCCTATTTGATAACTGGAAAGTAAAAGTCCCCTGAAAATTAGAAGTTCATATTTGTTGGGAAGAAAATAAGTTATTTAAGGAAGTTCTGAGTGTATATGTTTGATAACTTGCTGGAATGTTAAAGATGTTCTAGGTACCTGTGTTTCACAATAAAGTCATGTTGATTTAAATATTATACATATATATATATATATATAGGAAAACACACAATGCAAATCCTATAAGTGAAAATGAACAGTGATTTCGCCCACCCCCATCACTGTCCAAAGTTCATCATGCGGTCATGATTGTCCGATAGTGTTTTATTTTTTATTTTTTTCTACAAATTAGAATGACCTGAAATTTAGAGAGTGTATTTATCAAAAATAGGGGAATATTAGAAAACTATAAAAAGAATATTTTACATGAAAAATGACCAAAATACCACCAAAAACTTTCAGGCGTATTTTGGTCAATTTAATTTTTACGGATAATTTTTTTTATATTTTTATTAGATGCGCCTCAGTAGCATCTACATACCTTCCAAATTTCAGGTCATTAACATTTGTAGAAAAAAACGAAAAAATAAAGCACTCTTAGATAATCGTGACCGGACGATGAAATTTAGACGGTGATGAGGATAGGCAAAATCACTATTCATTTTCGCCTATATATATATATATATATATATATACTGATCGTGCTTCTAATAATACTGTGCTTCCCACAAAGTGGAGAGTGATCGTATATATCAATATATTAACAACGTCACTTTCGCTGTGAGGGATATCTTGATTGTGTTCATTCTTAACTACCCATTGTTTTGTTGCATTAATAATTTGATTTTTAGTGAGATCATTCATGTGGAAATCCCACCAACCTCTAAGCCATCCAGTAAATCCACAGACTATAGCTTTTGCTAAATCTTGGTCATGACTACCAGCTACTTTACAGGTTGTAGCATACATAGTCAAGTGTTTCATATTATTTAAAATCTAATGATCAGACATTCTATCTATGTTCCAATTTACAATAGTCCTTCCTAAATAAGATACTGTATGAGATATTAGGTCTTTTTCAAATTGGATATCAACTGGAGTAGGTCTATGATGATACATTCTTTGGAGAGAAGTAGGTCTCCATTTTTTCCCATAATCAATTCTATTTATTTCTAATTCTTGAGAGGCTTGCTTAATCTTGAAGCATCATTGCTCTTGACTCAACTATTCTAATTCCTGAAGATTTACTTGGTACAGGCGAAGGTACAGATGAAGGTACTTCTTGAATTTTTCCTTTACCTTTGTCTGTTATTTTTAACTGTGATAGTTTATTAACTAATTGTTGTATAAGTTCTATATTTTCTTCAGTAATATTTTTTACAGTAAACCTATCTTTGTTTATTTGAGGAGGAGGTTTAAATAATACTGCTTTCTTTTTCTCTTCAATTTTTCTTGGAGTTGTCTGATTAGATTTTCTATTCTAGTGGTTTGTTTTCCCAAGGTTGTTAGATATAAATTTGTATAATTATTTTGTTCTATAATATGTGGTAGTAAGTCTATTTTTTGATCACTTATAGCTATCTTATAAGGGGCAGCTCTAGTCTCATTTAGTATTTTGATGTCTGATTTGTCTTTTGAAGATCCTTTAATATATAGACTTTTTTCAGGAGGATGTATACTTTGAATAATTTCTCCTTCTAATTAATTAAAGGTTTGATATTGTTTTTCAAGAATATTTATCTTATTTATTTCATTATCAAAGTTTGGAATTGATACTCCTTTATTTATAAGAATTTGTTTTAACCACTCAAAGAAACCTATCGTAATTTTTTCTGTTTTCAAAAATTTGCTATACCTTTTATGTATCATAGCTATTAATTTTTGGGGATAGGCCGTTAAATACCAATTTCTGATATTTGCATTTTTATCGGATAAGTAGTCATTTTTTATATATTCTATGTTTACTTTTTTCTCCTTTTGTATGGTTAGTATTTGAAGATCTATATCTTGATAAATATTTTCATCACTAGAAGTACTGGATTCTATCTTTCTATATTCTGGTTTTTGTATATTATTTTGAGTTCTATATAATCCTTGAATTTCAGGTTCTGAAGAGATTACCGAGCCTGATCTTCTAGGAGATATTGTTCTTTTAGGGGGTTTTATTATAATATCATCTTTAATATTAATTTTAGTTTTTATATTATTTTTAAATGGTATTTCTACTTCACCACTTGGGTGTTCTATTATTTGATCTGGGATTTTATTGATAGGAATTTTATTTACATGATTTTCAATTTGTATAATCCAATCTTTTGGGAGTTCAATCTGAGACCAATTTATTGTTTAAGGCACTATTGTATTAGATTTATCTAGATTAGTCTCAAAGAAAGTTGTATGTCCTTTCGTGTCTATTGGGACTACTTTAGGACATAATGTGGTCATAACTTTATAGCAAATTCTATAAATTAAGGCTATATTTTGGGATCCTGGATCCATATCAAATCATTGAGTTTTAAGGTTAATAGTTAATACTTTTAATATGTTTGGGTCACTTAAAGATACTGAATAATTAGGAAAGCAATCAAAATATATTGGACCATTACAAAGGTTAGATTCTATAATACCTAAAAGAGAATCTGAAAACTTATTATGCCTATCGTCTCTCAAACATAACAAAACAGAATTATTAAGACCTAGTCTAGTAAGTGGTTTTATAGCTACTTGTATTAATCCTATATGCAAGTAGTTGTAATTTTTATTCTTGTGAGTTTGTAAAATTTTATTTGATAGTAATTGAAAATTTTCTTGAGTACTATGGACAGATAAACTCTGCTCTACTGTTTTTATTGCATACCCTGTTTTTAATTCAAATTTTCTTTTTTTATACACATCGGTTATTGGGACCTTAGGAATATTCCAATTTTGAACCTATCGTTCTATATTTTCCATAATAACTTCTTCTTTGTTTTTTACTCTTAGTATATTATTAGTTGATGGTAATGACTTATTTGCTAAGTTTTTTATAAAATTTTCCATTTTAGAGTTACGGATAATGGTATAGACAACCTCTTATGGCACTTCTGACCTTAGCGGCTCTTCCTGGCCTTGACGGTCCACTAGCCTGGGCGTCAAGTAGCTTAACTCTCGGGCTAACTCTTAAAATGAGGAATTTTCTCAGATTCTGAACTCCTAAGTTATTACAGTCGCGTTGTAATACACTAATGATCTATAAATATCAACCTAAAATGGCTCTGATACCAAACGACACCAAGATCTTTGACAATTAAAAAACACTATTTTTAAAGTAACATAAGAAAAGGAACACTATAACTTACTAATCTATTTAAGAATTCAATATAGTATAAAAAGGTAATTATAATAATAATAGCAGAGATTAATGATATATCTAATATGATCCACGAAGTTTAAACAATATTTCTAATCTTAAGACTAAATATCAATTTGCATTGCATAATATACAACAGGGCTTAAAACAGGTAAGATACAGCAAAGCAAAAATTCTTATTAACAATACTTACTGTTTACATATACAATAGCTTGCAAACAGTCTCCATTCCTGAGGATGGTAACTCGGAAAGGAACTGAAGTTACACTCATACATAAAGAAGAAAAGTGGAAAGAGTTACCAGATGCAGAGATAACCTTTACAAAGATAATCCACACCAGAGATAAATCTTTACAAATATACACCAGTTTGATAGAACCTTGAGAATATTACATAAGAGGAGAGAGAGAGAGAGCAGAAAAGGATTGCAGAACAAAAGAGGCTTCTGCTAAGCAAGAGGAGCTACTGAATTGCAGAAGACAAGTTGTAGAAGATTGCCCTCTTCGTTGTGCTTCGTTCTCCTTTTATAGGGGACGGACTTCAAATAGATTTAGCTGGATTGAGGTAACAGGCCAAGTGGAAAGTGAAAGAGGCCTTCGGTCGACTACGTAGTGGGACAGCTGGAGGATTGCTGTAGGCAGATGGAAAAGCTGGAAGATTCTCTGGACAGCTGGAGGATTGCTATAGGCAGATGGAAAAGCTAGAAGATTCTTCAGATATGACTTGGCTACCGACATTTTGTCTTCTTGCGTCGGTGGCTACCGACGTTTTGTCTTCTTGCGTAGGTGGAAGTAGCTTTATGTACAGTGGCAGCAGCTTTACGTACAGTGACAACAACGTTATGTACAGTGACGGTGGCTTTATATTGACAGGTGATAAATTCCTTTTGCTTTATATACAGGTACTTTTTTCAACCACTTTCTACATGTTGGGTCTTCGAGTCAGAACGGTGGCTTCTGACTAAACTCATCATTGTCTTTTTCTGTCTGCGATGCTGACTTTTCTTCAGATTCTTCTTCGAAAATATGCAGAAGTTGCCTTTCCAACTCATCTTTGGTGGCTCTAGGATTTAGTTTGCGCATTTTCTTGACATAATCAGAAAACTGATTTAGGGTTTCATTGGGAGAGTCATATTGGGGATTATTTGGGGATAATTCTGATATTCTTTTTAATTTTATAGACTCGGGATCTAGATGTTTATTATAAAAAACATCCCACCACTTCACAAATATTCTTTTGCCTAATTTAAGTATATATTGGAAATTATCATCATTATTCTCTGTGATTCCATACTCCCACTTGTCAATCCAAGGAATCTGGTATATTGACATAAAATATAAATGATAATATATATTTTTATTTTTGCCATTATAATCGGCAAACTTTCCTTGAGATATTTGCAGCTTTTCAGGCAATATCTGTGATCCTGATCCCCATATGAGGAACCAGTATGGAAACCAACTGGGAAATGGTTCAAGGATTAGCATTTTGAATTGCACGAACCAAGTATGAGAATTATTCATATTTTGATATACAAATATTTTATGCCAAGCATCAGTGTATTCGGAATATTTGAAGTATTTATTTGAGAATTCTGGATTTGCTAATTCTTTCCCACAATTAGGGTTACAACCCCAATCATCATATGTTAATATTTTCCTTATTTGCAACTTGCTATATCCAATCATTTTTGTATTGTTATGATAGAAATGAACAAGGGAAATTGAGACGGTTTCTAGTAGAATGACTTCAAACCATTCTCTATATTTATTTCCATTGGATGAGCTCAAATGGTTTAAAAGCTACAAGGAGGCTAGCTTATTTGGATCGGTCTTTATATATTTATCATCGATAATGGTATCAATGAGGAAAGAAGTTTCTTCAAAAACAGATTTTTCAGAGCTTGATACTTTATTTGGGACAGGAGAGGCTATGAATTTTGGGTTTGGACTGGTTGGGATTTGAGTAAAATATTCAGGAAAAGGACAATTTTGTATTGGTCTAATTGGTGACAAGGGTGGATAACTGGTTATAGGGGAGCCTGGTGAGGATGGTACCATAGGAAGTTTTCCTCTATTCATTTTTCTATTGATATTGAAAAGTTGCAAAGCCAAAGGCTTTTGTTCTTCCGGTTCAGGGTTAAAGTCTAACGTCTTTCCCCCCTGCAAAAATTCGTGAGTGAGAAAATCAAGAAGAGAATTATGCTTGCCGCTGAGATATTCAATAGTAAAATCAAAACTTGATAAAATGGCTTGCCACCGAGCAAAAATTTGTTTAGCTACAAGATTTTGGACATCTTTCTGTATAGTATCTTTAGCAGATTTACAATCAATTCTTATAATAAAGGAAGTATTAAGGATATCACTTGTGAAATTTTTTTACATAATGCACTATTACAAGAATTTCTTTTTTAATAGTGGAATAATTCAATTGTGTATTATTCCAGGCTTTAGATGTATATCTGACTAATTGTTCATTGTCATTATTTAATAATTTTTGTTTGAGGATTCCTCCTAAGCTGTATTCGGATGCATCACATTCTATTATTTTAAGTGCATTTGGATATGCTAAGGATAAACAAGGCAATTTTTTTGCTTTGAGTTTTATTTTTTGTACTGCCATAGTATGAATATCGATCCACTTTGGTGGATTTTTTTTTAATCTATCATAAAGGGGTTTTGCATCTATTGCTAGGTTTTTATAAAAGTCTGCAATATAGTTTAAGCATCCTAGGAATCTTTGAAGTTCAACTTTAGTAAGAATAATGTCAGGAAATTTACTTGCAAATTCAATGGCTCTATCTATTGGATTAATAGTTCCTTAGTATATATTATGTCTTAAAAATCTTATCTTGGTTTGGCAAAGTTTATTTTTTTTAGCAGAGACTACTAATCCTGCATTTTTAACAACATTAAGAAAAACATTAGTATGTTTAAAATGTTGATGTAAATCTTCTGAGAAGATTAAAACATCATCAATATAGACTATAATAAATTTAGTGTATGAATTGAATATATCATTCATAATTTTTTGAAATTCAGAAGGAGCATATTTTAAGCCGAATGGCATAACATTTCATTCGTATTGTCCGAAAGGGACAATGAAAGCGGTTTTATACTTATCAGCTTCATTTATTTGTATTTGCCAATATCCTGACTTGAGATCGAACTTTGAAAATATATAGGCTTTTACTAGTCTATCTAAAAGATCTTTTTTATTAAGTATAGGATATCGAATCCATTTTAATACTTTATTAAGAGGTTTATAATTTAATACTAGTCTTGGGACTTCTCTTTCTTTTTCAGCATTATTTTCAACATAAAAAGCGGTACAGCTCCAAGGGGAAGAGCTTTTTCTGATTAAATTTTTTTTAAGGAGTTCATCGATCTCTTTTTTACAAATTTCTAGGAGCCTTGCATTCATTTGTATGGGTCTTGCTTTTGTGGGGATGTTACTTTATTCGAACTTATCTTCATATGGTAAATTTATTATATGTTTTTGTCTATTCCAAAATGCATTAGGTAATTCGCTACATACTTCTTTTTTCTATTTGATTTTTATTTCTTCTATTTGATTTTTTATTTCTGGTAATAATAGATTTTCTTCTATAGCTTTATATTTTATTTCTTCTTTTAGATGACAAAGATATTTTTCTTTATTTTCGATGCTTTGTTTTACATTGTTGATTTCTTTTACTTTTGGTTTATCTACAAATTCAAATTTAACAATATTTTCATCAATATTTGATTCTATTTCTGTTTGATCAATTTTTAAAGGGTAAAGAATACTAAGAAATGGTGTTCCTAAAATTACTGCTTGATTTAGTCCTTTTACCATTATAAAGGGTAAGTCAAAACAGGTACCATTATTACAGATAGCAGCATTAGATAATTTATATTTAATAAATAGTCCACTACCATCAGCGGTATTTAATATTTGCGTAGTTTTATCAAAATATTTGGTAGGAACTAGTCCTTCATTTATACAATATAGGTATGCTTCTGAATCTATTAAGGCTAAAGATTGAAAGCTGTATTCGTTTTTAATTATTATTTTGACTAAGGTAAACCATTTTTGATTCATAATTCTATTGATTATATTTATATGATCATTTTGTAATATAGTTCCTGAAGATTCTGGGCTTTCTTTAATAGTTTGATTTACTAGATTATTGAATTCGAGTTCTTCATCTTCTGAAAGGCTTTCAGTATTTTCTGTTAAATCATTATTTAATTCAAGTATTCTTACTTTATTTTTGAGTTGCTGAACTTCTCCTTTTACTTCATTATTTTGTATTTTAATTCAGGTATGGTAGGTTCTCTTTTGGCTTCTCTTTTTTGAATTCTTTTTAGTATTTCTGAAAATTATATTCTTTAGGAGGTTCGACTTATAGGGATGTTTTCTGTTTTTTCTTAAATATGTTGATATATTGTTCAATTATATCTCTTCTTTCATTAGTATATGTAATTTTGTCTATCAAATCTAAAATTAAACTTTTTTCTTGAGTAAGTGTATTGCAAGAACATTCTTCTGGTTCAGCTCCTTCATAAAGCAAATCTTCATCATTTATCGTCTCTATTTATGATGAGGTACTTGATTCTGAATCAGAGTTATCAGAATTAGATGTTTCATATAATTGCACTATTTTCTAGATTTTATTTCTAATATTTTCGTCTCATATGATAGAATTTATTTATTTTCTTAACTCTACAATTGTTTTTATAATGGCCAACTTTTCCACATTTATAACATACTGGAAGTTTTCTTATCTCTTTTTTATTCTTATTTTTAAGAACAAATCTTTTTATAATTTTTTTCTTTTTATCTTTAGTTTTATAAAGTTTATTCCTTTTATCTATTTTTTTTCATTTATGTATTTTGTTTGGAGAAATGTTTAAGCTATAACCGAACTGTTCACAAAAACCACCTAGTTCTTTATTACCAGCCATTTGTTGTTTTTCTAATTGTTTTTTCAATTTTACATCTGTGCATAAGGCTAAACCTTCAGCATATATTTCTGCTGATAATTCTCCTAAAGTGTATGCTGAATATGGGATTACCCCCCCATTTTTGTTTTTTAACCGAGTTCGGACTTTTTCAGCAAAGAGATGAGGGAGGCCAGAGATAAATTTCTCTTTCCAATGATTAAGACTACTATCCTCTCGAAGTAATAAGCGAGAAAAAATACATCTTTATACCATTTATAGTGGGATAGAGTTGGGCATTTAAGATTGGAAAGCAAATCTTCTGATCGTGCTTCTAATAATGATGTGCTTCCCATAAAGTGGAGAGTGATTGTATATATATATATATATATATATATATATATATATATATATATATATATATATATATATATAAGATTGCAACCTTAAAATGTAGAATTACAGATGCACCTTAAACATCTATCGGAAAGGTGGTTTTAATGTTGGAAAACCCTCTATTTTATCATCTTGACAGTGAGACGTATAAATATATAAATAAAAAAAGGTTTTCGAGTATCAGAAATATTGCATCTTGCAACACATTATCTACACCGTCAATATTCAAGATTTTCATATGTTTATAGATCTCCTTGATTTTAACCATTTTTGGAGTTTAAAATTTTCTAATTAGATATGAAAATAGATTTTATGATAATCCTAATATTTTTTTACAACAAAATTGTGATAAAATTTGGAGGATTGTTTAAGGTTGCAACCTTATAGAAATCGCACCATATATATATATATATATATATATATAACTATATATATTTATGTAATGTAATATATTTTATTATATATTAGATAAATATATATCTTTTTATTATATATAATATTATAAATATCTATTATATAAATAAAATATATTATATATTATAGAATAAAATATAAAACATATGTTATTTATTATATAATGTAACGTAATATATAATAGGGAAAAGTTTATATAGAGCTGAGGCTCTAAACAATCAAATTAGAGCCTACCTCAAAAATCTAACTAGAAAAGATTGTTTTGATGCTCAAATATCCTCAATTTGATCATCTCGACATCAAGATGCATGGACATGAGAAAAAAACGGATTTCAAGTTTTGGAAATAGTGTATTTTGTAATGCATTTTGGACTGTCAATTTTCAAGATTTTCGAGTTTTCATAGATCTATCAATCTACACTATTTTTTAAGCTTTAAACTGTATAAACAAAGATGAAAATATATTTTAAGATTATCGCCAAAATTTCCAGTGTTGAAAACATATTTCTCGACACTATTTGAAGGTAGGCTCCAATTTGATTGTTTAGAGCCTAGGATCTATACAAACCATACCCTATAAAATATAGTATATTTTATATTTATTTTATTGATATATATTTTTATTATATATAATATAATATATTATAAATTATTACATTATATATATATATATATATATATATATATATATATATATATATATATATATATATATATATATATATATATATATATATATATGTACAATTATAAATTAACAATATAGGTATAAGGAGGTAGGCACAATAAGGTTTGAGAAACTAAGTTCCTATTTTAAGTTCCATCATTTTAGATGAATCTTTTTTTCTTAATCACAAGGGATTATAGAAGTTCTAGGTGGTACTTCTTTACAATATAAGTTCCATATATCAAATACAAAACTTGTACAGTAATACAGTATTGGGGATATTCCTTCTTCCTCTCCTAACTTCCTGTTATCAGACACGTCCTATAAGTTGTTTTTCCTTAATTCTATCTGGGTGAATGATACCATTTTGTTTTTTTTTCATCATAAGTTGAACTAACATTATTTAAAGATATTTAAAAGGAAAAATATATAATGAGACAATTTATCTTTTGTACAAGGTGCTCACAATTAATTTTAACCATTAAATGTGAAATTGACCAAGGTCAAAGTTCAAAAGAAAATTTCTCAAACTTTATGATATACCCATGCTATCTCATTTCACATCAAATGGCTGTAAATAATTGTAAACTTATTGTATCAAAAGTAAATAGTCTCATTGTGTACAATGCCCATTCAAAATATGCTATTGGTTTCAATTTCTCGTTGAAAAATTCTTTATTCCTTTATCCCTTCGTATAATTTTTGTGTGCAATGACAATAAATGTGAAAATAAAGAAAGAGAGAGAGAGTGATAGCTTTCTAAAGATGAGCCTCATGACGTCTTTCTCAAACGACAAAGAGATAAGCTTCATGACTTTTCACATGCCATGCACAAGCTGTGCGTTACTGAGTTGCATTGGTACATGCTAGACCGGGGCTACGGGATTCGCCCGTGTCCACTTGGACTCCGGTGAGTGTTCGAGTTCCCTTGGCTGGGACATAAAAATTTCAAAAAAAAGAAAAGAACGCATTGTAAAAAAAATATAAGAATGTTATATAAATTTTAATTGTATGATTTGATATTTATAGCCAACCCCGATTATATAGAAAAAGGTTAAAATGATGATGATATTTTAGTAAAAATTTATGAATATTTGTTGCCATAATTTATATTTTATATATATATATATATATTTTTTGAGATTTTTTAAACAAATCCAACTATAAATTAATTTTTAAATATTTTTCCATTATTTTGTAAACTTATTTGGACTTTTATGGTTTCTTTTGTTTTTATTATATTTTTACAACCATTATTTTATTTTTTCCTTTTTAAATGTTTTTATTTTTTTATATTTTTCTAAGACTTAGATAAAAATAAAAAAGTATATATTTAACTAAAAAAATAAAAAGAATGACTACTTTAACCCAAAACCAGAGGAACTACTTGGACCAAGAACCAGACCTAGTCCCGAATTGTGTCCAAGCGTTGGGACCCGGATCCGACCTGTCGAGTCCAACCCCTAGACCCATACCCCACCGAGGTTGGGTCCAACCATCAGGTCTTAGATCCACGGGTCACAATTGGGCCCTTATTTTAGACTAGGTGAAAATAGCTAGTTTGGAAAGCTCATAAGGGCATATTGTGGTAAAAACTAAAAAACAAGAGGAAAGGTGATTAGGTGTACCAATGGGGGTCAGTGAAATCATAAGTCATACACCTACTCTTCTTGAGAGGAAAACAACAACGAGAATTCATGTGAAATGCCATTTATTGAGAGGGGCTAATATGATAATTTCTCAATTAATATTGTGCACAATCTTTTGCTTTTTTATATTTTTGGCAAGCTTTTCTCTTTATCATCAATTCTGAATGTACGGCTGAAATGGCTCCAATCACAATGAATGTCTAAAATACCTCTGAACGTTTCAAGGGATATTTTGATCATTATATTTTATCATAAAAATTTAAAATATTTTTCATAAGTATGCCCCATTGAGAAGATGGTATACACCAATTTTCATGATCATACAATTTGTAGAAAACAAATTAAAAATAAAATACTCTGTCAATTCTGAATGAATGATTGAGATGGCCCCAATCACAATGAATGACTAAAATACCTTTGAAAGTTTCAAAGGATATTTTGGTCATTATATTTTATCAAAAAAATTTAAAATATTTTTCATCAGTACGCCCCATTGAGACGATGGTATATACCAATTTTCATAATCATACAATTTGTAGAAAACAAATTAAAAATAAAATACTCTGAGACATCGGATCTAGATCAAATGGTGAGTGGCTCATCTGATATAAATTGAAAGGTTAGATGGGATGGAAAGCATATATCTTTTATGCTCTAGGGAAAATATAGAAAACTTCCCCTTATTTTTATCCAGACTATAGTCTTTATCCTCTGAACTTTTGAATGAGAAAAATATTTGAATCGGTCTCACATATGTTGTAGGATTAGATTAGCGCACAGATAGAAATGAGGGGAAGACCCCTAATGAAAATAATGAGAGTAGAGTACTAATCTGTTAGAGATCTATTTCAAAGAAAAAAAAGGTCCCAGGTGTCCATGAACCACAAATGCATTGGTTTTATAAGCTGGTATGGACAAAGATGTAGTTGTTGGAATTTTTAGAAAACTGCAGATGACTCTATTAAATTGATTAATCAATAATATACAAGATTCCGTATAAATATACGGCCAATGACAGTTAAAGATAAATACCAATGGTTATGGATAGACACCACTTAATTTTATCAAGAGATATATATCTATACTAGTGTTCGCAAAATCGAACAGGAACGGTTAACCGGACATAGGCCTGAAAGCGGTTTAACTGGCCTAATTAATAAACCGGCCGATTCAACCGCTCTAACCCTGCAAGTCCAGGGGTGGTAAAAAAAGTGTTGAAAAAAATACAAAAAAAATATAAAAAAAATCTACTAAAATATGAAAAGCATATAAAGAATGATTAAAACAAAAGAAGTTCAAATGAAGTTAAAAATTAATGAAAAAGGTGGATTTTAACCCATTTTCTATTTTCCAAAGGCTATTTTTAAAATTTTCTAAAAGAGATGGAAAATATAAAAATGAGTATTAATGACCAAAAAAAATTTCAATCTTTACCATAATGTAAGAAATATTAAAAAATACATTAAAAATCAAATTCCTTATTTTTGAAAATTTATATACATTATTTTATTTTATTTTTTAAAAATACCGATTGATCACCCAAACCGCCCAAAATCGGAACCGGCCATTGGCTGGTTCCGATATAACCAGGCAATTAGAAGTTAGATCGGGCGATTTTAGGAACAATGATCCATACATATGCATATCTATAATGATATGTATCAGTATGATACATATCCTAATATTATCAAGAGATATGGATCCATATATTATGTATCAGTATGATACATATACATATCCTAATATTATCAAGAGATATGTATCCATATATTATGTATCAGTATGATACATATCCATATCCATAATGTTATCAAAAGATATATTCCATACAGATCAATATGATACATATCTTATTCTTATCAAGAGATATGTATCCATATAGATGAATATCCATACTGATATGTATAAGTATAATACATAACCATATCCATACATTAACACCCTCCTTCAAACTCAAAATGCTTTGATACAAAGCATCTGGAGTTTGAACAATAAGTTGTATAAACGAACGAGTTGGATCTTTTTGTCTTCAGGTTCATGGGGTGACCGAGAGAAGCAGTAGTCTCCATGCTCAGATTGCTTAAACAACAAGCACAAAAAATGACAGACCTCAGGAACAAACGACCTCAAGAACATTTGGGATCGAGTAACGAAAAACTTGATCAACAGTACACAAACAAGACTTCGAAACATATGAGATCAAGTAACAAAAAACTCGATCAACAGTAGACAAACAAGACTTCAAAACATCCGGGATCAAGTAACAAAAAACTCAATCAATAGACAAGATCGAATAACGAAAAACACAATCATCAAACAGGATCAAGTAACGGAAAACACGTTCATCAAACAGGATCGAGTAACAGAAAACTCCATCATCCAATAGGATTGAGTAATGAAAAACTCAATCATTAAACATGATCAAGTAACAGAAACTTAATGATCAAGTAACGGAAACTTGATCATCAACCAGGATCGAGAAATTCGATCATCAAACATGAGGCACTTGGAAGAGCCAACAAAAGTCACTAGTGGATCAACAAAAATAGTTGGACTTTAGATTTAAAGTTGAGAACAGTAAGATCCAAAATAGATCAAAGAGTCAAAACACTACTCGGCAGAGAGACAGATAAGAGAGAGCACAACAACAATAGTTCACCTTTTATAAAATACTAAAGAACATAGCGGTGCACTTGTTCAAGGTGCACTTTTTGCACATGTAAAGTGAAAGAGATGATGCCTAGCAAAAGAAGAAATTTACCCGAATAAAGAGGTTTCCATCTATCAAATGAATGCAAGGTTTTTGGAATAATAAGAAACTTAGAGATGCACTTTTTGCCCAACAAAAGTGCCCAACAGAGCACGAAGTAGGGAGAGAGAGGATGGCCAAACGTAAGAAAGAGGGTTTCAAAAGTTGCAGGGTACTTAAAGGGCAACGATCGCCATCCATTCTCGCCTCGGCTCGCACCTTGGAGCCTCTGATTCGTCGACCGTTTCTCGAATGCAAATAAGGCATCATCTTTTACACAAAATCAGAAGGTGCAAAAGGAAAATTTGGCCACTAGCTTCCCCTCAAAGAGACAATTCAATAGCCCAAAACAATGATAAGAACCAAAGCCTCAACCCCACCAGACTTAAATTTAGAGAGAGAAAGGTCTCTACTCGATACAAATCCCTTAGCTGCACTCGTGAGATGAGGTCGCAGATCTTGTCGATGATAGCTAATTGCTCGAGCACGAGTGACCCTAGCTTGAACTCCTCAACGCAACACTACTTCAGTTTCTCCGCCAAAAGATTTTCCACTCAAAAAAGCTTTTGCACCATAGACAGTTGATGTGTTCAACACAGTAGGTCTTAGCAAATTGAGAAGAAAGTGACAAATTGTACTTTCTCTCTCTAGGGGATGATTTCTTGATGCAAACTATAATGCAAAATGTGAAGCAAAAGGAAAGCAAAGGAGTATGGGCAGGTGAAGCAAATTGACAGGACAGGTGAAAGACTATGCAGTAAAGGTTTTGTTAAAGGATCATAACAAAACTATGATCTGAGCTCTCACCTCACAGCAACTTCAGATTTAAGGTTGAGGAGCCACTATGATCTGAGCTCGCACCTCACGACAATTTCAGATATGAGGTTGAGGAGCCTATGGCTCTGATACCATGTTAGAATTTTCAAAATACTACAAAGAACTATATTAAATTGATTAATTAAGAATATACAAGACTCCATATAAATATACGATCAATAACAGTTAAAGATAAATCTCAATGGTTACGGATAGATACCACATAATCTTATCAAGATATATGTAATCATACAGATGCATATCTATACTGATATAGAGATATATCTCCATACAGATGCATATTCATATTGATATGTATCAATATGATACATATCCTAATTTTATCAAAAAATATGTATCCATACCGATGCATATCCATATATCCTAATCTTATCAAGAGATATGTATCTATAAAGATGCATATTCATATTTATATGTATTAGTATGATACATATCCATATCTATAATTTTATCAAGAGATATGTATCCCTACAAGATGCATATCCATATTGATATGTATCAGTATGATACATATCATATCCATACGTTAATAGTGGCTACAACGATACAGAAATATGCCTAGGCTTGAGTTGTTATTGCCTGACATTTAGCAGCATTAATTTTCAAGTTCGATTCCTAGTATTGAACTAGCAAAAGAAAATAAAAAGTTATTGCATTTGTAAGTGAAAACATCTTATTGATTATAATGTTATGAATGGTCACAACATAAAAGAATCATCATAATCGGTACCTTTTTTTCAATTATTTAAGGTTGGCTACACCATAAAAGACTAAGAAACGAAACGTGAAATTTCTCCAAATACAAAACGGTTCCACACATCTCATTTGAAAATACATTGACGCCTTTCTAACCCAAACAGTGATTTCAAGTGATAATTTCATTGATGAATTCATCGTCTAGAAAAGAAAGGGAAGCCCTTTCACACCACCACTCGAATTACAGGGTCATACCCTAAGATTCGAGAAAGAAGAATCACCCTAATAAGGTCACATAAAAACACACAAATTGATTTTTCTACTAAACAGTGATCTCTCTGTCCAATTTTGTAGTAGTTCTATCTCTGTTACTATTAGTGGCCTATACCTATTCACCACTCTCTCTCACTCAGAGCTTGGTATTATCAATGAAGCCATTGGCGTTAGCGGCACTGTAGCCTTTTTGAATGTCTTCTTCCTCCATGAATCTTTTCCAGAACCAGTGGCTCCCCCAGACCCTGTAAGGCATCTCCTCGATGGAGATGTTCTTTGTCTCGGGGAGAAGGAAGAACACGAAGAGAGACATAATGAGGACCCAACCAGAGAAGAATGCAAAGATGCCATACTTCATGTGACAGAGCATAGAGAGGAAGGCTTGGGCAATGGCGAAGGTGAAGAGGAGGTTCACGCACACCGTGATGCTTTGCCCAGCAGAGCGAGTCTCTAAGGGGAAGGTCTCGCTCGGGATTAGCCATCCGAGTGGCCCCCACGACCATGCAAATGCAGATATGAATGTGCAGACCATCACCACCACCACGATGCCGACACTCTTGCTCAGCTCTCCTGTCTCTCCACTCAAGTTTGTTCCCAAAAGCACTGTTATCACAATCTGCAAAAGACAGGATTTCAGAAAATGGAAATCTGATCTCAGAGAGAGAGAGAGAGAGAGAGAGAGATGGTTACCTGGGCCATAAACATCTGGACACCGGCCTCTAGTAGCAACAACCTTCGGCCAAGCTTGTCGACAGAATAGATGGACACAACCGTAGACACAACGTTGACAGCCCCAGTGATCACAGTCGAGTACAATGAAGCGTCGCTCCCGAATCCTAGCGTGTCAAAGAGCACCGGGGCGTAGAACATGATGGCGTTAATGCCAGTGAGCTGTTGAAATATCTGTAAAGCAATTGCAATAACCAGCGGTGCCCTATTCTTGCGACTCAACAGGTTCCTGAAGGGGTGTTGCACAGCCTTTGCAGCTTCACTGGCCTCAACGAGTTCCGCGAATTCGGCCTCGACATTGTCTGTGCCTCGAATTCGCTTCAGCACAGCTCGCCCCTCATCTAAACGGCCACGCTCGACGAGACTGTTGGGGGTCTCAGAGACAATGAGGGCACCTATGGTAAGAAGCAAAGCAGGAATTCCAGCTAAACCTAGCGAGAGGCGCCACCCCCAGCCACCCTTGATCTTGGCGGTGCCGTAGTTCACAAGGTTCGCGAAGAGGATTCCGATCGTCACATTCAGCTGGAAGAGGATATTCAGACCGCCTCGGATCCGGGTTGGCGCAATCTCAGAAAGAAAAACCGGAACCGCCTGTTGAAAATTGAAATTGCAAATATTATATATATATATATATATATATATATATATATATATTTCTTTTTTTTGCCACTTTTTTTCTTTTTATGTGGCTAACATCTATTTTGAACCCATATTTCTTTTTCTTGGCATCTGCACTCCACAACATGCACGACCAAAATTAACAGTCTAGTCGGTGGGCCAAATTTTCATTTACCCGTTCTCTTGAATTTTTTAATTTTTTTTTTATTTTATATTGCTTGTATATGATCCTATATAAAATCGCCCCTACTGTCCAATTCAGGATTGGTCCTTCGCTATTTAGATTCCGACACCCATATTTAAAACTTTGGCATAAAAAAAAAGGTAACCACACAGATTCAAAGCAATTTTGTTAGGTGGCCACATGTTCCTCAACTTACTTTTCAATATTGAATTAAGTGGTTTCGCCATGTCTCTCTAGTTTCTGCTCACTTTTCTAAAATAATAACTTCATGTAATAATGTGCACATTTTTTTTTGGGGGATAATTTAGTGGAGATCGGCTTCATTACGGATCGTAGGAATACAACACACCGTTGTGGGACTTAGGGTTCGCAATGGATATGGAATTGATGGGTAGACCTGACTAGGTTCCGGGTATGGGTCCAAAAATTAGATTTGGCAGATTGGGTTTGGGTTCAAGATTTGGACCCGGATACTATTCAAGTCTGAGTATGAGTCCAATCAGGTCCTGTTGGTCTGCGTCTGGGTCTCACATTTCCTAATTCATGTAAACATATTAAAATATATTTAAATATATAGATATATTTAAATTTTAGGTCGGCTCTGGTCTAGTCTGGACCTACCAGACCTCGACTGTTGCCAGCCCTTAGACTGGCGCCCCACCAACCTGTCCATCTAGCCTAAAGTTTTGGATAACAAGGATAGAAGAAGAAAGTGGTTAGAAATTGGTAGGAAAGAGAGACCACACCAGACTGGTCCCCGCCCGCCCATGTAAGATAATGAACTTCAATTGAATGGCTACAATTACAAATAAACCTCCAATGTTAGAGAAATATCCCACAAAAAAGAAAGGTTTTTTCGATGGACCCACTCACCATTAAAAGCTAAAATCATGTCGTTATAGTGGCGAGCAGATTTGAAAGAGTAGCCCACTTTTTCCAAAATCGTGGAAGCGGGGCGAGTCTGCCCTAGTTACAAAAATGCCCTTGACTACGATATGGGGAAAAGTGTGTAGCCCTTAAAATTTGGATAAGGTTTGTATGAGGTGCCCTCTATTATACTCTACAAGTAAGGCATCTTTTAGATTTTGGTGGAAGACGTAGTTTTAATGTTGGAAATCTTACAATGGCTTTAAAATCCATCTTCAATTTTAATTATGAAATTTAAATTTCAAAAAATAATGCAAATCAAACAGATATATAAACACTTAAAAATCTTGAAACTAATCGGTTTAAAAAATTTGTTACAAGATACACTATTTTAGGATTTGAATTATTGTTTTTCCTTATATTCATACATCTCCATGTTGAGATGATAAATTGGAATACACTATTTTAGGACTTGAATTATTGTTTTTCCTTATATTCATACACCTCCATGTTGAGATGATCAATTGGAATACACTATTTTAGGACTTCAATTATTGTTTTTCCTTATATTCATACACCTCCATGTTGAGATGATCAATTGGAATACACTATTTTAGGACTTCAATTATTGTTTTTCCTTATATTCATACACCTCCATGTTGAGATGATCATTGGAAGGTTTTCCAACTTCAAAACACTCTTTTTTTTATTGGATTTTAGATGTACACCTTAGTTCTACAGTATAAGGTTGTAACCTTATATAGGCTTTTTCGTTATAATTCCAGTTATAATTCTAATTTCAATTTATTAAGCATACCATAATGGGCTGGAAGATAATAGGTACATAGAAATGTTTTAAAATTGGTCGAGCTGGGTTGGATCTGGTTGGGTATCAGCAGCCTGGTTGTGCATGATTCCACAATTATCTGTACCTTTTAATTTAAGAAAAAAGTTTTGAGAAATGGCAAGCAATCTCAGGCTATTTTGCGCCAGCTCGGTATAGGTTGGTGACCAGTTTGATCCCTCATGTATATGAGTTTTTAGCCCTAAATAAATTGAAAAAAATAAGGAAAAATTTTTAAAAAAATGTATTAAAAGCGAAATAAAACAAAAAACATTCATTCGGTGCCCAAGTAAACTTAAAATAGTACAACAAAAATGGATTTAGAATAAACAGATTTATTGTTGGGGGTGTTTAAAAAAAAAAAAAAAAGTAAAATATAAAAATATGGATTTATGGCAAAAAAAAAATAGTCACCAATTTTTCACAAATATAACTAAATCGTGTAAGGAAAAATTCTATAACTCGTACTCGGCCGGCTCATGCATAGCGCAAGCTAGAGTGACTTGGCCGAGTCCTGGTCCCGGTACACTGCTCTCAACCAAGATCATAGCATCTTTAACCAAAAAAAAACTTAGAAAATTAGTTTTTGCAATTTTATTTTTAGATTTTTCTTAGGTCGTAAAATATGCACAAGTATTTGAGGTACAAAATGATAGATGTGAATCAGAAATGCATTTGGAAGTGCTTGGGTTTCTAAAATCCATCAGAATCATGGATCTTTGGGATTTTGGAGAGGGGTCCGCATCTGAAGAAGACGTCTTTTAAACTCTTCCGACCAATTATTTCGGCACTATTATTCCTAGACTTCATTATTTTATTCTTTCCCCTCTTCCTACCAAACTCCCCATTTAACGACAAAAACAAACAACTCACTCACCCAATAAAGACAACAAGCCTAATTCATCGCACACGAAGTTCCCACCTTCTTTGGAATTTCTATTAAAAAAAGGGTGTGGTTTGTATACGGCCGAGGCCCGAAACTATCAAAACTTAGGCATGCCTTCAAATAATATCAAAAGATGTTCTTTTAATACAGGAAATCTTTGTGGTGGCTTGAAAATTTATTTTTATATCTAATTATAAAGTTTAAAACTTAAAAAATCGTGTAGATCGAGTAGATCTATAAATATTTGAAAATCTTGAAATTGATGGTTTAAAAATGCATTACAAGATGCAGTAGTTCCAATATTTGGAAACTGTTTTTTTTTATATCCATTCACCTTAAGGATGAGTTGATTAATTTGAGGATTTTTGGGCATTGAATGAACCGGTTCTGATGAATTTGTAAGGTACGCTTTAATTTTTAATTTGATTGTACGCTTTAATTTTTAATTTGATTGTTTATGGCCTGGCTCTTGCATACTTCTTTTTCCTTCAATATATTCGTAACAAAACGCTTGGAAATAGTATTAGGCGTGGCAATGGGCCAGCTGGTCAGCCCGGTTTAGAAAACTAGGGCCTGGGCCACAAATTTTGGCTAAGGGCCTAGGCGAGCCGGGTCTGAGCTTAGGCCGCCCAGCCTCTTTTTTCCTTTATATTTTTTATCTATTTTTCTTTAATTTTAGTAGGCCGAGTTAGGCCATGATAAGGCCAGTGCCTCTTTGGCCTGGTGAGCCACAACTGGACCTGAGCTGGCCCCATGGGAACTAGGGCAGGGCTAGGCCAAGGGTGGCTGGTCTTGACCCGGCCTGTTGTAATACAATCTCAAGAACAAAATATGGAAACAAACAAGAAAAAATTAATAAATAAATTAAAAAAAAAGAAAGGAAGAGAAAAACTTATAATAGAATGGGATCATAGGACAGACCTGATTAGCAAATCCAACGCCACAACCTAGCAAAATCCTTCCTATGATAAGCATGGCAAGATCTTGGGCAGCTGCATTTAAGACAACCCCGGCAATGAAGAAAATGCCGGCAATGAGCATAGTGGGCCTACGGCCTAGCGTACGCGTTGTGTAGGACGCAAAGAAGGTGGCAGTGAGACCAGCCAAGTAGAGAGAAGATGTAAATAATTGTAAGCCTTGATTGTCATATTTGCAGTAGTTGCTGTTCTCTCCTGGTAAGTTTTTCTTCCTATGAACCACAGGAAAGAATTTCAACAAGAAAGGATCCATTGATGTTACACCACCTATTCATGGACATTCAACAACCAAAAAGTGAATTAGTGAATAAACCCAAGAAGAAAACTAAAAAAAAAAAAAACAATGAAGAGGAAGAATTGAAATATATTTATATTTATCTAAATATTATGTATGTAATAACACTATTCGCATCGAGTGCAGGTCAGGTCCACATGGCGCTGGACCTTAATAGTATTCGGGTCCAATATTTGGACCCAACCAGACTGGCCGGATCCAATTATTGGATCCACACCAAGAACCGGGCTTGGTCGGGATGTCCGGTCCAGGTCCATTACCACCCCTTAATTCAGGAGGGATGGTTTTTGGCATTGAAAGATAAAATTGAGGGCGTTCCTGGTAATTCTAGAAAACAATATAGTTGATTTCAGTCGTTTCTCATAAAAATTTTAAAAAATAAAATTAAGAGATGAATTACTTGGCCTAAATGATATGAATGTGTTTCAACTTTCAAGAAAATTCAGCATGAGTAGACATTTGTGTAGGTATGAATTTTCCAGGAATAGTAAATCCTCAGGTCACATTTCAAGACTAGCACCAGAAGTCTTCATTTTATTATCCATATAAAACATGAGGGGTTTCAAAATTCAATATTGCCTTTGGCTCTTTGCATACGCATCGAAGAATATCCTCGCAAAATTGGAAAAATGGTTACAAGATAACAACAAGACAAAGACAGTGGTCATTACAAAACTAGCATAGTCAAAGCCAGAAATTTAATAAACCAAACCCATCATGAAATAATAATAAATTATATCAAATAAAAGTATAGCGGACCTCAAATTAATTTAGCCGATCTCAGGTAGTTGGGAAAAAAGAAGCTACTAGATGAAATAGAAACTTTTCCATTGATTATGCTATAGAAAAAGTCGGATTTTATAGAAATGAAGAAAAGGTTTATATAAAGTAATAACCTTATTATGTACAAGTATGGTGCACCCAAAAAAATCCACTAGAGAAGATTGTTCCTATACTCGAAAGCCCTCAAATCGGTCATCTCGACTTTGAGATTTATAGACATGAAAATCGGGATATTAGTCTTAAAAATAGTTCTTCTTCTAACACATTATCTACACCACTCATTTTTAAGATTTTCAAGTGTTTATAGATATTCTTGATAGTCACCATCTCTAGAACTTTAAATTTCATAATTGGAAAAACAATATATTTTCATGTCATTGCAAAGCTTTGCTGCACCAAAACTGCATTTTCTAACATAGTTTGAGGTACAGCTTACTTCAATAGTGTAAGGTTGAGACATTATACGAACCTAATCTATTATTTGTTGAAACTTGAAAAGTAGCCTTCACATCAGGGGCAAAACTAGAGAGAGAGCAACTCTAATATCCACTAACTAAAACGCATTTTGTCCGATAAATTTATGCGATATTTTTGGAGACCTTTTTCTTTTTCTATTAAATCAGAAAACAGAGAAAGGACAGTTTTCTCCGGTATCTCTAAAAAAAAATGTCTTCAAATGAATTAAAATTCTCTTAAAATATTATTGAATTTCAAGATATTTCCTGAAGGTAAAACAAAATCTGTACAATGAAGAAACAGATCTTCCATTTTTGTCAAACTTTGATTTGACACAAAGTTATATTTTATAGTTCTTGAAAAGTTTATCTTTTTCTTCAAAAGTTTTTTTCTCTTTGAACCTGAAAATGGTATATCTATGCCCGTGAACACGATCCTTTCTCTTGTCATAGTTAGAGCATAGATAAAGAAAATTCACAAAAGTTTGATAATATATAAATTTTACAGTATCATCACATAAAGGACATCTCAAAAAGAGAACTTCGCATAAATTCAGTGATGAAAAATTGCACAACTATCATGAAAAATGTAAGGAACTTTATGAATTAAAGCTTGCAGAGGTCCATGACTTTAAAGTTTAAACAAACTATTCTCCATTAAAGCAAAACATAAATAACCTTCTTGAAATGATATTTCAGCAGATTCACATCTTACCTGAAACACCGACATCGTAACCAAACATAAGTCCACCAGTGGCCGCCATTATACAAGAAATAATCACGATCGGTGTAATCTTTGCTTCAAACTCGACACCGGAGGATGCCGGAGCAGCAAAACCGGCCGCTGGCATTTTGAAGTTCTAAAAACTTTCCGGCTATTTTCAATTGTTTTCCGGCGATTCCAGAGATCTTCCGGCAAGTTTGAGAGAACAACTGGGAAATAAAAAGTGTCGTGTAAAAAGTAATGTAACAAAATGCGAGGAGCTTCATATTTATAAGAAAATCGAGAGATCCTCCGCAGAAGGGGATTAAGCATTCACGACACCTGTGAGAATCTTGACCGTTGATAAGCAGGCGTACGATTGCTCAAATGACGAACGTAAGCTCTCGTTTTTATTTTGAACGTAATGCCCCTGTACTTTTTTTAATTACATTTTTACTCTAGCAACCAAAGGTATTTTGAAGGGGGTGAGGTTTTTATCTTTATACTTTTGAAGTAAAGTGTATTTCTAAAATTTACTTAGAGACGTCGTTTTAGTAATGAAAACCTTTCTTCTTCTTTTTTGATAGAAATTCTATAAATTTTTGCTAAAACGAAATTACATAATCAAAAACAATACTTTCAGAAGGGGAAGAATCTCCTTTAGCAATAGAGTCAACCAACACATTAGCCTCCCTATAAACATGAATAAAGGATAAGAAAAAAGAAGAGTAGACGTCTAAAATTTGAAGCGGTAACGATTTAAATTCTCAAGGCAGCTTCTGTTCCCCTTTACATCACTTAATGACATCGAGGGAATCCCCTTTAAGTTAAAGGATCACCCCAAATTCCTTTCTACAAGGATGCGCAGGACGTGGAAAAGAGCAAACAGTTTTGTAAATTTAGTTGTACGTACCTCAAGTGGACTTGCGCTTTCGGTCAAGTTAATGAGATCGTCATTAACGAATCGGCCCAAGGTTCAACTGCTCAACGCAGCAATCAGAATCAAAACCGAAAGGGTCAGCTTAGAGCCAACGCTCAAAATAATAACCAAAGGCGAGAGGATAATTTCACCCCTCTCAAATATCCATTAGAAAATACCTCCAAAACCAGCTGGACCCGGGTTCCCTATCAAACCTTATGGTGGCTTCAAAATATCGTTTCTCGTCAGTTATAAAATTTAAAATTTTAAGAATTGTACAGATCGAGTAGATAAAAAAATACTTAAAAATCTTGAAAATAGACGATGCAGATAACTTGTTACAAGATACACAGTTTTTTAGACTTGAAATTCTTCATGTTCATTTATCTCAAGGTTGAGATGATTAGTTAGAGGGTTCTCATATGCCGAAACACTCTCCACTGTAGGATTTTTTAGGTGTACCGTACTTCAACAGTATAAGGTTGCAACCTTTAAAATTTTTGCTGTGTGGTTTCTATAAGGTTGCAACCTTAAACAATTCAAATAAGGCACCTTTAAATTTTATTAGAATATATAATTTTGATGTAAAAAATTCTTAGGATTATCTGAAAATCTATTTTTATCTCTAATTATAAAATTTTAAACTCCAAAAATACTTAAAATCAAGTAGATCTATAAACAAATGAAAATCTTGAAAATGGTCGGTCTAGATAATGTGTTGCAAGATGCACTATTTCTGGAACTGAATATCTTTTTTCTTTCATCTTCATACATCTCGATGTTGAGATAATGATTTAGAGGGTTTTTCGTTATTAAAACAACCTTTTCCGATGGATTTTTGATGTGCACTTGTAATTCTACATTTTAAGGATGCAACGTTATATAAACCTTTTCCATTTAAGAAGAGATACTAAAACTTAATTTTTTACTCCGTGGCACATTTTAATGGTATTGTTTCAAGATGTTATTTGCTTCCTATCAATGAATATGTGTAATATTATTTAGTTATTTAACATTTTCAGTAATTTCCAATTGTATTTACCTATTCTACCAAAAAAGATGTAATCTTCAATAAATTGCTCTGAATGACGTAAAAATAGCTTTTCAAAAATATATCTATTAGTTTATCTCAAATAACTTTACGATGGATACTGTCAAACAACATATAATTCGTCACTAAGTTTTAACTTTTTTGAACTATTGATAACAAGTAGACCGTATAAGCCTTAAAAATTGCTCAAAATATCAAGTTCTAAAATTGATCTAGCGCAATGCAAAATTTGCTTGTGATTTCACTGTCATGGAAATTAAAATAACCACTTAAAAAATGAAAATTGCAAATACGATACATTTCAACATAATTTTTGTGAATTCCTAAGCTAGAGAATATACAAAGAAATCATTAATTAAGAATGAGGGAATTGGAATGACTTTCATTTCAAAATAAAAAATAAACAAAAAATGAAAACATCATGGACCATAGTTCAATTCATAATGGTGGTCAATAAGATTTAAGGGGGATTTTAAATATTGGTTGGGCCAATTTTCAGTTACGACAAAATAAGCATCATTTCACACCTGCAGGAAAAGGCCAGGCATTTTCTGATATTTTAAACGAGTCCACCTTCCTACAAGTAAGTTAATAAAGCATTCCTAACACGTGTGGTATTATCTGTGGTTGATGTGTTATTTATCGCCACGTGTCTTTGTTCTGTTGCTTTTTGAAATGGGACTCTGAAGTCCAAAGAAGGATGCGTGTGCTAGGTGGGCGTGTGGACCCTTGACCGCGCCCAGGCTCGTGACGGCGGTCCGTGACGGCTCATGAGACACGGCGCCTCGTTTTACGCTTTTTCAAGGGTTTTGGATAATGCAGGGTTTTGTGGTATGAGAAAATGCAAAAAAAAATCCCAAAAAGAATGCCATTTCATGATCAACGTATTTAGCAAGGAAAAGCTCCTTGAATTCATGTATGCCTCCTTCTCCTAGCGTTCGATCTGATTGGATAGTTGAAATAACCCGTCTATTATAATTTTATGTTTAAATATTATTTTTTATTTTTAAGTTTTTTAGAAATAACATTAACACTAAATTTGGAGCATCCAATCCTCAAACTTAAAAAAAATATTTGAACTTACAAAAAATAATTGTGATAAAATAAAATGGAAAAAATAACCCTAAAAGTTTTAGGCATAGTTTGGTCATTTTATTTTTCAAAAATATTTTATATTTTATAGGTGTCCCTATTATGGTGATGATACGCACCAAAATTTCATATTTATATGAGTTGTAAAAAAATTAAAAAATAAAAAACTCTAGGACACCATATCTAGAAGAAGGCTCACTTTTGACATTAAAGTTGAATCTATCCATCCATTTAGATGAAACGACTAGGAGAAGGTGACATATATAAATTGCCTACACCTAGTGGTGTACAAACAGCTTCACAAACATCCTTGTACTTTAAATTTCAAAATGGGATCTTATGAGTGTCATTGAATAGATATATAATTTCAAAAAAAATATCTCAGACTTTGTGACTCATCTCAAGCCATCCAATTTTGTTGGGTTCATGGGCTCTTAAAAGCCTTATGAATGCTTATAAAATGAAATGATATAGTTTAACGTGAACTCAGTGGGAATGTGGTCCCTCGTAGACCATACTAATCAAACGATGATTTGCTGATACGATCTGTGCTTAACAATCTAGACCGGTCGATTGGGAAAAACCCATGTTACCTGGGCATGAAGAATAAGTCGATGAGGGTTTATGGGTTAGCCATTAATGAGGTCAGAGAACATGTCCGGATGAGTGAGCCGAGGGACTGTGTGACCCTTGTGTGTTATGGTGGCCTACAGAGACGGGGGCAAAAGCTTCATCCATGTGCCATCACACGGCATGCATATCGATAGATCGTTCGGGAAAGCTAGAAATCCACCTTATAGGGTTAAGCGTATGCATGTGCGAGAGATACCCCTATGCATCATATGAGCAATGATCGCATCAGGTTTAGGTGACATTGACTTGTCTCTAGGGGAGGACCTGAAATCCATAGACTGAGATTGAGATACCTTGGCTCATTGGCCGGACTTTGGTAACCCTCTAATGAGCCCCTGCTTGGACTGTAGGTCATGGAAAACACTGGGTTTGTCTGATAAAGCAAGTGTGGTCTATAGTCCACAGTTGACGGTGGAGTGCCCCATGATTGTTGATTTCTAAACCATATGGATCATTTTCCCATCAAATTAATTTAATTGTATTTGTTTTATGATGAAAATTACTTTAAAATTATTATTTGAATTTTTATGAACCCCTGGATACTTTATTTATAATTTTTGGATTTATAAAATTAAAGATATTGATTTTACAATTATTTAAATATTCAAATAATATTCTAAAATCTTTTTATTAATTTTAAATATATAAAAATATCATGGGGGCATATTGTGCACATAGGCTTGCCATATTTTTAGAAGGTGGGGCCCATGAGTGCCTCCCTTGGGTGGCACACCCCACCCTTATTCTCTTTCCTTTTTCTTTTTTTTGGGTGATATGGCATGTGGCCATATGGTTAGAAGATATTGACTAAATATTGACTTGATATATCTTTGACAGATTTTGTAGAAAGATTGAGTAGACTTGTACTATTTTATGGTATGTACACTATTTTTATTAGATTTAATTTATTTAATTTCTATTGATGGGAAAATAGTTTAGGAAATCGGGACAATGGTTCATGCACCTTCCATAATGTTGATGCCCATCTATGGAATGGATGGCTCAGATCTCTCACCCCACAAGTCACACTTGATTGACGGTCTATGTTTAATCTCACAATAAGAAGCAAGCCAAAGAAAACCCCAAAAAACCCTAATCTTATTCAAAACCTATAAAAAATGATTGTCTCTACTAAAAAATCTGTACACCCTATCTTTCTATCTCTCTCTTACGAAAGTTTATCTCTCTCATTTTTTATTTCTCTCTCCCATATTGTGAAAGAACCCAATGGTTTAGGTTATGAAGTTCTTCTCTCCTATCTCTCAAATATGGATTTATGGCTAAGGGTTTTAGGGTTCAAAAAGAGAATCCATTTATCTCAAACTAGGTTGCTAAGAGAATTCACCTAAGGTTTGAGTTTGTGATCAAAGGAGTTCATGTTCCATTGCTGTAGTTTTGTCGAAATTTGCTTTCCCGGTTCGAGATTGAAGCTAGACCATTGATCCTGCGCTATCGAATGAAGGTGACTTGGTGTGGGGTGTAATAAGCCCGATTGAAGTAATCTCCGGCACTCTTCCTTTGTTTCTTGTAATCTTATCTTTTATTATCAAGCATAGTGCATAGTTGTTTAAGATCTTGCTTTTATTATTATGCTGATTTTATTATGAAATTTATCTTATTATAATAAATATCATATGTAAGTGATCTTTTGCCAAAAAAAAAGGGGTTAAGGAATATATATATATATATATATATATATTCCCCAGTAAAAGATCACATAGGTCTTTTTTTAAAATTTGACATCTTATGAGTAAGAATGATCATGGCCTCTGTGTTTAGAAGACAAATGGTCAATATGTAAACAATCTCCCTAGAAAATGGATGCAAATAAGACACAAGAGGGAACCATGTTGGAAAAGCAAGGCGAACTAATCAGTAACTGACCTGTTAAATCGGAACTGGCCACTTCCAGTTTAGGGCGGTTTTGGTGATCAACCAGTATTTTTTTAAAAAAATTTAAACAAATATATATTAAATCCCAAAAATAAGGAATTTAATTTGTAATATATTTTTTAATATTCTTTACATTATGGTAAAGATTAGTAATTAATACTCACTTTTCTATTTTTCTGTATGTTTTGAAAAATTTTAAAAATACCCTTGGCACCTTTAAAATTTATTTTTTCATTTTTTTTCAACTTTATTTAAATGTGTTTTGTTTTAATAATTCTTTATATGCTTTTCATATTTTAATAGATTTTTTTTTATCTATTTTATTCTTTTCAACCATTTTTTTACCACCCAAGGCTTGTTCGGTTAGAACTGTTAAATCCATTGATTTACCAATTAAGCCGATTAAACTGCTTCTGGCCCTATGTCCGTTAACCATTTCGATTTTGGTAATTATGAGGGGAAGCCATTTGTTTTGCCTTGTTTAAAGTGGATTACTAAAAAAAAATGGGCGGCACCATTGGAGAATATCGTGGTCAATCGCACGTGCAAATGGTGGAAGGTTCATGGGTTTGTTACGTAAGCGTGTGAGAATTATAGTGAGGTCATGCATTTGGCATGGATTGGTACGGAAGATTGCGAGGGAATGAAGTCAGCTACTTGCCGTACACGTAGGAATATATTATATTTTAATCTTGCATGAAGAGATCCACAGTTCAAACTTGAAACTGAATTTAGGAATTTAGGGTTTCCATATGTAGGGCAATATGTGATTGCAGTTATTACAAACGGGCATGGCCTGGGCTGCCCTGGCCCTTCTGGCCATAGGGCCGGGCCGGGTCAAACAAGACCTAAATATAGTCAGGCATTTAGGCGACAGTTTGTAGCTTAGGGTCCGACTTTTTTAGGATTGGGCTTCTCGAGCTAAGCCCGCCCGTTGCTAGCCCTGATCACAAAATGTCTAACCGTACATCTCGGCAATGATTTAAAAGCAAGAGTAGAGTCATGTATCGCTGCCGTAGGTTTCTACTTCACCAAAACAGAGTTAGAAAGATTCTTGGATCGTTGGGACAACTCTAGGTCCTTCAAAGTAAAATCGCCTACATGTTGATCTTGATCTGACTCGAGCAATTCTAAATTGGACAATTAGTGTTTTTAAAACTTTGAATCTAAGCAAAATTTGCAAACCTTTTCATGGGGGTCTTAAAAAGAGGGTAATGAAGAGGAGCCAATCCAAGGGATAGGGGGCTTGCACGTCCTTGGCTTTCAGATTGGAGGGTTACTGGACCGTCATTTTTTTTTCCTTTAAATATTGATTTGGGAATTGATGAGAATGGAACTCTAAATATCGGGGGTAGCGGTGGCAATGGGGCCTGGCCTGATTAGCCCAGTCCTAAAAAAACTAGGGGCTTGGGCCACTTACTATGGCCAGGAGGTGGTTCGAGCCTGGGCTTGGGCCAGGGAAAGACAGGGTCAGCCTGATTCACAGCGCCTTCTTTCTTTATATTTTTTAGAGGGATTTTCTACTGTAAATTACCCTCAAAATAACAATGGTTGATGCTAAAACCACTTGTGAATGTTATTTTTAACCTAGATACCCTTTTTGTCATCTCTATCTAGATCCTTCCTATTTCTCTCTCTTCATCTCTTTACTCATACCAGTAATCTCTCTCTCATAATGTCGGTTTGGTTATGTCCAAAAAAGTGAAAAACTTCCGAGCACAATTAGATGAAACAACAATTCTCCCCCATAGCAATAAGACCCAGCAGCCACTAGGATAAACTCCACTTTTTCTTTTTAGATTCTTCAAAGAAGGTTGGCTCCTTCCTTCTTCTTCAAAAGAGAAAAGCAGCTCTTCTCTTGAAAGTAGAAAGACTCAAGAAGAGTTAATACGAAAGATTTGAGCCCACACCATCTACCCATAGGTTCGGTGTTAAGGATCGAATCAATCTCTTTGAAAATAAGAAGAAAGAACAATTAGGTCAGCAGGTGAAGAAGCCTGGAAAGGTCGAACTTTGGTCACTTCCATTAGATTCTTGTACGGCAGCATCAGATTTGGGCTACCAAACTTTGACGATTTTCATTCACAAGTGATTTTAATTTTAACGTACGTTATTTTGAGGGTTGTTAATTATAAAAAAATATGTTTTTTATACTGCTATGTATCATTTTATTTTGACCAGCTGGGTGAGTCATGGCCCAATTTGGCCATAACAAAGTTATGATTAGACATGGGCTAGAACTTCTTTGACCTAATTGAGTCTAGGCTAGTCTCGACTAGGGCAGACCTAAAGAAAACAAATCCGAGAACGAGATAGGTCCGATTGGTGTGGCGCTGGACCCACCACCAGCTGGGGGACACCTTTACTCAAGCTTTTGGAAATGTTCAGACCGACCGCACGAACAGGCATGGCTTGTTGGGATTCTTTGTTCTGCATAAAGCGTGGAAAGGGACGGGTGCGGACCCTTTGTTCGAGAAACACAGCGTGGCGGCCGTTGTGAAGTTCACGGTTTCAAGACGGCCCCTGGTTCATTGGTTGGGCGTTACAAAATCTAGGAGCAAAAATCTCCATATGTGAAAAATTACACCAAAAAATTGTTTACAACTTGACCGCATGCCAAAAGATTTTTATACTTTTGCCGGAGTATATTGTCGATTTACTCCATCAGGTAAAACTCAATACCGGAGCAATTTTAAGAACCCAAGGTTTGGGGATAATGGATATAACCTCTCCAACCATAGGCAAATTCAATTAAAAATAAATAAATTCATAATTAAACTCACCGTGTAGTTGAAAAAATAAGTATTAAAATTAAACGTGGACTATCCAATTTTTGAAGGGTGAGATCTAAGTGCAAAAAAAAAATTTAACTTCAATTTATTATTTTTAAATAATCATTTAATAATTTTTACGTGGTCTCGAAAATTTCAGACTAAAAAAGAAAAAACCTACATGTAGGTCATCTGATTAAGGTAGTATATGCACAGTTTGCTCCCAAAGAAGCATAATATAAGTTTCATACTATATTCCCAAGTTGAGTCTTGGGTCAAATGGGAACTTCTCTCCATGAGGAGCGGTCGAGAGAGAGAGAGAGTTGTAGCCAATAGGAGGAGGAGATTGACCTCTTGAGTACGGCCCTAATATTAAGGACAATAAGACCCATCTAATATTTTAATCGCTGCAGCCTTGGGAGCAATGGTTTAAAAAACGGATTGGTGACCCGGATCGGGCTTCCAAAAAATCGATCTGGATCTGCGAATCGGCGATTCGGATCGAGAATCGGGTGAATCGGTCAGAATAAAACTTAAAAAAAATTCGAAAAAATTATTAAAATTCATTATAAATATTGTTTTTTAGGAATTCAATAAAAAATGAGGGTACTCCATTAAGAATTTTCATGTTTTTGAATGAATATGCGAATATTGGTATGTTCTTTCCCTGCATGAAACGCCATTCCGCATTTAATTTACAGTATTTCGTGCTCATCCCTACACTGTTGCTGTTGGGACTCGATATGTGAATAATATGGCTGGGATAGGGTGGCCTCAGAATCATCATCTCTCTCGTTTTCTCTTTGAATAATATGGATTAAAAAAAAAAAAAAACAATTTTTCAAAAAAATTGATCATGGATTAAAAAAAAAATCACAAATTTTCAAAAAATTCTATCATGGATTACAAAAAAAAATTCGATCATGGATTAAACAAAAAAAATCACAAATTTTCAAAAAATTCAATCATGGATTACATAAAATTCGATCATGGATTACATAAAATTCGATCATGGATTACAAAAAAAAACAAACAAAAAAAACAAACAAAAAAAAACAAAAAATTCAATCGTGGATTACAAAAAAAGAAAAAAATAGTTCGATCATGGATTACAAAAAATTCAATCATGAATTACAAAAAACTGTATCATGGGTTACAAAAAAAGCAAAAAACAAAAATTCAATCATGGATTACAAAAAAAAAAACAAACATTTCGATCATGGATTACAAAAAAAAAACAAACATTTCGATCATGTATTGCAAAACATTCGATCATGGATTACAAAAAATTCTATCATGGGTTACAAAAAAAAAAAAAAAACAAAAGATCATGGATTACAAGAAAAGAAAACAAACATTTCGATCATGGATTACAAAAAATTCTATTATGGGTTATAAAAAACCAAAAAATTCGATCATGGATTACAAAAAAACAAAAACAATTCGATCATGGATTACAAAAAAATCGATCAAGTATTACAAAAAAATCTATCATGGATTACAAAAAAAAATAAAAAATAAAAAAATAAAAAAATAAAAAAAAATAAAAAAAATCCGTACGGAATCGCCGATTCACTGTTCGAACTCGCCGATTCCGTACAGTGAATCGGCGATTCACTGTACAGAATTGTCCGGTTCTCTCTAGAACCGGACGATTTCCGATTTTTTGGGCGATCCGGTCCCTTTTCACGATTTTCGAGTCGAACCGGGCGAGTCTGGTTCGACTCGGCGTTTTTTAAAACACTGCTTGGGAGTATTACCAAATGATCTCTATGATGAAGTTTCTAGCTCCATTTTCATTAAATGGTAGAACCCATATGTGAAATGGCTCTCATAAGTTGCTCAAAAACTATTCAATACTATTAGGAGCCTAAGGAACACAATCCAATAAAGGCGCACCTCAATTTGTATTATAACGTGGAATTTTGGGGTAAAAATTTCTTAGGATTATCTGAAAATTTAATTTTATAACTAATTATAAAATTTTAAAATTAAAAAATGGTTAAAATCAAGTAGATCTATAAACATACGAAAGTATTAAAAATTGACGTTCTAGATAATTTGTTACGAGATGTACTATTTTTTGAGACTCAAAATCTTTTTTTTTTTTATATTCATACATCTCCATGTTGAGATGATCCATTGGAAAGTCTTTCAATATTAAAACAACCTTTTACGATAATTTTTTTTGGTGCATCTTTAATTCTACATATTAAGGTTCCAACCTTATATACACTACAATCCGGGATGAGTGCTATAATGGTTCACTCACCCCTATTTGGAAGCCTCGGAGTCCATCTTTCTGACTCACACATCTTCTTTTCGGGCCATAAAGAAGCCTTTGAAAAAGATTTTCATAATAGCAAAATTGAGAAAATTGGTTTTTTGGATTTGATGAGAGCCATAGGTTCATGGCATGACATATGTAGTCATTTAATTACTCAAAAATATTTTTTATTAAAAGTTTTATATCTAGTCATAATGAGGAGCTTTTTTTGGGTAATTCAATGGGGAGTACAGGGCTCTACCTGTGTTTAAAATAATTACTAGTTTTCTTTAAAGTGTCAATAGGAATAAAAGCCACAATGTGCAGCCCTAAGTATAGGGGGTGCTACCACCACGACGCAGCGCATTCTCAATGATGAGAAACTTAAGAAAATGGGATTGTTTATGAAGAGAACATTTATCTTTTATGAATGGATGTTATAATCATTTATGTCTTTTAAATTTCAAAATGGGTAGTTGTAAAAGTGTCATTTAATAGATACAAAATTCTAAAAAAAATTCTTATATTTCGTGACTCACCCCAAGCCATCCAATTTTACATCTAATGAGTAGAATGATTGTGACATCCACATACGAAAGATAAATAGTATATTTGTAGACAATCCCTAAGAAAATTTGGGGTTAAATAATTGATACAATTTTTTTTTTATTCAGAATGTATGGCTCATATTCGGAGCAATTTTTTAACTCCTCATAAAATCTTATTCTAAAGGTTTATTGACTTTTTTCAAGTTCTTTGTTGAATCAATAGAATGTGTGTGCCAAAATTGGGGATGAAACATATGGCCATAACAAAATGGGGGATGGTTGATTACCATTCCGGCCTGCCCTTGAATGGAGTTTTTCCTATTGATTATTGTAGAGGCATTTGTTCAAGACATGAGATAGAGGAAAATATCTTATTTTAGGAGCTGTGGTTTAAAAATTGAGTTGCCAAACAATGACATTCGTACCATGTATGCCCTAAACCCTAGCTCTGATGCTAGTTTTTTTAATTTTGTTTTGGGAAATGTTTTTATACTTTCCTTACAGTATAGAAGATCTATACTTCTCCTACCATCCAGCCGTCCAATTTTGATCAAGAGAGTCATTCACCATTTGATCTTAGATCCAATGTCAAAAGTATTTTATTTTTAGTTTTTTTATTCAAATTGTATGGATATGAAATTCAGTACGTGCCATCTTCTCATTGGGGTGAACTTATAAAAAATATTAAAAATAATTTTTTGATAAAATATAATGATCAAAATACCTATTGATTCTTTCAAGGGTATTTTGGTTATTTTATTTTATTGAAAATATTTTGTTTATATTTTTCTCTAGTGCGAGTTTAATAGAGGATTGGACATACAAAATTTGGTGCCAAAATAGTTTATACAAAAAAAAATTAAAAATAAAATAGTGTAGAGACGTGACATTGTGATTGGGGCAATCTTAGCCCTCCATTCAAAATAGACGGTTGGATAAGGGGAAGTATATAAGTTTTATGTTGTAGGGGAAGCATAGAAAGCTTGCCCTTTTGTTTTTTGGACTTTTGAAGAATCACTTTTCATCAGTGTTAGACAACTCGGTTTGAGTGTCGAGTAGTCAGGTTGAGTAATCAGGCTCAACACCCTGGCAAGCCCAAGTTACCCCGAGTTGGGTGTCCCACTAGGGGATATTTAAAAATTCAAAAATACAAAGAATTATTTTTCAAAAAGGCAAAAAATTTATTTTTGATATTTTTTTTATGTTTTTTGTCATCTTGGAAACTATTGGAAAGTGTTTTGACCATAAATACTTATTTTCACAGTTTTCTAGTTTTTTGGATTATTTTGAAATACCCCCCCCCCAATCACAAGTGAATTTTTTTAAATCTATTTTGCTTTACTACTATTTTGTGTTTTCCTTAAGCTTGCTTTAAAAATACATTTCCTATTTTTTTAAATTTTTGTATTATATATATATATATATATATATATATATATATATATATATATATATATATATATATATATATATATATATATATATATATATATAAAGTTTATATAGAGCAGCGCGTTTAGAAAACACATATGCATGTATAGGGATAACCGTTGGTGTCGCAAGCGACGGAAAACATAAGCTCTTATACCGCTTTGTTAGGCTCAATTTTTCGAGTTCTCTCGCAAATATACATATGCGTTCAACATAATCCTTATGTAGGTAACAAAGCCCCACCAACCAAACGTTTTGTGTGTGCATGTGAGTGGGAAAATCATGCAAATAAGAAATAAACTTTTGTGTGTATGTGAGTGGGAAAATCATGCAAATAAGCAATTAAGAAATAAAATATTTGATCCGAGACTAGCCTGGTTTTAAAATTATTTTTATTTGCATGTTTTTATCAAAGATCACTTTTTATTTATTTCATTTTATCATTGGTTTAAAAAAAGGATCGGTGGCATGGATCGAGCACCCCAAAAATCTATCTGAAGTGGGGAATCGGTGATCCAGATCGGGAATCGGTCAGATTTAGCCTTAAAAAAAATCCAAAAAAATTATTAAAATTCATTATAAATGTTGTTTTCTAATAATCCAATAAAAAATGGGGTGCTCTATTAAGAACTTTCATTCTTTTGCATCAATATACGAATATTGAGCTGTTTTTTTTCTTCATAAACTACTGTTAACCATTAAATTTACAGCACACAAAAGGATAAGCATAGAATTCATGGATGAAGTATATCATCATACATGGACTACAATAAATAATGGATTAAATCAATGTAAAAATGGCCACCAAAATTTTGAATTGACAGAAAACCCTAATCCACTAAAAAAACCCAAATTATTACAACCTAACTAACTATAATCCAAAATTATTACAACCTAACTAATTATAATATTAGATATTTAAATTGAAATTGTCGGTTTATATTTTATAATTATTTTACTATACAAATAATAATAAATCTATAATATCTTATAATATCATCTAATTTAAAATATATTATTGACAATTGTAAGAAAAATAATACATTGTATAATTTATAATGCCATTTTTTTTCCAAAAATCTAGTTTTTTAGGTTTTTAGAATAAATTTAGTGGAAGAGATTGTTAGTAGAAAGAGAGAAATCGATATTTCAAATAGCCTCAGTGTATGAACCCTATATTTAAATTAATATTCCTAAATTTACATTAAAGACCACCATGTTATAAAAATAAAAAATATAATTAGACCATTTATTCCTAAGTAAAAAAAAAAAAAATCTAACAATAGGCATCTATATACGAGAGAAAAAAAAAGAGCTAACATGCTTCAATCGTATATTGTATTACCTTTATATATCTAATTTAAGCTTACGATAATCGCAGCTCAAATGCGTATTTGAAAAACATGATACTTGTATTAATTTTTTTTTATTTATTGACAAGAAATACTTGTTGTGTTCCCTTTTCTTCTTTTTTTTTGACAAGAAAAATAAGAATATGGTATTGCCTAGGTACTTTTTATTTTATTTTTTGATAAAAAGAATTTGTTTTTTATGAAAATTTATTTTATTTGTTAACAAAAAGAATTTGTTTTTTTACAAGAAAAATAAGAAGATGGTGCCTTCTATTTTATTTTATTTTTTGATAAAAAAAATTTATTTTTGACAAGAACAATAAGTAGATGGTACGTTTTAATTTTGTTTTTTTTTTAAAAAATGTTGCCCTATACTTCTAGCATTAAAGACGAACATGATAACCACTATGCCACAACACTACTTAAACGTGTTAGTTTTCATAATAAAAATATATATTACCTTTCAAACTGGCAGTGGGAATTGTCCCACATCGAAAATTTCATGGACCATTAACGGGGTATAAAACATCTGAGGACGCTCATACCAAAAACAAATGCATGGGCATGGGGCTCCTTAACAGTCGTGGTGACAAGCAACAATAGAATGACCCCGTTTTTTAAAACAATATCTCAATTACCCTCGGGCAGTATACCATTGAGACTCGGTCGGACTCACCGGTTTTCCAGTAAAACGGGGCAGTTTACTGTAGAGACTCGGACAGACTCGTGTGGTTTACTGTAGAGACTCGGACAGACTCATGCGGTTTACTATAGAGACTCAGACAGACTTGCCGGCTCTTTGAATTTTACTGGAATTGACAAGGAGTGACTGATTGACTCGTCCGAGTCCGTGTTGACTCGGTGATTTTTAAATCATTGCCTTTTTATCATAAAGGACTCTTGTTGTTTCATTGGTTTTTCATGTTAATAACTCAATACTAAATTATTTTGTCTTATGCATGTTCTGTTATTTTTCTTTCTCCTTCTGTGTTGTTAAGTCCAACGCACATATAATCCTCCAGTTGAATAGTAGTGCACCATTTGATGGGAAGCTGATGAAATATATGTATTTCGTCATATAGATGATGAAATATATCATCCTTATGATGATGGTTAATTTCTAATCAGTAGTTAAATAATAACATGGTATTCTTGTGTTTGCTTCTTTGTTTCTTCCACAAGACTTTCATATAACCTTCATTCAAGTAAGAAAGCTCAATGGAACACAAATGCAATATTTTTTTAAAAAAAATATTTCTTTTTCAGGGGTAAATCGATGAGAAAGGTCAGTCCCCTATCTATTTTCATTAATACAAAATTAAACTGCATTAAGTACAAAGGGAGATCCCTTGTTGAGGAATATTCTCGAAATCAGAAATTAAAAGAAGAGAAATAAAATCAGGTGGTCTTATTCACTAAATTGTTAAATTGTGGCTATTGAGGCCATTGAATAGGAAACAAAAAATAATGATCTTAGATAGAAGCTCTATTCTACTCATTTCTTTTGTTGCTCCTCTTCAAACCTCTGCAAATCATCATTTTCTGCTTTTAGTAAGGGCCTCACTTCCATTGATAACTCCTCCCTGTAAAACCATTCATACAAAAAAACCATGATAACATTTAGAAAATAAATGCAGTAATCTAAGCATCAAGTAACACCATTCATACAAGAAAACCATGATAAAATTCAGAAAAGAAATGCAGTAGTCTAAGCATCAAGGATAATAAAAAGAAAAACACTTGTCTAAGCACCATTCAAAGATCAAAAACAAAATATACTTAAAGGACATAAAGGGGTCAAGGTCTGGTCAGGGTCTGATCACCATTCATTCAAAGAATGGAAATGAAAGATTCAAGGCCAAAATAAAATAAATACACAAGTCTAACTACCAAGAACCAAAAATTAAAGAAATAATTTAGTCTAAGCACTACTGATTCAAGGACCAAATAATTACACAACTCCCAACACCATTTATTAGTGAAAAAAAAGGGAAATGTATACAATGACGCTATTTATTTTATATAAGGAGGTCACAGTCATTGTATAACCGTTAGATTTGAAATCAGGTGGTTGAGGATGTGTCATTGTTTAAGCATAAAGTCCAAAATAAAATTTCTCGAATGTTATGATATACTCTCTTCTATTAGATTTCACACACTCTCTTATCTATTGGATTTCACATCCAATGGCTCAAAATGATTCTGATATCCTTATACCGAAAATAAATGGTCTCATAATATACAATCCCACAATAAATACAAATGTGTAATTATATTCATAGATATAAGATATTACACCCTACACCCTAGAATTTACACCCTGCACCCTAGAATTTACACCCCAAACCCTAAAATTCACACTTTAAACCCTCTCTCACACCCCACCTCATCCCTTCTTCCTCACTGTAGGTTACATTTACCCCTTACTCCCTCCCTCATACCAATGAAAATTTACGTTTACACCCTCCCCAATTCCAAATAAACCTTCATCGAAGCCCCTCAGACCCAAATTCATATTCTACCAAGTTCCCTTAAATCAACTAGCTCATATTAAAGCTACATTCAATCCACCCCGACCCAAATTTAAAGGATAATTAGAATTAATTTATTGTAATAGTTTCTTGTATCAAATAATGCATTCCTTTCTCTAGAACTGCACTCTTTGTCATGTTCTCTCTCTAGAACTCGTATAAAAGTTCAGGAAATGTTGGTTTTCTTCAATTAGAGAGAAAGTCGTTGAGAAATTGAGTTTCTAATTGGTTTTCCTAACATGAATATAATAAGTTGATACTGGATTATGGATAATTTGATTGGAAATTTTAAGACAGGGACTTGATGAATCCTTAAAAAATATGGCCACCAAGTGTGATTGAACAACACCTTATAATGTTCAAGGAAAGCACACCTCAAAAGTCCATCAGAATGGGGTATTCCAATGGTGGAAATTTTTCAAATAGATCATCTCCACCTCGATGTATAGATTAAAAAAAAAAAAGAGAATGTCAAGTCATGAAAATAGTGCATCTTGTTACAGATTATCTGGACTATCTATTTTCAAATTTTATAATTAGTTTTAATTATTTTTAGATTGGTTTAATATGCACCATTTTTTAGGTTTTAAATTTCATAATTAGGTATGACAATGTTGCATTTTTTAATAGAGTTTAGAGGTGTTGCTTGTGTTTAAAGTTGATGCTTTATACAAGGCTCATCCATTAACAAAAAAAAAGAAGTTTAATGGAGCATGTCTCAAAATAAAAGATAAAAGAAATAAAAAAAGTACAATCGAAAGCAATATAACAAATAAAAACACATCCCCTATAATAATAATAATAATAATAATAATAATAATAATAATAATAATAATAATAATAATAATAATAATATCCAAAAGATTTTGTACTCCCGCAGGAGTATATTGTCGATCTGTTGCCTTGGGTAAAACCCAAGATATGAGTAACTTTAAGACCCCAAATTTGGGGGATTTAACCTCTTCACCCGCACAACTAATCTTAGTAAACAAACAAAAATTAAAATTGAACTCTCTAAATGCTAAAAAAAATATTTATGACTCAAGATTGAACGACCATCCAATTTTTTAAGGGCTCCCAAAATTTTAAAGTTAAAAAATCCTTCCAAGTAGGGCTCCCGAAATTTTGGAGTTAAGAAAACCTTCCAAGTACGTCTATAAATTATGTTCTCACGGAAGACACCTCTTAAAAAAACCTTTCAAAATCTATCATTACGATAAAAAAAAAAGACTATAAACATGCATCCCATATTACCAAACCCAAATTAAAATCAATCTATATAATAATAAAAAAAACATGGGTAAAAGTATTTTGGTATAAGGTAGTCACATATTAATTTTGACCATTAGATAGTTATATTTATTCCATTGACCATACACAAACTTTAGAAATTTTTTCAAACTTTGTGATACACCAAAACTATCATATGAAAATATGGAATGGTTATAAATAATTGTTATCTCCTTATATCAACTATCAAAGGTAAATAATCTCATTGCATAGAAACCCTAAAAAAAAAAGCTTTCAAAATAAGAGGGGAGGAGATGTCCGGTTTGTATAGAGACTAGGCTCTAAACAATCAAATTAGAGGCTATCTTTAAATAATATCGAAAAATGTGGTCTCAATATTTGAAATCTTTGTGATAGCCTTAAAATATATTTTTATATTTATTTATAAAGTTTAAAGCTTCAAAAATAGTGTCGATCGACAGATCTATAAAAAATTGAAAACCTTAAAAATTGACGGTCAAAATACACTATTTCCAAAACTTGAATCCATTTTTTTTCTCGTGTCCATGCTTCTTGATGTCGAGATGATCAATTTGAAGATATTTGGGCCTCAAAACAACCTCTTCTAGTGAAATTTTTGAGGTAGGCTGAAATTTGATTATTTAGCTCCTCGGCTCTATATAAACTTTTATATATATATATATATATATATAATAGTTGCAAATCATAATCCTATATTAGCGTAAACCCTTATATATCCCAATAAGGGAAGAAGTTTATATAAGTGTGAGGCTTTAAACAATCAAATTAGAGCGCACCTCAAACATTTCACTAAAAGAGGTTGTTTTGATGCTCAAATATCCTCAAATTGATCATCTCGACCTTAAGATGCATAGACATTTGGAAAAAAAAAAAAAAATTATGAAAACAATGTATGTTGCAATGCATTTTTGGACCATCAATAAATATATGTACTTCACGAAGCTGTTCGATAAATGGAAGCTGCGGCTTACCTAAAGAAAGGCTACTATCGACTCCTATGTTACAGAGATTTCACTTCCAGAAAATAATTTCTCACATGTTCTATTAATATAAGTTGTTCTTAAATTAGCTATATTTAGTCATTTATTTGTTTTATTCGAATTACATTTCCAACTCTTAAATTTTTCCTCAAATTGAGAAGAGAAAATACTGCTGAGACATGGATGCATATACGTATAGTTGTGTATAATGAGAGGATTAATATGCTCTTTTCATTTCAAAAGCATAATAAGAAAAATATCATTGAAAGGACAACCCACCTCAAAGAGTCAATAATGTTGTTGTTGAATAAAAAAATTTATCAACAAAGTGGTTACTCTATAAGAATCTTTTCATTATGTACCTTATCAAAAATTATGTCAGAAAAATACAAGATGCCCTTGTTCAAGGTTTCTAACCCTGAATGAGTAGGGGCACGACTCACTTAAGTCAATGGAGTGAAATGACCTAAACAACCCAGTTTCTTCCCATTTCCAAAAGCAGAATTTTTTTTTCTTATTTAAAATTGTACAAAGTTTAGAAACCAGAACAAGTGGGAGCATTTTGGTAACTTTCCCCCACTTAAGTCACCCAAGAAAAAAGATAAAAAAGCCCACGTTTATTTTCAAGTTCAAAATGTTAAAACAAGTTTTTTTAATGAAAAATCATGTTTTAGGTTTTAAGCCCATAGCAAGCATAGGTATTTTTCGATCGAGAAGTTTAAGTGTGGCTAAAGCAAGTTCACACACGTAACGCATGACACGCACGTGCCCCACGCACACTCACACGCTCCCACGTGTGTTTGAGTGCACGTGCAAGCATGCCCCACGTACACTCACACATGCACACGTGTGTTCAAGCGCACGTGCAAGCGTGCCTCACACACATGCATGCGTGATGTTGCCCTAATATTTTGGCACACATATTATAGTTCATATTACATAGGTATTTATATACCAAAGTTGAATACTCATCTTTCGATGTGGGATAATTCTCAAACATCATTAAATGAAAACGAAATGTAAATATAGTCTATTAATCAGCAATTTATAATCACATGTAATTAGATGGCTTAGTGGTTATGACTTTTGTTTTTTTACTTGATGTCCCAAGGTCGAATCCCCTTGGGCATGTGTTGCATTCGAATCCCTTCGGGCATGTGTTGCATTTTTGTTGTGTATATAGTGGTTGGTATAAATATAAATATTTTTGTAAATAATATAAAAGACATAAAAAAATAAAAAATAAAAAAATTAATTTTTTATATAACAGTTAATTTTTGTTGTATATAGCGGTATAATTATTTTTGTAAATAATATGAAAGGTATAAAAAAAATAAAAATAAAAAGTTTATTCTATTTGAAATCTCCATCTTTCTACTAACAATCTCTTTTACTAAATTTATTATAAAAACTTAAAAAAATAAATTTTGAAAAATTGAAGTGTTTTTTTCAAAATTTGTACGCATTTCATTAATTTTTACATTGATAACCAAATATTTTATTTTATTTTATGAATTTTTACATTATAAATCATGTAATGCACTATTTTTCTTACAGTTGTCAATAATACATTTTAAATTAGATAATATTATAACATATTTTAAATTTGTTATTATTTGTCTAATAAAATAATTATAAAATGTAAACTAATAATTATAATCTCAGTATATAATATTATAATTAGTGAGGTTGTAATAATTTTGGATTATAGTTAGTTAGGCTGTAATAGTTTGGGTTTTTTTACCGGATTAGAGTTTTTCGCCAAAACGAGATTTTAATGGCCATTCTTTCATTGATTAGTCTACTCTTTATAATAGTCCATATATAATTATATATTTTATCCATGATAATTCTATTTTTTTTTTTTTATGTGATGCAAATTTAATAGTTAAAATAAGTTTATACAGGGAAAGAGCATATTAATATTCACAAATTGATAAAAAAAATGAAAGTTAATAATGTAGTACCCTCATTTTTTATTGGATTCCTAAGAAACAACATTTATAATGAATTTTAATAATTTTTTTGGATTTTTTTGAAGCTTTAATCCGACCGATTCAGCCGATTCCCGATCCGAATTGCCGATTCGCCTATCCATATCGATTTTTGAGGTACCCAATCCGGGATCACCGATCCACTTTTTAAACCATTGGGCTAAAGTATTAAAATATCCTCACTAGTTCATGATTCCATAAGTAAAATAGATGCACTTTAGGAATGTTAACAAAATAACGAGGAAGTGTCACAGTGAAAATCTTGTAAAAAGAAAAATACCCACCTGGTTGGTAGATTAGATTGTTTAGGTAGATTGTCCATTTTATTGATATATTCCCAAAATGATTTATGCTCATTTACTCTTGAACCTTACCTTGGGTTTAATAAGATCCGTCATCTCCCTAAATGTAAATAGATACGTCACCCGTGCATGTTGCAAATGCATACTATAATAACCAAATAACATCTCTTGGTTTTATTTTTTAATTTACAAAAGAAAAGGCTCCAGATTATCACTTCTAGTTAGGATTTCTATGCTAAGTTGAATTGGGTTCATAAAAATATTTACTGATAAATTAGAATTGCAGCGTCTTCACAATTTTTAAACTTTTTTAAACTATTAAGAAGTCATCATGTGTGAAATCGATGGGTTACAATTACCTCTAACCATCAGGTGTGAAATCGATGAGTACAGTTATGACACATCTTTTAAAACAATGTTATTATGTGTCACATCTTTTAAGATAGTGTCCAATTTACACCATCCAAATAAAATAGATGATATAAACTAATATAACCTTATCTCTAAAAATAAAATTATAACTTTATATTTTTTTTATAACTTTATATAAACATTTTCCTTCATACGGGCCTGATATGCCTCAATATATTGTGCTTGGAGGCGCTTTTCATTAAGCGCCTCCAACTTTTGGGATGGAATTTTTGCATGCTTCTCAGTAGACAGTTCTTGATGGATAGCCACTCTTGGAGACAGAAATTGTACCTCCAGGGGTAGGACAGCTTTGCTACCACAACTACGGAGTACAGAACTGAAACTGTAGAGGTTTGGGTTATCACCCATTAAGCCCATAATGATTCAGGCAACTTCTGATGAAAATTATTTTGAGTTTTTAAACTTCACATAAGGGTTTGTTGAAATCCTTGGCCAGACCATTTTCTCTTGGGTTTGTACACGGTTGAATACTTCTACTCAAATTGGAATTTATCCATTAGATGATCAACAAACTGGTTCTTGAACTAGGAACCATTGTTTAAGATAGTTCTATCAAGCACCTTGAACAGTAAATGATAACGTGACAGACAAAGTTAGCCATTGTCATCCATGTCACTTGCCAGAGTGGTACTGCCTCAACCCATTTTGAACAATAATATGTTGTAGCCAGGATAAATAAAGGCCTAGCTGATCAAGGTGAATCAACTAGGCTGACAATATCCATGTTGGCAATGACACCCTACAATCGATTTTACGTGAATTAGTTGAATTAATGCATAGTCAATCTCAATTAGTTGGGTAAAGGCTTTGATGATCACGGTTGAATTAATACATAATACACTCAGAGATGCCAAGCAATATAAAAGAGAGCAATTACCTTACAGGAGAGACTTACCATAGGCAATGACATGGCTGAAGTAGCGATGAAAAAACATTTAATGAGGTAGACCATGACCTTCCGGAGATTAGGTAGAGGTGGCAATGGACCTGGACCCGACCTGGGTCCGGGTATGGGTCCAATAATTGGTCCCGGTAGGTGTGGTTCAGGCCCAAAAAACTATCCCCCCCCCCTCCCCTCCTTTTTGGCCGTTGATTTGAGTGAAGTTGTCACAAAAGTAGGTTCACGGGCTCAACCGGTTGCCTAAAACCTTTCCCCGGTAAAATGGAAGGAAAAAGCTCCCTATCTCTCTCTCTCCTCTATCTCTATCTCTCCTCTCTCCATCTCCTTCTCATCCTCTGCGGACGATAGAGGAAGTTTTCCCTTCTCTACGAGACCCAATGACTCTTCTCTCTATCTCACAGAAGCTCTGGAGACCCAACGGCTCTCTGTCTCTCTCAAACCTCATCTCTCTGCGGACCCTCATTTCTCTCTAACCAACCCTAGCGGAGCTCTCTTATCCTCTGCGAGCAAGAACTAGAGGAACCTGTGGGAGCAAGAGTAGCAACCTCTCAATCAATAAGCTATATGTAGATTTTTCTTCCTTTTTTTTTTTTCTCTCACTAATTTTAGGTTTTTGGATATTTTGTTAGGAATGTAACTTTTTTAGGAATTTCTTTATATTTATCTATTTTAACTTTGCGGTAAAAAAAATGTATCCCTTTCTCAATATTTCTCTATTGTAAATCTCTTCGATTTCATTCCATTTTCTGGTTTCTTGCTCCATTTATTTGCATAAACAGGGGAAGAAGATAATCTGATTTATTTCATTTATTATCATGAATTTCTCCCCCCTCCCATGACTCACGTATTTCTTCTCCCCCCCCCCCCTTCTCTCTCTCTCTCTCTCTCTCTCTCTCTCTCTCTCTCTCTCTTTAAGTTCACAATTTCTGCTTCTCTGTTAAAAGATCGGGAGCTTACTATCATAGAAATGAGGTTTGGAACATCCCACTATTACTTGTTTGAGAGTTGAACATGACTCTATGACAAATTGAAGTCTATGGAATGCTCTCTCTCTCTTTCTCTCTCTCTCAAACTATATTGTATAACAAAGATGTGCTTGTTCCATTTCTCTTTGTGGCTGTCCTTTTTATTCCATTGTTAAAATTTCTATACTCGCAGTCACTAAATTCTGTTGTATTTTGGTTTTATATTTGCTGAAACTTGACTAAGTCATATTGTTAAATGATGCTATAGAAAGCCTAGCGCATATCACTATTCACAAGGAGATTCTCTTGTACTTGACCCAAATAGTGGCATAGAACTATTTTCTCATTTTCTGTGAAACCTCCCTAACTTGATTTCTTTGTATTGAGGCAGGAGAAAAAACAAAGGACGAGCTTTTGGAGATTTGTAACATCTAAGCAAAGGTTAAGATGCCTACGTTGCTATCAGTTTATGAAGAATGAGTTTGATAGTATTTCTTTTTACATGGTGTTTGCTACACAGTTTCAGTGTTCACTTTAGGCATTCTATGAGCTTTGTATGACCATAGGAGTGTTCACTTTAGAATTTTATGTGCTTTGCATACCTTCCTCATGAATTCTATGAGCTTTATATGACCAATGTATTAAGACATATTTTTGTGCAACATTATTGCTTGGAATCCTATTAGGATATATTTTTGAGCTTTGTGCAACATTATTGTATAATTAGATATGGACTCCCAACATTATTGATTGGAATCCTTGAAAAAAGTTGTTAGATTTGACAGAAATTTTGTGACCCTCTCATTTCCTCCATTGTTGCAACATTTTTTTTTTTTTCCCCGTTATGAGCCTTTTAAGTAGGATAGGAGGGAGAAGGTTGGTGTGCACCCCACAATTTGGGAGGATGAGTTGAGTATGGAGATTAGGGATTGGTGCGAACATCAACACAATGTTATTGAAGCTGTCAAAAACCCCACTTATGTCCGGTCGTGGGTAAATTATTTAGTTGTATATTTCATTACATGTCCAAGTTTTGCTATATATTCAATCAAATTTATTCAATCTCATTTGTCTTGTAATTATATACATATTGTTGTAATTGCAGCAACACACCTGTATATGGATGTAAGAAGCCACACTTGAAAACGAAGGGCATTCCACGCATTATGCAGTTGCGGCACATGAATTATTAGTAAAGAACACACCAGATGCAGGAAAGGCGAATGAAAGCGAAGAGGATAGTGAGGAGCAAAATGGAGGAAATGAGAGTGAAGCCAAGGAGGACAATGAAAGGAGAATAAAGTCTAGAGAAGACCAGTATCACAGTCTTATTATGCCTGGGGAACCCAGATGGGAACTTCGACCAAGGGTAACGGAAAATGGTGTATTTAGATTGGGGCATCTTACATATTTGTAATTAAAGTTTTTGTAGATGGATATGTAGAAACTCAGTTCTGAACGGCATTCAATTTTGAGTTCTCTGGCTACAAACCCAAAGATATGCAATTATCTTCTCAATTTCTAGGAAACTTTTCCTTTAATGTAATATAGTGTTGTTCATCATGATATGTACAAAATGAGAAAGAAGAAAACAAAGCGTGGTGAACTCTAAGGAGTAGATTTCTGATCCTAAGGATTTTTTATCCTAAGGATCTTATTGTGAAATTGGAAACTTGTGAACAAGAGTTTTTTAAATCTGACTCTTGTGAACGTGAGTTTATAAATGGTTTGGCTTTCACATGGTGGTGCATCGCCGACCACTGATATGGTTCTACATGGTTGCAGGGCTGACGAGAGAGAGTGTGTGTGTGTGTGAGAGAGAGAGAGTTTATGTATACAGAAAAATGAATTTATGCATCTACAAAGAGAGAGAGAGAGAGAGAGAGAGAGAGAGAGCTAAGTCGTGGGATAGCGCGAAAGATCTACATATTGTTTACAACTTATAGAAGTTATACAAAAATTCTACTTCGAAGCTATACACAAATTTCCCCTTCAAAGATTCAACAAAAAAATACGAAAGCTATATAGAAATTTCATAAAAGGAATTTTCTCCATAATGGGTCCAACATATGGAAGCTATACATAAATTTCATTCGAAGGTAGACAAAAATTTTATTTGCAACATCAATTTACAAAATAGAAAGCTATACAAAAATTCCATTTTGAAGCTATTCAACATGCACTTTACAACATATGGAAGCTATACAAAAATTTCATTTCAAAGCTCGATTCCAAGACAAGGTCTTCGCCACTGGCATTGGACTTGCGATAAATTTCCAAGATGATGAGATTGATTGTTGAGCATTGGGCTTGCAATTGAGATGACGAGCTTGATTGTTGAGCATTGGCCTTGCAACTGAGATGACGAGCTTGATTGTTGAGCATTGGGCTTGCAAAAAATTATGAGCTTGATTGTTGAGCATTGGGCTTTTTCTGAGATGATGAGCTTGAGGGTTGACCATTGGGCTTCTAAAAAAACTTCCAATTGACTTCTTGCATCGTTATCCAAACTGATATAGTCATTGAAATTTTAGGATATTCATTAGCTCGGTAACCAATTAAAAATGGAAACCAATTGAAAATGGAAAAAATAAGCGTTTAACATAAAACACATGTCATTATACCCTAATACATTTAACATATAACAATCAATCAGTGTAAATGTATTATTGATATACCATCAAAAACCGAATCGTATACTTAGCGAAGTCTACATATTGTTTTGCTCAGCTTCAGGCTCCATTGTGGGAATTTCCATGTCGAACCTACATAAGTCGCAAAATAATGATTAGTTGATGCATTATTTCAAATTCACAAGACAATATTGAAGTATAACAATATTACATTATAATTGTAAGCATAATTATAATTTTACCCTAGAGTTTTAAAAGTTGGACAAGTATGCCTATCATGCCCAACATTTTGGCAAACATAATACTGCATCGTGCTTGTCTTCTCCTCCCATGGTGTTTTCTTTCTTGCAGTGGTAGCCTGCCCTTTTGTTCGAGCACATTGTGGTTCAAGTATAAAGATATTTGGATTAGTCCATGGTGTAGAACTTTGGCTAGGCATGACATCCTTTATATTGCTACCTTGATTAGAACAGGTTGCTTCTTGTTCATACTCTAATATCTTCCTTTCCACTTTTTCATTACACTCCATAAGAATATTTTTTGTAAATTCCCATAGTCTTTCACTAGATGGTTCGTTTGATACAACGTTAAAGGCGACTCTACTTAAATCTTCGTAACGAGCAGTTTGGGACTCCTTATAGTCAGTCTTAATTTGAACACTATCGCCATCTGATACCATTCCTTTGTTCCCTTCCTTAGGCCATCTTCTCATGATGTAGTGCTCGGGGATGAGCATAACATTATTATAATAGAAAACCTTTAAGACATGTGCACAAAGAATATCATCATGTTCATATAAGCAACATGTACAAGTTGCTGTGATTTTTGATTTATTGAATAACACTTTATATTATGGTCGATTGGCATCATATTTATACACTCTATATGTGATATTTGGTCCCTCAACTTCTATAGACTCTGTAATCATATGAGGTATATTTTGAATTTCCTCAACAAACTTCCTAAATACATTGTGGATGTACAACTTAGTAGCTTGTTTTCATAGGGGAATGTCGTTCTCATCATTGGAATACCTTCAATGTTCTTGAAGTCCATCATATTTTCTTTCTCATAAAGATGATCGATTGCTTTCTGGCACTACTTTACAAATCCTGAAAAATTGGTGTGTGAATTTACATATTGTTTAATAAAACTATTCATATATTCACTCTGTTGACTAGACCGTGGGCCAGCAAAAAATGTATTATTCATATACACATCAACCCATTGAGAACATCATCTATATATTGTGTCCAACCATTCATTCGCCCGAAGCTCATATTTTTGAAGCATTCTGGACCAACGATCCTCAAAATTATTAATTGTTTCATTATAATCAGTAGTGATTCTATGCAGCTCATGTAAGAATCCTGGGTGCTTTCGCACAACATGGCCCAATTTTTCTTGAAACTTTCGTTAAATGTAGCATCTACATAATTGATGATTTGCATTTGGAAGAACTTCTTTAATTACAGTAGTCATGGCTGCGTCTTGATCAATAATGATGCAACCCGGTTCTCAACCTTGCATAGCTTATAGCCAATGCCCAAACAACCAACTAAAAGACTCTGTTGTCTCATGCCTAATTAGTGCACAACCAAAGACTATATTGTTTTTGTGGTGGTTTGCTCCAATAATGGGGGCAAAAGGCATGTGATATGCATTTGTCTTATATTTTGTATAAAAAATAACTACATCGTCAAAATTCTCATGTGATATCCTTGATCACGAGTCAATCCATAGCACATTACAGACTTGACATACTTCATCAAGCTGTATTTTATAAAAAAATCATGAGTTCGCCTCGACATGCTCACGAAAGTAGGTCAAAAGAGCTTCCCCATCCCTCCCTCTAACACTCGCCTTCCTATGGGTGCTATGGATAAAGTTTTTTCCCCTCTTTCATCCTGCATACCCTGAACATTGATTTGCATCATTCCCTTGTTATTGGTCGAGGATGAATTTTTCCTGTATACTTTGGATTACGTTTGCCTTTTTTTCACCAAACATAATCTCGCATCCTAAATTGTTGTCCTTGTCCTTCTTTGGCCTCTCAAGACAAATGCAAAAGCCTTTTGTTGGGCATATGTATTGTAAAATAGATACACAGCATCATCATATTCGAAGTTCATTCATACAAATAAGTTCTTTTGATGCCTACTATTGTTGATCACAAAATAGAGGGACCTCATTGTCATCACCATCCCTAGTTGCTATGACATTATCATAACTCACATCCATAAACTTGTCTTTATAGTACTCATCCTGGTCCATCTCATAAAGCCCAAAGGTTTGCATTTCAATAACTTTTTTCTTAGAATTTGCTTCTTGGGAGTCCATATCTAATTATACAATAATGTTGCACAAAGCTAAAAAACATATCCTAATAGGATTCCAAGCAATAATGTTGCACAAAAATATGTCCTAATACATTGGTCATATAAAGTTCATAGAATTCATGGGGAAGGTATGCAAATGGCATACTTTGGTCATACAAAGCTCATAGAATTCCTAAAGTGAACACTGAAATTGTGTGGCAAACACCATGAGAAAATAGTTCTATGCCACTGTTCGGGTCAAGTATAAAAGAATCTCCTTGTGAATAGTGATATGCCCTAGGCTTTCTATAGCATCATTTAACAATATGAACATATGTTTGGCTTCTCCACACCTCACTAATGTGATTACATCAATAACCAAATCCATTTTCTATTGAGTGGAAGAATACCACAAATCACACATACGATTAAGCAAATTCTCATAGTCAAGTTTCAGCAAATACAAAACCAAAATGCAACAGAATTCAGTGACTGTGAGTGTAGAAATTTTAACAATGGAATAAAAAGGACAACAAAAAAGAGAAATGGAACAAGCACATCTTTGTCATACAATATAGTTTGAGAGAGAGAGAGAGAGCATTCCATACATTTCAATTTGTCATAGAGTCATGTTCAACTCTCAAATAAGTAACAGTGAGATATCTCTCAAATAAGTAACAGTGAGATATTCCAAACCTCATTTCTGTGACAGTAAGCTCTCGATCTTTTAATAGAGAAGCAGAAATGGTGGATTTAAAGAGAGAGAGAGAGAGAGAGAGAGAGCGGGGGGGGGGGGGCAGAAGAAATGAGGGAGTCACGGGAGGGGGGAGAAATTCGTGAAAATAAATGAAATAAATTAGATTATCTTCTTCCCCTGTTTATGAAAATAAATGGAGCAAGAAATCATAAAATAGAATGAAATCGAAGATATTTACAATAGAGAAACATTGGGAAATGGATAAATTTTTTTTACAACAGATTTAAAATAGATAAATATAAAGAAATCCCTAAAAATTTTACAAGGTTTCCTAATAAAAAAAACCCAAAAACCTAAAATTAGTAAGAAAAAAAAGGGAAGAAAAATCTATATATAACTTACTGATTGAGAGGTTGTTGTTCTTGCTCCCACATGTTCCTCTAGTTCTTGCTCACAGAGGATGAGAGAGCTCTGCAAGGGTTAGTTAGAGATAAACGAGGGTCCGCAGAGAGATGAGGTTTGAGAGAGAGAGAGAGAGAGCCATTGGGTCTACAGAGCTTCCGTGAGAGAGTAAGAGGGAGCCGTTGGGTCTCTTAGAGAGGGAGTCATCCACAGAGTGAGAAGGAGATGGAGAGAGGAGAGAGAGACAGAGGAGAGGGAGAGATAGGGAGCTTTCTTCCTCCATTTACCGGAGAAAGGTTTTAGGCAACCGGTTGAGCCCGTGATCCTACTTTTGTGACTTCACTCAAATGATCTCAGCCACCCATTTCAAATCAACGGTTAAAAAGGAGGGGAGAGGATAGTTCTTTTATGCTGTAGGGGAAGTATAGAAAGCATTCCTTTAAAATTTAAAGGACAACAATGATTATGACCTCTATGTAAAAAAGATAAATGGTCACTTTGTAGACAATCCCTTGTAAAAGAGTACAATTGTTCTCTTTTTTAATAAACATATAGCCCTTGTTTCTTTTGTTTCAAAGGCAATCCAATGTTAGAAAATAACAAACCGCATTCTAAGCCTCATTTTTTGAATGTTTAGAGGCGATTCGATGTTTAAAATTTGGACCATATTTTGAACCTCAGTTTTTAAAGGTTTAAGTACACTCCAATTTTCCTAACCTCAGTTTTTAAAGGTTTAAATACAATTCAATTTTTCGAACATATGGCAATATTTTAAACCTCTTTTTTCTATAGATTTAAGGTGGTCCGATGTTTTGAACATTGGATTGACCTCAAAGGGTAGCAATATTCCAATTTTTAGGGCTTGTTTGATAACTAGAAGCAAGTTCATGAACTGTAAATTGAAAGTTCCTAAAGAACTGTAAATTAGAAGTTACTAAAGAAGATCCTAGCTTCTGTATTTGATAAACTCCCTGGGAAGTTAAGAAGTTCATAGCTTCTGTGTTTGATAAACTCCCTGGGAAGTTAAGAAGTTTCTGGCTTCTATGTTTGATAACCTCTTGGGAAGTTAAAGAAGAACTGGATATCTATATTGGATTAGCTTTAAATAATAGGCAAGATGTAAATATTAAAATTGAGGCCTAGATATTTATTTTTTATTAATTTGTATAATGTTACTTTTTGAAATACAATATCAATTGAAAGTAAAGTACGTTGGATTGAGAGGGATATATATATATATATATATATATAGAAGCGTCCTAGAGAGAGATACATTCCCCAATTGACGCAAGTGTTCCATGATAAACTTTAAGAGCTCAAGAACATACACAGAGATCAATAGATTTATACAAAGCTCAATAAAAAATGTATGTTCCATCTAAAAATAACTGTAAACAGAGCTCAGAGTAAAAAAAAGCAAGAACAAACTCAGAGATCAATAGATTAAATAGAGCTCAATAAAAAATGTATATTCCATCTAAAAATAGTTGTAAACCGATATCAGAGCTCAGTGTAAAAAAAAGCAAAAACAAACACAGTGATCAATAGATTTAAACAGAGCTCAATAAAAATTATATGATCCATCTAAAAATAACTGTAAACAGAGATCAGAGCTCAGAGTAAAACAAACACAGAGATCAATAGATTTAAACAGAACTCAATAAAAAATATATGGTCTATCTAAAATAATTGTAAACAGAGATCAGAGCTCAGAGTAAAAAACCAAAAACAAACACAGAGATCAATAGATTTAAGCAGAGCTCAATAAAAAATATATGGTCCATTCTAAAATTATTGTAAACAAAGATAAGAGCTCAGAGTCTTTCCATACAAAGTCTTGCCAAAAAGAAAGAAAAAGCACAAAACTGTATAAACAATTTCTAGAAATTGTCAATAAAGAACATCACATGAAAATCATATAGAGATCAACACTAGAAGGGAAACTGTATATACACACAAAAACTAGTCCAATGAATTTTAGGGTTATTGCCAAAATTCACAATTTACAATTGGGATTTCTACAAAAAGCAAGACCATGGAGAAGAACCCACAAAATCAAATGAATAACAACCAAACACAGAAAAATAGAATAATGCAAAAAAATAAGGAAACCCTATGATTCCATAATATGGGCCACCTATAATTTCTCCCAAATATGATAAACCAAATCAAGCATTTTTAGCACTAAAAAAAGCGATAACAACCAATATCACAAAAACTTAGAAGATCTTCGCACAGAGAAACCTTAATTTTTCGAGCAAGAGAAATAGGTATATAGAAAGAAAAAAAAACCATACCTGTTAACGTAGGGTGGGAGGGTGGTGACTCAAGCCCAAGAACAATGGAGCTCGACGTACTGATCATTCCTCCAACAATAGATTTTTTGAGCTCTTTCTCTTGTGTGAGGGATGGCAGAGAGAGGGGTCTCTGCGAACTGTGAGCTCTTTTTTTCTGTGTGAGAGATGGCGGAGGGAGGGCTATTTGGGAACTGCAAGCTCTTTTCTGTGTGAGAGATAGCGGAGGAGGACTCTGCTTCCATGCGAACTGCTTCTGTGAAATGCTGAGGAACTAGGGTTATCAGGGGCTCATAAAAAAAGTTCCAAGTTTAAGTTTCGACCCCTTGGGTAACGCGAGATTGGAACATGAACAGTTGTTTGAAGTTTTGTTTGAAGTTCATTTTTTTTATCAAACATGAAACTTGAACAGTATTAAGAAGTTCTCAAGTTCCAGGAAGACACTTCATGTTATCAAACATGCCCTTAGAGCGGTCTGATGTTTGAAATATCGAAACAACCCCAGGATGACTCCTTGGGCTACTAGACAATCATAAACTAAAAAAAATGAAATTAATATTCAGTCTCAACGTTTGAAATATCAGACCAAGGGCAAAGTTAAAAAAAAAGTTAAAAAAATTTAGGAAAGCAGAACCTCGACATAAATATTACATATTCTTGGACTAGTTTATAATTGGGATTGTCTGCAAAGAGACTATTTATCTTTGGGTATGGTTTGTATAGAGCCAACGCTCAAAACAATCAAATTAGAACCCACCATCAAAGAGTGTCAAGAAATATGGTTTCAATACTAGAAATCTTTATGACAGCCTTAAACTATAATTTCATCTTTAATTATAAAATTTAAAGCTTCAAAAATAGTGTAGATCGAGCAGATCTATGAAAACTTGAAAATCTTGAAAATCAACAATCCAAATATACATTACAAGATGCACTATTTGTAAAACATGAAATTCATCTTTTTCTTATGTCCATGCATCTCGATGACGAGATGACTTTTCCTTTATCTTTTGTATATGGAGGTCACAAATCATTTATACTCATTAGATGTCAACTTCGACAGCTTGGGATGAGTCACGAAGTCCGAGATTTTTTTTTTTACTTTGTGTCTATTCAATGACACTCTTACAACCACCTATTTTGAAAATTAAAGGCTAAAATTAATTGTCGCCTCCATGTACAAAAGATAAATGGTCTCTTTGTAGACAACTATTTTATAATTAAGACACGGGCTTAGCAATAAATATATTTTTTAAATATAATTTCATCCTAATTTTTAGAGAATATATAATCTTTAATAGGGCAACCATGAATATGAAAATAAATAAATAAATAAAAATAAAAAAATTGAAAACTATAAATAATAATTCTATTAAAAAAAGATTTGGACCGTTAGTTATAGATAGACTACCTATTTGTATCCATCTTTAAGATGGATGCTTTATACCTTTGGACCGTATATTGTAGAAATGCGGTCCAGCCCGCATGAAACAATTTTCCTTATAATTATCATATTTTTATATGACACGAATGTAATTGAACTACAACCTTTTATTGCCTGTGAACTCAGGACTTATTTATTCTCTTTGAGTCGTATTTGTTTATGCTGTACTTTTCCTTTGTGGTTTTACAATTATGGTGCTGAACAATGAGTGACTGGATGTTGTTCATGGTCAACAACATTCTCTCTTCTCTCTCTCTCTTTCATGTTGCAATGTTTATCATATTTCATAGGTGATGTAATTCTCAGTATGTACGCTTATCATTAATGCTTAAAATGGGACAAGTATATCAATTTATGTGTCTCTCATGATCGCTTGCACATGCATGTCTGCTTAATATCATGGCTCACAAGTATATCAATTTATGTGTCTCTCATGATCGCTTGCACATGCATGTCTGCTTAATATCATGGCTCACAAGTATATCAATTTATGTGTCTCTCATGATCGCTTGCACATGCATGTCTGCTTAATATCATCGCTTTTTTTTTTAGTGCAATGGATAACCCACCCGTACAATTGCTTAATTTCATGACAGATAATGACGGCAAAAAATTAGAACGAATTTCTTTTCTATTTTTGGATAGTGTGTTTTTTTTAAAGACGATATTTATCCCCTTTAATAATGTAAATTATGTATTTAAGAATGACAATTCGTTATTGGGACACACAAAAAACATAAGGTCAATTTTTTATGCTTCACACCTCCGTGTACCTAAACCAAATGCCTGTTGTAGAACACCAGAGTCTTGTATTCTTAGAGAGGAAAAAATTTGAATTTAGAATGAGAGAGTGAGGAAAACATAAGGAGTCACATTCGTTTAGGTGTGACTCATTTATTTTTTAGGTGCACTTTAATTTTATTTAGACTTTCTTCTTTATTAATTTGACATCATTTTCGCCTTTATGTATCACCAGAGTTGAAAACACGAATGGGCAATTCGGATTGGTCCTTAGTATAATTTTGAATATATTTGTAATGGGAAAAGATGGGATTAGCCCACTACCTCATATGAACATATGAGCCCAACGTCTCAGGTTAAATCTGGGCCGATCTGACGATCACGGATGTCTGGTAGTGTTTGAATTTTATTTTATTTTTCTACAAATCCAAATCACTTGAAATTTTAGGAGTGTGTTCATAAAAAATAGGTGAATCTTTGAAAAATATCAAAAAAATATTTTACAAGAAATAAATTGATTAAAATACCCCTAAAAAATTTCGAGAGATATTTTGGTCATTTTGTTTCTCTCGAATAATTTTTTTTATATTTTTAGTAAGTGCGCCTTGATGAGAAGAATACACACCTAAAGTTTTAAGGGATTTGGATCTGTAGAAAAATAAATAAAATTAAAAAAACTACCAAACATCCGTGATCGTCAGATCAGCCCATATTCAATTTGGACCGTTGGACTCGTATGTTTATATGAGTTAGTGGGCTAATCCCATCTTTTCCCAATTCTAATATATGGGTTATTTCTTATGTGTAGAAAAGGAAAAAGTAAAGACAAAATATTGGTCTACAAATAGTTTATATCATAGGCTTTACAGACTTGAGTATCTACATTAACTTTAACTCGTTCACTTTACTTGTACATAGGGAACCACGCATTTTTCCCTTCAAAGACTTTCTCCTTTATCAACTTGAACGTCATTTTGGTCTTATATTTTGAAGTGTTATAAAACACTTACTGGCGAACACTATTTTTCTTCACAACCACCTTCCTAAGTTAAAAAAAAAGTGAAGTTTTTTTACCAAAATACCCAACATTTTAACCTATGATACCAAAACGTAATGCCCAATATTTATCAGTCTAGACCTATACAAGACTGGCTTGAATATAGAGTCACTCCAACACAAACAATGTGTTGTACCCATTGTTTAAAAAAAAAACCGAGTCAAACCGGACTCACCCGGTTTGACTCGGGAATCGGCACTAGACGTGCCGGTTCCGACAAATTACACTGAATCGCCCGATTCCAGAGAGAGCCGAGCGATTCTGTACAGTGACTCGCCGATTCACTATACGGAATCGGTGAGTCCCGTCACTATACGGAATCGGTGAGTCCCGTGAATAACACGGGCTGCACTGTGTTCTTCATGTGATTTTTCAAAATTTGTCATTTTTTTATCATTTTTCTTGTTTTTTTTTGTCATGTGATCGAATATTCAGGCTTTATGCAGCTTTTTTCAGCCTTTTCATGGATTAAATGGTAGAGAAATTTCGTGTTTTTGGATCATGAAAGTTGCGATTTTAGGGTTTCTGCCTTTCCTTTTGTTTCATGCCAAATAGGGCATGAATCTGTGAAATTTTTAGGCATTTTAATCGTAAATGTGTTCATCAAAAAATTCTGTTACGAATTTGTAATAATCTTTGAGAAAAACAGAGTAGTTTGGAGATTGAAGCCACGAGTTCACAAAACCAGGTAAGAACTCTAGGTTTGTTTTTTTTTTCCGCCATTTAATCAATTTTAGTCCATATATTGAAAATAATGAGTTACATTTGTAGGGTTTTAAATCTTTATCATGTCTTTTATCATTACCATATTCAATTTTATTTAATTTACTCAATTACAGCCTGATTTTGTAGATGAACACAGTGATGTCTGTGAAAAAAATTTCTGTCGTTTTTTTTTTTTTTTTTTTTTTCCGCCTTTCGATTTTTTTTTCACGATATATTACAAATAATGTGTTAGATTTCTAGGGTTTTTAATCGTTATAGTCTTGTTTATAATCAGATGTATTCAATTTGATTTGATTTATTCAATTTAAGCTTCATTTTTAAGATTCAATGACTGTTGTCTGTGAAGAACTGCTTTTTTTTTTTTTTTTTTGCTCGATTTGATTTGATTTATTGATGATAATGTGTTCATAATTTAGGGTTTTGATTCCTTATATTATTGTTTATCAAAAAATGTATTCAATTGGATGTAATTTATTCGCTTGGAGGTGGATTGGAAGATGTAAGGTGGCCCTGTGAAAAACAGCATCTTCTTTTTTTTCCTATTTTCTTTTTTTCTTTTTTTTTTTTTGGTAATCCACGATAGAATTTTTTGTAATCCATGATCGAAATGTTTTTTTTTTTTGTAATCCATGATCGAATTTTTTGTTTTGTTTTTTTTTTTTTTTTTGTAATCCATGATCGAATTTTTTTTTTTTTTTGTAATCCATATTCAAATTTTTTTGTTTTTTTTTATTTTTTTTTGTAATCCATGATCGAATTTTTTGTTTTTTTTTTTTTTTTTTTTGCAATCCATGATCGAATTTTTTGAAAATTTTTTTTTTTTTTTTTTGTGTAATCCATGATCAAATTATTTGTAATCCATGATCGAATTTTTTGTAGTCAAATTTTTTGTAACCCATGATCGAATTTTTTGTAATCCATGATCGATTTTTTCGAAATTTGTGATTTTTTTTTTGTAATCCATGATCGAATTTTTTTTTTGTAATCCATGATCGAATTTTTTGAAAAATGATGATTTTCAGAAAAGATGTGAAAATCGTGACAAGGTTTTGATTATCATGCGGTATTAAACCATATTTTTAATTTTTATTGTTTGAGTTTGCTGTACTTTTTTTTTTTTTTTTATCCATGATCGAATTTTTTGAAAAATGATGATTTTTCAAAAAGATGTGAAAATCCTGCCCAGGTTTTGATTATCATGAGGTATTAAACCATATTTTTAATTTTTATTGTTAAAGTTTTTGTTGAAAAAATTGTATGTTGATAGATTATTTATGCAAAAAATGCATGTTATTATATTTTTAATGCAAAAACTGTATTTTTTTAATTTGCTGTTAATGCATTTTTTAGTTGGAATGATTGATGTTAGGTGGCTCTGTGAAGAAATGTTTTTATTTGTTTTTTGTTTTTAGTACATGATCGATTTTTTTAAAAAAAATCGTGATTTTCGGAAAAGATGTGAAAATAGTGATCAGGTTTTGATTATCATGAGGTATTAAACCATATTTTTAATTTTTATTGTCAAAGTTTTTGTTGAAAAAATTGCATGTTGATAGAATATTTATGCAAAAAACATACATGTTAATATATTTCTAATGCAAAACTGTATTATATTTTTAATGTCGTTTTGCATTAAAAATGTATTTTCAATTTTTAAAATTTTGAACGCAAAAAATACATATTGTTAAATTGTATTATTGTGAGGAATTAAAATAAATATCATTGTAAAAAAATCGTGGCATATATGACAATTACATTATCCTGCATTTTTTCAATTTTATTATTAATTTTTTAATACAAAAAATGTATGTTCTTGATAATTGAGTTGTAGCCATGTTTGGAGCTTGCATTTTGTATTATATTATCCTATATGTTTGTAATTGATATGTACGAAAATATTATTATCAATAGAAGTATTTTACAATAACAAATAACAACAAATATAACTACATGAACTACCCCAACATATTATCACTACACATGGTGATGATTTTTCTTGTTGAACTGTCAGATTAATTTTTAACTTTTGACATATTAAAACAGTTGAATCATGTCAAAATCTGCAAAAGACCCTGCATGGCAACATGGGGTCAGACTTTATCCAACAAAAAAGACAAAATTATTTGTAATTACTGCCAAAGAGTGATAAGTAGTTGGGTACATAGGTTCAAGTAACACTTGGCAGGGGTTAAGGGAGATGTTTCTGCATGCAGTAGTGTCCCTAGTAATGTCAAAAAACAGATGGCGGCATTTCTTAACGCTAACAAAGGTAAAAAACTTGCCAAACATAGGATAAATGAGGAGATAGCTAGTTTATATAAGTCTTCAAGCAGGAATGATACAAAAAAGCAATATGATAATGACTTAGAAGAGCAATATAATAATGACCTGGACATGGCCACAAGAATGAGTTTACATGAATAATATCAGAGGGAACGTGGGTTTAGAATGTCCGGTGGGTCTAGCACAGACATGCATGGTGGGTCTAGCTCAGACATGTATGGCGGGCCCAGCTTAGACATGCATGGCGGGCCCAGGTCGAGCATGTATGGCGGGCCCAGCTCAAATATGTATGGAGGGGTTGGTGGCAGTATGTGTCAACAAGAATCAAACGTTAAAGAAATAGTTCCTAGCTTATCTAAGAGTGCCACTATTGCAGGTCATGGTCGTATAGACCCATTTCTCTCAAAGCCTAAGTCACAACAGATAACCCTAAAAGGCATGGTTAAAGGTACAAAAAACATGTTGGGGAGATATGTTGGTAAATGGTTCTATGATAAAGGGATTCCCTTTGATGCAGCCAATAGCTCATATTTTCCACCTATAGTCAGTGCAATCCAGAGAGCTGGGCCCTGGGTAAAACCCTTGACGGCATATGAGCTCAGTGGGCCAATATTAGATGAAGAGGTGAAGTAAACAGAGTTGGCCAAGGACAGACGTTACTCTCATGAGTGATGGTTGGTTGAATAAAGTTAGCAAAAAGGAGTTTTTAAACTTATTGGCCTATTTCCCAAAAGGTATAGCTTTTTTGTCTAGCAAAGACGTATCAGGAACGAAGAAGGTGGAGGAGGTAGGAGATAAGCATGTAGTCCAGTTTATTACGGACAATACGCGTGCATGTGTTTCTGCGGGCAGCAAGTTGATGAGTAAGATGAAGCATCTAGTATGGACCCCGTGTGTTGCACACAGCATCGATCTTATGTTAGAGGAGATCAGTAAGATCAAAATTGTGAAGGAGACTCTAGAGGAAGCAAGGTTGGTGTCGAGATTTATATACAACCACTCTAAAATATTATTTCTGTTTAGAGAACACTCTAAGAAAAAAGAGATAATCAGGCTTGTCATAACCCACTTTGCCACCGATTACTTAGCTGTGGACTCCACTCGGGAATCTGAAGGTGCATTAAAGAGATTGTTTACCTGTGAAGAGTGGTTAAATGACCGCCTCTCGAAGTCCAGTACCGGTATAAAAGTAGACGGTATAGTCTCAAATAGGAGGTTCTGGTCTCGATGTTCCAGTGTCGTAGAGGCCACTGCCCTTTTGGTCACGGTGTTAAGAATGGTGGATGCTGACAAGAAAGCTACCATGAGCATCATTTATGAAGGTATCGAAAGAGCGAAATCAGCTATTAGGGAGGAGTGTAGTTTTGCAAGCAAAGTGATCGAGATTATCGAACGGAGGTGGAACGCCAAATTTGGACATCCAATTCATTATGCTGGTAAATATATATTTATATCATTAGAATGTTTCATTTTAAATCATTTTTTTATGAAATTGTAAATGGCATTTTTCTATCTGTACATTTTATAGGTTACTACTTCAACCTAAAATTTTCTATTTGACACCTGAACATCTCTACAAGATTATGGAAGGAGTCAGATACATTATTACAAAGTTGGAGATAAGCCAGCGAAACCAAGTAGCAGCAATACAAGAAGTATTATTTAATGTTTGGGTAAGAACTTTATTGAGTTTTTATATTTGTGAGGAATAATGCACTAAAACAAAATATATTTGTTTTAGCTTGCTATGTATAGAGATGCTATAGGATCCTTCGGAACTAGGCTTGCCAAGAATTCTCAAACTAAGATGGATCCAGGTTATCTCCTAGCTAATATTTTGTTCATTCATATATTTAATCTTATGAGTTGTTCTTGCCCTTATAATGCTTTTTGCATTTTAATACAGCTGAATGGTGAGAGATATATGGTACTGATGCACCTCACCTAAAGAGGAAAGCAATCAAGGTGTTCTCCCAGACATGTTCTGCTACTGGCTGTGAGCACAACTGGAGTACGTTCCAATGGTTGCACACTACTAGGAGAAATCGACTCGCTTTGGAGAAGCTTCATAAACTAGTCTACGTTTATTACAACTTAAACCTCCGAGAGCGACAAATAAGAATGAAGCTTTAAGACTATGGGCCGATAGACTTAAACACAATATTTGTCACAGACACAACATACCAATGGGTAGTAGAAGAGGAGGAGTGAATGTTGCACAAGATAGCGTTCCTTGAGGCTATCGGTGAGGAAGATCTTGAAGAACGTGATGAGCAGCATGAAAGAGGAAGCAGTCAGCCAACATATCCACAATTCGTTGGAGATGTTAGTGTTATTACACCTAATGAGGGAGAGTGGGAAGGGGGTCTAAGGGAAAATGAGAGAGATGATGATTCCGAGGCCACCCTATCCCAGCCATATTATTCACATATCGAGTCCCAACAGCAACAGGGTAGGGATGAGCACGGCAGTGTAGGTGAGCATGAAGAACGGACAAGCTTCGGGGATTTTGGATTAGGAACACAACAAAACACTAACACTCAGGGATTGAGATATAGTCAGACGCCTGCTAATATCGATGATTCATTTTTAGATCGAATCAATGAATTGTCAAACGAATTCAATCAATGGCACCAGCGTGACCAAGAAGAAGAACGACGTCGTCTGTCATTTTATTTTTAGATCATATGTTACTAATTGTATGCTTTATTGTGGTCCATGTATGTTGATATACTTATACCATGATAATTCTATGTTTATCCTTTTGTGTGACGTAAATTAAATGGTAAATAATAGTTCATGCAATGAAAGAACATATCAATATTCGCATATTCATGTAAATAAATGAAAATTCTTAATGGAGTACCCTCATTTTTTATTGAATTCCTAAAAAACAATATTTATAATGAGATTTAATAATTTATTCGGATTTTTTGAAGCTTTAATCTGACTAATTCACCCAATTCTTGATCCAGATCGTCGATTTGCCGATCCAGATCGGTTTTTGAGGTGCCCGATCTGGGCCACAGATCCACTTTTTAAACCATTGGTTGTACCGGTCTATATTCAGGTTGGCCTAATCCAATACATTTTGTGTCTGACTTACACAACTTGAATATAAAGCCGGATTGGTACCAAAAATATGTTGGACCAGCTCTATATCAAGTTATGTTAGTCCGACACATTTTGTATCGTGCTGGCTTAGAGAGAGAAAGTGAAAAAATATTGCCTAAAAGAACTTATTTTTGTCCAAAATAACCATACTTTTATTCTTTAGAGGTGGTTGCGAACATAAAAAGTTTTGGGGTTAAATGTGTAATTTACAAAGTAATGGGTTGGCATTCCTAAAAAGCAGCATCAAGGCAGGTATCTATAATGGGAAATGTTTCTATGTGTCCCCAACAACATATAAGTTATATGTGATCTCACTTCTTAGCCGTTCGATCTGAATCAGATACAATTGTTCATACCACAATGGCACGTCAAACACTATTTTATTTTTTATTTTTTTCTACAAAATATTTTTTGATGAAATTTTGTGTGTCCCATTAAAAAAATTAGGGCAAACGTGGAAAAAAAATATTTTATGTAAAAATAAATGGCCAAAAGGAAAATTTCCAAGGGTATTCTAGTAATTTTTTATCATAAAAAATATTTTTTTAATATTTTTATCATGTGTGCCCTTGTTAGATATATGCATGTCTCAATTTTTCTTCAAAATTATTTGTAGAATAAAAATAAAAAATAAAACCTATAAGCCGTCTGATCAAGAGCTGACGGTTAAGTGCTAACTTGTGACCCTTTGACTCAAGCCATCTCAACCATCTACTCATATGTGATGATTGAGATTAGGGGTCACATACACCCCATATATGGGCGGAGTCCCAAAAAAAGCCCTCCCATCTATAATTGTCTTAAAAATAAATAATTTTTTTTAAAAAAAAATAATTTCATAAAGAAGATATGTGGACCATTAGTTTTAACGTTTTTTAGAGGGACCACACATGTGTATCTATCTTTCAGAGGGATGTTTTATCCTTGGAGGACGTAAATGTAGAAATACATTCCCTCACACATACAACAATTCTCCTTTATTAGAAAAAAGGACACGATTTTTACTACAGAAATACGGGCTTGCCAATAAATATATTTTTAAAATATAATTTGATCTTAATTTTTAAAAAATATATAATTTTAACATGAAAATCATGAATATGAAAAAAAAAACAATTTGAAAACTAGAAATAATATTTATATTAAAAAAAAACATTTGGACCGATAGTTATACTTGTTTTTAGAAAGACTACCTATTTGCATCCATCATTAAGATTGATGCTTTATACCATTGGACCGCATATTGTAGAAATACAGTTTAGCCCACATAAAATAATTTTCCTTAAAAAAAAAGAAAAAAAAAAAGTTGTTTAGCAGCTCCAAGAAGTCGACCGAGTGAGTACCAAATCTTCTCAATCTAAATCCGCAATTTTGAATGGAAAAATATCATTAACGTGTTTAATTATCCTACAATATCACTACAGTATTTAAAAAATCTCATTTGCATGTCTTTCATGGCTATTTTCCCTCCCCCGAGCAACAAGGGATACTTTCATATTTTAAATTTAGCCACTTAAGTGAGTCAAAATTATCCAAATACCCTTAGAATGCTTAAACTCTCCTTCATTAATAAGAGTAATTTGAATCTTTGGAGCCGTATGATAATTTTGTAAAAGATGGGATTTCTATGAGTCCGCCCATTTATATTGTGTATATACAAGCCCGTACTTAAATATATCTTAAAAATGGATTTTTAATCTAAAATTTTAGAGATTCATGATTTAAGTTAAAATGATTATTAATATAAAAAATAAATATCTTAAAAATGGATTTTTAATCTAAAATTTTAAAGATTCATGATTTAAGTTAAAATGATTATTAATATAAAAAATGAATAAAACTTTTAATATTTAAAGTGTAAATTTTTTTACTCAAAATATCTAAAGTCATTTCAGCCCTATGAGTAGGTTCTTGCACCTGCTGACTCATTAATAAATTTTCCATTCCTAAATTTTAAGATAACATTTTTTTGCTGCATATGGGCCAGGTATCCGCCCCCACCCTATTTAGTTGGACGGTGCAGATTGCACCCTGTCATTATATCCGGGAGCAAGCTCGGCGTGGGTAGCATGCGAACGAGGGGCCGCATGCAGGCCCGCCCCTGCACGAAACGTCTTTTGCATAAAAGCTACGTTTCTGGTGCATTATTTGCCCCGTCAATTTTGATTAGTTTATGGTTTTATTCGGTAATCGCAGTAGCTTGAAGTCGTGGTCTGCTACAGCTCCAGATCTCTGTATTGATTTTCTCTCTTAAAGTGTCTTCTTCCTCCCCTGAATTCTATCACTAAAAGTCTCTCTACAATGTTGACGAACAGAGGATTGGAAGGAGGGTATGGCATTCAGAAACCTGAGATAAAGCAGCCCCTCATCTCCGAAGCGGCGAGTAGCAGTTGCTCAAATGGCGACAAAGAAGGATCCGTTTTGATGGTTCTTCTCAGCACCTTTGTTGCAGTTTGTGGTTCTTTTCAATTTGGTTGTGCAGTAAGTGATCTTGGTGACTGAGCTTTCTATAATGCCCATTGTCCTCATTTTGCAGAGGTTTCAAGCTTTTTTTTTGCCTTTTGGGGGGATTTTTTTTTGTTTTTTTTTACTATAATGGCGGTTTACACAGTTGGGTTTTTCGTCTCCAACACAATCAGCGATTAGGAATGAACTTGGCCTCTCATTATATGAGGTAATGTTCACTAATCTCCTGTTCTGTATTTAGTTTTAGCCTTTTAGGAAGCTTAACAAAATTTGTATGAGAGATGAAGCATTTAACATTTTTGAAATATTTTTTATTTAATTCTAAAATACTCATCAAAATCATTTGTTGGAATAGTTGTAGAGCATGATTCAATGCAACGTTTGTAAGTTCAACTTGAACCCCAAATTTAGTCAAAACGAGTACCCTCCAAAAAATGAATCTAGACCATTTATTTTATGAATTTCAAGATCTTAGCCTTTATAAACTCAAAATCATTCTTTTTTAAAAAAAATATTATTCATCTAACGATAATAAAGTCATCCAAAAAATTGGAAATAAAAAAATCATTCTATGCCCAAGATCTTAGCATCTCACCAAAATAAACGGCATATGATAATTGGGCTAAAAAAATACTTTCTAGATTGTGTTTTCAATTTATTGTTTTTTGTGATCGTTCATTAGAATGAAAAGAGGGTATATTTCAAATTTTGAATCAAACAAATGGCCATAAGCTGTTTTTAAAAGTTATTGCATCATATTACTATACAATTGTTGCATGAAATCATTGCTTATAGTTGTAAATATGTAAGATGTTAAACAGTGATCTCTAATTGATATTTTGATAAATTTTAAATAAAAATTTTAGTTGTTACTTAAAACCATATTTTTGTGATGAAACTTAGTCAACTGTTTGAAATTTGTAAAAAAATAGAGAAAAAGAAAAAGAAAGCAAAAAAAAGAAAGTCATATTTTCAAACAAGAGTTGACTAAATTTGGCAGAAATAAACCAGAAACTCCATGTTTTAGTTTCTTAGGATTTATTTTAAAACTTTAAATGAACTTTTTATCTGAAAGGATAAATTTCATACTTATTTTCTGCCATAATCGGCAAAAATAGGCCAGTGACCAGGTGTTTTGCAGTATTTTGTCGTCTTTTCTTTTTGAGAGTTGGCTTCTCTTGTATGGACATTTCTTCCTAAAAAAAACCTTAAATGGTTCTAAAAACCGTTACAACGGATGTTATAACAGCACGCTTTAAGGGTGTGTTACAATGGCCATTGGCCAATATCAACGTAACATTATTATATTATGTTATTTTGGTTTCAAAGAGAGACACGATGAACCATTATAACAACTGTTATAACAGTCAACAGGCTTAGAGCCAAAGTCCGTTATATGACATAACTATGGTGTCTAAGCCTTTTTTTCAAACTTCACGTTTTAAGCCAAAGTCACTTTTGCACTTGTGATATTTATGCATTAAAGATTCTGCTTGTCTTTTTCCTTTTATACACTGGCCAGAGTTGGAATTTTCAGTTTTTTGTTAGTTTGTTTGTTTGTGTGCAGTACTCTGTTTTTGCATCCATCTTGACAATTGGTGCAATGGTTGGGGCGCTAATGTGCGGGAGCCTAGCCGATTACACTGGTCGAAAAGGGGTGAGCTCAATTGCATTGTGAACATATCAAGCGATCAGATTCAATTGGTTTCCTGAAGTCTTAGGAACTTTTATGCTAATTAACTGTTTTTATAAGTAGGCAATGAGAATAGCAGCCATCTTTTGCCTCACGGGATGGGTAGCGACTGGCGTTTCTAAGGTCTGTTGTCTTGGTTCAGAACAAGTGGAAGTTTTGATATTTGTCAAAAAAATATAGTAGTTGTAGAAATAAACAACCTTCTGTAGTTCTGCTCTTTAATTTAGACTGTAATTAGTAGGTCCATAAAAATGGCTCTACATATTGACCTTTCAAAAATGAAATGGCCCATTTGTACAAAAATGTGATTATTCTTAGGGAAAGTATATTGTAATCCAATTGATAATGGAAAGCAATATAGTATATTAGTTTTCCCTGTTGATTGACATGATACGCGCTGATGGAGAGAGAGTGGAACCAACCATTGAGGTTGTGTCTTGTTCTGGTGCGTCTCACTCTTGACCTGATGAACTGTGATCTTTCCATGGTCCATTGCATTGTACCATTGTTTACATTGTTCTAAATGGAATCCAGAAGGACATCTTATGTTCTTAACTCTTTTTGCTGTGAAAGGATGCATGGATTCTAGATCTTGGAAGACTATCTGTGGGATATGGAATCGGTGTTTTCTCTTATGTGGTATCCTCAAAAATACCCTAGATATTGTCATTAAATCTCTGGCAATTACAAAATTGTGTCTAGTCCATAATCACCATTGCTTTGATCATAAAATTTTTAATCACATCACTCCCCAGGTTCCAGTGTACATAGCTGAGGTAGCACCCAAGGACCTTAGAGGAGGTCTCGGAACAATGAATCAAGTAAGATAATAGGTAGAAAAGTCTCTTTTGGGCTATGGACAAGAAAGGTCATAATCTCAGCTCCTGTTTATTATGCAGCTAATGGTCGGTTTTGGAATCTCAACTGTGTACTTACTAGGAACAATTTTGACCTGGCGTACACTTACTTTAACTGGTACATTTCTCTCTATATGAATGAAATGGTATGTATTTCATGTTCCTGATATCCTCATAAATAAGGGAAACTAGACAGTCATCCAAAGGTCTATGGGAAAGCAATACTCCATTGAGTCATGATCGCCCATTGAAATGATGGAGGATGATTGTGCGAGAGTGGGAGCTGCTAGAACATGACGACATCCCAATGGTGGTCTCTCTCTCTCTCTCTCTCACACACACAAATCAGATTAATGGACAACAATTACTCAATGGACCATCATGTTCCCATAGTCTGTTGATTTGATTATAGTATACTTTCCCTAAAAATATCTTCACTTTTGGTTTTAGGAGTCCAGAATAGCCACTTGTTCTTTTAGAGGCCACAGAGATCTTGGCAAATTAGACAAAAGACCCCTGTAGATCAGTTGAAAATCAATGCATAACTAGTGGGGTAAAAGAAGCAGTTATGTCTCATGAGTCATGACTCAATCAGATATTTTTGGTCCCAGCTCAAAGATGAATTACACTCAGGTTAGGAAGATATATTGAGAAACCAAAAGTTGGGGACTGAAATACACTAGAGTTGGTGCGTAAATGAAGGTTTTTGTGTATTTAAGTTTTTACCAATTTTATTTGCCATTTCTTGTGCAGGGATAATTCCATCCTTGATGCTACAACTAGGTCTCATTTTAATTCCGGAATCTCCTAGATGGCTGGTTTGTCAGAATTCTCAAATGTGTTCATCTCATGTTACATCCATTTCGGAGATAATCAACATTTCTTGAAAACATAAAATAACCAATGAAAAATCATGCTGCAGGCAAAAGTTGGAAAGCAAAGTGAATGTGAACTAGCATTGCAGAGACTACGGGGGAAGGATGCCAATATTTCTAAAGAAGCAGCTGACATTGAAGTTTGTAATCTTTTGCTTCTTAGTGTACATTATAAACTTTTAATGAATATGTAAATTCTACAAATATGTAATAGAAGGCCACTATCGTACAGGACTCCATCAAAATTATTGATAGCCTTCCACAGGCCAAACCGCTAGACTTGTTCCAAAGGAAATACGTGTATCCACTCACTGTGAGCAACCTTAAATCCTAAGCCCATCAGGGTCATCTTGAATATATTGTTCTTGTTTTGTATTATATGACAAAAGATTGGGTATTTTGTTCTTAATCTTTCTAATATGTACGTGTGTATATAGCAAGTGGACAATAAACCTAACCATAGTTCAAGGGGACATCACCATTATTGATATGACGAATGGATACAGAGAGCGGGGCCTGCCAATTAATTCATTTCCTGACTATCCATTTCAATGGACAGCAATGATCTCATGGTTATGGTTTTCCCATGGTTAATTTGATCATTGTATACCTTCCATACTTCAAAGCTATAATAGCTTTAAGTTACTAGAACCCCAACAATCCTTCTCATTATTAACCTTCAACTTCCTCATCCAACTATTATTCAATTCCCTGATGTCTTTCTCAAAATCTTAAATATTTCAATAATTAGGTAGGAGTTGGCCTTATTTCCCTGCAACAATTTGGTGGAATGAATGCAATCAGTTTCTATGCCAGTGAAACATTTGTTTCTGCAGGTAACATGCACTATTTCCTGTATTTTTGCCATGATATCTGTCTTTAATAACCAATTGAATGGAATTTTCTAATTCGTTTTATATGTTTTCAGGATTCTCAAGTACAGTTGGCACTATCTTGCTGGCTGTTATGCAGGTCTTCCATTTCTATTTATAGTATGGACCTATCTAACTCCATCTTGACCGGTGAACTTCTAAAAATTGCCTTGGTTTATCAGGTTCCAGCATCATCAGTCGGTGCACTTCTGATGGATAGCTATGGAAGGCGGCCTCTTCTAATGGTAAGAATATTATACAGAAGAAAATAAATTGAAAAAATTAGAGACGGGAAAGTGTATTATAATCAAATATGGGAAGTCTGTTATGTACTGACTTTTCATTTCCACATAGACAGTGATGGATTCCACTTTCTCCATCATTTCTGTGGATGGTGTTGACCCAATGGACTATGGTTTTCATAGTCCACAGGGTTATAGGTACTTTCCCAATGATAATTTGCTGGGCTGTGACTAAAGAGGATTTTGGGTATATGGATGGCTCATGGTGAAATATTATGAGTTCAGATATCTGCAACAGGGACATGCATAGGTTGCCTTTTCACTGCAATATCATTTGTGCTTAAGGTAAAGTAGAAAAAGCCAAATCCAAGCATTTTAACATTAATGGTTTCTTTTCTTACTCATTTTCAAACATAAAGAGCGTCAGATTTACTGAACAATAATCTTAAGTCATTTCTGTGAAACAGGACCTTGATCAATCAGAAAAAATTTCCCCAATACTAGCACTTTCTGGCATCCTGGTAAAGTTTCTGAAGAGAATTCTTTTAAAATGATAGGTGATACATATTGTGTGATGAATCTGAGACAGCCATTTCTTTGTGTGATTGATTTAAGGTTTTTGAGACATCGGTCGCATTGGGCATGGGTGGGATACCATACATTATAATGTCTGAGGTGAGCTTCAAAAGCATGAACGATATGCATGCATGCGCAAGCGTGTGCACGTGTGTACTTGAGAGAGAGGCCTATTAACATTCTTATCTGAAAAGCTATCTCAATGCAGATATTCCCCATCAATGTGAGGGGATCAGCCGGGAGCCTCGTGAACTTCACACACTGGTTCGGTTCTTGGGTCATCACAATTACCTACAGCTCCCTCATGAGCTGGAGCAAATCAGGTTTCAAAGAAAGAAATAAGAAAACCCTCTCTTACTGTCTAATTTACATGCAAGTTGATTAGAGGAGAAAAATGTAGATGAAAGTTCTTGCAGGGAATTGAACGTACATCATTGGTGTATGGTATATGGTAAACCAGGGTTTCATCCATCATGTCCCTAGGATGGATGATGGATATTAGTCCTAGCGCCTCATGACTGACATTTCCCGAGGTGCAGGGATTATTTGATGCCAGTCACTGGGAACATGTGGTGCATGCCCCTGTGGTGTAATGTATATGATACACCTTTGATTGAATTAAGTAACAATTGGGTGTATGGTAATTGGTCTTGGAGGCATGATATCCATGCCTTTAAGATATTGTTGCCACAATTTAGATAATTTTGCAATATGCTATTTTATGCATTAAGTATCAACAACTCCTATAAGTAAAGCCAAATAATTTTTATACATCCGCGGCTGTCTATTTATTCCCTCGAGTAAAATTCAATATGGAAGTAATTTTAGGAGTCCAAATTTTGGGGATGTAACCTCTTTCACGCATAGACTAACCTCATTTGATAAAGTTTCCAAATTGAATTGTGTACTAGAAAAAAAATAATATATCAAGACTGAACAGAGACCGTCCAATTTTGACGGACGAGACCTAAGTGCCCAAGTGTCAAAAAATGTGAAATTCAAATGTTTTATTTTAAAAATAATCATCTAGTGATTGTTAGGCGGTTCCCATAAATTCAGCTTGAAGTATGGCCTTATGACTAAGGGAGTAGATATACAGCGATACTCCCTTTGTAACATAGTATATGCACTCATAAGTAAAAACTAAATTTTTTTTAGGTTTGCTACATTTTTGCAAATCTACATGATTCTTTGATGCAACAAGGGAAAGTAAAGAGTATGTGTTTCCTCTTCATCAACTCAAACTTTTATTTTTCTTTTATATAGATGTATATATATATAAATATTACTGATTTGAGGGGAGGACAAATGCCAATCAGCCCTTGCACGTCAGACTGTCGGGGAGGTTCAAAACTGTAGAAACCTAGCTGCCACTATTATTGACTTGGGCTGTTCCTGAATAATGGAAGGACTCCATAAGTAAATCTTGGCAAAAGTACTAGTATATCCTTCTAAAAGGAAGAAAATGATGCAATAAATCTTGAAAAGAATGGTCAAAATCCATTTAAAAATTATTGAGGTGGTCAAATTATCCATAAAGTTTTCATCATCAGCATCAGAGCCTTTTCTCAACTATTCGGAATCGACTACACAAATATTGGTCTGCTATTCCCATTTATCAATGGTCATACCTTCAGTGAGGCTACAAGTCCCCATATCTTTTTTCACTACTTCCAACTATGTATTTTTGGGCCTACCTTTTGCCCTTTTTGAGCCTTTTGCTTGAACAAATATGTACCCCATAATAGATGTTGTACTACGTAGCTGCACATTGTCAACCCACCAAAGTTTACTTTCTTTCATCTTATTGCATATTGGAGCCACACCTAAAATTACCTAGGCATAGCTCTCTCAATTGTTTGAGATCCTAAATAAGCACATATATTTTTGTTATGTGGTCTGCAATACAAGTGGGGCAAATTTACGGAAATGCTTGCACGTGTTTTGGACTTCAAACCTGAAACAACAAATTCTAGTGAAAAACACATATCCCAGATTGATAGCAAAAAGGTGTTTATTGATACCAAAATGTTAACATTTTCAAAACACAGGCATTTTGAAACAAACATCTTATTTATTTTGAGACATGATTTACAACGTTAAATCCCAAAAAAAACACATAATTTCCACCGAGTAAGTTATACTCTCCCATTCATAGTGGGTTGTGGTAATGTTTGTTTCAGGCACATTCTTCATATACACAGGAGTTTGTGGGGCGACTGTGTTATTTGCTGCCAAGCTGGTTCCGGAAACAAAGGGGCGAACACTTGAAGAAATACAGGCTTCCATTGAGCACTCTTCTCCCTGAAGAGCTCAGTCAACTGTGGACATGGTCAAGCTTGCTTGCATGATTAAAGGATAAACGTAAGTTTGGTTTGAGCATGACTCATGCTTGGTTTGAGCCTAAACCACATAGCTTGAGCTTGGTTTGATTAAGGATTGTTAAGTTTGAGGTTGGTTTCGCATGTTCATGTAAGCATGCCAGCCATAAAGAAGCAATTAATCGAGCCGCATCAAACTTACAAACATGAGTCGCCATAATGCAAAGTATATTTCAAATTTACATGTATAAATGTGAAATATACCTCGCATTATAGCGGCTTATGCTTGGCTTGTTTGTAAGTTTGTTGTGGCTCTATTAATTGCTTGTTAATGACTGGCATGCTTACATAAACATGCAAAATGAAACCAACTTCAAGCTTAACTGCCCTTAATCAAACCAAGCTCAAGCTATGTGTTATGGCTCAAGCCAAACTCAAGTTTATCCTTTAATCATGCAAGCAAGCTTGAGCATGTCCAAACCAAGCTCAAGGTGTGACGATGATGTATAAATGTGATATTAATATATACTACTAATTATATAAAATATATGGACATGGATTCTACAAGTCGTTGGACACATATGTAGAAATGTACCCCTCTTAATAATCCGTTCTTGAAATAGATTTGGCCCTAATTTTTGAGGAATTTGTATTCTCTAACATGGATATTAATATATAAAAATAAAAAAAATTAAAAATTAAAATGATATATTTTTTGAAGGAAATATTTAAACCATTCATTTTAATTTTTTTGGGAGGGACCACAATTTAATCTATCTTTGGGATGGATGATTATGCCTTGGGAAACAAATCAAGTGCATCCTCTAGCACATATAACACTTTTCTAAAATATATTTAAAATAAATAAGCATAGATAATTAGTCATATACTAAACAAGCTCGAGCCCTTTCCTGAATTCCTTAATAAATGAGCTACTCGGCTAGACTTGCCTTCTCCTGCATGACATCAAGGAAAAGGTAGGCATGGATATAAACAGTCAAAAGATTTTATGGTTTTATGGGACTGAAATGTACTCTTGTTCTCTCAAGCAAAACACTAGAGCATTAGGTAAGTTTTTGGTGGATGAGACCTTATCAACCTAGCAACCGACATAAAATGGAAAAATCAGCATAGTCATTCTAGAGGTGCCTCAAAAGATTGTTTAGGTTGAACAAATTGTAGGCATCTCACTTTGGCTAAGGGTCCTCCTAGGTGCCTTAAACCTTAAAATCTAGACCTTTAAATTTATAAAATACATTTACATAATATCCTAGACCACCTTCAATCCTAACAAACTTAGAAAACTACCCCATGCACCAACTTGATGGCCAAAAACCTTGAAACTGACCATTTAAAGTCCAAACATAATGGCAGCTTTAGAATTGCGTCAAATTTGATTCTAAATTGTATAGGAAGTCGTAGGCTTTCCAACAATCTAAGAGTTACTCGAATTTGGATCCTCTGTGTGAAAGTTATGGGCAAAATACAATTTGTCAATCAAAAGTTCCATTTTAGTCTCAACATGCATTGTTGTCAACATGCTACACGACGAGGTCACATATCACTGATATATACCATGTTGACAGCCCAAGATGACATCCAAAAGGCCCCAAATATTTCTTCGAGCCTCTAGGGTCTGTTAGGGTCCTGTGGCTTCAAATTTTGTGATTCTAAGTCCTAATTATCTTTGAATCTCAGGTCTAGAGATCCTTGGATTGATTTTTTAGTCGTCTATATCTAAAATGTACTAGGACCAACTTAACTGAGATCCTAAACCTAGGGGTTATCTTTCTTCAACTTCTCAGACCATGCTTTCCTAAAACTTACGAGAAATTATTCACCCAAAAAAAACAAAACAATGGAAATTGCCATGAATGCTAGTCTAGCATCTCAAAATATTGACAGTAACCCTAATATATTCTCTTTTTTGTTTAATTCAAAACCCTAAGAAACTTCATTCAAAACAAGATCCAGCCTTGGGAATCTTCTGAGCCATAATTGAATTATAGGCCAAAGTAGGGCTCATTTTGGTTCATGGTTCTCCGGACACTGCAAACCACATTGATGTAAATGCAGACTATGTCTATGTCAATGTGCAATGCAATGGTGGACAAACCAGTGATCGTTTGATCTCGATTTTTGTGAGATAATGCATTAGGGCATTTTCATCTCAAGTTTTGTGAGATAATACATTAGGGCATTAGGGCATTCATATCTCACTGAGGTGGGAGATTGGGTTTTGCCCAAAATACCCCTTTGTACCTTAACCAAATTTCTTTTTATAGGATTTCAAAGACTTTATTAGAAGGAAGATAAAAGGAAATTACAAAGTCGGATACAACTGTCTCAGCTAAAAAAGTACCCCTTTTTGTAAAAAAATCTGCCAACATATTGGCTTCCCGAAAAACATGTACAAAAGAGAAGTTAAAAGGTCTAATAAGTCCAGGATCTGTAGCAGCACAGATCTCATCTTCCAATACGACTTCTGCTCCCCTTTCCACCACTTGATGACATTTAAAGAATGTCCTTTAATAACACAAAAAGGAGCTAAATTCCTAGCTACAAAAAATTTCAAGCCATAAAGAAGTGCATGTAATTCTATATAATTTACGTTTTTTCCTCAAGAGGACCTGCAAAAGTAAAAACAATAATTCCATCCCAGTCTCTAACCACTCCTCCAAAGCCCGCTAAATCAGGGTTTCCTAACGAGCTGCCATCAAAATTGAGTTTAAAGGCTCCTCTCATTGGGGCATCCATCTTCCCTTGGGCCTACATTTGATAAAGCCATTTGAAAAAGGTTCGGTAAGTTTCTCCTAATATCTACTTCCAATATATCTTGCCCAACTTTTGTAACCGATAGATATGGTCATATTGTGTACAAGATCTTCTCTAAAATTCTTTCAAAGGACAAACTTATCCCATCAAACCCGCTCCTATTTCTTTCTTTCCACACATCCCACAAAATCACACCTCTCATGATTTGCCAGATCACCACACCTGTTTGCGGTAAAAAAGAGAGCGAGAAGTTTGAAACTATCCACTCAACTTTTGAAGGCATAACCATCGTCATCCCAAGCTGAGCAAAAAACCAACACCAAAGTCTAAATGTAAATGGACAATAGAGAAACAAATGAGCATATGTTTCACCATCACCCTTACGCATGAGATAGATATTCGGCAGGATCTTCCCTTTCTTGATGAGATTATCAATAATTGATACCTTATCTTGCACTAGCAGCCATAAGAATGCTTGCACCTTAAGTGATAAAGGCCAATTCCAAATAATGGCAACTTCAGGTATGAACCACCTCCATCGATCATGGAACAACAACTGATACATTAACTTAACCGAATAAATTTCATCTTTATCAATATCCTAAACAACCTCATCAATGCATTTTGAGGGATATATACTTCATTCAATAATATCAACAAACCAAAAAATTCAAAAAAGAGGTGATCCGAAATTCTATTGTAGGAAAGATTAATATTCCACACAACCTGATTACCCCTTATCTCAAAGGAATCAACAATAACAACATTGAGGTTATCCATCATTTGAAACACAAGTGGGAAAACATATTTCAAAGTTGATGAACCTAACCATTTGTGGTATCAAAAAGAGATATTGCTTCCATCACCCAAAGTCCATCGGATGTCCTTGTGAATCAAAGATTTACAAGATTGAATAGATCTCTAGCAGTGAGACATCCCCCTAGTACCATTCCTCGATCCAACCCACATTCTAAATCTATCATCTCCATACTTCGAGGCAATCACTTTACACCAAAGTTGATTTTTGAAATTTAAACTTCTCCACCACCATGTATAGGGTAAGGCTTGGTTTACAAGTTTAATTTTCTTTATTCCTAAACCACCCTCCTTTTTAGGTTTGCACACCCTATCTCATCTAAGAAAATGGTCCTTTTTATTGTCCACAAAGGAACCACATAGAAAGTTCATCACTAAAGTTTCTATTTTCCTAGCCACCGATGAAGGGATCCACGAAATAGACATTTGGTATATTGGTAAGTTCAACAAATACGCCTTTACCAAAGTTATCTTTCTCCCCAAATAAAGGTTTTTATATTTCCACATATCAAGTTTTACTTGGATCCTTTGGATAACTTTATCCCAAACAGCCAACGGGAGTCGACCATCCGATATTGGCATACCCAAATACGTGATTGAAAAATTATCCACCTTACATCCCAACATTTCAACAATCTCCAGGACCACAGAATCACTACAATTAATGTCAATCACTACAGTTTTCTCAAAATTAACCTTAAGACCTAAGGCCACATTACAACATCTCATGAGAATAGCAATATTGTTAATCTGATCAACCTCAGCCTCACAAAACAGTATAGCATCATCTACATATTGCAAATGACAAATACAGTATCCCTCATTTGGCATCTGGAAGCCCGAAAGATGCCTCTTACTTTAGACATTTCTCACAAGAAGGCTTAAGTATTCTGCATAAATAGTGAATAGAAAAAGGAAAAGAGGATCACCTTGACGAAGACCCCAAGACATCTTAAAAAACCAGTCGAGCGCCCTTTATACAGAATGGTAAAATGTGCAGAGGATAAGCATCCATAAATCAAATTTCTCCATTTCTTACCAAAGCCCATGTTCTTCATAATTTTCAAAAGAATGCTTCATTCAACCATGTCATATATCTTTTCCATGTCCAATTTAATCACCACCCCAGCACTACCACTAAAAAAAACCCCTAACAATTTCCAACAACTCTCCACTAATCAGATTCCAAAACTTATGGAAAGATATTAAAGGAAATCCGTCAAGGCCAGGTGCCTTATTACCTGGCAGAGAAAACACTGTTTTTTTTAACTCGTCCATTGAGACATCACTCTCCAGAAAAGTTAGTAAATTTAAAAGTAAAACTTTGAACTCTACCCTATTTAACCAAGGGCTAAACATCACCTCTAAAGAAAATGTTTTTTGAAAATGACTAATGTTAGCATTAGACATCCCATTGCTATCATCAATATCTACTCCATGGATCAACATACCAGAAACATCATTCTGTGGATTGCACGCATTCGCTATGGCATAAAAAAATTTGGTATTTAGATCCCCCTCCTTCAACCATTTCACTCTAGACTTTTGTTTCCAAAAGACATCTTCTACCCTTCTAAGCTCATGTAACTCATTTGTTTTTTAACATCTCTCCACTACCAACTCCTCAGACAAAACTCCAGAATTTTGCACAACTAAATCCACCTCTTCTATGCTTCTTAACACTTCCTCAATTTTTCCTCTAACATAATACCTGTTTTCTTTTTTCCAAACAATAACCTTATGCTTTACATTTAAAAGCTTCTTGTGGAGTTCGAGTCAAAGGAAATAATATTCTCCCAAGAGCTGTTAATAATATCAATCACTTCCTTCTCTTGTAACCATCCAATTTCGAGCCGAAAAGGTTTAGGTCCTACAGAGACAATTTTAGAGCTAAGCATAATAGGGTTATGAGCAGAGGAAAGCTTAGGTAAAGCTTTAATAGAAGCAAAAGCGAAAAAAATCTGACCACTCTCTTGAAACTAAAAACCTATCAAGTTTAGACATTGACAAGTTCGAAGTACTTCCATTAGTCCAGGTAAAGACTGTGCCTGAAATAGGTAGGTTTAGTAAAGCATAGGACTCAATAAACATGTTAAAAAGATGTATAGATGACATAATATGCCCACCATGGCTACTCTGATCTGGCCATCTAATAAAATTAAAACCCCCCCCTAAACAAATCGAATGGTCAAAGTGATGAAGGAAATCCAACATGTCACTAACAAAAATTTCATTTAGGGCAAAGATTTGGGGTCCATAAACATTGATCCACCCCCACTAAAAATTAGCATCTAGCCCCACAAAACCAACCACAAGAAAGTTTTCTTTTTTAACTAAGCAAAAGACTGTAATACTGATGGATCCCACAAAATCCATAGTCCCCCAAAAACCCCAACCGAGTCAATCCCCACAAAATCTACTACCCCAGAACCCTAAACTTCATTGACACCAGACAAACTGTGACTTAGAAGTTTGGTTTCCTGCAGAATTAGAACAATAGGCTTAAACTTACAAACCAAAAATATGACGTCTTTCTTACGTTTGAGGTCGCCCAAACCTCTTATATTCCATGAAAGAATAATCATTAAAAAATTTAGCAGAGGAGGAACCTAGGCCATCCCTGCTCGTACCAAAGTAAGCTTCTTTCAGGAGCAACGCTTCCTCCATGGCCTCATCCAATGCCTCTTCCATAGCCACCGACGATTCTGAGGAAGAAGATATCCCTTCAATAACATGTTCATCATGGATGATGACTCTTTTAGCAGCAACATCTGTAGGCAGAAATCCCCGAGCCAGCAACCTCGCAGATGATCTCGTACACTTCATCGAGCTTTTGCCTTTAAGTTTCGTCTTTCCCCCTTGGTAGGAGTCTTCCCACTAGCACTAAGCTTCTCCTTTCCTACAGCTTGTTTCCCCTGGTTTTCTGCCTTCTTCTTTTCTATAATTTCTTTGAAGACCACTCCAATTGGGACATCAAAGTCCAACCCACTATCAGAAACAATTGAGGCAACATCGTCCCCTTTCGAGTCTTCTTGAACCACCTCCTCTGGATTCATCTGAACTGGCATTACCTTTGGAGCATGAAAGTTCCATGCTTCTACCGAAGGGTTTACAGCAACAATATGAAGAAGCAGAGGTCTATCCTCTTCTCGGATAACATTGAGAGAGGTGGAATCATCGGCTTCCATCCTAGCTACCCTAGAGTCTTGTACCAAGGCATCAGTATCAGAATCAGCTTCTCCACCACCTTCCACCACTTCAGGAACAAATTTCCCTTCCTCCAAAACCATGTGCTTTTGAACCTCCTCAATCACCACAATAGCCATAGGATTGATAGTCGAAAGATCAAAGGAAGGCCTATGAGAAGAGTGACGGTTGCACGACGGTGCATCAGATGATACATCTTTCCTAGCAAAACTAACACAAATTGGAGGGCCAAAGACAAACCGAGACGATGGCCTGCACCCACCAAAGCGGAAACTAGGAGAAACTAGCTGAAATCCCACTATTTTGAATCCAAAACCACTGCCTGCACACCTGCAACCGATAATTTTGAGGGAGAAAACCTTCCCTCTTCCAATTGTGCCGGCGTAAAATCCGGGCGGGCCACCACATCTTGTACTCTGCCCATCATTCCTTCTTCCTGTAATTGTGCCTCAAATCCTATATGCCGAGATATGTCGTTTTCCCTCCTCACTTTGGACTTATCAATATCAAGAGCCACACCCACTGGGTATACCTGACACGGGTCTGGAAATGGGTCCATGTTTTGGACCCACTAGTAGGGTCCAGGACTAATTAAGGATACGCTAATTGTTCTGGGTCCGAGTATGGGTCCTGTTATACCCGACCCGACGAGTACCCAGACCCGAATTTTTAGTTGACCCAAAGGCCAAAGCCCCAACCCTAAAATCATTTCAATACTTTTCGTCTTCCTCTGGTTCCTCAAACAGCCAAACCCCATCGCCATCCTCCCTCTTTACAATTCTCCCTCTCTCAGTTCTTAAAGACATAGCTCTCTCTAGATCTCAAATGTCTCTCTCTCTCTCTCTCTAATCGCCCACCCCTCAAAAAGCAGTTCTCTGTTGCTCACCATTGTAGGCTACAAAAAAGGAAGCTCATAGTGAGAGTAGCAATGGACTCGACCAAACCAAGGACCCGACGGGTAGGGCTATGGGTCCAACTTTTTGGACCCGATAGGTTGGGTCCGGGTTCAAAATCTAGACCTGAATACATTCAGGTATGCATTCGGGTCCAACCGCACCCTAATCTTAGACTTCAATTTTAACAATAAAATTTGCTTTATTTCTTTTATTTCAAGCTTTTATTAAAAAAAAAAAAAAAAGGGGAAGAAGAAGATTTTGAGCGAGATCTAGTCTAGCAACGTTGGAGGTTTATATGAAAGATATCGTAAATCTCTAAATTGCAAATTGTAATTTAGTTGGAGCCTGATCCTTTTACTTTTATAGTTTATTTACAAATACACCTAAATCAGAGACGGTTGATCGGAAATCACTTTCCCAGATTTAGGTATATAAACACAAGTATTATTTAATTCGACGTTAAAATCTAGGTATAAAGGAACTCAAAATCTTTTTCCTTTTTTCCTTTATTTATTTTTTTCGTGAGAATTATTGATCTTGTGATTGGATTCGAAATTTTCACAATAAAATGCGGTTTGTATAAGGCTAAGGCTAAGGCGCTAAACAATTAAAATAAGGCGCACTTTCGAATAGTATCGGAATATGTTGTTTCAGTATCAGAAATTTTTATGATTATTTTCATATCGAATCATAAAATTTAAATATTAAAAAGTAATGTAGATTGAGTAGTTCTATGAATACTTGAAAATTGATGGTCTAGATAATACATTACAAGATACATTATTTCTAAAATTTGAAATCTATTTTTTCTCATGTCCATACATCTAGAGGTCAAGATGAACAAATTTAGGATTTTCCACCATTGAAATGACATCTTCTAGTGAATTTTTGTGGTGGGTCTTAATTTGATTGTTTAGGGCCTCGCCCCTATATAAATTTTTTCCATCAAAAAAATCCACCTATGGATCTTGCGCTAAAAGGAGTTAATAAACAATTTGCTCCCACTGGAGCACGACATACATGATCACAAGATCCATGTCCGCATGGAAAATGAATCACAGAGACAATGATGAAGGATCCCCTCCCTCACCATCCCGCCACCGGTAAACCACATCGCCATGGTGTTATTAATATTAGGGGTGGACACGGACCCAAATAGTATTCCGGCCAAAATTTGGAGCCATACTCAGACCTATCGGGTATTGTGCGTGGTTGAATTCATTACCACCCCATGACCATAAGCTTTTCTTTTTTCTTTTTTTTTCTTTTTTTTTTGTTATTAATATTATAAATGTTGCCAATATTGTAACAATGTGAACTCCTAACATGTGCCTAAAGATATGATTACCATCATATGCTCTATGACTATGCTTATGGGTCGGGCAGGACCGAAAACAGTATTCAGACACAAAATTTGGACCCATACCCAGACCCGAAATCGGGTATAGTCTAGTCAAGTCCATTGCCACCCCTAATTAATACCTTTTATAGTCTATAGCACTAGGGGTATCAATGGACCCGGATCCTATTTGGGACATGAAACGGGTCCAGATATGGGTCCAACATTTGGACTCGAGGATTAGGTCTAAGTCCAAAACCTAGACCTGAACACTATTTGGATCCAAATTTGGGTCCACAACCTGGACCCAAATACTATTTGGGTTTGGGTCCTGGTCCAGCGGGACCCGAGCCGCTGCCACCCCTATATAGCACGTATACTATGGACATTCTAGTCCCGCGGGAGTAGAATTTGTTTTGGCATCTTCTTATTAAGGCACCCAGGGTTATTTTCGTCATTTTCAAGAGGGCCCTGAGTTTTTCTTGCGGAGAACGGATAAAGGGGTTTAGAAATCCCAAAACCCAAACCTCCTTCCAATGTTGTAAAGCTCTTGCCTAAATAAAAAGAAATTTTGTTGGGTTCCATTTAGGAAAATATCTTGTTCATGTTCTTTGTTCTCTGTCTCAAATTTTGATGGCAATTGCATTTCCATACGCTGTAGCTGGTAATTCTGTTACAGTCCGATGGAATTTACCGAGAGCTTCGCTTCTCAGAACACCAGTCGCAGCAAGAGGTTGTCATTCAGTTATTTTCCATTAAACCAATTTGTTTCTTTTGTTGGTATTTTTTATTTCTGGACTGCTTTTTGAGTTAACATATGTAATTCTATTTTCCCCAGTGGTAAGCCTGTACTGTATTTTGTAATTCTTCTCCTCTTTGTTCTAATGGAAATGGGGTATTTATTCTTCTATTTTATTGTATTCTTTTTTGGCTTCTTGACTTGAAATATGTGCTTCTTTTTGTTATAGGGAATGTTTTATTTTGCTTTGTTGTTTTTTTGGCCATTTTTCTTGACTTGAAATGTACCCATAATAAAAGTGGTTGTTCTTATTATTCTGATTCTTAAGCTGAAGGTAATTGTAAGGCTGAAGGTAATCGTAAGCCACTTGCTGCTGAGTTCGTGCATTACCATTATTTCTCCTTGGCAATGTGTTCTAGGTAGGGAAAAAGTTAAAGCCAGTTTAATCCATTACAATTTAATAGAAGATTAGTTAAATAAATAAGGGCCTGTTTAGTGTATTTGTCATCTATGAAAATCCACAGTTTCAATAAAGTTAATCCTGACAACAAATTGTCTATTGTGTTGGTGTTTAGTATCTTGGGTCGATCATCCATGAGAATGGAAAGATTGTGGAAGATGTTACAGGTAGAATTAGAGCTGGGTGGACAAAGTGGAGATGTGCTTTTGGAGACTTTTGCAATCATGACATACCAATGAAACTGAAGGGGAAGCTGTATAAGATGGCTATCAGACCAGCCATGCTTTATGGGATGGAACGTTCGGCAGTCAAGAAACATGTCTATAGAATGAATGTAGCTGGGATGAGGATGTTGAGATGGATGAGTGGCAAGAAAATAAAGGATAGAATTTGGAATGAATACATCGAGGGAACATAGGGTTGACTCCAATAGTCTATAAGATGAGGTAAAGTAGACTTAGGTGGTCTAGCTATGTGTGGCGTCGATCTAGAATAACAACGATTAGGAGTAGTGATTTGGTTTAAGTGGAAGGCTTCAAAAGGGTAAGGGGAGGCCCAAAAGGGCATAGATGGAAATAGAAAGAAGAGATAGGTGACTTATGGCTGACTGAGGGTATGACCCTTGATAGAGCGGAATGGTAGAACAACATTCTTGTAGCAGACCTCAAATATTTGGGATAAAACTCAGATGATGATGAGGATGTGTTGGTGTCAGTGCTAGAAGTGAAAGTCCTCTCCAGAACTGTCATATAATATGTGGTGCACATGTGAAACATTTCCATGGGTTGAATCTTGTATCTATAACATTTTGGTATAGTAGTAATAATCAAAGATTGTTCAAAGGAGATGGAGTTAACTAGGTGTAATCACAACAACAAACATTTTCCAGTCCAGCTAGTAGGTAACAAATTTCCCACCGTTTGATTCTTTATTTGGGCTCCATGGATCGATCGGCTAAAAAATCGAGCTTCATAGAAAATAATGGCATGGCATACATACCTGTCTTCAATGAGTGACATAGGATGCCCCCATGTTAAAATAAATAATTCTTTTAACCTTATTATGAAATAGTGGGATAGTTTTGATCGATGAGACCCGAAACGGCACCAATACAAAGAACTTTGGAGGGATGCTCTAGAATCTAAAGATTTTAAATTAGCTAGACTAAAATAGAGTATATGGAATGCAAGTTTAGTAATAATAGGAGTAGAGACGATGAAGTAGTTAAGATTGATGGTCAAGAAATGCCGAAAAGAGCACACTTTCGATATCATGGTTCGATAATCTAGGAAAATGGAGAGATTAGAGAAGATGTCGCACATAGAAGTAAAGTTGGGTGGGCAAAGTGGAGATGTGCAACCGTAATTTTATGTGATCGCCGCATACCAATGAAGCTAAAGGGCAAGTTTTATAAGACAACTTTGAGACCAGCTTTGCTCTATGGGGCAGAATGTTGGGCAGCCAAAAAATAATATACCCATAGAATGAGTGTATCAGAGATGAGGATGTTGAGATGGATGAGTGGCAAGACAAGAAAGGATAGAATTCGAAATGAATACATTCGAGAAAATTTAGGAGTAGCACCAATAGGCGATAAGATGAGAGAGATTCGACTTAGGTGGGTTGGCCATGTGAGGCGCAGACCCAGTACAACACCTGTTAGGAGGTGCAAGTTAGTTCAAGTGGAAAGTTTAAAAAGGACAAGTGGTAGGCCCAAAAGGACATGGTTGGAAGTAATGAGAAAAGATATGGGAACTTGTGGCCTCACTGAGTGTACGGCCCTTGATAGAGCAGAATAGCGGACCAGGATTCATGTAGTCGACACCAATTAGTTGAGAAAAGGCATTGACTTCATGTCTTTTAGCATTATTTCTTGTCTATATGAGTGGTAGAATCATCAGTTGCAAATCAAGAATTCTATTTTCTGGTGAAATTTTAGATCATATTTGAATACTTTCAAAATTCAATTTATTCACAATCAACTATGGCAATTTCATGTTACTCTCAAGTATTGGTACTATCTAAAGGTTATACAATTGCACTAGGTGCGTACCTAGACTTGTTCATGCCGCTGTTACAATGATCAACCAATATTTTGATATTCATAATTGACAGCAAGTATTAAAAGCTCCTTTAGCCAAGTAGCTAAGCCATGATTTGCTTGAGTCCACCCAGCTTGGGTTCTGATCTAATGTAGCCCAAACTTGTTTGAGTTAGTAGTAAACTAGAAATATCTGTGGCCAGATATTCATTCTACTGATAGTAACCCATGCAAGTCATGATCAAGTACTATAATGATTCTGTGCATGTTACCTGATGTGTCATGATCCTGGTATTTTTGGAATCCAAAACTCATTTTTACATGGCAGATGTGGGACTTGCTAAATTTCAGCAGTCTCTGTTGTATATATACCACATGACACTCTTGAAGCCAAGACTCTTTTGTGGATACATGCTGTGGGACTAACTACATTTCTAGTACTCTTTCTGGTAAAACTACCTCAAGAGTCGAAATTAGAGCAAACCAGGACCATGGATGATGAATAGTCTTTCCCATTTGCACTGTTGCTTCATATTGTGTTGACTAGTGAAATCTTGTCATTGCCGTTATTAGTTCTTAGCATGATTTTTCTGACTACTTCCTTGATATCATTTGTTTGATATTTTTTTTGCAAATTTTTACTAATGGAGTATTTGAAATATACACTGCTGGAGATAAAGGTTATACCAAATTTCTTTGGGGATGCGCATTGAGTTCCAGCTCTAACTATGGAAAATCCCTATTGGGCCCAAGAAATTTCTTTGAAAGGTCCATTCCTGTGAACCGCAACACAAATAGGAGGCAAGTGATTCTCATTGCAATCTTGCTTGTTAAGATAAATTCGCATGTGATTCTTTTGCCTTATGTCTTAGGCTTTCTTTATTGAAGCTCCTTATCTGTTTATACTTGTTAGTTATATGATGGTGGGAATTTCAGATCAGATAAAATTAGTTTATGTGAAGCTTACTCTAAATATTGGCGCCGCTATTTCTCTCTTCAGGATGGGATTTTGTAGGTGTGCTACCATTGAAGAAATTGAGGCTGAAAAATCTATGATTGAAAGTGAAGCTGTCAGTTCCCATCACTTTCTGAGATAGGAAAAGTACTCTGTAATCCAATAGTCTGGAGAAATGCAGTCCATTTGGTCGTCACCATGACAGCATACATTGAAATGGATGGTGATGACCTGATGGACTATTGTTCCTTTTGAAATATTTTTCAAATTAAGTATGTCCATCTCAAATAGTATGAGACTTCAAACAATTCCAATTAAAGAAATATTTCAAAATACAATGATCATCATTATGTGCATCTTTATGATTTCACATGCAACTATTTGAATTGAAAATTCATTTTGGTCCTTTCATTGTTCTTACAGAAGGATAGGATGGAAAAGACTATTGAGACAATCAGAGGAAATTTTAATGCTGTAAGGACAGGAAGAGCAAGTCCTGCCATGCTGGATCGAGTTGAAGTACGAGTATTTTCCTTTAAATTGAGTGTCTTGTAAATAATTGCATTTTACCATTGAGGTGATGGAAATTTGTTTGTAAAGCGTTGCTTCTATATGGTCATTGTTTCTAGAGGTACTAAGCAGTTTAGAAATAATTAGCACCTATTCATGTTGCCCATTTAGAGTACATGGGAAGAAATGCTCTGGTGCACACGGGTTCTCGGAAGATCACACCCACAAGGACCAACTTAGATACCCATAAAACATTAAAAAATACAACTCATAAAAACATGAGAAATATTAAAAAATGATGGAAATTTTCTAGAGATAGCTTGTAGACTAGTGATACGCTTTGGTTTTCTGGAGCTTTGTAAAGATTTAAATGATTGTAGTGATTTGTTTCTCATGTTATTTCACAAGCTTTATCAATGTTCTTGTTATTTAGGTTTTCTCATTCTCAAAAAAAAATTAATGTGGCTTCTATATCTAAGCATTCTTAAAATAACGAGGGCCCGGCTGACAGTATATTTTATACACCTTCAGAATTTCTGTAGTTCCCTCCTTTCCTATACATTTTATAGAATTCTTTTTGAAATGGAAAAGGGAATGCGTAAGCCTGGTGCTTTTCATAGATTGATGGAGATATGCACCTAAATTCTTGTAATCGTTTAGGTGGTACCTGTCAGGACTTATATAACAAGATTGACCTTTCATACCATTTTGATATTCCATATGTCACCCAACAATTTGATGTGAATTCTATCTTCATTAATGTTCCTATACAATGTGGGCTTTCTCTTTACCTAGTGTTATATGAAGTATTTCATGTGTATAAGTGAAGGGTTGTCTTATCATCTTAAAATGGTACTCTGTAAAGGGTACATGTACTAAAAACCAGTTATGGAAATAATCATAGTCCATGGGGTTCTGACCCTCTGATAATAAAATGACAGACAGTACTGAGAGAGTCACTGTTTGCCCCTTGCTTCCCCTCTCTCGTCATCTATTGTTTCATTGGATGCACACTTCTCATTTGTACATCCTATTTCTTCCTAAAAGTCTGTTTTTTATTTTATTTTATTTATGTTAATAATTTGGTTTCCTTTGCTAAGTCCTTCCATGTATTTTTCCATGCTTTCAGGTTGAGTACTATGGAACTCCTGTCAGCTTGAAAAGCATTGCACAGATTAGTACTCCAGATGGAAGCTCCCTCCTTGTTCAACCATTTGACAAATCCTGGTAGACCTAGCTCTATCAATTTTATATTTTTTCGATAAGCAACTTTATACTATTAACAGAATAAGATTTCTAATATCGTTATTCAGCAAACAATATTGATTGAACAAGAATCAGTAGTAAATCTTGTTCTATTATTATTCATTAGCCGACCCCAAATAGATGGGAAAAGGCTATGATGATGATGATTCATTAACTGAAGTATCCTGATTATAACTTTGAGCTCACTGGTCCATTTTATTCATCTCAGCTTGAAAGATATTGAGAAGGCCATTGTAAAGTCCGATCTTGACGTGACTCCTAACAATGATGGAGAAGTGATTCGCTTGAATATCCCGCCGTTAACATCAGAAAGAAGGAAGGTGCTTTAGCTCCCCCACTCTCTTAAGGAAGAGCCACATCTGCTAAAATATTACAAAGACAGTTTCATTTTTTATTTTCTTATTAAATTTTATTGTGGATCCAGTCAACTACTTTTGAGTTATAATATTTCTCTTTGACACTAGTTTGTTTATTAGAGGTCATAATGAATTTAGTTCTTGGAAATATAACACTTGAGCTTGGCTGTAGTGACATTGGGATGTGTACTAGGACGCAAGCTTATGTGAAGAACTAACTTATTTTTGTTATGGTAAACCACAGTAATTCATGACATAGTTTTCTATGGGTTACTACGATTGTCTAGAAATTATACAGGCTTGCATATGGATTCCTAAGGTAGATTGTTTCTTTTCCTTTTTAGTTATGCAGTCATAGGTGTCCTAAAGAGATGACGAAGGCAAGGATTAGATGGCTCCTGCACCTGAGCTTGTCACCTTGTTATAGTTGTAGACTTGCCATTCTGTCATCAACTTTAGATCATGTGGTACTGGTTCCCAGCAAATTTTTGATTAATTACTTCGAAGAAATTATCATTCCTAAAAGACCTGGTTGAAATTGGACCATGTATTTAACAACCAGTACCTTGGCCTGCCTAAGTAATAATTTAATTTACCGTGCTTCCTGTCTAATGATGAATGCCAGTCATATTAGTCATGTTGCTTTTGTTGGCAAATGCAGGACCTATTAAAGATAGTGGCAAAACAAGCTGAGGAGGGAAAGGTATGCCTGCAGCGGGTTTTAAGCAGTCCGGAATTTTACCGTGGCATCTAGATTTTCAAATCATGGAACTAAATTGCAAGCTTTTACACCTTTTAATGTGCCAGTTTGTGATCAATCTAGGTTGCCATAAGGAATATAAGGAGAGATGCCATAAAAGCATACGAAAAGCTTGAAAAGGTTCGTGTATTAAAATGTAGTTTTTTTCTGTTTGTGTTTGTGTTTGTGTTTGAGTTTGTGTTTGTGTGTGCACTCGCACGTGCATGCATGCATGCATGTGTTTGTTTGTTTGTTTGAGAGAGAGAGAGAGAGAGAGAGGGTTTTCATTTACTCAATTATTTGACTGCCTTGTGGGTGGTTTTCTTTTGTGCCCTTTTATAGGAAAAAAAGCTGTCTGAAGACAATGTGAAAGATTTGTCAAGTGATTTGCAGGTATGGAGGATTCCTTCTTAAAAAAATCAGATGTTTTTGAAAGTTATCATAGTGTTATGCATTTCCTGCATATCTGCAATCTTTGTTTTATGTATGGGAACTGGAAGAATTTTATTGCAGCTCATCATTTAGATAGATGTTTTCTGAGCTATGGTTGTAATAAAATAGGTTTATACTATTGGAAGTGTGATGCTCAGTTTATCTTAATACAGAAAGTAACTGATGGATATGTAAAGAAGATTGATTCCATCTATAAACAGAAAGAGAAGGTATTTCCAAACCATCCTTACTGAAAACGCTATAAACCCATTGCTGTTGGTGTAAGATATATTTTTCTAATTTTGTAGCCCTTTCTTGTTGATTTCTGATTTCTCTTTGTTCTGTTCTTTTAGGAGTTAATGACTGTCTGAGGACTCTCATGGTTAAGAGATAAGTGGGTAGATTTCTTTTTTTAATCAATTTATGGTTTTTCAAAAATAATTGTTGAGTTGCATTTGAAATGGGTTGTTCTTAAGCACATTCCAATTTCTCTGTGGGAAATTAACATAAATATGCAGAGGCTAATCACTGATATTTTTTATTGTCCTTTATTGTGACAGACAACACTACAGTCAAACCATTAATGTACGTTTTTGTCAAAAGGGAAGGAGTTTCATAATCCAGATCTCATTTGGATTCCAGCCCCACCTTGTTTGATTTTGCTTTTTGTTGCTTATTGTATATGTTCTGTGCTCGGAAAATAGTGCCAAATTTAAAGTGGATGTTAATGAATTGATTAGGGTCAGGTTTTTGTACAGAATGGATTTTGAATCTGTAACCCTCCAATATGAAAGTTCATGAGCTAAATTTGTTTCTTAACTGCTATTTTATGCTATTGCTAATATTATTTATTCCGACAATGTCAACAAGTAACGAAATGTGGATGCGGTGTGGCGAGAATGAAAGTGTGGATCTCGATGAGAAACCAGCATAAAATGCCCAACCATTTAACACTTCAGGTGGGTGTGCTCTCTTGTGTGAATAGTATGGAACCACTGAATCTCTCTACCCCACCCCAAACTATCTAGTTTTTATACCCCTGCATCGTGTAAATTGAAGGCATAGCACCTGCATTGTAGCAGACGCTAGAGATATGATTACTTAACATCATAGAGAGAATACCATTTCCAGTGGAGAGGGCAATTTGTCTCCTCTCTTTTTCATAGGCTGTGTTGTGATTGTACAAGAAAAAAGATGCCTTGGAATTATCGTTTGCTGATATAATTTTTCTGTCATAGCCATCACTTCACAATTGTATCATGAGCAATTCAATTAGTTTGTGGAAACTTATGCAAAACATTTCAAAATCGCAATGAAATTTGATATTGGGCATTGTTGGCCTTGTGTTCTTTCCTTATCAGATTCAATGGTCCCTTAAAATCCTTTGACATATAAGGAATTGAGCTTGGGTCAAGGCGGTAGCAGCTGGGTTTTCATAGCAGTACATTGTCAAAATAAATGAATCCTTTGACGTATAAAACACTTTTATTATTCTAATTTGTCAGAAAGAGGGGTATGATATGAATCAGAAATGTCCATTTAAATGTGCTTTTTTGGGTAAGAGCAGTGTAAGGGACGAGGGCTTGGAGGGCTGGTTGGATATCGTTGATATCTTTGTTGAACAATTGCATTTAATCTTAAGGCCTCTTAACCTTTATAAATAAATAAGGAGCCACATTCTCATGATCCCATTTCATGAATAGTCCATGATTCATTCCCAAATGAAAGCAAAACGATACAGGACTGCTCCATGATTCATTCCCAAATGAAAGCAAATGAAAGCAAAACGATACAGGACTGCTCCATGATTCATTCCCAAATGAAAGCAAAACGATTCAGGACTGCTCCATGATTCATTCCCAAATGAAAGCAAAACGATACAGGATGACAAAAGTGTGGATTCATAGAGCCTGTCCAAAATACAAACGGGAAAGCTTTACATACCATACTCACATATAAAGCATATGTTACCTTGCTCTCAACTGAGTAGAGTTGGCTTTTGAGCGTTAGATCTTAATCCGATGGCTCATAATTCTTTATTTTTAATTTTTCTTTTATAACTCATTTTGCAACAAAATTTGGGGGCATGCATATATCTAACAAGAGTGCACATCATAACTATATAAAAAAAATTCTAATGATGGAAAATTACCAAAACATCCTTGAAACTCACAAGGGCTTGTCATTTATTTTCATCCACAAATATATTTTTTATATTTTTGTTAGGTGCATCCTAAATTCCACTCCCAAGTATTTTGTAGAAAAAAATATTAAAACCAAACAGCGTTTTGGCATGATATTGTGATGAGCGTTCTCAGCCATCCATTCAGATTGAACGGCTGAGAAGTGGGGTACTATCCTTTATGTAAGGAGGTCACATACCTTTCCCAACATAAATAGCTAAGAGAGGCTTTACGCTTATTATCCCTCAATATTTGATATAAAGAATAGATGAATTTTTTCTATCAGAATATACATCAAGAACTCCATGTGATTCACTTGCACCCTGCCTTAAGGGCCAAGATTTACCCTTGGCCCTTGACCTAGAAGACAAAAAACAATCATGGGATTACATATTCCTTTAAAAAGCGACGTTGACCCCCAACTAATGAATGAATGCTGGGGCTGACGGACCACCTATGAGATATTTGATCATTCATCCATGAGCTTATTTTCAGAACTCCTTTAATATGCCAAGAGAACCGTATTTTAGGTATTGTACACTTCATCAGAACCACATGTTTTCATAATCAACAGCTATAGATGATATTGACAAAATGTAACTAGTTAGTAACCTAAGAGGTTGTGTGACTATCATAAGTAACCTCCATTTTGGAAAGGAGAAGTGTGCGACAGGGGGTCCCCCGACTCAACCAACATCCATCTCACCATTTCAAATATGGATGTTGAACATATGGTAGTCCCACCACCACCAACAAATTCATCATCCATGCCTTAAAATCACTAAACATTATTTTATTTTTGAATCACGTATTTTTCTTTTTCCTTTTTTACATTACGCTCATCATGGTATAGATTGTCAACCCGTAAAATTTTTGGAATCAAAATGCATCATTAAGATGAATTTTGGAGAGAGGACTCATGTAAATAATTGAGTTGGCCGACTCATAAAAACCTTGTCCTTTAGGAAATGGGTAGATAAAAAGTATAAGATGCCCATTCTGTTTTTTTGTTAGTGAAGGACCATAAAGTTTTTTATAGGGCATTGTGCAATGTAATGGTAGAATTAGGAGACCTTTGGCACTAGACCTAACTCAAGAGCTACATTTCCATCAATTTTAGTTAAAATCGCAACAAGAGAGGTTCATTACTTAATTAAGTATGGCTCACTTAGGCAGCAAATTAGTTTAGAAGAATCAAACCCACTTTACATTAAGTTATGGAAATAGATATGATGACTTTAATGACCTTAATCTATGATCAATAAAAGAAACCCTCAAGCCCAGGAGGGAAATGCCCCTTGTTCAAGTATAAAATATTTCCCTTTTTCTTGGGTAGGTTAGTTGGATTAGAACCTTGGACAAAATGGTAATATATTTATCCCCTTTGACTTTTTAATGCTTAATTATTCAGTCACACCCAATGTACAGAATTCTTAGTATAATTTCTTATTATTTTGCTTTTCACGAGTATAGCTTGGGAAATTTATTGCATCTGCAAACCATCAACCCCCCTATGGTTTAACTATTTGGAAATATTTTAGTAACAAATTTTAATAAGGTTGTTTTTAAATATGGGTATGCTTCAAATATGTAGTTAGTTAGAAATTATAGTAAAAATTTAAACTAAATATTTTATACTTCTAATTTAATTGTTAAATTTAACTATTCAGAAGTGCAATACGAATGATAAAAACTATTTTTTTTCTGAAGAAACTTTTTATGGTAGTAAACCTTGAAAAAAATTAGTATATTTTAATATTCCGTTGTATTTATTAAAGGACTTATATGGTTATTTAGAAGAAAATTAAGTCATAATGGGTTTTTTATTTAAATTTTAAGTGTTTTTTTTTGCTTGAGCTAAGAATTTAAATTTGAAATATCTTTATTAAAATGAGTTTGTTGAGAAGGAATATTTTTTGAGAAAAATCCTTAGTTTTATATTAGATTAAAAACATATTTAAAATACCATACAACAAATTTGTATAATTAATGTATTTAAGCATGGTAGTTTTAGGAACAAACCCTTGTTAAAAACAATTTTTACTCCTAATATAATTTTTAATTAACCAAATAATTCAATTTTAGATATATTTATTTAAGTAACAAGCATGTCTGATTTGTATATGATTTGGCCGTTAGGGAGCATCGTTCAACAAGGTTCTTTTATTTTAAATAACGGTATTAATCAAATACCAATGACAATGGAGTCATTCCATTTTCTTTGGACAGCCTATTTAAGAAGGGGAAATTTGCCTGGTGCGTCAAGGGACAAAATTCTACATTTACATCCCCAATGGCGTTATGCATCCAAAGGATGCATGTGACGCACCCATCTGATTTTCTTCAAAAGAAGTTCACCATCTGCTTCAAAACGACAGCACCATTCTGCACCCATCTGATTTAGACGCACCCATCTGATTTTCTTCAAAAGAAGTTCACCATCTGCTTCAAAACGACAGCACCATTCTAAAAAACCCTGCCTGCTTTCTTTTGAGAGATCCGTGGTCACCCCCGCCCCCGCTCTCTCTCTCTCTATTTCTTTCTCTGCATCCACCTCTCTCTCTCTCCCTCTGCATTTCTGTGTCCCACGCCGCTTCTCTCTCTCCTGGCTCCAAAGGAAATGGTCACCCCCCTCTCGTCTTCTCTCTCTAAAAGTCTCAATATGGTGCAAAGGATGGTACGGTGCATATTCGTATAATTAATATAGTGTATAGTATGGTGTATAGTTTATTAATGGTGTGCGGTTAATATGGTGCATAGTTAGAATAGTTAGTTTAAAGACTATAGTGTTAGCATAATTAGCATAAATATGGTGCTTTTTTAAAAAATTTATCTATTTTTTTCATTCCGATTTTTTAGCCCAGTCCGCTATATTTATGACATTTTTATATAAAGTAAATTTGCCGATCTGTATTTTTTACCTGATTTGTTCATTTGACTTTTTAATATAAAAAAAATTTATTTCTGATTTTATGGTGAGCCAATATATTGATATTTTCCTATTGGCTAACTATGATACAGAGAGGGCACATGCGTATGAGTTGGCCAACTCATAAAATAACCATGTCCTTTAAGAAGAGAATGGGACAACAAGAGAGATTCTCTAAAGGATATTGGGTTTAGAAAGCAGGTCCAAGAGATTGAGAGAAGGCAAATTGTTTTTTAGGAGGGGACCGCATTTCTACATTTTGTGATCGCTGAGGTATAAAGCAAGTGGTCCATCTAAAAACAATTGAAACTAAAGTCCAAATGTTTTTTTAATAGAATTATTATTTTTAATTTTTAAATTTTTTATATTTTAATATTCATGATCTCCATGTTAGAGATTATGTCCTTAAAAATTAGGTCAAAAAATTCATCTCAAAAATGGGTGCAGTTGGCATATGGATGCATCTGTAGCTGCAGAGGTAAGGTGCACCTTCAAATTTTATCATGGTATATAATTTTGATGTAAAATGTTCTTAGGATTATCTCAAAATCTATTTTTATATCTAATTATAAAATTTTAAATTTCAAAAATGGTTAAAATGAAGTAGATCTATAAACAGATGAAAATCTTGAAAATGGACGGTGTAGATAATATGTTGTAAAATGCACTATTTATGAGACTTAAAATCTTTTTATTTTTTATGGACATACATCTCAATGTCGAGATGATCAATCAAATGGTTTTTCAACATTAAAACTACCTTTTCCGATGGATTTTTGAGATGCATCCGTAGTTCTACATCAAAAGGGTTGCATCCTTATATAAACTTTTTCCTTCAAAAATAGATGTGTAAGAGTTGATTCATTTCTACATGGACTCATAGAAAGCGTGTCCTTGAGAGAAATGGTTTACAAATGGGTAATAATAGTAAAATTTCTAATACTCTTATCCCAAAATACGGCCATCCCACGACTCATCTTTAGTACAGCAGAAAATATCACTCAATTTAACAATTAACGGTCACAAAATAATTAAAGTAGTCAAATCATCCAATTTAATATAAAAATAATTATTTTTTGAGTTTCATTTCATTCATATGCTTATTCCAAAAAATTTGTTCAAAAATACCACATTGCTCCTATTCAATTTTTAGATGCCAAAAAAATAGCGTAATTTTAGTAAATTTGCCCAACTTAAGTGATGTGAATACTTGTGTTCGTTTTTTTTTAGGGTTTCTGAATCTACAGTATGTTTTTCATATTAAAATAGCTTGTTTAGGGTTCTTAAAAAAATCAAAGTTATTTGCGTTATTTGGCACAAGCCGGGGAATGTGGTAGTTCTACCTTGTTTGGATATAAGATCTCGAAACTTTTTTTCATTGAAAACCCGTGTTTAAAGGACCAAACAAACTAATAATTGCACATCTCTTTGTTTAGGATTGATTAGCAATACAATTCATTTTTTCATTGGAATAACGTATTTTGAGTTCCAAGCTTGAACAAGCAATGATATTCACGTCATTTGGCTCGAGACGGCTAAATTATTAAAATTGCCCCTGCATATTCAGACTTCCAAAAACTATATAGAGGCAATTTAGGTTTTTTTGAAGAAACATTTATAGGAGGAATGAGTGAAATGAAACTCATAAAGTGTGCTAAATTGAATGATTTTGAAAGTAATTTATCTATTTAAGTGATATTTTCCCATATTAGCTATGGCCTTAGGGGAAGATATTCAATAAGGAGCAACTCCTTAGTATGAGTAGACAAGTATGTGTTAACAAACAACCTCATGTTTTGACTATCTGAATGAGTTCCCTTCCAATAATCAATAGGAAATGGGGCAAAAAACCAAACAAGGCATATGTACAAGTTATTTAGAAAAACAATTGTTTTTTTCTTTTCTTTTCTTTTTTTTTTTGAAATGTTACGAGAGCTTCGTTAAGATAATGAAAAAAAAAAAAGGAAAAAAACAGGGAGGCACTAGGCCAAAGTCGCAGATAATGTGCATATGTATTGAAATCTCTAAAGATGTAGGCGATTTGTACTTCTCTCCCGCAAAGGCATAAGAGGATGTCACCCATAATGAGACTTGAATTCCAAGGTGTAGAGGTCCGATTCTCTACATCATTTGATCGCGTTAGCTGAATCCCCCTCAATGATCTGCCTTGTATGATATGATACAAGTTTCTGCAAAACCCAAAGTCCATCTTTATTTGGAAATCCCTGTATAGAAAACGAATTGTAGCCCATACTTATTGCTCTATACACTTTAGCTAATAACCGCAAATACTCCTTGAAGGGTATGAGGAAGGGTTTACATAGCCCATACACTTATCTTCATTTTTATGCTTATTGAGGTCCACACCACCAATCTCTAATAAAAATATAACTTTTTTCAAAATATTCCTTGTTTGAAATGTGTTAAAAACTTTGAATTTTTCAATGATATTCAAAAAATTGTGTTTCTTTAGAGAACCGATGTAAATGTGAATTTTATTTATTTTCAACAAAACTTTGTTGAAAAACTTCTTCCTAGTTTTTGTATCTTTGTTTATCGACTTTTCTTGACATTTTCATTGATATGAAATCATCGAATTTTATTTTGATAAGTTTACTAGAAATGGAATTAAATTAATAAGCTTGATTTAATAAAAACTCATCAAAAGTTTCACCAAAGTATCCCAAAAAAACAAAACTCACTAAAAAAGGGTATTACAACAATAACAATTGCCAACATATTCCAAGAAAAAATTAGCCATATTTTGCCAAAATATTCCAAGAAAAAATTAGCCATATTTTGCCAACATATTCCAAGAAAAAAATTAGCCATTTTTCCCAACATATTGCAAGAAAAAATTATTCTTCTAAAATAGCCATTTTTGCTAAAAAAATATTTTAGATAAAAGAAGGAGCAATCCAACGAACAATCTCCTTTCTAAATAAGTGCACAATTTCAAAGAGAAATATAGAGGGATTCGGTCATTATTTATAGATTTAGGTGGCTTGGAATTAGAGGTAAGGTTCGAATATTTAGGTTTTGCCTCCACATTTTGCTTGGTATAAGCAAGCATTTTTTTTTATTACTTACTATGTATATTATACCAAATAAAATTATCGCATGCAGGGGCCAGTTTCTATGAGGCCAAGCCCTCATATGTAAAAATGCGGGCTTATTAATAAATCTATTTTTTAGATGGATTTTTGGACTTGATTTTTAAGGACATATAATCTCTAACATGGAGATCATGAATATGAAAAAGTAAATAAATTTTAAAAACTATAAATAATAAATCTAGTAAAAAAATATGTGGACCATTATATATTTGCCTTAACTTTTTGCTTCTGATTTTTTGGACCAAAATCGATTTATTGTCAAAAAATTTTATTTGTTGATATAATGTTATTTCCCAACTTATTAACTACTCTTATCGGATCATGTTGAATATGGTTCAAACCAGCGTTTTAAAAACCGCCGAGTCGAACCGGACTCGCCCGGTTCGACTCGGAATTCGCGAAAAGGGACCGGATCGGTTGAAAAATCGGAAATCGTCCGGTTCTAGAGAGAACCAGACGATTCCACACAGTGACTCGCCGATTCACTGTACGGAATCGGCGAGTCCGAACAGTGAATCGGCGAGTCCGTACGGTTTTTTTTTTTTTTTTTTTTTTTTTTTTTTTTTTTTTTTTTTTTTTGTTGTAATCCATGATAGATTTTTTTGTAATACTTGATCGATTTTTTTGTAATCCATGATCGAATTTTTTGGTTTTTTGTAACCCATAATAGAATTTTTTGTAATCCATGATCGAAATGTTTGTTTCTTTTCTTGTAATCCATGATCGCTTTTTTTGTTTTTTTTTTTTTTTTTTGTAACCCATGATAGAATTTTTTGTAATCCATGATCGAATGTTTTGTAATACATGATCGAAATGTTTGTTTTTTTTTGTAATCCATGATCAAAATGTTTGTTTTTTTTTTTGTAATCCATGATTGAATTTTTTGTTTTTTGCTTTTTTTGTAACCCATGATAGAGTTTTTTGTAATCCATGATTGAATTTTTTGTAATCCATGATCGAACTGTTTTTTTCTTTTTTTGTAATCCACGATTGAATTTTTTGTTTTTTTTTGTTTGTTTTTTTTTGTAATCCATGATCGAATTTTATGTAATCCATGATCGAATTTTATGTAATCCATGATCGAATTTTATGTAATTCATGATTGAATTTTTTGAAAATTTGTGATTTTTTTTTTTTAATCCATGATCGAATTTTTTTTTGTAATCCATGATAGAATTTTTTGAAAATTTGTGATTTTTTTTTTAATCCATGATCGATTTTTTTGAAAATTTGTTATTTTTTTTTTTAATCCATATTATTCAAAGAGAAAATGAGAGAGATGATGATTCTGAGGCCACCCTATCCCAGCCATATTATTCACATATCGAGTCCCTACAACAACAGTGTAGGGATGAGCACGAAATACTGTAAATTAAATGATGAATAGCGGTTCATGCAGGGAAAGAACATATCAATATTCGCATATTCATTCAAAAACATGAAAATTCTTAATGGAGTGCCCTCATTTTTTATTGAATTCCTAAAAAACAATATTTATAATGAATTTTAATAATTTTTTCGAATTTTTTTTAAGCTTTATTCTGACCGATTCACCGGATTTCCGATCCGGATCGCCGATTCGCCGATCCGGATCGGTTTTTTGGAAACCCTATCCGGGTCACATATCCGTTTTTTAAACCATTGGTTCAAACTATTAAGCCTTCATTTGTTGGTTTAGGTGTTCCACCAAGTCATATATGCATAGCCATTTATCGGCACTATAATTACTTGTCACGATCCCACTCTCTACCGTTCCCGTCGAACCCAAAAAAAATTAGGCTCGAGCCCCCAAAAGACAATAAAACATAAAATCGTGACCACAGGTAGCAAGTGTCACTAAGGTTAAATGCTCTCACCATCTTACCCAGGGCCTCACAGAGAGCCTTTGCCACTAGCCAACAAACATGCACCTCGTACCTATGCATTATCCCCCACCACCTTTGCCTCCATTTACAAGCACTGAAGGCTAAAGGCGAAGCTCCCTCGTCAAGGTTGTTGGTGAAAGAACCGAATTAGCTTAGATCGTTGAAGTACATATATGACTTGTTGGTCCTTTATTACTTGTCCCATCACTAATGAAGTTCGCCTACGCCAGTTAGCTTATACGCATGACACCTTTTTTGTCCTTTTATTATAAATTAAAATATATATATAGTATATACATATTTAGTATAATTTTTTGAGCGTATCTGGTTTTTTCATGTCAAAACGAAAATTTAAAATAAATACGATTTTATTTCTTTTTTTTGTTATTGAACAACCGAATTCAAAGTATTTTCGGTTGAACAATCGAAAATACACCAATTTCGATTCTTCAAGAACCGAAAAATATTTTCTCAGTATATTCTCTCTCTACATTACATAGATAAAAATGATTTCTTTTTTAAAACTCTCTCTCCCCCTATATTATAGGGGTAAAAATGAATTTTTTTTTTTTTAAACTCTCTCTCCCCTTCACCCAACTATCTGTTTTTGGATAAGTTCATAATATCTGAGATTTCTCTAAAATTTAGGGGCTCAAACTAGTGTTCATCCTTTATTTTATCGAATAACCATGACTTCAAAGAGGTAGATAAAGAATACACCACAAAATTTCTCCTAATCTTCTAATTTCATAATCCCTAAAATTTTCGTAAATTTAGGGGTTCAAACTAGTTGTTTTCGTTTGATTTTATCGGATAACTATAGCTTCAGAGAGGTAGAGAAAATACGCTGCAGTGAGAACAACCGAAAAATGGTAAAGTCATATTTTTTAAAAAAATTTGTTGACATGAAAAAAATGGACACATTGGTAATAACGAAAATTATTCGATAGAGCCGTAATAACGGAAACTATAACAGATATGTATGTAATTTTCCCCAAAAAAAATGCCAACTGTTTTAAAAGATGTGCATGTACTCTTTCAATAGTAAACTTGGAAGGAAATTTATCAAACTACACCTAAAATATCACGTATTTTAGAACATAATTATTTGTTCTTGGATGATATTTTTGACATTAAATCAAAAGAAATGAGTGAGACGTTGAATAGCTCACCTCTTACGTACATTTTGATAATTGTTTCTTGATTGTATGAGTTTGTGTATTATAGTAATTGTTCAAATATGATACAACTGATCTACATAACGTTTGCAACAAGGTAAGTCAAAGAACATTCAGAAAGTTATAGATTAATAAGACTCCAAGTTTGGAGTATGAAACAAAATGAATAGTACGTTCTTCAGGACCGATTGGCATCTCTTTTGCATGCTTAACTTGGAATCACATGCTTTCAATATGATACTAGTGTGGAATAATATACTTCTATTGTAATAAGTCTGGTTATTCTCTTTTTTTTTTTGTTATAAAGGACTTTCAAGCAACTCTCTGCAATTTAAAATCTATTTTCCCAAACAAAAAACTTTTCGAAATAGATTTTTGTGTGGTACATTCGAAGAAAAAATATGTTGAGATATTGGAGTAGATTGAAGAGGCATATTAAACTAAACAATTCTTTGTTAATATATTATGTTGATTATGTTGTGGAATTTTTATTATGATTATGTGGTGTACTTAAGTTAATATATTATCTTGATCATGTTATGGAATTTTTATTATAATTATGTGGTGTACGTATTGTAGGGGTCATGTGGTCATTTAAAGGGACCAGGTAAAACTATGATTATATAGGAAACTTGAGTGAAGTACGGTCCAAAAGTACCAAAGAATTATGAAATTGAATATGATTTCTATCAAAATAATTTAGAAATACTTAATTTTATCATAAATAATTTTTAAAATATTAAAATAATTTTTTATGAGTCTCTAGATATTTTATTTCATCAAAATGTATTTTTAAATAAGCTTAAACTACATTTTCAAGTATTTAACTATCCAGAGAGAAAAATAAAACACTACATATTTTTTAAATTCATTTTATTTAAAATTACACATACATATTGGGCCCATTATTCTTCATGGGCCACCTTTAGATATCATATGGGGAGGTGTGGTTTGCACTCCCCACTTATAGCACCCTCTTTTTAGTTTTGATAGGCTCTTTCTAGTTTTGATGGCATGCATGAAGGGCTATTCATTCAATTGAAATGAAATAGGAAGTTTTTGAAATAAGAGGCTATTTTTGTTTTCAAAAGAAGCATGTCGAGAGATTTAATGAAAATGAAAAGAAAGTGTGTAATATTTTCTCTACATTATATATTTATGGATTAGGTTAAGGAAATCGAAAGATAGGTTTCTAACACCTTCTATTAGATTATGATGATTGATCTATCTTTAGATATCTCCTAAAGAAGATCCCTTAGATCTGAACACCACAAACTGATTTTTAAAAAAGTGTGATAGAGAGTGGGACAATCAAATTCTGATAAGAGGTCAGATCTACATAGAATGAGCAGATCTGCTCTCAAATCAGTGGCAGAGCCAGCATTGATTCGAAATACAAAATTATATGTAAAAAAGAATAAAAATAATTTAATTCTAATAAAATATAAAAAAATAAGAAGAAAAACAAGAAAGAGTAAAAACGTACCAAATCGGGCAAGTTGGCCCGGGACTCCCAAGGCCTCGCCTGTATCAAGACCGACTGAGTTTATGTCATGCGTCCTCTTTGTCTCTCTTTAAGTTTTTTACCAGGCCTTGGCTTGGTTGGATGGATTTCTTTGATCTAAGGGTTGCAAGTGGCCTAAAGCTAGGATTTTCCTCAGTATATGTTTTTAGGTCTCATAATCTCTAAGCTTTCTCTACGCACAAGAGCTAATTAGGTCTAAAGGGTCTTTAGAGTCTCTAGAGTCTAAACAGTCACTCTCCCTTCAAGAAGTTTCGAAAATGACATTTTATAAGCTAAAAATCGTAGGTAACATACCCTAATCAGAAGATTTCTCTGCTTGGACTATCGTTTTGGTGGTCCAAGGCTTGGGCGACACTGGGAGCGTCACCCAGACCAAAATGGTCGAAGTTAGTTGAACTTGAACAAAACTAATCCGAGAAGTGTTGGCATGCAAAAACTGTCAATTTGGGGCAATCGGGTCTTGGCGACACTGGGAGCGTGTTCTAAGGACATCTACAGGCTCATATGATGCTACCTGCCAAAATTTGGTCAAACGAGAACTTTTGCTATTTTTAATGATTTTTTGCTAAAATAGAGTATTATGCAAGATTCTGGATCACATGGCACGCAGTATGAACTATGGTGGTTAACGATATAGGGGTTTACTAGGTTAATGTGGTCTTAAAGGTTCAGGAATATCACAGAATTCACCGGTTTTGAAAATGGGGTATCTACAATCTATCTTTTATTATGACTAAGATCTCTCATCCCAGGTCACATTTCAAATAGTTAGATGGGATCTCCATAAAGATGGTAAACCCCAAAAACCTTAACCCTAACTAACAAATCTAAAGATCTTTTCCCTAACACCGTACACCACAAGACACATATGTCTCACACCACCCTCTCTCATCTCTCTCTTTATTTATCTCTCCCTATCTCTTAAACTCTTTAACCTAAACAAAACAAGGGGCACACCCCAACCAGAGAGATCAATAAGGGCATGCCCCAAGGGGTACACCCAAACTAGAGAGATCAATACGGGCATGCCCCAATCATAGAGATATGGAGTTATTGTCCCACATGCTCTCATCCTTGAAGGATTTCTAGCCAAAACTCATCTAAGAAAAACTTTGATCTTGTGCTATCAATGGAGGAGATCCGGTGTGGGGTGTATGCTCTCGTCCTTGAAGGATTTCTAGCCAAAACTCAGCTAAGAACAACTTTGATTTTGTGTTATCAGTGGACGAGATCTGGTGTGAGGTTAACGAGTTCTTTAGAAGTAACCTGAGGCAAGGTATGTGGTATTGTCATTCAAAGTCATACCTAATTTTTCATAATTATGTGTTATATGAGTTTTTGCTTTGATGGCAAACAAATAAGAGTCTTTGACATTCTTTGTATTTTATTAATTCCGATTGCATTTGGACATTTGTAAATGGTTCGGGTAGTAAAAATAACGAAAAGAAAGAAAAATTTTAATCATTCTACACTTTTCCGGGTCACATAGTCTTTTTTTCATTGGTACCAGAGTTAAATCTTTTGTTGTCTTTTTCTCTTTTTTTTTTTTTTTCTTTTTTTTTTTCTTTTTTTTGTGAGTTTCAATCAAAAACTTGATAGGACGCATTCTGCAGATTAAGGTTTTTGTGCCGTTTTGATGCATGAACCAGAGGATGAAGAGTTTTTCTTAGGCATATGTGTTTTTTTAGAGTAGTATCTCTATATAAAATTTCAATAATTGAGAGTTATGGACTTTTGAGAGTAGTATCTCCATGTAAAATTTCAAGGGGACATCATGGAATTGAGAGGTATGGACTCATCATTGAGATGTACTAGTTCTGATCGGTAAAATCTAATAACTATACAATACCGCCCATAAAGGTTTCACCAAGAAAATATAGGGAAATATCTGATTGCATTTCACCCAAATTGAGTCTACTTCAAATAAAAAATAATTTCATAGGGAAACCCTTTGTAGTTTAAAAGATATAATTATTTTATTGAATAGGGAAACCCCTTGTGGTTTGAAAGATATAATTATTTTATTGAATGGTGCTCAAAATTTGTTTTTGCAACGAAGATTGTTGATATAATTATTTTAGTGAAGGGTGCACAAAAACTATTTTATACAACGAAGACTGTTTTTATGACGTGAATGTCATTATTTTGTGTCTCTTCTTAGACGTGAATGTCATTACTTTGTGTCCCTTCTTAACAAAATGATTTGAGGTCCACACTAAGTTTATATATTACCATTGTGATTCTAGTTTTTAATAAAAAATATTTGACAAATTAAGAGAAGAGGTATTTTATTAGAGACTAGTCATCCTGAATTTCTGCAGTCTGATATATATATTTTACTATGATGTGGATATATCTAATTTTTCATGCACCAATATATTTGCTTCTATTTTGGGTCTACTTTTAAACAAAAAAAGATTTGAAAAGGAAACCGATATGGCTACAGAGAAAAGGTAATTTTACTAAAACAATGTCCTTTTTGGAATTGTGCATATAAAAGGAATTTTGGTTTTTTTCGTTTTGGACAATGGAGTGATATATATATAGAGACTTGGTGGTAAAGTTGATACTTGAAATGAGTCCTTTGAAGAATTAGATACTTTCATTAGTACAAATGATGACCAAATGTATGTGCACTTCCAAGATAATAAAGTTTTTAGTACAAATGATGACCAAATATATGTGTACTTGGCGTCAAGCAAGAACAAGGATCAAGAAAGACCGGTACCACATTGAATGGCTTGAAGTATGGAATCTATCTCACATAACCTGGTTAGGTATTATAGGAAAGAGGATTTCAATAACTTATATATATTTTTAAGTCATCTCAATTTCATATTTTCATACCTTGCCTTTAGGTAATATGGGAAAGAGGATTTCAGTAACCTATATATTTTTTTAGGTCATTGAATTTTATACTTTCATCTCTTGCCTTTTGGCAATATAGGAAAGAGTATTTCAATAACTTATTTTTTTAAGGTCATTTTGAAATTTATACTTTGATACTTGCATCAGGTTATCTCCAAAACTCACACTCCACAACGCGTTTCCCCCTTTTTGACGAATAAGAGATTCTATAAAATGACAAGCAATCGAGAATAGCAAATTCCATTTTTGAAACCATTTATATATATTTTTAAATGATAAGCAGCTATCCGACGGCCTAGATGTATGTTCGTACCCAGTAATTTTTTAATAACTAGAGAATAATTGATTGCCATTTTTGTTTTCCTTTCTCGAGCAATGGGAGTGTAAGCAAGGAGGTAGTAGCCCTGTCTGAAGAGGGCAATGAAGGGAGTGTAAGCAAGGAGGTAGTAGCCCTGTCTGAAGAGGGCTTTAGAACCTAAAAGCTCTTGTTTAAGAGATGGATCTGGATTTTCTAAGTCTTGTTTGAGAGGTGGATGGGTTTGCTAAGTCTTGTTTGAGTTTGCTAAGTCTTACACTATGGCAACGGGCGCTTTGATGCGCTAGCAGTGGTATCAATGTAAAAGCACTTTGAAGAGTAAGGTCAAACTATGGCTGGGTGAAAAAAACAGTAAAATAGAGAGATCTGATAAAGAAAAAAAAACATGAAAATAGAGAAATCTGATATAAAAAAAAAAAAGGCACTTTGAAGAGTAAGGTCAAACTATGGCTGGGTGAAAAAAACAGTAAAATAGAGAGATCTGATAAAGAAAAAAAAACATGAAAATAGAGAAATCTGATATAAAAAAAAAAAAGGGAAATAGAGAGATATGATAAAGACTAAGTCAAGATATAGAGAAAATGAATATTAGGGTGAAGATATTTCATACATTCCTCTTTTAGATTAAACATTATAATTAAAATGAATATCCCCTCAATTTTCAATACTCTATTCCCATTAAATATTGTGTAAAATATTATCTTTATGCAAATTAATTTCAATTAATCTTTTATACTTTCTTATTTGAAATCAATCAAAATTTCTATGGAACACTCTCCAAAAATTTTAAACAAAAGTGTATTACTAGAATAGGAAAAAGAGTGTAAAATATCATCTTGCAAATTAATTTCAAATAATCTTTTACATTTTCGTATTTGAAATCAATTAAAATCTTTACCGAACTCCTTCCAAAAACTTCAAATGAAGGTGCATGACTTCTTTCCAAAGACTTCAAATGAAGGTGCATGACTTCTTTCACAAACCACTAGAATAGGAAAAAGAGGGGGAAGTGGAGCGTCCTACTCATGTGAGATCCTTGTGGGCCCACTTCCCCACTGGTGGGTCCAAAATGATCCCAATAGGGCCCAAGCTTTAATTTATATTTTAAAACATTAAAATGAATTTTACAAAACCATTAGTATTTTAGCTTCTTCTCTTATTAAAATAAATTTAAAAAATTGATTTCCCTATTTAAAAATTATTTTCAATAAAATAAAATATCAAGAGATGTCTAAAATTTCATTTTAAATTATCTAAAATATAATTGAATATATTCAAGAATATTTGTTGGAAATTGGATCCAGATAATTAGGAATATAACAAATATACTGAAGATTTCATCCTTTCTAGAAATTGTATTCTCACTTCATCTTTTTAAACTGGCCCAATATTTTTCATAACCCACAACCCTTCACAGGGAATTCATGATTAGACTATCAAAGTCAACCAATAATGGTAGGAGACACAATCATATTGTATGAATTACAGGTTCCTCCGTGATGACAAGTCTAGACCCCATTCTAGCTCTATGCTCCATGGGTCCCTCCAAACCATGTCCAGTGTTGCAGAGAGTCATATCTTTGGCATATGTACACAACACACCCTTATCCAAAAGGCCGCTTTCTAGACAGTTATCTAGTGTACATACCGTTTGATGGAAAAGATGAGGATTTTGGCCATTTTCCTCTCCGGCCAACTATTACACTCAGGGGGCATACCATGTTCTATGACCAACTATCCTAAGCACAACTCCGACCTCATCAATGGAATCAAAACTCTTAAGCACAACTCCGACCTCATCAATGGAATCAAAACTCTTATCGATTGTGCTAAAAATTGCCCCATGCTATAGGTTTTAGGCATCACCTTGAGCTATAAACAATCAAAGCTCAAGTAAATATCAGCATTAGTAATGCCTCACAGTCCAATGTAGACCACGCTCCTACTGAAGCCAACATTTCACTGCAATAATTTTAGTACATACTCTCATAAGGCATTTAAATGACCACATAACCCCAACATTGTCCTAAATAATATTAATATATGCTGTCAACCTTTATATTTAAGTAAATAGCAAGGATGGCTTGAATCACAATGTCACATATTAGCTCTTAAGCGTCGGATCTTCATCTGATTGCTCAAAGTATTTTATTTTAAATTTTTATTCTATAAATCATTTTACAAAAAAATTTGAAGAAAGCATATGTCTTACAAGCACATGATAAAAATAACAAAATATACTTCCTGTTTATGAAAATTTAATAGAACACGTCTAATACTTTTAGTGGCATTTTGATCATTTATTTCATGAGGATTTTTTTTTTTTTTTTTTTGCTAGATGCGCCCCAATAAGAACATGAGGTGCCTAAAATTTTACTCAAAAAAATTTTGTAAATAAAAATCACAGATTAGATGGTGTGAAATTTTGAGTCACATGAGCAATACCGTACATTCAAGTCAAACAGTTGAGCAGTGAGGTCACATAGAAAGCTTTACCTTTTTCTCATATCTCAAGGTTTTACTTATATTTCAAACTTATTAACGATTTTTGGGATCTATCAGGCTGAATAAAAAAGCAGTTTTTACAAGTAAAGGTATAGTTTATATGAGGAAAAAAAAATTTATATAAGGTTGTAACCTTAAACCGTAGAATTAAGGTGCATCTCAAAAATCTATTGGAAGAGGCTATTTTGATGTAAGGAGACCATTTAATTGATCATCTCGACATCAAGATGTATGGATATGAAAAGACTAAAAAAAAAAAGATTTCGAGTTACCCTATATATTATCAAGGGAAAAACTGAAGCTTTAAACAATCAAATTCGAGCCTACCGCACAAATTTCACTAGAAGTGATTGTTTTGATGCCCAAATATCCTCAAATTCATCATCTCTACATCAAGATGCATGGACATGAGAATAAAATGGATTTCAAGTTTTGAAAATAATGTATTTTGTAAGACACTTTTTTTAGAGCCTAGACTCTATACAAAGCGCACCCAATTATCAATGCTAAGTGGTTTACCACGCCAACTTTAAGGTTCACATGCATTGTTGCTAGAATCACATGGGTGCTTCAATTATTATTATTTTTTTCATTTCATTCTGAAATTTTCATACTCCTATTACATTTTCATCGTACTTTCATATTTCCAATGGTTCTAGTAAATGAATGCTTCGTTAAAAACTACATTATGTCTCTGTAATACAAGTATTCGCTTGAGTCACCACTTGCTGAAAAATCCAACATCTTGTCGGTTGGATTTGATGGTGAGCCAGGCTTTCGAAAAATGTCGGGCGACACCTCAAAAATCAGCCTACAAATATTATTTTGGTACCAGTAAGCTTTCGAATTGATCATATCGACTTCAACGATTATGAATGTGAAAAATAGATTTCAAGTTTTAATGCATTTTGTTGCATATTCTTATCGACCTCAACGATTATGAATGTGAAAAATAGATTTCAAGTTTTAATGCATTTTGTTGCATATTCTTAATGCTTCTCTGAAGTATTAATTTTCATGCAAAGTGTTCGTCAACCTAGCCAGACTGAATCGGAACCATCCGGGTTACCCAGAATTGGCCCTGGCCAGTCCAGATTTAGCCAGTTTTTTGTAGACAAGTTCCAAGATGTTAAAAAAAATTCTAAAACAATTATTAATAAATCTAAAAAAACAAGAAACTTACATTTAATGTTTTCTATCATTTTAGCAAAGATTGAAAAAGTATTTGGGCCATGAATACTAACTTTTACATTTTTTTCTTTTTTGGGTTATTTCAATGTACCCCAAGATTATTTAAAAAATACCCCCTTCACAAATTGCTTTTTTCAAAATCTATTTTTTCACTACTTGTTAAGTTTATTTAGATGTGCTTTGTTTAAGCTTACTCTAAATATAATTTTTATATTTTCTAGACTTATTTGTTATTTTAAATTTTTACTCATTTTTGGCTGAGCCAAGACCTGCCCAGTTATTTTGAATTACCAAAACCCATTCTGGGTTATTCGGATCGGCCCATATCCGGAGTCTAAGTCCAGTTCGTGTAATCGAACCTTTTTTAAGCAAATCATAAATCTACTTGATCTAGAGCATTTTTTTAAACCTTTTAATTTTATAACTAGAGATGAATATATTTTTAAGACATCGTATAGGTATTTTAGGGAAAAAAAAATATTTTTTAATAAAATTTTCATATGTCGCCCTATTTTAATATAGGGATTGTATACAAAGAGAGCATTTACTTTTTAATATAAGGATGTCATATTTTAATACTGCTTCATAAAACACAAAGAACTCAATACAATTAGCACCATGATCGATTACATGGTTAAGCATAGCATAAGCCTGTCTCTATCAGCCATAGAAGCACAAATTTCTCTCATCCTCTGAAAAACAATCAATAAGTGGGAATCAAAACAATCAATGATGGGAAAATAAGAAGAAAAAACCCAAATAGGAATCTTATTGAAATTTGAAACTAAGGTTCCCAGTTCTTTTTCGTCGAGGAAGCCCAAACCGATCTAGAAATCATCGTCATCATCATCCAATTTGTATTCCTTGAGGACTTCTGCACAAACTGGAAGTGGATCTTTCTTCAAAAAGGCAAGAGGATTTGCAAAACGCTTATCTGAGATGATTCCGTTGTTGGTTGTTAGGAGGATTCTTGCTCGGTTTCTTCCATGGAAGATCTCGTTGCAGTTGGGGTCGGTGCTGTTAATGGCCATCACTTCACAGATTTCATTCTCGTGGTCGCCTTCGACTGGGATTTGGTAGGTTCCGGTCCTGTCTGTTACACCTTCGATGCTGTAGATGAGGTGCCCACCTTCCCGATCCTTGCATTCAACCCTCACTCTAGCCTCTGCAAAACCGAAAAAACTGTTTAAATTAAGGAGAACATTTATGTAAGGTCGTCGTAATTGTAGAATTAAAGTGTACCTCGAAAACAAAAAAAATTCCTGTTATTTTGAATTTGAAAAGCAGTCAAAATTGATAATGTTGACGTTGAGTCGTATGGATAAAAAAACAATCAATTAATTTAAAAAAATATATATTTTACAGCAAATTATTTGAACCGTCTATTCTCAAGATTTTAATACGTCGAACAAAATTAAATTCGAACAAAATTAAATTACCTGGTACGTATTCTGTAACCCTAGTTTCAAACCCAGCTCGGCAATTGTCACAATAAACCTTGCCTTCCACGAAGAAGTAGGAGGAGTCCGCATGGCTCACCCCCAAAAGGCATGAAACGAAGCAGAATACCAAAATAGCTCCACACTTTGCCATGTTTCTCTCTCTAATAACCAGAGAAGATGTTTCTCTCTCTAATAACCAGAGACAAAGAAAGAGAGGGTGAGAGGCCTTTATAGGAAGGGGGGTACAGTTATTTCGGTTGAGGAGAGAGGAGTTCCATATTTTTAGCCTTTTTGAATAAGTGATAGGAGAGAAATGGGACATGTAAGAAAATCCGGGTTTTTAGAATTTTAGAGAGAGTGAGAGAGGGGGGGTGGGGGGGGGGGGGAGATTTGTGTTTTTTAGAGAGAGAGAGAGAAGGAAGGAGATTGTTGGGTTTGACGAGTTCTTCTTGTCTGGTACTAGGAAACGTAAAAACCTCTCCTTCTCTCTCTCTCTTTCCCGTTTTTAGCCATATATGAAAAACCCACAAATCCTATTTTCTCTCTTAGCCGTTTGTAGCTACAAATAGAGCCTACAAACCAGCAATCAAAAACCCATAAAGAGATATGGAAAACAGTAATGAAAAATCCGCAAAGAGAAAGGAAAACCCTTATTTTGGTGTCCGTCTAGAACTCATTTTCAGAGAGAGAAACAGAGACAGAGACAGAGACTCTGGACGATAGAAGGCGTACCCTTCCCACCTGTCACAATAGCGCACAGGGGATAAAAACTTGTAGAGAGAGAAAGTGAAGAACAGCTCATTTTCGCACCCCGACGAAACCACCATTCCTTACCTCGACTAAATAGGTGCAGGAGAGAGAGAACAACAGGGTTGGAGAGAGAGAGAGAGGAGCAGGGTGTGGAGAGAATATGAAAGGACCAAAAAGCCTTTTTTATAAGAAAGGAAAACTATATACTCCGCTCTTCTGTATTTGAAATAGGAAAAGTTTATATACACCTCAACTTCTAAACCATCAAATTAGAGTCCACTTTATAAATTTTATTAAAAGCGGCTGTTTTGATGCTCAAATATACTCGAATTGATCATCTCACCATAAAGTTGAATGGACATAACAAAAAAAATAAATTTCAAGTTTTAAAAATAGTGCATGTTGGAATGTATTTTTTGACCATCAATTTTCAAGATTTTTAAGTTTTCATAAATTTGCTCGATCTACATTATTTTTTAAGCTATAAATTTTCTAATTAAAGGTGAAAATATATTTAAATCTATCACAAATTTCTAATATTGAAACCATATTTCTTGACGTTATTTGAAAGCAGGCTTTACTTTGATTGTTTAGAGCCTCAGCCCTATACAAACGGCACTCACTTAAAATACACGAGATCATTTTACATCGGGTGTGGTTTCTACAAGGTTGCAACCTTAAACAATCCATTTAAGACGCACCTCAATTTTATGATAACATGTAATTTTGGTGTTAAAAATTCTAGAGAAATTATCCCGTCCCCCACCTATGTGTATAGGACTTTAAAGTATAACCATTAAATTTGGTACGGATCTATAAAAAAAGTCAAGTATCATATCCATATGATAACTTTTCTTGATATTCACGTCAACTTTAATGGTGATTCTTTCGTGTCCTACTCGTATGAATGGGGGAAGATCCTATAAGATCATTATTCAAAATTCTAATGATAATTTAAAAATCTATTTTCACATGTAACCATAAATTTTTAAATTCCAAAAATGGTTAAAATCAAGTAAATCAATAAATATATGAAAATCTTAAAAATGGACGGTCTAATGTGTTGCAAGATACACTATTTATGGGACTCAAAATCTTTTTTTTTTTAATATTCATAAATGTCGATGTCGAGATGATCAATTAGAAGATTTTTCAACATTAAAATAACTTTTTTCGATAGATTTAGTTCACCTTTAATTCTACAATTTAAAGTTCCAAACTTATATAAACTTTTTCCCTCCCATTTTATTTAGGAAAAATTATAGCAAAATGTACAGAAGGAATGACCAATATATCAAACAACTTACCCAGTTTTTAACAAGGAATAACTAATATACCCTTCTATTTCTTAGGGTTAGCCTCGTGGCACATGGCACCCATGTCAAAAATGTTACATTTCCTATCATATAAATAAGAAAAATGCTGAGTTTAGCCCACTAGCTCATATGAACATATGAGTTCATATAAGCTTAATGGTTCAAATTGAATCTGGACCGATCTGATGGTCACGACCTCATTTCGTATTTTAATATTAAATTTTTTTTTTATAAATCCAAATAAGTTAAAATTTTAAGCTTGTGTTCTTCAAAAATAGGATAATTTAATAAAAATATTAAAAAAAATAATTTATAAAAATTAAATAGACCAAAATACCCTTGAAATGTTTTGAGGGTATTTTGGTCAATCTATTTTTTGCATATTATTTTTCAAATATTATTATTAAATGTGTCTTGATGAGAATAATGAACGCCTAAAATTTCAAGTTATTTAGATTTATATAAAAAATTTAAAATTTAAAAACAAAATGAAATTGTGACGATCAGATCAGCTCAGATTCAATATGGATCGTTTGGCTCATATGTTCAAATAAGCTAATAGGCTAATCCTAAAATTTTTCTTCAAATAAGCTAATAGGCTAATCCTAAAAATTTTCTGTAAATAATATAAAGCATATGCAATGTGGGTGTTGGATGTGGGGTCACATTAATTAAAAACTATCATTCAATAATAAGCAAAATGCTCCTTATTATTCTTATTGTTTTAATAGTAACAAAATGCTTGATTAGATTGTGATATACATTTTTTTGTTCTTAGTATATTTATTTGCGTCAAATTTATTGTCAAAAAATTTATTTTTATTTGACATATTTTTATTCTTAGTCAATTTATAAAATATCCACATATAAAAGAAAATGGCTCATTATAACTATTAAAAAAAATAATAGACAAAGAAACGAGGACTTGTATAGTACAAGATAATTTTTTTATGGTATTAGAAGGTTAAATCGCTCTTAGAGATCAGATTTGAGATTAGGTTGTCATGGTTTGTTTACCAAAGCTCAAAAAAAACATACATACAGAAAGTTTACATTTTATTGCATTAAAAAAATGAAGAAAAAATTGAAAAATACATTTTATTGCATTAAAAAAATGAAGATAAAATTGAAAATATGAGTTTTGTATGCATCAAGAACCATGTTCGTCAAAATTCCTAACTTTTTCAAGCAAAACAATTAAAAAACAATACTCAAAAAACCCTATAATCAAGATGTATTTTGGCAAAATTGACCAGGAATCTTTGTGTAATCAAACAAATCAACCTAATGATCATTTGAAGAACTACATTTACTTCAAAAGGAACAAAATTTGACACAAAATGGTTTTAAATCGAGGCTAAAATCATCAGTTTGGTTGATTTTTCAAAACTCAGAGAAAAATGGCATGAATTTCCTTACCAAAAATTCATATAAATAAATACGAAGGATAAATCAAGATTTAGTTTGATTTGCTAACTGAAAGTATGGGGATCAAAATGCATACCTCAATTTAATCGAAATTGACCTGATTATCAATCGGGTAGTTCAAAATAGGATCACGGTCACGCTTTTCATGAACAAAGTTTAGAGCAAAATGGACTACTAATATTTGTGTAATCAAACAAATCAACCTAATGATCATGTGAAGAACTAGATTTGCTTCAAATTACACAAAATTTGACAAAATAGTTCTAAATTGTGGCTAAAATCATCAGTTTGGCGGATTTTTTTTATGACACCAAGAAAAATGCCCCAAAATTTGTCACAAAAAATTCAGATAATTTTTCCATTGTTAAATTATGGTTTTATAGCCAATATACTTTAATAACGCGCTAAAAATCTTTGAAAGAAAGCTTCAAAAACTGTGAAAAAAACATCTTTTGAGGAAACCTGTGAACAAAGCCCTCTATTATTAGCGCAATGCACAGACTCGGTGATTTGCTGTAGTGAATCGCCAATCCAAGAAGGGAAAAAAAAATATATGGATTATTCAGATCTTGATATATTCGGGGATCCGAATCGCCATCTTCAAAATCTGATCCAAATCGAGCTATTCTGATTTGGATAGCTGAAATTTAAAACCTTGATAGTCATAAAATAGTCTAATCATCCAATTTAATGTTAAAATAATTATTTTTTGAGTTGTTCAAAACTATCAAAATGCTCATATTCAATTTTTAGAAGACCAACAAAAGGGTAAGTTTAGTAAATTGAACCGACTTAAGTAATGTGAATACTCTTCTTCTTTGATTTTAGGTTTTTGAATAGGAAAAAATTTATATAAAGCCGAGGCTCTAAACAATCAAATTAGAACCCACCTCAAAAATTTCACTAGAAAGGGTTGTTTTTATGCCCAAATATCCTCAAATTGATCATCTCAATATCAAGATGTATGGACATCAGAAAAAAAATGGATTTCAAGTTTTAGAAATAGTGCATCTTGTAACATATTTTTGGACCGTCAATTTTCATGATTTTCAAGTTTTTATAGATCTGCTTGTTCTACACTATTTTTGAAGCTTTAAATTTTATAATTAAAGATGAAAATATATTTTAAGGCTATCATAAAGATTTCCAATATTGAAACAACATTTCTCAATACTATTTGAAGGTAAGATTTATTTTCATTATTTAAGGGGCCTTGGCTCTATACAAATTGCAACCTTTTGAATATGGAACATGTTTTTTATATTAAAATAGGATACCCTTTGTGTGAGTCCATTTAAAAATGAGTCACCTCTTAAAAATCGTTTTTTGAGATGGATTTTTGGACCTAACCTTTTAGGACATGTAATGTTAGAGACCATGAATATGAATAAATAAATAAATTTGACCTAACCTTTTAGGACATGTAATGTTAGAGATCATGAATATGAAAAACTAAATAAATTTGATAATTAAAAATAATAATTCTATAAAGAAAAATTTTGGACCGATAGTTTCAAGAAAAATTGCATAAAACCCCCCGAAATGGACTTTCTAACCAATTTACCCTACTTAACTTTTATTAGCAACTTCTTTCCTAAAAACCATGCTTCCTAGCAAATACCCCTATACAAAAACTTCTTCTTCTTTTATTTTTTTTATGAAAATACCCTTCTCGTATATAACAAATCATTTTCGGATCCCAGGAAACGTCGGACCGTACTTGTACAACTGCTCATTTCAAAACGACGGACTACCATTTTAAAACGCCATATTGCCTCTTCAAAATGTAGTACCGCCACTCCAAAACTCTGGATTGCTTTTTCAAAACACCGGACTACCCATTTCTCCAATAGCATAATCCCCAGACCGCCACAATGAAACACCAGACTGCCCATTCCAATAAACTAATCGTTGGACTGCCTTTTCCGGACCGTCCTCTCTAGCGAAAATGAGTTGTTATGTAAAGGAAGGGTATTTTCGTATAAAAAAAATGAATTTTTTGTATTGGGGGTATTTGCTAGGAAATATGGTTTTTTGGGTACTAAGAAAAGTTAACTTAGGGTAAATTGATTGGAAAGTCCATTTTGAGAAATTTTATGGAATTTTTCCTAGTTTCAATTATTTTTAAATAGACCACTATTTACATCCGTCTTTAAGATAGATGCTTTACACCTCGGGAAACGCAACTACATAAATGTGATCCCCACTGTATGAAACAATTTTCCATTAAAATATCAAGCTTAGGGTTCCTATAATAGAAAAATCAAGGGTATTTGCGTTATTTGGCGCAAGCCGGGGAATATGGTAGTTCTATCTTGTTGGGGTTTAAGATGTCGAAACTTCTTTTCATTGAAAACCCATGTTTTGTGTTCCTAAGTTTAATAAAGAACAGTGATTGTAATTGCTCTTTAAGTAATGGACCAAACAAAATATCAAGGAAAATGATCTCATGGGGGCTGAATCGCATGACTACATATGCGATTCAAAAAGTGTAAAGCATCGATCTTAAAGATGGATGGAAGTAGTTGTTCCATCTAAAAACAATGGAAACTAGCAGTCCACATGTTTTCTTACAAGAATTATTATTTATAGTTTTTAAAATTTATTTATTTTTTATATTTATTTTCTCCATGTTAGAGATTACATGTTCTTAAAAATTAAGTCCAAAAATCCATCTCAAAAATAGATTTATTAATAGGGCTACATTTCTACATAAACGGGCTTGGCCGCGTAGAAACCAAGTCCAAATAGTAATTGCACATCTCTATGTTTAGGGTTAGCAACACAAAACTCATTTTTTTCATTGGAATAATGTATTTTGAGCTCCTGGCTCGAACAAGCAATGATATGAACATCTCTCTGTTTAGGGTTAGCAACACAAAACTTATTTTTTCGTTGGAATAATGTATTTTGAGCTCCTAGCTCGAACAAGCAATGATATTCACATCATTTTGCTAAGGGAAAATATAGAATGAGATTTACCTTTTATACCAGGTGGTAACAATAATATGGACTATTGGATGTAAAATTTGGTGATTATAATTATGATATTGACCGAACTCAAACTTCAAAAGAAATTTTTTCGAACTTTGTGACACATCCATACTATCAAATTTCACATCAAATGGTTATAAGGAATTATGACCACCTTGTATAAAAAGGTAAATGGTCTCATTGTATACAATCTTTTTGGCTTGGGGCACTTTCAAGTATGGCGAAATTATTGTTATTTACAATAGTATGAAATATTATTAATGTTTTTTCAATAACATTAGAATGCCATAAAAACTTAAATCATAGATTCAAAAACAATAATGCTATCCAAAATTGCTCCCGTTTTGCCAAATCATTAGCTTCCCTATAGACATGGTTAAAGGATACCGTCCAGTAATTTGTAATTTCCATGACTTGCATCTACCAAGATCTAAGCTACCAAGGAGGTTTGACACCTTATTACACTAATTTTAATCACATTTAGAGAGTCCACTCAATAATAAAACAATTTCCAATACACTTCTTCCTTAATAGTTTCACCCTTTGCAATAATGGCATTGTTTATGCATGGTTAGCAGTCACATAAGCAAATGGTCCAGCAAAAGCAAAAAAACAATTTCCCCAAAACCATCTCTACAAACACCTTCCACACCAGCCTTCTTAATATTATCCAGAGAATAACCATCAAAATTCAATTCGAAACCACCTCTCATAGGTGGAGTCACACTCACCTTCATTTACATCGTTATTAAGGTTTGCACCACCATAGTTAGCTTTTTCAAAAAAGTCCTTGTTTGAAATGCATTAAAAATTAAAGCTTTTCAAAAATTGTGTTTTTTTATAGGAATGATATAAATGTATATTTTATCTATTTTCAATAAAACTTTTTAAAAAAACTTCTTCCATGTTTTTATTTCTTCATTTTTAGAGTTGTCTTGAATTTTTTATTCTCTTCATTGATATCAAGTCTTTGAACTTTTATTTAATAATTTTATTAGAAGTGGGATCAAATTAATAATTTTGATTTAACAAAAATTCCGTCAAAAGTTTCACCAAAATATCCTAAGAAAACATAATTCACTAAAAGACAATATTACAAACATATTAATTTCCAACATAATCCAAAAATAATATTATTATTCTTCAATATCCATATTTATGAAAAATAGTTTAGAGTAAAGGAAGAGCAATCCGATGAAAAATATTCTTTTAAATAAGTGGACAATTTCAAAGAGGAATAGAAAGTGATTCAGTCATTATTTAAATATTGAGGCAACTAGGAATTAGAGGTAAGGTTCAAATATTTCGGTTTTGCTTCCACATTTTGCTTGGTATAAGAAAGCATTTTACTTTATTACTCTCTATGTAGATTACCAAAAAAAATCATTGTATGTTTTGTATCCTGACAACCAACTAAGAATATGATGTAGTTATGTTGAGTGAAACAAAAATTTGTTAACTGGGTCTATAAATGCGACCAAGTCATGATATAAAAATATTGTTCATATAATTGTTCTGTCTCCTCACAATAACTTCAAATAATAAATTTATTTATTCCAACTCATACATATTAGATTTCTTTCAATTTGTTTTTAAGTCAAGTCCGAAATACTCCTAATTTCTTAGCTTACCAAAGTTTTCGCAACCTATACTTTTGCCTCTAATTTTTTGGACAAAATCGATTTATTGCCAGATTTTTTATTTGATGACGATAATATTATTCCTCGACTTGTTAACTACTCTTATCAGATCATGTTGCAGATGGTTCAATCAACCAAGCCTTGATTTATTGGTGTAGTTTGTTCGGCTAAGTCACATGGGCTTAGCCGATAGGCACGCACCTACCTATGCATCATGCCCCGTCACCGTGGCCTCCATCTAAAATCAGTGAAGGCTCTAGGCACTGCCTCATCAAAGTTTGTGGGCTTAAAGAACCAGCAAATAGCTAGATCGTGAAAGCCCATATATAACTTGTTGGTCTTCTATTACATTAGCCCACACGCATCACACCAGGAAAGGGGTCTAATACTTATTTTTTCCCCTTCTTCCTCTTTTGGTTTTCCATTCATGTGAAAATAAGATAGTTAAAGAAATTATTGTTTAATAAGTATTTTTCTATTGTATTATGTTTATTTTTATTTTTTTGGTGTAAGTTGGGAACTAGCTCAGTCCCAGTTGACTTCCAATCCAGAGCTATGATTCTCAATCTAGATTGTTGAGTTTTGGAATACTGGTGCAAATTAGTACTTTTTTATACACTATAATTTTGAGTAATTAAGATGGGGCTTCGCATTTGGGCCCTAGTGAGCCCTGTCGTAGTTTTTCATATTCCCTTATGCCAGCTTGGAATTCCAATGAGTAGTTAGATACAGTTTCTTAGGGGAGTTTTAGAGCTCATCTTCTCTTCTCCTCATCATTTTTTCCCTTTTCAATTCATGTTAGCTCTTTCACTTGTTTCTGTCCCACTCTCCTCTCGCTCTTTCTTTCGCTTCTCTTCTAACCTATCTTATGTTTCTTACTTTTGGCTGTTGGTTGTGTGTCACCGCCACCTTCCTGTACGTCGCCATGCTCTTCTTGTTATTATCTTGGATGTTGTTTCAGTGTAAGTTCTGCTCAGCTTATTTCTTGGACACCGATCCAACCCCGACATGTGGGATCTCGATTGATGGGAACACGATTATGGGGTGTCCATGGAGAATCTAGGTGGGGGATCAAGGTTTTGTAGGGGATGTCTTTGGAAGTACTTTGTGTAGTTTGGTTGGAGTCTTAGGCACTAGATGTAGTAGAAGCTTTCGAAGTGAGGGTATGGATTGTATTTGAAAGTCTTTTTTACTATTGTATTTACGGAGTTGTGCTCCTTTGTATGATGGAATTACCAGTTAATATTCAAAAAATTATTTTTGGGTGAAATTTAAATTGGGAGTAAATATCTTAAGTAGCCCAGCAGAACCATCACAATAGGGTACTAAATAGCTATTAACTTTGGGGAAAAGTTAATATAGAGCCGAGGCTCTAAACAATCAAATTTGAGCCTACATTAAAAATTTCACTAGAACAGGTTGTTTTGATGTCCAAATATCCTCAAATTGATCATCTTGACATCAAGATGCATGGCCTTAAGAAAAAAATAGATTTAAAGTTTTGAAAATAGTGTATTTTGTAATCCATTTTTGGACCGTCAATTTTCAAGTTTTCATAGATCTATCAATCTACACTATTTTTTAAGATTTAAACTTGATGAAAATATATTTTAAGGCTATCAAAAATATTTTTAATATTGAAACTACATTTTTTAAAAGTATTTGAAGGTAGGCTCTAATTTGATTGTTTAGAGCCTAGGCTATATACAAACCGCACCCTGATCTTTTTGGTGCTTTCATATACCCGCACGTGCTTGCATCTATCTTGCGCTAGAGAGAGAGAGAGAGATGAGCATAGAGAGAGAGAGATGAGAATCCAAAACCTAATTGAGAGAGAGAGAGAGAGAGAGGAGAATCCAAAACCTAATTGAGAGAGAGAGAGAGAGGAGAAAACCTAATTGAGAGAGACAGAGGGGAAATCCAATAATTGCCAGTCATGAGGCCACAAAAAGAGAGAGAGAAAAGGGCGGGGGGGCGGCCATACATGCATGGGGGCCATACTGTATGGGGACACCAAGTATGGGCCCACACATGTCTGATAAAATACCATGCTCCCGCGGGAGTAGAGAATCGTTTAACGATCAGCAAGGAGGGATTTCGACTTTTCCATACACGGACACCTCAGCAGGCCATGTTGCCCTTCCCAACAATACAAATGTGGAATAAATGAAACCGGTGGACCCCACCAAAACTCTTGGAAAACCAATGACTTCTTACTTTTAAACTTATAATAATAATAATCTATAAAAAATAAAATAAATAAATAATAAATAACACCCCTCCTTTCTCCAACACTGGTGGCCTTTTCCACAAAGTGAACACTTTCCTGTCCCACCACCACCATCTATTACCAAATTTTACCCATTTTTTAACAAGGAATGACCAATATGCCCTTCTAATGCCTAGGGCTAGCCACGTTGGTTAAATTTCTAATCACATAATATCTAGCATAAGCAATGTGGGTCTTGGTTGTGAATCAAATTAATAAAAAACTATGCTTCAATAATAAGCAAAATGCTTATTATTATTTTATTGTTTTAGCTTTTAATAGTAACAAAAGTATTGATTAGGTTGTGATATACATTTTTTTTTATTCTTAGTGAATTTATTTTGTATTTAATTTATCATGAAATATTTCTTATTTTTATTTGACATATATTTTTATTCTTAGTCAATTTATAAAAATAAAATAAAAATGACTCATTATATCTACTAAAAAGTAAATACTAGACAAAAAAAAATTAATAAGACTTGCATAGTATATGACAATTTGATTATAGTAGTAGAAGGTCCAACCGTCAGAATTGATATTAGGGTGTCTTGGGTTGTTTGACAAAACTCAAAAAATAAAAAGTTTGTGGAAATTTGAGTTAGGTATTAGTATACCTACACTATATCCCCAAACGCATTTATGGCTTTCTCACACAAAAGATAATGGGAAATGGTTTGATGGGGCTGCAACCCTATCAAAATAAATAACACCTCATCTCATAACTCATCAAAAATTATAATTGAAGCGTTGAAAACTTTTTAAATCGATCATCTTAGCTTAAACGTCATGCTTGTGTAAAAAAAGTACAATTTCAAATTATAAAAATAGAGTATGCTGCAGCAAATCACTTAGACCATCCATTTCGCTCTTAAAATAAATGTTCACATATTCACAAGATCTGTATTGTTTTTTAATTTCAAATTTTATTGTCAATATTTGAAATTAATTTTAGAGCCATCATAAATATTTTCTATGCTGAAAGTGCTTTTCGGATGAGGATTTGATGTGAGGTTTTGTTTTGTTTTTATAAAACCTAGGCCCTATAGAAAATTCGTCCAACGATTATCTATTTAAAAATCTAAATCCCACGATGTAGATTACTCCAACCTACAAACCGACGGTCTAGATAGGACCTACTCATCCATATGCTCATTAGCTCGGCTCGTGAGATCATTCAGCTATGATTAAACGTAAAAACTTAAATATCAAACAAAAAAATATTAAAAAAAGGTCTAAGCTATATGAAAAAAATAAAAATAAAGCATCATCACAAAATTAAATGAAAATTACAGTTTTGGACATCAGAAAACTTTCAAATCGATCATCTCAACCTTGATCGTTACGGTTGTGAAAAAAAAAGAGTACGATTTTAAACCTTAAAAAGAATATGTATCGTAACACATCTTGTACACTGTTTGTTTTCAAGTATTCACAAATCTACAAGATCTATATCATATTTTGAGCTACAAATTTTACAATCGATGGTAGAAATAGATTTTAGAGCCACTATAAGAATGAAGTATTTTCTCGACGAGATTTTAAGGTGAAGCTTATTATTATTATTATTATTATTATTATTATTATTATTATTATTATTATTATTATTATTATGAAAGATACTACAAAACGCCTACAGGTGAAAATAAACAGTGATTTCGCCTACCCTCATCACCGTCCAAAGTTCATCGCATGGTCACGATTGTCTGGTAATGTTTCATTATTCATTTTTTTATTTTTTATTTACAGAAGGACCTAAAATTTGGAGTGTGTGTTTATAAAAAATAGATGAATCCACGAAAAATATCAAAAAAGTATTTTACATGAAAAACTTTTGACCAAAATACTCTTGAAAAGGTTTTGGTACTTTGATTAATTATTTTTTTATATTTTTATTAGGTGTGTTTCATTAAGATGTACATACGCTCCAAATTTCAGGTCATTATGATTTGTAGAAAAAAATGAAAAATGAAATACTATCAGACAATCGTGACCATAAGATGAACTCTAGATGGTAATGAAGTAAACAAAATTATTGTTCGTTTTTTTTTACCTATAGACATTAAAAAGACTTTCCCTATTATTATTATTATTATTATTATTATTATTATTATTATTATTATTATAGGGCCCAATAAGAGGAAAACATGGGATTGAAGATGTGGAGTTTTATCGTGTGGTGTAGGTGTGGGCAATAAGCATGAGATTAATGGATTCTTTTGATTTGGATTGCATCACATGAACCCCTTTCACTTTCACGAGGCTTTTTACTAAAATATTATTATTATTTTTGCTCGTGAACTGCAATTAAGAAGCTAGTAAACTGTCACCCTTTTTCGAGAAACGGTGCGGATATGCCATTATTTATGGAATATTTGTATAGAAACTAGAAGACACTCGTATCCTTGTTTTCCCTCACTCTCTCCTTTCTCTCTCAAACTTGTCCTTGTTTTCTTCTCTCTCCGCCTGCTTCCGTCTCTATCATTTCAAGGAAGAGACTGCTACAACCACCCAGCATCTAACCACTTCTTCCAAATCTCTCTCCTCCCCCGCCCCCTCTTATGCAAATGATATTCGTATTAGGCGACTTTCGAATATCAAACAAAAAACAAGTAGCGCGACCCGACCCGATTCAGTGCTTGAGAGGTAGACACAGACCGGGTCTTGGTATAGGTCCAAAAATTGGATCCGGCAAATTGGGTTTGGGTTCAAGTCTTAGACTGGAACACTGTTTGAGTTTGTATTTGATAGTATTTTTTAGGTCCCAATACATGAAATATATTTAAATATAGTTACGTACATAGATATTTTAATTTTTGGGTTGGGTCTGATAGGGTCTAGTAATTTCGAATTGGGTTTGGATCTGGACTCGGATCCAAACCGTTGCTGGCCCTAAAAAAAAGCTTACAGAACCCGAAGAAGGGCAAATTGGTCACATGCCGGACCGACTGGATTACTAATTTGGGCATGATAAGGCCCATTCTCTGGTGAGAGAATTGGTCAAATAAAAATTCAATAATATTTTTAATTAAAAAAGAATAAAATGAGTGTGAACTGGGTGAACGTCCGATCCGAAACGCCTAGCACCTTGACCGACTTGCTCGGTTCTTTGACAAAACCGTGTGAATCTTATCAAATGGAATTTGATTATCTGTTCTAACTAAAAACGACCGATGGTCCAATTCGATCCATGTTTGCCTATATCATCAAGTCTCTTTACTTTAATTAGGTAAGAAATGTTCGTTTAGGTGGTCTTGATAAAATTAGGTGCAAGATTTTCTTAATAGCCAAAGCCAATGCCCCTCTCCAAAAGCTCAACCATTTGAGATATACCCATACTTCCACGTCTAAAGTGCGCACCAAGTCACCAAATTCCAACCCCAAAGTGGGTCTCAACAAATTTATCCACACATATCATCTTAGAATAATAATTCACCCCACTTAACTTAATTATTTATTTTAAATATCAAATGAAATTCTCAAACTTACCTTCTAGAAATTGCTCTATTTAGGGTTTCTAATTTGAAGAAAATCCTCAAAGCTATGTCACTATGGGTAAGAAATCGTTAGGCTTCAGTTTTCAATTTTGCCCCTCCATTAAAACTAAACTACATTATGGGAAAATTGTCTAGGTGAGACATTGGTATTTTGGGAATGTGGGTATCTCACTCTACATAATGAGATATCAGCATTTTCAAACACCAATATCTCATGGAGTAAATTTAAATTTTGGTATTTTTGAATGTCATTGAGTCACCTTGTGAGAAAAAAATATTTTAAAGGGATTATGTACAATATAAAGGAGGCCAGAGGTGCAACAATACGATGTGTTTTGCATTCCATTCCCACTAAATCCCAATTTGTGAACCCAAATCTCACTAGGTGACATGTAGGATATTGATCATCATTATTATTAACAAAATCTTTTTCCAACAAATTGGAATCGGTTACATGAATCCTGGTCCATCATTATGCTCTATTAATAGTTATACCTTCAGTGAGGACGTGAGTCCCGATACATTTTTTTACTATTTTCAACCATGTCTTTTGGGGTGTATTTCTTGTCATTTTGTCGCTTTATACTTGAACCGAATCACACATCCTAACAGGTATTCTACTTAATCTGTGCCACATATGGCTGGCCTGCTAATGTTTACTTTTTCTCATCTAATGGCCTATTAGTGCGACACTTAAATTTTTCAGCATGTATTCATTTCAAATCATATCCCTTATCGTCTTGCTATTCATCCATCTCAACTACACTCATATCTATAAGATATTTATATTAATGATTACCAATACATCATAGATTATTTAGAGCGAGCATGGTATTCCCAAAATATAATATTCAAGAGAAAAGTATTCCCAAAAGATCAATCATCATCATCATCTAATCATTGTCCCAATTATTTGGTGTCAGGTACTTATCTTATGCCATTTTGCTCTATCAAAGGTCACACTCTTAATTAAACCACAAATCAAATAAATTCAGGATTTATGAAAAGGTTTTATGTTGCCCGCCTACCTAACACAACCTTCCTCGGGATCAACGCGATTGGCTTGAGACCAACCATGAAAGATTTATTTCCAAAATACTAATATTCTTTCTTAAATGCATTTTTGTCTTGACAAAAGTGCAAAATTCATATTTCATCTATTAATGATACATGCACAACGATGGATGTCTAATTAATCGAAAGAAAAGAAAGGGGGAAAAAGGGAGAAAGTAAGAAGTTAGAAAGGCAGCTGCAAAAGGAAAGGGTGAGGGTCATATAAAGTACCCGCCTTATGCTGTAGAAGTAAGGCACAGCTCTAAATTTTGCTTAGAAGAATAGCGGCACACCTCTAAATTTTTCTTAGAACAATAGGTTAAGTGAGAAATCTTATCATGACTTGAAATTTGTATCTCTAATTAATTTGAAATTTCAAAAGTACCTGTCCATAAACACTTGAAAATTGAAAATAGATAGTCTAGATAACTTTTTAAAATATGAACTATTTTTAAGATTAGAATTTTTTTTTTTTTTTTTATATCCATACATCTCGATATCAAGATGATTAATTATAGGATTTTACGATAGAACACTCTCATCTAAATAATTTTTGAGGTACACTTCACTTCAACAATATAAGGTGGATAACTTATATAGACTCTTTTTCAAAAGGAAAAAAGGAGAGAAAAGAAGGAATTAAGAAGGAAAAAAGGGACAGAGAATAAGGAGTAGGAATTAGGAAATAGGAAGACATATAAAAGTGTAAAATTCATACTTGGACTTATACAAAACTGGACGAAGGAAATGAATGATTCATAGCATTGAATGTTGAACTTTCTCAAAATCAAATGGACGTCGTGGGTTCACTTACCCGGACATCACCGTCCATTCTGATACCACAACAGTAAAGAAATCCTGTAGTTTTTGCACACGTGCCAACCTTGGCAGTCCATATTCGAGAGCATTAAAAATGATATAAAAAATGGAGTGTTCTAAACCTGATTAATATATTGGAATAAAGTAATGATGGGGTTTTTAAGAATAGTATATGATGTTTGAATGGGGGTAAAAGATAAGGGGATTTTAGTAAGATAACGGCTCTTGGAAAAGAATAAATAACCAAAGGTCAAAATAATCAGCTACATTAAAAAATGTAGCCACTATTATTTTGTACTTGTTGTGTGATTAAAGAATGGCAATGGTTGTACTATTATTGCTTTTTTATTTGGAGGCTAAAAGTATGGGATTATTTTATATATTTAAAGAGGAGAAATGGGATTCCTTTTGGCTTTATAGGAATGAATTGCCCCAACTTGATCATAATCTAGGGTTTGGAGGCCACAACCAAATTATTCTCTCTCTCTCTCTCTACTTTATCTCTCCTCAATATTCAAAAGCTCATTCTCTCTCTGTCTCTTTCTTTAACGTTTTATTATATTTCTTAGGACTAAAGAATACAAGGCATCCCATGAGTTATTGACACGTATGAATCGTCACAGGATTTGGTGCCACGTGTGATGCGGCCCACTCAAACGGACGGCTCATATCTCATCAAAAACCTAATGAATTGTCAAAACACGGGGAGAGTGAAATTCATTGGACAATCACAGCCGTCCATTGGGGATCTGAACTGGGAATAACTTCAAGGCACTGCCTGCTTATTTTATTTTCCCAGCCCTTATTTTAATAATTTCCCAAAATATATTAATATAATAATACTTTTTAAAAATATTATTAAACTGGAGGAAAAGATAAGACAGGGTCTTACGCTTTCCCAACACCAAATAGTTTTTTAACAACCCAGAATCACAATTATTTGATTTTCTCACAATAAATTAAGAATTTTCTATTTAAAAAACCGTCATTATTTTATTATTCTTATTTTGAAATCGTTAATTATTTTAAGAGAAAAAAGGGCTGTAATTCAGTCGTCATCTCCGGGGTGTTGACGAGCTCGCCACTAACGGCGGGGGCGGCGCCACGTCATCATGATGACATGGCCTCGACAGGCGGGAACGCATCACGAAGCGACACGTGTCCCATCCACTGCGGGACAGCGAGCAGTGGGAGAGGGCATGGCTTGCGACAAAAGTTGGCGCCCGGTGGGCCCCCTGCCGTTGTGGGCCCCGCTCATGCTGCTCACACGTGGGTCCCGCACGTGGAGTTGGCCGACTCGCTTTTTTTTTTTTTTATTTTAATAAGAGAGAAATTGGGAGTGAAATTTTGGGGGAGATATTTGATGGAGCAATAATAAAATCAGAAGCGGCCAATCAGGAGGAAGAATCCACGTGGCACTTTGTGACTGCCACTTGGGTTGCCATGTAGGACAGGCTTTCGATTTTGCTAGGCGTCTCGAAAGGTTGCCACGTGTCCAACACCTGGATTTACGGCACCGTAAAAACGTGGTTGAAGGGTCGGGTTAAATAGTGGCCGTGGGTTAAGGACGTGGGACGCACGTGGCAGCGCCCAGTGCTTACACAATTTCGCCACGTGGCATGGGGCAGTGGGATAACAGGCGCGGGGTGCGGGCCCTACCTTCTCGGAAGTTCCGTGACCGTGTCTAGCGTGATCGCGCTCGGGACGGATCTTCGCCGTCCGATGAGGAGGGTCCAGTAGAAATCGGACGGACAGTAATTGACCGGGCCCACCCAGTCAGCGGTGATCGGAAGGTCGAGATTCGCCGGGTGATGCCGCCACCACGTCAGTAGGTGACGTTCCCGGAAGCTTCGCTAGAAAACCAACGGCTGTGATTTCCTGATGCATTAAAGGGAGAGATTTTTAGCGGTACGATGACAAGCAGACGCATCGTCGGTGGGGCCCGGAATAGTCAACCGGATGTGTTGACCGGAGCCGATATTTACTAACCTTTCAGTCGGAAACCGGCGATAGGAGGTGGTATCCTGGTAGGGATTTAGGAAGAGGGGTGGAAACCGGCGATAGGCTTGAGTACGGGAGCACAGCTGGCGGTGGAGAAAATCAGATATAATGCACTTTCAACACGCTGGGAGAGAAGCTTGGGTCGTAAGGAAACACGATAAGGATTCCGCCACGTGGCCCCAGGTTCTCTCCACGGCGACAAATTGGACGGTGGTGGATGGCGCCACGTTGGCATAGCTGGATGGAGACCGTCCGATGTCTCTCGGGTTGGACGGCTGTGATTTGCCTCGGGGAGCTGGCGGTACTATCTGGGCCGTTGGCTGTTACTTTTCAGTGGGCCTTATGGGAGTGAAAGGAGGCCAAGTTAAAGACAATTAGATGGAGAGGGAGAGGGAGAGGGAGATAGAGATAGAGAAATAGAGGTCGATGCAGACTTAGAGAGAGAGAGAGAGAGGGGTTGCAGAGGTAGGTTAGAGAGAGAAAGAGATTTGCAAGAGTCTTGGGCTAGAGAGAGAGAGAGAGGGGAGATTAGGAGTCTTTTAGTTTTTTTTTTTTCTCAGAAGGTTGTAAATTTGTGGGTTTTTGGTGGTGAGTTAGAGAGAGAAAAGGGGAATTATGGAGAGAGTTGCGTTCAGAGATCTGGCCGTGAGGGAGGTATATGAAAAGCGGATGTTGATCAGATGCCTGATTTGAGGGCTTGGATCGAATAAGATGGATCGAAGCAGAGAGACGAGGCGGAAGATGGACTTATCTGTTAATGGATCTTCAAGAAGAAGGCCGCGAAGTGGTTTCAGAGACTCTCCAGGTCTAGAGCTCTCTGCTTCGAGCTTATGGCTTGAAAGAATTGACCTTCTTGTGAATTTGCTTTTCCTCTTCTTCTTTTTCGTGATTTTTCAAAAAAATTTCTGGAGTTGCAGAGATGGGGGTGAGAGATTTCCAATTGTGGGGTTTTCTTGAATTTTTCTTCTGACTATTGATGGGTTTTCTTCTTTTGAGTTGCAGAGGAAAAGGGGATGAGAGAGTTTCAGGAATCTGTAAATTTGGGTTTTCTTCTGTTTCTTTCTTTCTATTTTGATGGTACCTTTTCCTTTAATAGTTAGGAGGAGTGGGCGAGAGAGTTTTCAGGGGTTTTAAATTTGGATTTTCCAACCTTTTTTTTTCTCCGATTTTTAATGGTTTTTTTTTTTTTTGAGATGCAGAGGGGAGTTTGTAGATGTTGGCTCTTCTCTCGTACTGATTTTTTGTGGTGTTTGCATTTGAGATGCAGAGGAAGAGGGTATGAGTGAGATGCAAGAGTCAAGGCTTAGAGAGAGGCCTAATAAGAAGGAGAGGCCAAGCAGGAGCAAGCGAAGAAGGGCTGAGAGGTTACAGGGTAACAGAGAGGAAGGAGGAGATGAGAGCACAGATGAAAGCTTAGATGAAGAAGAAGATGACGAGGAAGATGAGACAGTGAGAATTCCATCAAGTCACAGGAAACCAGCAAAGATCTCAAAGCCTCAATGGAAGGTCCCCGATGAGATGATTGGCGTTCCTGTACCCCGAAAGGCTCGGTCTGGTAAAAACACCATCACTTCTCTACCTACTCCACTTCTTCTTTTCATCCGATTCCGAGCTTCTGATCTTTCTTTCTCTAAAACTTTCTATGTTCTTGTTGCAGCATGTATTAAGAGGTCACATGAGACTTGGGCCTCAGGGTGTGGAGGAGGAGGTGGTGTGGTTTCCGACCATATCCATCGCCAGTCTTCAACTTCTCCTTCTCCAGGAGGAGCTGCTTCAGTTTCTCCTTCTGAATCTAATGCCTCTAATATGAGGAAGAGAATGGTGGGTGCATGGTTTGGAGACCTGTAAATTTTTGGGTTTTTGATTATTTGGCTTGATCTGAACTGGCCTTTTTCTTGTTTGGTTTCTAATGCAGAAACCCATGGGGACCAAGCATCGCCCACCTAAGACCTCCAAGGTCTCCCCCCCCCCCCCCTTCTCTCTCTCTCTCTCTCTCTCTCTCTCTCTCTCTCTCTTTCTCTCTGGTTTCTTTCCTGTTGATGGAGATTTGGGGCCTGAAAGGGAAGCTTTATTTTATGCAGGCTTCTATCCAGGAGATCGAGGTCGAGGTTGCAGAGGTCCTGTTCGGATTAACAAGGCAAATCGTGAACAGTAATAACCACTGTAATAATGTCTCTTCTAGAACTGATTTCTACAAGGACAATGGATCCAACCAAGAGGCTTCAAAAGTATCTTCTTCTTCCATGGCCTCTTCTCCGATTTCCCCTCCTTTGCCTTCTCAGCCCATCTCCATCACTCAGAATTCTACTTCAAATGCACATTCTCCGGCTGTTGGTGTGTTGCTTCTCTCCCTAAAACAGATACACACTCTCTCTCATTTAAACTTAATGGGTTGCAAGATCTTGGGTTCTTAACTTGAATTTGTATTTGTTTGCAGCCCCAAAGAGGAAGCGACCAAGACCGGTGAAACAAGAGGACGAGAGTCATGCGGTTACTGGTAGTTCACCATTTGATTCAGGCAATAATGTTGGGACTTTTAATACCCAGAATCCCCCTTGTACACCTGCAACCAAGCTTGTTGAGGAGCAAGGACCTCAGCCTGTAGTCGCAAAATCGGAGGCTTTGTCTCCTAAATCAGATGCAGGGCTTGGTGATAATCTGGGGGTTTCTCAAATGGCTACCAAGCCAATAGATCCGGATACCAAACCTCCCCCATCGCCTGAGAAGAAGCCTTCTGTTGATGAAAAAGATGCTAAGGCTTCAGAGAAGCCAATTAAAGAACGGATTGACTTGAAGGATGCAGATACAGTTGTGAAGGACTCCCCTTCTTCAGCTAAACCAGAGGATGAATCAATAAACAGGTAAGCTTATAAGCTTCTTGCATGCATTGGTGATTGGCATTTTGGGCCATCCTTGTTTTTCCTTTTTGGTGGGATCGAATAATATGGATGTTCTGTTCTTATTGAGATTTTACAGGGTTTCTTCGAGTAATCCTGGTTGTGAGAGCTTGAGGGAGGAGAAATTCAAGATTGACCTGATGGTATGCTTTTCATGCGCTGCACGTTAGAGAGATATTCATATTTGGTTTCATGGTGAAGTAATTCATAGAGTGAGAGAATTGCCATTTGATTGCAGGCTCCTCCTGCAAGATCTTTGCTGGACGTGGAAAGTGATGGGGTGACAGATCTACCACAAGAAGATCCTCAACCACCCCAAGCTCCTGAAAAGGAAAAGGTAAAGGTAAAAGCAATTCAAGTAAATATTAGACATCGATATATTTTTGGCTTTAATCTGAGGAATCGGCAATATACAATTGATGGTTTTTTTTTTCATATGCAGGTTGTGGAATCTGTGGTGGAAGCACGGACAAACGCAAAGAAGGAAAGTTCTCCAGAGGAGAAAGATTTGGAATCAGTGAATAAGGCAAATGTAGAGGAACGGGAAGAGAAGAAGCTACAAGTGGTCAAGGAGAGGATCCCTGATCTCCATTTAGATGCAGAGAGATTATCAGATAAAGATTATAGCAGCAAGCAACAGCTTCAGAAGCAGGGCAAAGTGATGAAAAATGAGATAAAAGTTCCAAAGCAACCAGAGAAAATTGGTACTAATTCAATGCTCTTTGCTCATATGAATATCTGTGTGTGTTGGCTACAATGAGTTCTGTCTATGAATTTCATTTTTCTCCATTTCTTTACTTTTCAGGTCAATCTTCGTCTTCTGGTATCAATGCCGCTGTCACAACTTCCACCTCAATGGCGTTGCCCATGACAGTTGCAGGCTGGCCTGGTGGCATTCCTCCTCTTGGGTATGCTCTCTCTCTCTCTGGCAGGGGGGACCGCTTTCTCTCTCTCTCTCTCTCTCTTTCTCCCTTCTCCCCCCTCTCTCTGACACACATGCACACACACGCCTGCATGCAAGCACACCCCAAAAGGAGAGGTCTTTGCAGTAGTCCAGTAGCCTGAGTAGAACTAATTTTAGCAGGTACCTGGGTCAAGCCCCTGCTAATTGGTCTGGAGTTTCATCTCTTCAAGCAGTTGTGTCCATGGAGGCGAACACAGCAACCCCAACCTTACAGGTGCCTCTCTCTCTCACTCTGTGTGTGTGTGTGTCTAATCCCCCCCTCTCCCCCCCCCCAAACACACACACACTCACAAATAAGAGACCCACATTTGGCGTTTTCCACATTTGAAACTGATTATGGAAGTTGTCTTTTGGTGTTGAAGCCACAGCCACCCTTAGTTTTGCCCCAACCGAGACCAAAACGCTGTGCTACGCATTTCTACATTGCCCAAATCATACACTATCACCAACAACTGGCTCGAATGAATCCTTTTTGGGCAGGCTCTGCACCTGTGTATGGCACCAAGCCTTACAATCTTAACATTTTGCCTCCCACTGAGGGTGTGATCCTTGGTGGACCTTTGCCTGGACCCTTTGCTTCTGCTACTGGTAGAAACATGAACCCATTGCAAGATAAGGGGCAGGCACCACCTTCTGTTGCTGCATTTTCAGGCAATGGCCATGGTTCTAAAGAGAAACCCGCTGCAATGTTCATAGACTCTCAGAGAAAACCTCCCCTTATTCAGCAGGCACCTCCCCAACCTGCTTCTGCAACTAGTATGCAGGTACAGGTCTTGTGTTCTTTTTGGCAACAAGAAGCAATCTTTGCTTTGTGGATCTGATTTTCATGGAAATTCCAACTTTTTTTTCCATCATAAAAAATGTAGGTTTTTTTTAAACCATAAACAAGTGGGTTTTCTTGTCACTGTAGATATTTTGCAGAGCAATGTTCTTTGCTAACTTGCTTCTTATTTTAAATTTTTTTTTATTTGAAATTTTGATTTTTTTTTTCCAGCATGGGCCTGCAATTATCTTCCCTTTGAACCAGGCAGCTGCTGCTGCTGCAGCTGCTAGACCAGCAGGATCGAAGCCTAATTCAACTACCAACGTTGGGAGCTCTGCAACTTCAGTGGGTGGTTCCAATTCAGTTTTGGGACCAGCAGGGACATCCCCCTCTATGAGCTATAGCTTTGCAAACTTGGGCGCCAATGAAGCTCAATATCTTGCCATGTTACAGAGTGGGGGCTATTCATTTCCTATCCCAACCCATGTAGGAGCTGCAGTTGCAGCTGCATATAGAGGAAGCCATGCCCATATGGGTCAACAAGCAACACCCTTCTTCAATGGCTCCTTCTATTCATCACAAATGCTCCACCCCCCTCAAGTCCATCCTCAACCTCAACAAACTCATCCTCAACGTCCCCCTCCTCAACAGGCTACACAGCAAAACCCCAGCACCTCAAGTGGCTCCTCCTCATCGCAAAAGCATCAGCAACAACACAGGCTCCAAGGCACCTCTCATGGCTTCTCAACCTCAAAGCAACAGAGACCATCATCCCCTTCTCCCTCTAATTCACACCACCACTCTAACCTTCACCTACCCCCTCAAGCACGACAGCTCGAGAACAATGAAGCAGGGGGAGAGAGCCCCTCTAGTGCAGATAGCAGGGTCTCACTTGTTCAAAGGGGTTTCTTTAACCAGAACAACACGAACCCCACCTTCAATGTCATGCCCATTCACCCACAAAGCTTTGCCCTGATGTCTTCGGCTTTAGGACCCAACAAACCTGGTGAAAAGCCACAACAATCAGGTGACCAACATCTCCAGTTTGGTTTGAAGGGTATGGAGCTCACTGCATCTCAGGCATTTGCCATGTCCTTTGGCCCAGACTTCTCATCAATGGCACAAGGCCACACGGTGTTCCAAACCCTGCCTGAAGCTGCCAGGCACCATTACCAGCTTGCCCATAGGCAGGCTATGCCTCCCCAAAAGCATCACCAATCTGTTAATGCTGCTACTACACAAGAAGAAGGCAAGACCCCAAGTGATTCAATCACAACTGGTGCTAGCGAAGATGACCGAAAAGCCCCTGTAAAAGGCCCACCAGCTCCTCTCCAACCACACCATTCATTGAACTTCTCAAGGGCAGATGACTCATCCCCAACTCACTTGTCTAGTTCAAGCGTCGGTGACAGCTCATCTCGCACCCTAAACCTAATCCCGGCACCCTCAAATGGCTCTCGAGCCTCTTCCACTCGTTCAACCCCAACTTCCCAAAAGCACCAGCACCCTCAACCTCAAACCCAAACTCAACCTCAAACCCAAACTCAACCTCAGATGATTACACGCAACAAACAACAGGCGAGCAATGTGGGTGCTAGTAGTGGTGTTGTTTCTTACAGTGATAGGCCTTCTCCTAGTGTAACCAAGCTCCCTGCTACCCTTTCAAGCTTCCCTCAGGGCCTTATGCAAAGTGGAGGAGGGGCAGGGACCCCGCAGTCTCCTCAGTGGAAGACGGCAGCTCGAACCACTCAGGCTCCTATCTTGTTGCCTTCACCTTCGCCTTCGACTACTGTAACAAGGAACCTACACCCTCAGTCAAGGGCCTCACAAGGAGGGCCCACACCTGCCACCACATCAGCAGCCTCGCAGATATCATTTGGAGTGAAGTCAGTGGGGCCAATGGTGAGTCCTAGCCCTTGCCCTATTCCGAGCCCTGTGGTCACTGGGTCCCCTTCGTCTTCCTCAGTCTCAAAGGGGGGGAGCCCATCGTCTAGGGCTAAGGCAGTGGGCCCACCTCCTCAAGTTAAGAGCAACACATCATCCATCGGCACGGTCGCTGGGTCGGGCTCAGGCTCAAGTTCGGCCTTGGGCAGTCGCAAGTTACCATCGCCTGTTGGTTCCATATTGGGCCATCCCCATATTGGGTCTGGACCGGGGCCTGGACCTGGACCTGGACCAGGCTCGGTTAGGCCTCAAACACCTGTGTTGGCAGGCCTGAAGACACAAGGCCAGCCCACCCCAACTCAAAAACAGGCTTTACAACATGCACAGCTTTTCTTCTCCAACTCTTACTTACCGGGACAATCTTCTCAATTATCTCACCAGAGCACCTCAGCTGCCACCTCTGGTTATATTCCAAAGTCGTCAGCTTCTCCACAAGCTCCTTTTGGCAATAGTAATAATAACCCGAATCAGAGGAGGGCCGGTGAGCAACAAACTACCCCTTCTCCAAACCCTTCAGTCACTGGTGCACTATCTCTTGGCCCTCCAACCCTAACCCTGGCTGCTGCTGCTGCTGATCCTACGAAGGCAGCAGCCCCTATGAAGAATTCACCTGTGTTGCATACGCAGTACAAGAGCTTGGCTGGCATTCCTTCTTCTCATCCGGCCATGGCTTTTCCTTATTTTTATCCTCACACTCAAACTCACACAGGCCACACAGTTATGCCTGTGAAATCGACTGAGCAGAAGCCTACAGCAAGTAAACATTGAAAGTGACTTATGGGGTGGCTATGAAATTGGGTTGGCTAGACCTCCAACCAATGCCATGAGAAAATAGATATTCATATAATCATATGAAGAAATGGACCCATTCTTCTCATGCCTCGTGGATAGAGTGGAGAGAAATAGAGGACTCGAGTCAGGGAAACAGGGGGGTTTCTCTTAAGAGAAGGGGAGATTGCCCAAGTACAGAATGTGGGGTGGTCTCAATTCGGTGCGTGAGAGCTTTGTGATGAGGCCATGGTGTTTTGGAGCTTCCATGGCTGCAATTTAGAGTCACGCCACCATTTAAAATGATCCAATTGAAGAAGATGCTGTCCTGAGAGCTGAAGGGGTTTGCAAGGGATTTCAGTTACATAGAAGCAGAGATAGAGAGTAGAGGATGATTGCCGTTGCCATAATTTTTGGTATATATTTCCTTAACCGTCTTCCCTTTTGTTCCTTTTTCCTCTTAGAAATTTTTTGTATGATATACTCAAAACTACCCTGGCCCTGAAGCTAATTTTAACTGTAGATTCGCCATAACTACTATATATATATATATATATAGATATCTCTCTCTCTCTGCTTCCCTTAAATGTGATTCACAGGATTTTTTTGGGCTTACTTTATTTGTCAGGAACAGGTGGTATATATATATATATATATACACCTTGCAGGCTTTTGATTTTGATAAAGTCAAATATGGAAAGGCAGCATATGGGGCCTGTCTCCCTCAGGGTACTATCTGCTTTTATCCTTCAATCTTTTCCACCACCCCACTTCTCTCATGTTTTGTTTTCAAGAATCTTCAATGACATTGAATGTGAAAACAAGGCTCTTCTTTTTTACTGGCATATGTCCACTGTAATGTGAAAAAGGTAGTAAAGACGCTCAAAGGTGGCTCTTTGTCTGGTCATAAAAGAGAATGTGAGGGCGGGAGGGGAAAAATGGGTTTGCAGAGTGTGGAGCCGCCCTCACCTCCTTGTGGTAGTTGAGACCCCTCACTGTTGCGACCGACCACCTAGGGTTTATGCATACGTACCATGCCATGCCATGCCATGCATGTCAACCAATGAGTTGGCTTCTTGGGTCCTTGGGATTGGTGGGTGGGTTTGTGGAATGTATGTATGTATGTATCTATGCATGGGCGTGGCATTATACGCGTGGAGATAGATTTTGGTGGGGCAGCTGACTTAAGTGGGGACCCACATAAAAACTAGGCCTTTGAACTACAATAATAAGAAAAGGTGGACTCTATGTGAAGGGCCCCCACCATTCATCTAGCCCACTCTTAAAGACTTTCTCGTGTCACGTGCTCTTAAACAAATAAGAACTTGTTTGGGGAGAGAAATACAAATCAACAAAATACTTTCCAAAACGTCCTTGAAAGGTGTAACCAGCTTGCCTTTGGAAAAACAAAAACAAAGCAAAGCAAAATTCTTGCTACTATGACCGTCGTACGGTCAACCTGCTTTTTGGCCCCTGTTCCATGGTCCACCTATGCCTATGGTTCCAACTTGCAAGCAAAATTCAACAAAAATCCAGTGGAATTGAACAGAGGACTAAATGGTGGTTTTATCATAATGGTACATCATCATTAACCATTCCCTTTTTTTTCTTTTATGTTTCAGTGAGGACTCGAACCTAAGAGGTGTATATATGTAATATGGGCATGTATACTATGCTATGCTCCCTCGGGAACATAACTTACTTCTATTCCCCTGGTGAGAAGACCTATTTGGGTGGATATTTTCAATTTGAAATTATGGGAAGCGCATGTGGTTACTAAATGATTATTCTAAAAAAACAATTTGTAATTTGAGTTTTTTAATACTTAGATCTCACCATCTTGAAATAAATTTGATGGTCTCTATTCAATCTAGAGACATTACTTTTTTTCAAGTGCATAGAGGACATAATTAGAAAAATGTTGTCTTATTGAGGTAATCTATAGGTTGACAATGTTACATCTGCAAAATTTGGGGTTTAAGATGGGTTTTACTCAAGGGAGTAAATGTACAAAAAACTCGTTAGAATATCTTTTGGCAATATATATCTATAGAGGAATGATTTTATGCAAACGTTGTATAGTAGTATAATGCAACCATGTTAAAAAATTATGTTAGAGATATTTGTTTGACATGAATTTTTAAATGGACACTCTTTTCATTTTGAAGAACAATCACAAAATTATTTTTTTAAAAAAATACTCTAGAAAGTTTTCATTTTAGTCCAATAAATATAAGCTTTTATTTTATTGAGATCGTTAGAAATAGGCTTCAAAAGCATATGTTTATTCCTAAAGTTTTTATATAGCATTATCATCATTAGATTAATATTGTTAAAAAAGAAAAAGTGATTTTGAATTTATTAAGGCTTAAATCTTGAAATCTTCCAAATGGATGGTCGAGATTTATTGTTGGATGGGTACTAATTTTGACCATATCTAGAGCGTAAATAGAATTTTTATTTTGTAGGATTGATTATGAGGATGAAGAGAAAGCGTGTGCAAAATTTGAGGTCATACAAATACTAAAAATATGATTTTCTAGAAATGTGGTTGCATTATACAACTATAGTTGTATTGGATCATTTCCCTAGTTTGATAGTCAACGTACAACACTCTCACCCTATGTTTTTCATTTCAAAGTGGACTCAAAACTGAGGCCATGGTGCTTGGGCATGTGAATCCATGGCTCTACGGTAAAATATGTGATGAGAGAGACAGATGATGTTTTCTCAAAAAAAAAAAAAAGAGAGAGAAATGATGCTCTGCCCTTTATGTTTTCTTAATTCCAGAGAGAGAGAGAGAGAGAGAGAGATAAAATGCTCTGCCCTTTATGTTTTCTTAATTCCTCTTGAATATATCTGATATGAACCTTCTACCAACAGTAGTCAATACAAGGGTCATTTCTAAAATATCTGAGTTATCGTGTTTATTCTTCTTTTAAACCCCAAAAAGTATGGTTGCTCAACTATTCCTGTTCAACCTCTTATAATAGATGTACAACCCCATTTGCATCTCAATTACACACACAACCACCATAACCATAGTTGGAAAGTTCAAAACTCCAAAATAATTCATCATCCCAACTGAGAAATTTTCAAATATTTGAAATTTAACCCCACTGTTTTTACTCTCTTTCCATGTCTTAACTCTCATTGCAAGATTTCAGCTTTTCAACCATCCAAAGATTACAGCCTTCTTTTTCAATACCCAACCACTTGTGCCGCCAAGACAGCGACCTTGTGGAGAGGATTCTTCTGCATGGTCCAATACTGTGCAACACTTGGCTTTGCATGCTGATAGCCCAAAATTGGCAGTCCACTTCATTACAAATTAATTTTATTTGGCTTATTGTATATTAGTGTAACATTATTTTCGGAAACTAACACATGCCCTAATTTTGAAAAGAAAGCGCCAAGAAGCTTCCTCCGTCTTCCTGGATGCCAGCTGAGTTAAGCGTTCAATAATTAGTTGTTTGGGGCCCAAAAAAAATCGTCAGCATAAATTAGGCCACACTGCGCGATTTCCATAAATAAATTCATCGATTTTGCTTTTGTTGTTTCTAAAGTAAAGAAAATGTATGGCAAGCTTTTGGACAAATGTTAGTTGGAGCTCCATAATGCTAAAAATCTTTCTAATTTAGAAGCAACAGTTTTGCTTTATCGTCGGCATGCATCCAGAACTCTTGAGACTGGCCCCAGCACCATATCCATTAGGAATCTTATGATAACTCATGAAATGAATTTTAAATGTGTTGCTTCATAAAGCAGCAAGATAAAAGTCAGTAGGAAGGTCCACTAGGCCTCTGTTTCTTATTTTGGGTTTTTATGAAGGCCTAGGTTCATGTCCACTCCCACCAAAATTTTCCTATAATGTGATACACACCCGTGCGCGCACACACAAGTACATATATATGCATGTATATAGTGCCATACACATACAAATGCATTACCTATATATCTGTGTCTGATGGGATTCTCCAATTGTGGTTGCCACACAGATGAATCACCATCCACCCAATTCCACTAGTCGTTATCTGTAATCAAATACATTATTTAGACACACTTGTATGAATATGTGTATGCATGGATTTGTCCTGCATATCTATAAAACTAAGAGATCAAATCTGAGCTGATGAATAAGGACTGAAACCTTCATCGCTTATCTTGCGTTGCTGAGATTGTCACTTGCTGAGGAGTGCATGGAGGTCCTAACGAATGTAAAGTCAAGGAATTAGAGTTAAAGAAGGATGTTAAAAGCACAGAGAAACTTGTCTTTATGATGCTGTGAATAAGAAAAAGTGTGAACGCAAGCAACAGCTCACAAAAGGAGGCAACCTATAACAAGGGTGCCCTGTACAACAACCCACCAAGGGCCCAAAAAATGCTCTACAGCAAGAAAGGAAAAAGCAAGATACAATAAATGTGGAAGAAAAAAAAAGGGGTGGGACTAAGAGCTCAAAAAGTCGCCAAAATTCCCCATGGTAGTATTGGATTGGGCTCCTTCCCTAGCTAGAGCGTCGGCTGCTGCGTTGGCTTCCTTGATGATATATGCCTCCATGAGATGCATACTCTTGCAAATGAGCGAAATTTCGTCAAAAATATGGTCGAGTCTCCAAGGGTAGGAACCATATTCAGAGGCCCAGGCGATGACGTTCCTAGAATCCCCTTCGACTATCAACTCGGAACTCCAGCTAGGATTGGATTTCCAAAGGCACTCCAAACGAACGAGAGCCTCTGCTAGGGTGGAATCTGCAGTTGCAATGGGGAGGGAGAAGCCTGTAAAGAGCTTGTGGTTTTCGGCCTAAAAGACCAAGGTTCGGACTCTGTCAGTCAGTGTGCCCACTATGGTTCTCTCACCCCTAAAGATTCTATCGTTTCTTTCTATTCAAATGACCCATTGCATGGCAGCCATCGCGGCCCTACATAGGAGATTTGCCTGACCTAGGCCAGGGGGTGTGAAGGAAGGCTGCGTAGAGGTGAGGAACCGATTGCGGTGTTACCCACAACCAATTGAACAGTTGAAGGTTGCTCCACAGGGCTCTTGCAATATCACAATGGATGAATAGATGTGCGTTAGTTTCTTTGGCCTCCAAACACATTAACATCTATTGGGTAATGGGAGACCCCTTCTTGATATGGTCGATCGTCAAAGCTATTTCATGGAGAGCGATCCAGCTGAAGTCCTGGATCCTGGGTGGAATGAAGAGAAACCAGGCTTTAGTCGCTATGGAAGGAGGGGTTGCTGTTTGGGCTGCTGGTACGGTGATAGTGCGGAAAAGGGACAAAATCCCTGATGCAGCCGATGTTCAAATGATCTTGTCAGCCCCATTAGGGGGAACGAACACGGCATAGGAGCTCTGCCATTGCCAAAAACTCCTCCAATTCATTGCCAGCAACGGGCCTTCTAAAGTTGGGAGTCTAAGATCTAGCTGGACCCGAGGTGCTGAAATTGTTGGCCACAGTAGTGTGGGCGCCACGAGCAAGAAGGAAGAAGTTGGGAAACTGGTACCTAAGCGGAGCATGGCCTATCCAGAGATCGGAACATAACTTCACCCTATTGTCCTCCCTCGGACAAAAGTGAATGTGTTGTAGGAAGAGATTGCGGTAATGGAGTAGGGACCTCCAAAGACCCAAGATGCTGCCACTATTCCTGTATGTAGGGAGCCAGGTTTCGACTCTGTGGAAATATTTGTGGCGTATAACTTCCCTCCACGGTTGGGTTGAGTGGCATAACGCCACCACCACCTGCCAAGAAGTGAAATCTGAGGCTGTGGATACCCAATCCATCTTGGACCTTCAGCATGCACACCTTGGGCCACGATAAGAGGTGATACTTGTAGCATCATTCTCCCAACCAAAGCCCTCATCAGCTTCTCTAAGCGAGAAGCTACAGAGGTAGGGATATAAAAAAGGGACATTTGAAAACTAAGAGAGGGCGGCCTTTATGAGGGTGAGTCTGCCAGCCAAAGATAGGCACCTTTCTTTCCAACCTGCCAGCCTCTGAACAAATTTGTCAATTATGTGACTCCATCGAGTGAGTCTAGGCATGCCAAGGCATAGTGGAGGCCCAAGTAGGTGGAACGGAGGTCATCGAGCGAGTAGAGCCTCAAAGTTCTCCTATTGTTATTAAACTTGCATTCCATATATTGTGTCTTAGTCTGGCTAAGTTTAAAACATTTAGATTCTAGAGCATCCCTCCAATCAAAACTATGTTGTCCACGAACAATATACACCACGATACTTCATCCTGTAGGTGCCTGGTTAAGTCATCCATAACTAAGACAAAAGTGGTATGAGCTCAACACTAACCCCTGATGTAGACCTATTGTCATTGAAAACTCACTCTTCTCTCCATTAGTTGTCTGCACACTAGTTAATGCTCCCTCGTATATATCTCTCACCAAATCGATATAGTATCAAGCGACTTTTCTTTTCCAACACCTACCAAATTAAATCTCGATGTACTCTTCTATAAGATTTCTCTATATGAAGAAAGGCCAGGTGGGAGTCCTTTCCCTTCACCCTAAAATTCTCAACCAGCTGCATAAGTAGGAAAATGGCCTTAATTGTTGACCTCCTGGCATAAACTGAATTGGTTTTTTGATACACTTATTCATGCCTAAGCCGTTGCTCAATTACTCTCTCTCACAACTTCATAGTATGGCTCACACGTTTAATCCCTTCGATAGTTCACACAATTTTGGATGTCTCCTTTGCTCTTGTAAATAGGTACCACAGTACATTTCTTCCATTCGTCTGACATTTTCTTTGTTCTCAATACCTTGTTGAACACAGCTTGGTCAGCCAATCAATGCCAATCTCCCTCATGCACTTCCAAACCTCTATTAGGATACCATCTGGCCCTAAAGTCTTTCCTATCTTCATCCTTTTCAAAGCTTCTTTCAGTTCTGACATCTTAATCTTACGAATATATCTATTTATGCTGATGGTTTGGAGGACCCATTGATGAGCACATAAAAGATGGAACTAGAGATCTAACCCCGAATCCACTTCCTCCATTGGGGCCAAAGCCCATTCACATAAGGATCTCATCTAGTATGGTCTAGTCTACATGGTCGTAGGCTTTCTCTCAGTCAAGCTTAATGATTAGACAGGGAGTTTTGGAGTTGGGGGCGTGAGAAAAGGCTGGTATACAAAGTTTGTTGCTATTGATAAATCTACTACAGATCAATAGGAAAACCCAAGATCAATTTGCCAATCAAATGGTTAAAAAGCATTCGCAAGACCTTTCAAGAATTGCTCTCTTGCAAAACAGACTTCAATTCTGAATAATAACCTTTACAATCCATCATCTTTATAGACACAACATCAAATTTCATGTTTTTTAGATACTTCAGGATGATCATGAAAGCCTCAGTGCAAGTAGAACCAAGCAATGTTTAACTTTGACCAACCAATCCGGCATAATTATAGAGGCTCGGAAACAGCTTCTTCTCGGCATAAACAAGTCAGCAAGGAGACTCAGGAATTCACCATATTGTTGAGGCTCATAGAAAAGAAAACCATCATTCTAATTTGCTTACATAAGCACGGAATGACATGAGTGCAACAAACCAATAACAAAAACTCGAAATTTTTTTACTCTTATAGGCAGCGGAACTTCGCTAGACCAAAAACTGGGGTATGGGACTCAGGGCTACGACATGGCAACAAAAACAAACGAGAGATACCAATGAGATGATGGAGCAATAACCTTGTTACAAGCAAATCATCCTACACTGATAGATTTGAACCCCTTCCATGTCCGAGGAAATGGGACAAAGAAATAAATGAAGTCACATAAAGACTAAATGAAGTCAAATAAAGACTATAACAACCCTACAAACAACTTAAAAGAAAATTCAAAAACCCATCTGATCATGTTGAAACAATTTCCCTACCAAGAAATGGGTGACTGAACCAGGGGACAAATCTTAAGGCCAGTAGGAAGCTCCCACACTTTGGTCCTCATGGAATCACATGAGCTCAACACACCAAAGAAATGCTCAACCATCCTTCATTTGCATGCTGGAAATGATTCCAAGCTCACCACGACCAAGGTTTCCCAGTGAGCAACAATCAAATTTAAAATTCAACTGCCTCCTAGGGACTTGGATAAACTTCAGTTAGGATGAAAGAATTTGGTGGAGAAAAAGCCACTAAGAAGAGGCCTAAAGGGCTAAAAAATATGATTCCGCAATAAGTCACCACTTCCAATCCTTCAATAGGTAACCCACAAAGGCAAGGCCGCTCAATGCATCGGAGATAACAGAGGTCTAAAACCCTATTTTGACTTGCACATTCACCCAAATGGATATAGATTCAACAGTTTTTGTTGATGTAATGGAAGGAAAATAAGTATGATTTACAAGGTCACACACCTCACCTTCCCCCTATGCCATTCTGGAAGCATTACATCCCATGCTTCAAAAGAGGATCAAGCAATGTTCCTTGGCACTTTTATTCAAAGCAACTCAAATTTGGAGTCATTACTATCCAATACATATCAACAATCATAATCTTATAAATTTCAGGGTGAAGGGGATATCTACACTAAATTTATTCCTCATGGATAAACCACTGCTGCTTGACCATGCATCAACATTTTGGATGTTCAAGTTCATTTCTGTGTTATGAGATAACAAGGACTACATTGCAACACTGTATAATTTTTTTTAGCTAATGCCTACATCAGTCCAATGACATGCAGAGTCGTTGGCTGATTGACTAGAGAAGGGACCACTAGATCAAAATTGGGGGGCATCAGTTTTGAACCAAAGAAGAAAAGAATTAGGAGTTTTTGTGATCTGGAAAGATGTAAAGCAACTATACTTGAAAATTTTGATATGATTAATAAAGTAAACTATAAAAAAGAAATCATACAAGAGTCATTCATGTAAAGGTAAGAAGACATCTTGGCCACTTTGTTTGGACAAGTAACCTTGTAATATTAATAAATGAAGATTGCCTCATAATTTTCATTTATATGTATCAAGTTATAAATGTGTTAGTGCATATTCATACAATGTCTTCTTAAAAAAAAAAAAGAGATATTCATACAACGTCTTAATAATGGATGAAATAAATTGTTTCAAAAAATACAACCACATTGCGCACTGGATCTCACAGTTGTTTACATGTGAAGCATTTGTCTTACGTCTTATGGATGATTTCCAGACAAACATAGTCATACATCAGGGGCAAAAAAGGCATTCAATTAATCAACTATTGAATAATTAACCCAATAACACAGTTAGAGTTACACTTTAGTTTCCATTTATTGACTTGCTTTTAACAAAAATGCTAGTACACATGATGGTCAATTTAAATTTTTCTAATTTTTTACGTATCTACAGTTCTAGAAAAAATGCACAAGGATGAATGTATTTTGGGTGCCTGCATGTATCCTGAACTAAAAATTGACAAAGTCGAGCAAATGAGAACACCATCACTGTTTAGGAATAGGCTGTGTATTATCCCAAAGCCACTGACGTGCGGCTCCATTCACCAGGGGGGAAACCTGCAGAAGAAGGGTTTGCCATGAGATTGGGTATTTCATTATAAAATTGAGGTTGTCTATTTGGAATCATATTATAATCAAATTGGAAACCATCAATATTCAATAGGTATAGGCAATGGATATGAAAACAGTATCTTTTTTGTAGGAAGAAAAAATATTTTTGTCCTAGAGATTGAGGGTTTGAGGGTGGATACATAAAACAAAGAGTGTTTTCCTTCATACTTTAGTGATGATAGTTATTTTTTGGATGCTTTCAAATGGGCCAGGCCAGCAAATAAAGGTAATCCACATGGTGAAAGGGGTTATATTTAAAAATATTATAGACAGGACAGGTGAGATCCAGGGTTCAATTGTTGAGACTTCGTGGATTGTTTTGCAAATTTGAGTGGTGGATATTAAAGAATGATATAGCATTTTGAAATTTTCCAGTAAATTTTTAATAGGTCAAAGATTAGAGAGATTCTAGCAGTAACATACCTTAATAACCCATCTATACCAGGCATCATGCATAAACTGTATATAAAAGCTTTCCATACATACGCTTATATGCTCACAAACACAAAGAAGATATGAAAACTTGACAATATAAACTGTGATTTCCCTTGGTAAATGACTAAATATACTTTAACATATCTATCTATATTCATATATCTTTGCATGCTGCTAATTTTTAAATTCTGAACTAATTATTTAAACATGAAAGATTCTTAGTTATTTCAAAGTTATTTCATGTAGGAAAGCTTCCTAGATCTCAAGGAACATCCAAAACATCTCAAATGGTAAATAACATGTCAAATAGAGGTCGGAATTGATATAGAAAGTAAATACAGACCTTCTCCCACACTTGTGAGTGGTAGTCGTTCAACCAGTTGATCTCCAAAATTGATAATGAAGAAATGTCAATTAACTTGGCCTACACAAATAACAAAAACATAAAGGAATTTGTTTAGCATGTTTCAAATGCAAGCAAGCAACAGAATTGGCAAAGATCATAAAAAACACTACGTCTCAAAGTGTAACCAACTTCCATTTCTGTAGTCATGTTTGAAGGCAAATAGATAAAATCGTGTCTAGATACCAATGAAGTGTGGCCCTTTGTCCTTACTAGTGTTGATGATATAGATTAGAGAAATTATACATATCAACGGTTAAATAAAATTGGCATAAATTGCCGCGTCAACTAAGAATTACCCGAGCCAAATTGGGCCGTGGGTACCGGTTTGAGTAGAACCTCATTTTGATTTGAAAAAACATGTAGACAAACTTTATATTTTTCTGTTTTTCTCAACCAATAATCTATATCTAAAACCCATTTTGATTGATTTAGACACATATCAATCCCTTCTAGCCCCAACAATATTGTTTGGATCAAAATTTGCATTCGGGCAAGATTTGTTTCATAAAAATATCACCATTGTTAAGCCCTAATATCTAATCCACCTTTCTTGCAATTTCTCGTATTTCTCAACTAAATCATCTACAATTTGATTCAGAATGTTGGTATTGGAGTCCTCTAACAAACCTCATAACAATTTGTTGCGTTAAAAGGCAAAAGAGACGAAAAGGAGAGTCCAAATTCTGAGGGCATTGTGAATCCCAAATCGAAAATGTTCAATTTCTTTCTCATTTTTCACCGTATTTATTCAAGTATGTCTCAAAATGTTCCGAAGATATTGATCTACAAAAGCCCTAATGATTTTTTAGAATCAAAACCAAAAATCTCTAAGATCAATTTTTGGTGTCTTTCGGCCTTTCTTTTTGTGCCATTTTCTTATTAAAGTGTTTTCATTTTAATTTTTTATTTGATTTTGATTTATAGCTCCTATTATATGGAATCAAACATTTCATTTTGTACCTTTGATTATCTATTTTTGAGAATTGTATGCATCAGTTATCGAACATTATAGGGATTACATAACTAAAAGTCTACTAATTGGCTAGGCATGTGTGTACTTACATTAATAACAATTTCATCAACTTCAAGTGGCTATATGAAATTAATAATTCAGTTTTGGACGTTCCTTGTACATTTCTAAGGGTATGGTGTACATGGTAGACTAGGGGATATGGGACCGTATTTGGGTGTCATCCATCCAAATGACAGAAGTACATAAATCAAGGCCAGTGCTAGATTTTCCTTTTGTTAATGGTAATTTTCATCCTGCATATGTGAGAATCCCAATCAGCTTGGTCCTTCAAAAAAAAATATCAAAATTATAAAAATGATTTCCTGTGATTTAATAGGAAATCTTGAAGATTAGTTCTCGCAATCACAGAGACACATGGAATTTTCAGGAAAAGGTTATCACCTATGGCTAGACTTCCTGTTATTTTACAGGAATTCTTGCCGATTAATTCTCCCAATTTTAGAGCCGCACCTTTTCTTATTTGAATGTTATTTTACTGGAATTCTTGCATATTAGTTCTCCCAATTTTGAAGCCATATATGGACAAATCACCTTGATCTTATACAGTTCTGTTACCTCGAATAGATCAAAAAAATGCATGTTCTTTGTGCGGAAATACAGATGGCCTTAGAGCTTGGCCCCCTAATTGGGTTCCAGCTATCCAAATTTATTCATCAATTCGCTGGTAGGGATCGCTTCTGTCCCCACAACAGAGTTTGAGAGGAGCATCACATTTGCAAATTATTCTTTTGTTTGGATTGAAAAGAAAAGAATGCTCCTCACATTCTTAGGAAACCCACCTAGGATGGTTCATGCTACACATGCAAGATCCCTGCTCCTCATGCTTCTGAACCGCCTGCTCAGTAGATCCATGTTCCAATTTTCTGATCTAGTTCAATATCTCCAATGTGAACTCAAGCTACACTCATTTTTTCTAGTTCCATCCCAATTTGCTAAAAATTTATTAATTAAAAATAAAAGTAAAATAAGAGTTACCTCTAAATTTTTCTTTTTCTTTTATCAAGGTACCTCTGAGATGCGTATAAGTTTTCTTTATACCTAAATCATGTGCTGATATTTAGCTCTCACTTCACATCCTCATCTACTTCTCCTAAATCATGTGCTGATATTTAGCTCTCACTTCACATCCTTATCTACTTCTCCTAAATCATGTGCTGATATTTAGCTCTCACTTCACATCCTCATGTACTTCTTCTAAATCATGTGCTGATATTTAGCTCTCACTTCACATCCTCATCTACTTCTCCCTACCCACACGTCCCATTAAGGAAACAACTCACCCATAAAAATAGCAACTAACTAAATTTTAACTAAAAACCCCTTTTACCCATCATGCCTTAAGTCACATTTCAACCAATAAATAAAGAAATTACACCCATACCCCCAATAAAAATAAAAATAAAATAAAATAAAATAAAACTCTAATTAGCCCTATTCTTGAACATCCCAAATGCGATTTGCATCATTCCAGCAGTCATGCTCATGAAAGAAACATGTGGTTTCCCAGTGTCAAGGACATATCAAAATGTGTGTTTTTAAACTCGTTTGACCTGGAAGTTGACTTCGCTCAGTTGAAATAAACCTTCTGGTTAACTTCTCTTTCTCCAATGATTAATATCGCTAATCATAATACAGGACTCTCATTTACTAACAATAAGTACTAACAGTACAGCACTCAAAGTGATGTTAGGTAGTACTTCTCACGACCCAAGAAATGAAAGAAAAGGAACTAACAGGACTTAGTGCATTTACATCACCAGGGTCACATAATATTATAATGACAATAATCATCACAATGATGATGATGATGATGATGATGATGATGATGCTAATAGAGTAATAGGCAAGTTCTAGCAGTGGTAGCATTTATAACGATAAGTCTTCTCTTCTTGATGGGCTATTCTAAAATTAGGTTCATAAGGCTCTTTGTTTAGTAATATACAACTATGACTACAATGTGAAATGAAGTTCAAAATGACACATTGACACAAAAGAATAAAAGAAAACGTGACATGAGCTAACATACAATATTACAATACAAACTGAATATGTCTTGTCTGAGACGGTATTGTCCTCTGAACAATCACAATACAATGGAAAATATAAATTACAGCAAGTAGTAATATAATTCAATACTACCTACTCATGGCAAATGATAAAGAAGAAACCCCAGATACATGGATGTCGTTGATGTGCAACTCAATAATCCAAGAACTAAGTATGAATGAAAACAATTAAAGAAGAAAGAAGTAGCTATAAAACTATCTCAGTTGTATGACAGATAATTTCTCAGAACCATTCAGATGCGACAAAGAAGAAAAAGGATCCAACATTACCTGGATGGGAACGTAAGTGAGCCTCTCAAATCCAAGATACCCCATACCTCCAAAACAGTTAGGTGTGTCCACCTCCCTGACACAAAGCAGATTCTACAATATCCAAAGCTCAGGAAAATATAACAACATCTCAGGCAATAAAATACTAAGTATGCTAGCAGATTAGTTATTGAGTTCATTTAAATATGCATTCATAGTCATAGGCAAGCAATAAGCTACAAAAGTTGACAATAAGTCAGAAAAAAATTAGCATCAACCTTCAGCCCACATGTTTTAATTTTGTATGAATAATTTGAGAAACAAACTAAATACAGTAGCATACCTCCTGTAAAGAAAGAAATAGAAGACTTTGGGAGCATATTTAGACAAGAAAAGAATAACACAACCAATTCAGCTATAGATAAGATTAACAATTTCTTCAGAATAACTAAATCAGTAAATTTTGATAGTATTTATATATTGAGCACGCATGTGAATTCCCACTGGAGCATACTGTATACTTACTTCCTCGGGCAAAAGAATTAATTCGGAGGATTTTTTTGAACTGCAATATTGGGTTCCACTTTGGAATTACCGGATGAGTATTTTCAGAAAAAAGAGTTGAATTTTGAGTTTGTTCTGACCATCTGAAAATTGGATGTCTCTGTTCAATCTTTTGGCATTCTTCCTTTTAGGCACATACAAAACACAAATGATTTTCGTTGTTTTTAATTTTTTTAGGTTTGTCACCAGGTTGAACGGGTTACATCCCAAAACATGGGTTCCTAGAAACTTTCCTAGATAGGGTTTCATCAGAGGGAGTGAATGAACAATATGCTGCCCTGGGGAAATCTTTCGGCATATATATTTTTAGAAGACATTTAGTTCCAGCACTGCTCATAACAAACCCTTGGAAGTTCTACTTCAGTAAGATAATGAATCGCTATTGGGATTTGTGGCCTTTAAAGTCCTTGGCACTCAGTCTTTGGCTTTTAGCTTTAGTATATTCCCATGTCTATAAAAGAATACTCTTGGTGGATGAAATAGGCCATGTGAGTGGGCTTTGTGTGACTAGTTTCGGCCATAGTGCTGGGTTCTATGGATGAAACAGGCCATTAGAGCATTTGCCCTCATCTCGGTCTGCGGCATAGCCTAGCCTAAATTGAGAGGAAATCCTGCATTCTGGCCTGGAGGCTTTGTGCCTAGATGCATCACCTGAATGGGCGGTGGTGCCTTGACGCGCTAGGTTGCAGTCAAGTGGTATATCATTATTTAGCCAGGAGATGAAATAGGCCCCTATGCTGGAGGATGGTGGCCTGGGAGGACAAGAGTTTTAAAGCCTTGACAATATATCCTTCACAACATGCACGTCGATAGGCACAGACCTGTGCGGTCCCCACGCTAATAGCCGTGTTATTTACAGACCTTTGTGGTCTGTGAGACCTGTAGGGTCCATGTTATTTCCAGACCTATGTAGTCGGTGAGACCAGTGGGGTCTTAGTGTTGCCATTTGTGAAGCCCATGTGGTTCACATTTTCTCCAAAAGTTCTATGTGATCCATGAATCTGATCCGTGAGTGTGCATGTACTTGTGTCTTGTTTGTGTGACTTGACTGGATCACTGTGACCTGGAGAGTGGATCCCCTATGTCCATGTGATGGCGGTCTTATCTTTGTGACTTGACTAGTCTTTGAGATTGACTTCTCCTTGGGGAAGCACCTATAATCTATGGCTACACTTTGGTCCCTCTATGTCTTATGCAGCTTTGATATGTCAACTATAAGCCTCTTGTGGAGAGACATGCAGGACATGGGTCAGTTTGGTTGATTTGAGGTTTAGGTTATAACTGTGGGGTAGTCATGGAGTGCCTTAATTAAGAGTTTTGTCCCATTGCTAGCACACTCTTCCAGTAGTGTTTTCCTATGGCTCTTCAAGGTTGTTTTAGAAACATAAAAAATATTTTCTTTCTCAAATTAGTCACCCTAATTTTGTGAAGTAAATTTGCTTAATTTTAAAATAAATTTATTGTCATAAAGAAGGGATAATTGTTATAAATAATTGCTCTCATGGAGGTCAATACAAGGGTGTTTTTGGAAATTTTAGTGGTCCTTTACTGGTTCAAGTAAATTTCAGATAGGAGCCACATGGATCCCACTGGTCATGTGGGCCAAATGGCCCTCAAATCCTCATGAAAAGTGCGTGAATTGAAAATGCTTTCTTCTCATGGGAGGTACGCACCACAGAAAACAGACTTCTAGATGGAGTTTAATTTCACGAGTACCTAATGTTTTCCTAAGGTGACTATGATTCAGTTTATTAGGATTTTGAAAAGTCAAAGATGGATTAGATCCTTGGAAGATTTGTAATTTGATTTGGAAAATTAGTTACGTGAAATCCAATTTGAATAAGAGAATCTAGTGGGCGGACCATATGGAATCCTACAAGGATTGGAAGTGTGATGGAAAAAATCTAGAAAAGATAATGGTGAATATTGGCCCTTTATCCATGAGGCCAGCCAATGATAATGGCTAGGAGTTGGGCACGCTTGCCCCTTAGATTCTGAATCATAGTGGAAGAAAAATTACCTAATACCAAATCTATACCTAGACACCTCCATATAAAAACCAACCCTTCTCTTCATATCTATCCTGGATCGTAAAGATCCAAGACAGAATCAACAACCATGCTGGTTTCAGGATGGACCAAATTGGAACCTGGATCAGAAAGATGTAAGACCGATTCAGCAACCACAAGATAGTTGATCATGAATCAGTTGCTCAATATTTGAAAGGAGAACACTTCAAGATTTCTTGATCGCCATCCTTATCACCCAATAAACGACTTCAATCACCATCAAAGGAAGGAAAGAAGGTCCCACCAGCCTACCATGCCACTACACTGAGTGGGTTTGTCCCAGAACACCAAGTAGGGTCATCTCAACCATACAATGTAGGAGGGAAGTTTCATTTCATTAATCAAAAGCATCAAGAACTAACTTTCCTCTACGGCAAAGAGATCCCAAGCTAAAACTGAAAAGAAAATGACTAAATTGATCCTCTGAGAAAATAGAAATGCCTAAACCACTCTAATACACCAAATTCCCTCGCACCAACTCCCCATGCATGAAACCCTCAGGCAAACATATTCCCATGCTCCAAGTCTCCATGCAAGCAGTCAATTTCACATGCATTGGAACCCTCCATTTTTTTGACCTAGGAACTCTACATCTTCATTGATGCACAAATCATATTGCCTTGTTGACCACATGGGGACTCCATGCCACACTGTTTACCCTTAACTTTAAACACAAATTGACCCTTAATGACAAATTACAATAGCGTACTTGACAGTGAAGATAATTCCAACATGCCCTTATTTCAAAGTAAAATTCAGTCTAGCCATCCTAGATGTAATTTGCATCATTATCATTTCATGTGTACAGCCTCTAGCCCTAGGCTTTTACATAAGTTTTGAAAAAGGACAGGGAGTGGGAGAGAAGGGGGGGGGGGGAGAGAGAGAGAGAGAGAGAGAGAGAGAGAGCATTGTGTGAGAACTAGGTTTTTTGGGAGAGAGGAAAATAAAGATAGAAAGTGCATGGGGGTTAGAGAGACATCTTGAGAGAGTTTTCTTTCTTGTGTTTGAGAAACCTAGATGAAAGGTCTGAAAACAGAGACTCCCAGCCTACAAGTTCATCTCAAAACAGATAGAAGGCGATGGTAGTCTTCCAAGCAGTACAACATTATTCCAGGGGATCATAACCGGTGTATGAAATGCTAGAGGGTGACTCTAGGTGATTTTCAGGCTAGTTTCGCTCAGTGTTTTTGAACTGTTTTTATGAACATGACAACAATCATATCTACCGGTTTTCTAGTCACTAGTCAGCTCTCCTTTTCGTCTTCTCTTTGCCTTGAGTTTAATTGTAGAAAAATACATGAGCAACATATATAAGATAGGTGTGTGGTAGGCTGCAATAAAAAGTAGTTGAAATTTGTTGGAAAAGATTTAAAATTTGCACCTCCATGCCCCTATCATTAGTTGCTTGCAATCTGAAGACTTAAGACTACCTATGATATCAAAGGCTGTGAAACAAAGCCTGAACAAGAGATCAAAGCTTACTCGATTGACAAGGTATTTATGCTGTGAAACAAAGCGCCTGAACAAGACATCAAAGCTTACTTGATTGACAAGGTATTTATGTTAGGGTTATTGGAAATATGGCCTATCAAGGCCTAAATTCCAGTAGTATCTCATTCAGTGGGAGCCATTGAGAGATTGAAATCTTCGTGTCTTGTGAAATGGAGCCCAAATTCTTTTACCGCTAGTACGCATGAAGCATCAAGAGTTCACGTGTTGAGAAAGCAATTTCTCAAGGAGGTGTGAGGGTCACCTCCTAGTAAGGATTTTATAAGTTAGCCTCATGTTTAGCTGCAATTGGCCAAGGCTTGGAGAATCCAAATGAGAAAAATAGAACCCAAGTACTTATTGAGTATTCGCCCTGTATGGAATGGTCAAGACTTATTGGACATAAGTTCGTATCCTGACATGAGACCATTGCATGGTATGTGCATTTTCATTTCGTACGGGAAGCCACTCTTCCAAATGCATTATCCAAGTTTGTATTATCCAAATGCACATGTGCTTTGAGAGGACCCCTGTAATAGAGTTGGATCATGTCCCACAAGGGTACCACCTGTAATCCATTGAGAGCCGAATGATCGAAAGTTCTGGCTCAGTAGCTTTGATATGGCCAATTATGTGTCTCTGCTTTAGACTATGGAACGTAGGTCTATTGGATCGATCTGAGACTCGGTGGAACATCATTCGGGACTAGCTCAATGGAGTATTCTGATACCTATAATTATTAGCCTGAGATCTCACTATACATTTTGTCCTATTTTATAACGATGAGAAAAACCTAATAATTGCTCAAAAATACTTTAAATATTTATTGTGAATTTTAGAGAATTTTTTGAAATTTTATTTGCTAAAAAAATGAGGGTTTTCATATTGTTTAGCTCAAATTCCACTTTAGTCCTGACCTGGTAATGCCATGTGGCGTCTGAGTGGCCATAGGGCTGCCACATGACACCCTACACCTCACTCTAGGATCACTGTCTAGCTGGGCACTGATCCCTAGGCGGGGGACTAGATTGGCATTTGGTTGCTTGTTTAATAAGGGGTTGTGTTATGGTGTCTTGTTATATTTTGTTATATAATGTTATAAATTAAGGCCCCTTTTTTATCACATGTCTTAATTAACTCACACATGGGTTATGCATGGCATGTGTGAAGTTTAATTAATTTATTTATTTGATATTAAAGAGAAAATGCATTTTCAAATTTGAGTTGAAAAATATCTCCACACACGTGTGAAGGGGACATTATCTTTAAATTGATTAGTTTGAAATTTTAGATCTACAAAGTGATTGGCTGTGATAAAGTCGAATATCTCCACATGTGTGAGCTTTGTCATTTACTTCTTTGCCCTTTAGCCTTTGTGGTTATCTACTCTAATACATTATTAAAAAAAACTAAGGGTATTTTTGTAAGGCCATATTGGATACAATTGGAACAAAAACATGGGCCAAGGACCAAATGGTAAAGTGGTATAACTTAGGGTTAGGGTGAGTGATAATGGTGTGAAATCCCATCCTTTCATCCTAGTGGTTGGATGGGGATGGGTGGCTAGGTACATTAGCCTCTCATGTGCCTTTGGATTAGTGCATCAAAGGTGTTGATTGAATCCAAAGTTACATCCATGTTATAAAAGCACATCATGAGATCTCAAACCCTAACTATCTCAACTCTTGAACCATTTTGGAAAATTGTTGCTCCCCTCCTTCTTCTAAGGTTTTGTGAGAGAAAATTGAATAGAGAGAGCTTTTAGAGTTCCATTAATGGTGATCTTGATGGTGGTCCTCCTTTCTTATGCTTAAGTCCATAGTGTGCATTTATCAAGGTAAACTCTATTGAATTTTCTTTTCTCATAAGATCATATCCTTGGCATCTATAGTTGCTGGAGTTTTGAATTTAGAAAAGTTTCATTGATCTTAGAATCCCCATTTGATCATCTTTTTCATCATGCTTATTCATAGTGTGGTCCTTCATGAGTTATAGCCTATATGCATGAGAATCCATGATCATGCATAGTATCCATTAAGTACTTTGCTTCAAACCCATCAAATAATTTAGTCTCAAAATCTCACTCCATTTTCAGAACTTTTTCATCACGTTTTTACCTATGGGGGTTCATAATCTTTCCATACAAGACTGTTTTGGTGGTCCGAGGGACCACCGTGTGTAGTTTGGCCATAACTCTATTATTCTTTATCCGATTCGATTCAAACCTTTTTCATTTTGTTTTGGATGATAATGCCAGTGTGTTGAGATCTTAAGAAGTGATTTTAAGGTGTGTAATTTCTTCCTATTTGGATTAGACACTCTTGTGAGATTGAACCACTTTTGTACAATCCGAAGGGACAAAATTAAGTCCTTATAGGGCCCGATTGCGTGGCCCCGGCACAAGGGGTTCAAAACATGGCTTCCCTATTTTAATTTGGCATTCTAATTCACTGTTTAGTTGATTTTATTCTTTAGAATTTTGTTTAGATTAGTTGCATGATGTATTTAAGCTTTGGGACGTAGTTTATGTAATTTGTGTTATGAAAGTGTAATCATAAGCTAGTCTTGCTTTATATGTAATTGCCCCATAAGGGGTTGATATTTGAGTTTATTTACAGTGGTCATACAAGGCTAGAAATGGTTGTAATTGTTATGTAAAAAGATTGTAACTTATTCACTTAGCTTGGTTTTTAGCAAGTAGTTTGTTGAAGGTGTCCATTTTGCCTTGTTTTTCGGCTTGAAAATTTGCTCTAGTCTTTATATCCACTTTCAAGGGTTTGTAGCCTTTAAAATACTTGAGAGCATAAAAAGATAAATAATATTATACTGGAAGTTTACACTCCAGTGGGAGTGTTGGTTGACTAACCTTGGGTTGGGAGTATTTCAGGCCAGATCATGTATAAAAACCCTTGACCCTGGGCATGGGCACCACTATTGAGGTTTCAGTTGATCATCCCTTATTGAGGTGGGAGAGATGCTTAGGGATGATGACGAGAGCCAAGAAGTAGTCGGGCTTCCTACGTGCGGGTGTGGGCCTGTGAAGGCAAGGGTCAATTCCTTAACAACCATTGCACGACATATACACATGACAACGACATTCTGGGAAGCAGCTCTATAGATAGGGAATTGTGTACATGTGTATAAGAGAGGGTCTCCCTTGCATGACTTGCTCTTGGGGGGGGGGGGACATGTAATCCACACACTAGATTTGTGGTTCCGTCATTTATTGACTAGCTTTGATGGTCCAATCATGAGCTCCGGCGATTGATTGTGGGTCATGGGTTCTGTTGTGTTAATTTGAGAAGATAGTTGTGGATCAAAGTTTTTAGTATAGATGGAATGGCTCAGGATCTCACATAATCCTGACCTATTGGTATCAATCCACCTCTATATCTATTTTAAATGCAATTTGGAATTTTTTGGAATTTCAAACATATTATTTTCAAACTTTATTTATGATAATGTGATTTTTTAAATATTTTTTAATCGGATGTGAGGTCTGCTAAGACCAATAGGGGTGACCAGAAGCAAAGTTCAGACAAGTCTTCTCAGCTTTATCTCTCAGTTTATATTCAGTTTATTGTTCTTGATTCGTATTTGTATTAAATTCCAGTTTAAACTAGGATTCCTATTTGAACTGGGATCCCTATTTGAATGAGTCCTATTTGCTCAGGATTCATAGATTTTAGTAGGTTTTATTTTATGCTTCTGACGTCATTTTGGAATTGTAAGTAGAACTACCTGGTTGGTGATAAAAGAAAAAGAGAAAATGTTTGATTTTACACCACGGGCACTACTTTCAATTTATAGCATTTGTAAAGTTAATAAAAAACAAAGTTACACAAGTTTAAAGCATTCACCAATAAAGATCCATTCAAATATCTAATACCCTATCTATGTTTCCCAAAATATATTGTAAGCAATACCTCGATCCGAATACCAAAAGAGTGGTCTTCATAGTATCCAGGTTCATTGCTAACAATCATGCCCTTCTGCAATCCAGTCAAGTTCCCATATCGGTAGCTTATACTTTGAGGTCCTTCATGAACATTTAGTGCAGCTCCCACACCATGGCCAGTACCTAGAAGCCAAAACGTTTAAGCCAATCTGTAAGGAACTGATGAGAAATCAGAGTATATTAAACACAAACAAGATGAATAATTAGCAAAAAGGAGATGTTTCTGGCAGCTGAATGAAATATACCATGTCGATAATCAAGTCCAATCTTCCAAAGGAAGGAGCGAGCAAATACATCAAGAACAAAACCAGGAGTATTATCCGGGAATATTGCTTGATCAAGTGCTATATGGCCCTGTTGTTCACATCAACTGTAAAGTCTGTAAAAACATATGCACTAAAAGTCTAAAACGATACGAATCAGAAGCCAGGAGAATTCAATGCAAAGATTCAAATGGAACCTCTGTGGATTATTCTTGGCACTACAGAAGTAACTTGCACATCTTACTGGCTCTCAATACCTAACTCCATGAAGTTTTAATGAGCAATTCAAAGATCAGCAGACAAAATTTATGCATCGTGACAGAGGCACACTTACATTAAAGTCTGCAAATCAACTGATGCTTTGTTGAGAATAAGCATGAAGTTTATATTCACTTTATCAATCTTCACCAGGCTTATAACTAGAGATCATCATTACTGAGTGATACAGAAATTCCTTTCTTAGCTCTCTCTAGTTCTCTAATTTGAGGAAGCCTTTGTGACCACTTGTGAAGGAAAAGAAAGTTCCATGGACGAATAATGTCAAAATTGCACTACATGAAAACACTACCCAAAGTTATGTTTAGCATGTTATTTCATTTCAATAATGATGTTTGACATACATGACAGCATTTCAGAACATAATTGATCTTAAAAAGGTCAGTGATGCATCTCATCGGCTCAGGATGCACACCATGTCAAAAAAGGTATGTCAGCAGCTGGCTGCTACTGCGTGAATGGTTGAGCTGCTAGCAATTACGAATTAATAAGACCGAAAGTCATTCTCAAGATGTGTTAAAATAAGCCCCTTAGGACACTGCAAAGGTGGTCTCCCGAGACCACCAAAAACAAAGGCCTCTATCCCAAAACGCAAAAGGGGATATTTTTTATTTAAAATATCCAGATCATCTTCAATTCCCTTTTGAACAATTTCAAAGGAATAAAAGATGATTTTGAGATCTTATGACCTTAAATCTGATTTCACTTCAAATGGAACGTTTAGTGTCAATCTTTTAAGGGCAATCAATTTGGAGCTTTTTTTTTTTTGAGCTCCAATTTTAACTTTAGATTTGATATTAGGGCTTAACAAAAATGATAAAAAAAAAAAAAAATCATATAAAACAAACCCCTATCTATGTTTTTCGGTGAGGAATCATGTGTTTTTTGGTGGTCTAACCAGACCAACAAACTTTTCCCTTAAGATAAACGCAAAACTTTGATTAACAGATCAATCTTGGTCCATGCAAGAATCATCCAAGAGTTCCATACAATCCAATGAATATCCAAATATTTTCCCAAGTGGAACATCTAAATTGAAATAGAATCTCATCTGCTGAAAAACATTGAATTCATATCAGATAGATGTAGCAAATAACTAACACAAAAGCTAATATGCATGCAGCTAGATATTTACTAAAAATAATATGTATGCATCTAGAGAATATCCTATCCAATTTTAAAGATCAAATTCAGCTTTAGAATCACTGGATTTTCTACTCATCACCAACTAACCCCCAACTTGGTCCCTTGATATGCATGATATGGCACAGACAGCATTTAAGCTGCAACTAATCCTGTCCCATAAATAATAACTGTCATAGGCGCATAGCTCAGTTCTCTATCTTTAGAAAACAAGAGCACCTGTAATACTCTGGTGAAGCAGTCTTTCTGTTGCAAAGTAGGTTCCCCAAAATGCACAGTCCTTGTCACATCAGTTGTTCCGTCAACATATTGACCGCCACTATCAAGTAGAAAAAGTTGCTTGTCATCCACGACACTGCAGCTCTCTGGTTCAGGTTTATAATGAATAATGGCACCATTTGCACCATAACCTGAAACATTGATTAAGCACCTAGACAAGTGAAAATCTTACAATGATACTACAAGATCAACAACCCATGCAGATCGCAGCAGATACTACTGTAAACAAGCACAGCAAGAATGAAGTAGTAATTAAAAAAAACTAAATCTGAGGATATATTCTAGAAATGAGGCTCTAGGGTAGAAAATTTGTATATTAATAGGCCAATGATAAAGCATATACCAGTAACTATCAAATATTTTCCACAAACCCACTGCAATGGTTGATTACCTTATCCACATAAAAATAATTTGCACAGTACTTCTGTTCTTCATTAGCATGCATCAATTTTGTCATTGCTCAACATTTATTCTTCCATCTTATCTAAAAGCATAAATAAAAAAAGAAAATGAAAAACCATGTGGCACACAAAATTGTATGAAACGTCGAAGATTAAGAGAGAGTGAATGATATGCATTTCAAAATAGAAAATGAGAGAGAGAGAGAGAGAGAGAGAGAGAGAGAGAGAGAGAGAGAGCGATCGACCTTCATAGTCAAGAGAAAATGTTCGCTACGATTTGCATAAAAAAAGTGAAGTGGGATCAAGACTAAATTAAACAAAATAAGGAATATGCCAAAAGCAATCATGCAATGGAGATAAAGAAAAAGGAAGATTCTTTTTTTCCTTTATTTGTTGGTTTGGGGGGAGGAGAATGGAGGAAGAAAATGGAAAATTCTGCAGCGTTAAAGTATATCAATCAAAGAATGATGAAACTAAAATAGTAAAAGAAATTTGGTGCACCATGAATGCTTTAGACAAACACTAAGCAAGACACAATTAGACAAAGTTTGTCACATGAACACCTTTGCCAGGTAAACAATTATATTATGGCACACTTATCTACAGCAGCCATCTTAAGAATGCTTTCAATAGGGCTCAAGCAACCAACAAGAAAAGAACAATGAAGAGGTCAAAGGATAGATAAGCACTTTATCACCAAGGATTGAGCACTAGTTCCAAGAAAAATTTATATAAATTGCCAACTTTTAAAACACAGTCTCTACTAGAGAACTTAGATATAGGCTGGAACTTTTAATGCTGTCTTTTTCTCTCCTATCTTCAAAGGCAATTGATCCAAATAATTTAATGGGAGCTACTTTTGCAGAATAGGATGACATCATTAATGACAGACAAAATGCAACAAATAAGGAACAGCAAAGCACTGTTTGCTTTCAAAAGAAGAATCGTAAAATTACATAAAACATAACACATGGACATCCAGTCCATGGGTTAGTTGTGGACTGGAGGGCTTGTTGGGATCTGCATAAAAGAATCATCATCTTGGTTGTTCAGAGGATCCTTTTCCCCTAAAGCAAGTGCCTCTCTAAGGAGTTCATACCGTACATTGGAAATAATTTCCTCAAAAAAAGAAAAAACAGCTCCAGTATTATTTTGAGTGGCCCCATATTCCGATAAATTCTGAGAATTTTACTTAATTTCTGGTGGACCTGAGTTGAATTCATGAAAAGTTTCAAAATTTTAGAATTAGATATCAAAAAGAACTTTTAAAGAAGAGTGAAATGGTTATTATCAAAAAAAAGAAGAGTGAAGTGGTTGCTTTTAAAATCACTACGAAATTCATAATGTAGATCCACTGATGATTGTGTGCCTCTCCTGCCTGGCTTCTACACATGATCGCTCTTTTTTCTTTATTTGTCCTTTGTCAATCTCCTTGTTGTTGCAGTTTCTCTTTTTGTGTCGAAATTTAAATATACCTCTTTGTTGGTCTGGAAACCATAGATGCAACAATATGTATACATTTTTCCCATGAGTAAAATACCATTACCCATAAAATAAAAAAATAAAAAAAATAAAAAGAAAAAAAAAAACTAAATGGCTAATCACAAATAACTCAAGGAAGAAATGCTAACAGAGTCATACCACTGATCGTATCAAAACTGGAATCGAGAAAACCATCCTGCTTTGCACGAAACGCGAGCAATCTATCCGCAATTTCAACCTCTGTAAGTCTCTCTTTTTTAGATATGCTGTCTTCTAGCCATGCCCAAAACTCAACCAGGGCAGCTGCATCCCTGGAAAGCAAAAGAATAGTACAACTTGTTGAAAATGAGGTGTTCCTTGCCTTTTTATCTACAAAGATAACTGTTATTCCATGTAAGCTTCAACAAAAGCTTCATGATCTGGACATCATATGAATTCAGAAGATCCAACTATAGTACCTTATGGCCAAACAAAGGTGTTTCCATCCAATAAATTGAATCGTTTCGAGGGTCTTTCACATGACAAAGCTTCTGGTGTGTGATGCATGTATGTGTGATTTATGTATGTCTAAATATGTTGTGTTTTATGTACACATGGACATAACATATATATGTATGAATGGAATGTATATCGACGAATGCATGTTTATGATGTGTAAGAACATGCTCATGTAGCTATGTGTGTGTGTGTCATTATAGGGGTGGCAACATCAGGTAAGGTCAAGGCACCCCGACCCAGACCCCCGTGGGTCCAAGTGACTTGGACCTGGACCCAGACCCAGGTCTAGAAATTAAAAAATAAAAATAAATAAAAATTTATGATTTGGACCCGTATCCAACCTGCCTGGTGCAAAACATGGACCTGGACCCAGCTCTGGTTCGAGTCAACCCAAACCGATTGACACCCCTATGTCTTTATGTATGCATGTCCATGTAGTTGTGCATATCGAGTGAGGGAGAGAGAGAGAGAGAGAGAGAGAGAGAGAGAGAGAGAGAGAGAGAGAGAGAGCTCATCACACATTAATAGAAATTGCAGCAAAAAACATATTCACCTCAAATGTGATTGTCTCATTCCCTCAAGCTCTGCATGATTTTTTATTGATTTTGCAAAGGTTACAGGAGATGCTCTGTATATTACAGATGGTCCATCTATATGAGAAGTAGATCCTTCTTTAGTCTGCAGTCCTACAGATATTTCTCTGGCAACCCTTCTTTTGTTTTTCTTCCCAAAACTTTCATAGTATCTATTGCAAGCAGCACTAAAAGCATTGACAACTGCAGCATTAATAGAAGATGTATCCAACCAAAGCTTGGCGTCTTGCTCTGCCAACCTGAATATAAACTCAGATTCATGGAAATGATATTTAATAGTACCCAGTCAATCACAATTAAAGGAAAAGGTGCGTGGACACTAATTTAAGAAGGCATGAGAAACTCGCAGCTCATCCTGAAAGAACTAGAAAGTTACCAGCCTATAAATGAAAATTTTGTTGCAATCAGGAAAGGCATATGTTAATATATTCCTAGAGTATAACTCATCTTTAAATGGGTGTACCCGGAAAAAACACAGCTCCAAATCATTCTTGAATGCCAATAATAATATATTTCAAATATAGATTAACTATTTCAAATTTTCAATCACATATAACCACTCAAACATTCTTCACGTACGAATAAGAATATATAGAGGATATAAAATGGCAAAATTCTAATGCATAAAAAGAAGGTAATATTGGCGCCATGAAGGGAATCCATCACGAAATATATGCATATATGCATGCATATCAGAATCATAGCTGTAAGATATCAACATCATTTGCTCTTTGCGAATTTGGTGTATGCTTAAATGGTAAAACTTATAAATGCATGATTATAACTTTTGGCTCCAATACCTAAATCTGATTGAAGATTTCAAAGCACACATCAAGGTGAAAAATGACGTACTTAGAATCCTGAATGGGACTACTTGGGGAGAAACTTTTTTAATAAATTACTGAGGGTGAAATGAGACTGAAATTTTCAAGGCAACCTTGATGGAAAACAGGGTCTAGTGATTTATAATGGTCTTAACGGAAGAGTAAAGAACAACCATAAAGTGATATACTGGGCCTACTTCCTGCTCTTATTTGGAAAGTAAGGAAGTAAGACATGAGATGGACAACAGTTCTAATGATAACAATTGCATATAGAACACGGCCAAACAGTGACATGCATACACTTATAACAATACCAAACATATAATTTCTCTCAAAAAGATATGTATCATCTGCATGTGCTGCGCACAGTAATACAAGAAAATTGGAAATATAGCAGTTAAGTAAAATGAGTAAGTACACAAGATCATTAGCTTTTGGTACAAGGTGGTCACAGTTGCTTTAGACCATTACATGTTAATATCGGGCTACTTAAAATGTGTTGTTGAATGACCTCAAAGTTCACATCTGATGGCATTGGGTGGTTGAGACCTTCTCATAACAAATATAAACAGTCTTAGAGCATACAATACCTTTCTATCTCAGAAATTAGGGCATCATACGGTTGCAACGTCACTCCTGATTTCTTCAAATGGAACATCACTTCATTTGGGACTTTCGATTTTTCCATGAATAGTTTTGCACCATCGACTTCCACAATCAAGTATGCATAGGCCACAGGAGAATGAGGTACATCATCTCCTCTCTGCAGAAGAGAACAAAAACATGCAATGCATTGAATCAATTGATGCACAAATTTAATAACTACATTTATATGTTATGCATATAAAATGAAATCTGGAAACCATTCAATGCAATGTATGGAATAAAATAAAACTACATACGTATTTAATGTCATTTGAATTCAAATAAAACATTCAGAAGTGAACTAGTTAAGATGTTTACCAAGTTCAATAGCCATGCAATCTCATCGAGCATAGAAATAACAATTACATTTGCACCAGCTTCAACCAGCTCAGATCTTAAAGAAGACAGTTTTGAGGATGCATCCACACCAGCATATTTGATATCATGCACTCTAGTTGGGTTCATGGGAGGCTTTGGCCTTGATTCTTTCCAAATCTCATCCACAAGATTGAAATTAGATAAATATACTAATTCATTGCTCTTTTTAGATAAGGTCTCTTTCAATTCCTCTGCAGCATCAGAAGAAAAAAGAAACTGTTCACATCACAACATCAAGACAATACATAAGGTTTTGTACTTATGCAAAAAGTGCAACAATTGTACAATAGTTAATTTCTTTAAGCTATCACACCACATAGGCCAGAGTAAGAAGACAAAAAAGTTATTGAAAACATGACTGCAAATGATGCAAACATAAATAAGCAACAAAACTAGAGAAAATAAAGGAATCACACTCCCTATAATCGACGCATATATCATAATAAAAAAGTTACTGATAATAATAATTCTTTTCCAAGTGAAATGAAACATTCTTAGCTAAAGATATGAGGAGCACATAGTTGAATATGTTGTGAGCTAGTGTTCCTTCAGAAAAAAACATAAGAATAGATCGAATGTTTAACTGACGGAGCTAAAAGCATTTGACGCTTCAAAGTAATATGCAATAAATTTTTCACGAACCACGCTCCTCTCTTGTGTTTTTCCCTCTTCGAAATTTCACTTAGATTCCAAAATGGTACAAAAGCAAGTTTAATTAGATCAAGCACATAGATTTTCAATAACATGGTAGCAAAGCAATTTTAAGTAGATCAAGCATCTAGCTATATAAAGAATCCCTAGTAGGATAAAGAAAACCCTAAAGATACTTTAGCACGATTTTGAGCTCATTTATATGCCAGCCACACACTCTAAACTTGCAATATTCTTGTCTCACAAGTGCCACACGTGGAAGACCTGATATATTTCCAGGAAATGTTTGCCTTATCATTCCAGCTTTGTTTGTTTTACTGCACTGCGTACTTATCTTTAAGCGTGTAGTAGACATTTGCTGATTTTTGTCCCACCATAACTACAGTTATTAGTTACCACTGATGGGTTTGAGTCTCTTTTGTTCATGACACTGTTCCAGGTTCCCTTTTGGGCAGGCACTTACAGATCTTACTAACATGAAGAGACTTATGGAGATATGTTTGGAGTATTTCCAAAACCCAGTTATGATAAACACCTTGGAAACTGAATTGCCAATAATTCTTTGGATAGTGGATTTTAAAATGTAGAATGTGACTATAGCCACAATGCATACAGATTACTTTATCAAGATATCATCAACATGACAATTCTCATTTAACCAAGTTGAGAAATGACCATTACCAAGGGGAAGAATCTCTACACAAATTCTTTGATTCTCAGTACTCAGCATGCAGCAAGAAGGACATGATGGGGCCATCCTAACCTCCTAATGTGACCAATATCCTATTAGAGGCAACACGGCAAGAACAGAAATGTATTAATTCTGTTGCAGCCAGATTTTAGAGTATGATGTTACACAGGTCTAATTGTCTAATTGTCCTTCATTGGACAGGGACTTACCTATGTTACTAGTCAAAAAGACCCACTTAAATAATGTAGCAGTTCAATTGCCTGTCTTTTCTTTCTTAAACTTTGCTTTGATTACTGCTACATTCAAGCATCTAGGAGGGACTTTTCTAAGATCGGTTATTGTACATGTAGGGAGGTGGACAGATCTTCTCACAGCAAGATAAGAAGATTAGATATTATTATTGAAAGGAGAGGCAAGACACCTCATTTCAAATTGAAGAAGAGGACAAGAAAATCAACAAAGATCCATTAGACATCCCTTCTTTCCACGGACAACTCTATCCATGATTCCTCCACCAGTAAGAATGGATATAGAGCTAAAAGCAATCCTTCAAATGGATGACTATGAGCCCTATTGGTTTATCTATTACATTTATGTTTATCAAAAGAGACAAAAGAGACATCCTCGAAGGTAGGTTAACAGCAGCCATATATCCTCGGAAACAAATTCATAACAGGCCATAAATCCAAAAGGATCTCATATGAATGCATGAATGCCACATTCTGAAAGTATGGAACTTGCCATTCATTTTAGATCCTCTTTATGAGGAAGGCAGTTAGGATTTCCTACTGCTCACCAAAAGCAATATATCTTCAGATCTACCGAACAGATATCCTTCTTTTCAGTGTTGCTCATTAGATAAAGGCTAATTGAAATGATAATCCAAAATGGGACCAACAGATGTGGATGATCAATATCCATTTCACAGTCCGACAGAACAAGCCTCCTCATGAATGCACTCATCCTATTTATTGAATATTGTAACGGACTGCCCAATTGTATCAATAAAAGAAATGAGGAAAGAAACTCTGAGGAAAAGACCCATGTCCTTTCAATGGTGGAAACTATGGTAAGTCCTTACAATAACGAGAATCAGTAATAAGAACAATATATTCAACAGCCTACGTGTGAATTCATTTGGAGACTCATACTATACTGGTCAAGATTCAATTAAAAATGAAATGGGCCTACGTCAGAAAGATGTTGCAACTGACTCCTAAAATTGTAATTTCACCGAGAAATATGAGATCAAATGACTCACTGGGTCAATTCCAATCTTGCTGCCAGGCTTCAGCACATCATTAAGCCATTCACCATAAGATGGAACCCCAGGAGTACCAGCTCGCATAAGAATCCAATCAGAGCTTAACTGTTTCTCTGCCTGGCCTCAATAAAGGAAAGCGTTAGCCAAAAACAACTCTTCGACGTGAAGGTATTAATTATTGTACAAGTTCAAATAGAAATATTTCACTAAATTGGGTGAAGTTTGGGGCATAAACCAAAAGAATAAATGTTGGAAGGGGAGAATACCTGAAGAAAATAACGGCCATCAGTCCACAAAGCAGCTTTCTCCTTTGTGACAACAGCAGTTCCAGCACTACCAGTGAATCCTGATATATAAGCTCGCCGCATAAAACACTCAGCAATAAACTCGCTCTGGGAAACAAAATCAAAAGTAAGACAACAGTGATCCTGAGGGATGGAATATAGTTCCAATCCAAGGGTTTGCAAGACATCATGAAGGGAAAACCATGCAATTCTTTTTTCTTTTATTTTTTATATATTTTATTGGTAAAACCACATAAAATTACGCAAAAGATGGGGGTATGTGAGGCCCAAATGATTTCCAAAGAGAGGCACAGAATAAGCATGAAAGTAATTTGTAAGACATATCACATTGCCCCTGACTCTAGAGAATAAAGCTCCGTGCCAATGTACAAAAACCTTCTCATAAAATGGCCTCTTAAATATAGGTTGAAGTCTGCCGGTAGTATGAACAATGAAATAAAGAATTTGGACAGTTGAAATAACGTAATACGGAAGCTCCAAGCCATGCCTGTAGTTTTTTTGGGGTAAATTCCATGCCATGCTTCTAGGTTTTCTGGGGTAAATTCCATCCATGCTTCAAGTTACGTCATGCTAAGTATAAAACGCATGTACAAATAAGATAAATAAACAAGCAAAGCTTTTGCCTAAAGTATGACATACAAGATGTATAGATATAAGAAAATTCTACAGTATGTTGGAATGGCATGCTAGGGCTTCAACCTCATTTTCCAGGACAATCACTTTTTACAGTTTTAAAAATGTCACTGTTAATCCTCTCCATTTTTTCCTTTCAAGTAAAAATAGAGAATTCTTCATAAAACAAATTTTGGAAGCAAGAATAGCTATCTGGTTTAAGGTGTCACTTTGGATATTTACTCGACCAAGTTAGGGGTAGCTCATGAAATTTACATATAAATGGGCAAGAAGAAAAAAAGTCTAATGAGATATCCCAATGTAAAATTATCTGAAGTAACACAAAGTCACAAATGACCATGTTAACTAATGTTCATGGGAAATCCTAAAAAAGGGAAAAATGATTATAGGATTGTAGCCAAACGATTCTTTTGTGAGCTGATTTACTTCTAGAACAAAACAGAGCTAATCCAGAAAGGCCACATGGCTTGCAAGAGAATGCAACTTTGAATTATTTACTCAGTTGAGAGGTGTGTGTGTGTGTGTATGTGTGTGTGTGTGCGTGTGTGTGTGTGTGTGTGTGTGTGTACAAAGGGACCATTCACTTTTAGCACAAGGAGATCACAATTACTCTTGTTCTTTAGATTTCAAATCGAGTGGTTGTGAGCATGTTATTGACTAGACTCAAAATTCCAAAAAACATTTCTCGAACTTCGTGACACATCCCAGGCATAGCACATGAGAGAGAGAGAGAGAGAGAGGGTAGAGATCAATAAGAGTCCTTGGGCTATTCTTCCTTGAGGCAATCTTTTTCTCTGCAAATTGACTAGGGCTCCAACAATTGAACTTTTCATATGATACCTATACTTTTACAAGTTGTGTGAAACTCTGAAGCCAATTATTTGAGCATCTCTCAACAGCCTCGAAAATTACAAAGTTGTTGTCATATGTGCAACAGGTTGAAATGTCTTCTACATGTATCAGATTCTAGTCAAGTAGAAGCATCTTCAACCAAGTTCGTTGAAACAGCATTGAGAATTTTTTTCTGAATTCTGTTACTTTCTTATATTACTCAATCCTCATAAACCACAAACCATTTTCAGGTTAAATGATGAGATTACTCACATCATAGGTGGTACCAAATTACTAATTGATTTCCATTGCCGATTTCACTCTTAAACTACAGTAAATGTCACCCTTTCTTTCTTGCAATAGTGTTCCAGATTATAAAACAAGTTTGGCTATGCCTCCAAAACAGTTACATATCCTTCCCACTAAATGAACATATCGCAAAAACTTCAGACCACATCATACACCCTGGAGCATTCAAAATCCTCGATTTCCCAAGTGCAGCCAGTAAGATTCAAACATACATGGCACAAGGTGGATTCGGCTACCAACACCTTAGCAAAGAAAGGGCTAGTAGGAACACCTTTGTAATTGACTGGCCTCCTTCCCAACCAGGACATCTTTTTCTGGTTTATATTGTAAAATTTCTGGTCATTTGTTTTTGCTGCTGCTTGGACAAAGATTATGCTATACGCAGTTTTGTTTATCTCTTTACTAGCAATATAGGAGTCATTTATTCTCGGAAAAGAAAAACAGAACTTCAGACCATGTTTTCTAAAACAACGGATTTCATAAAAAAAACTCAGTGGGGAGAGAGGGATTAGCGCAATTAAGAGTTTTGGATGGAGAAATACAATCAACAATAGCCCATCCCGAAGAAACATGCAGGATGTGAAAAAACGAAAAAGAGAAAGGAACTTTAGAACAAAGAGAAAGCAGCAAAATTAATAAGTAAAAATGCAAAATTACAAATAGATAACCAATATGAACAAGACATGAGTGAGAAAGGATAGAAACCTGATGTGGGTCTTGAGAAGGAACGATGTAAGCATCGACACCCACTCCTGGTTTACAAAATTGCTCTCTCAGTGCACTCAACTTCTTATCGGGAACCAAAGAATCAGAATGCTTCTTTCTGAGCTCATAGGAAGGTCGAGCTTTGATAACCCCACTTGAGACCCCATTCATTGAGTTCTTAGCCACCATTAGTGAATGAAGAGCTCGAGAATGCGCAGGCGAAATGGAGAGAGGCCTCTGATTCCTAAAAAACAGTCTGGCCCCTATGGTCTGTCGCCATGAAAAGGGGGTGGAGAATTGGAGGCGCCTATGGAGAGAGGAAGGGATTTTCATGGGCGAGGATCTTAGAGCAGCAAGACAAGGGCGAGCAAGAGCAGAGGCCACTGAAACTGAAGCAGCTTCCATCTTTGCTCAGAGCACTCTTACCAGAATAAAATGAAAAGGAGTATGAGGTGTTTTATACCTTCTGACGGAATATACTCCACACCCAATCTCCGTGGGGACGGTATGGAGGTGAAACACGGACCAGTGACGTGACTACGTCAGTACATTGAGTGCACGTTTGGTTAGTCTGTAAATGTTTTTCACCCATCATTTTTACAATTTTATGGGGAAACATTATTTGTTCTTCTAGTTTGATACGTGGACCCATTATTTATTATTTACTAGTTATAATTTATATTATTTTATTTTATATTTATAATATAAGTAAAACCCTTTCGAACTCATGTATATAAGATTTCAAATGATCATCATTAAATTTGACATAAATCTTTTTATAAATATATAGTAATGATCCTATGAGATCTTTTTACACTGATGCGTGTAGTACCCTAAATGATTATCATTAAATTTGACATAGATCTCTAAAAAAGTTACCACATAGATGTGGGACTTAACTTTTCTAAAGATATGTACTAAATTTACTGATCCTTTGAGGTCCTACGCACATGGGTGGGAAGGGTCCTATATATATATATATATTATAGGGTACAGTTTGTATAGAGCTTAGGCTCTAAACAATCAAATTAGAGCCTATCTTCAAATAGTATTGAGAAATGTAGTTTCAATACTGAAAACTTTTGTAATAGCCTTCAAATATATTTTTATTTTTATTTATAAAGTTTAAAGCTTCAAAACTAGTGTCGATCGAGGGATTTATGAAAACTTGGAAATCTTGAAAATCTTGAAAATTGACTATCCAAAAATGCATTATAAAATACACATTTTCCAAAACTTGAAATCCATTTTTTTGTCATGTCCATGCATCTTGATTTTGTGATAATCAATTTGAGGATATTTGAGCATCAAAGCAACCTCTTCTAGTGAAATTTTTGAGGTAGGTTGTAATTTGATTGTTTAGAGCCTTGGTTTTATATAAACTTTTCTTTATTTTATATTATATTTTATATAGAAACATAATTTGTTTCATGCTGGACCGCATTTCTACATATATGTCTAGAAAGTGTAAAGCATCAATCTTAAAGATTGATGCAAGTACGTGTTCCATCTAAAAACAATCGAAACTAACCGTTCAAATATTTTCTTATTACAATTATTATTTAGTGTTTTAAATTTATTTATTTATTTATATTCATGACCTCCATGTTACCAATGAGAACGATTTCTATGCTTCCCCTACAACATAGAAATTATATCCTCCCCCTACCATCCAACCGTCTAATTTTGATCAAGAGAGCCACTCATTGTTTGATCTTAGATCCGACGTCTCAAAATATTTTATTTTTAGTTTTTTTTTATAAAAATTGTATGACCATGGAATTTGGTATGTGCCATTTTCTCGTTGGGGCGCACCTATAAAAAATAGTAAAAATAAATTTTTGATAAAATATAATGACCGAAATACCCCTTTAAACTTTCAAAGGTATTTTGGTCATTTTATTTTATTAAAAATATATTTTTTATAATTTTTGCTAGTGCCAGCTTAATAGAGGAACGGACGTCCAAAATTTGGTATCAAAATAGCTTATAGAAAAGAATTAAAAATAAAATAATGTAGAGACATGATATTGTGATTGGGGCAATCTTAGCCCTCCATTCAGAATGGACGGTTGGATAAAGGGGAGGATATAACTTCTATGTTGTAGGGGAAACATCGAAAGCTTACCCGTTAGAGATTACATATCCTTAAAAATCAAATCCTAAAATCCATTTCAAAAATAAATTTATTAAGAGGGCCGTATTTCTATATGTACAAGCTTCGCCGCATAAAAACTAGGTCATTTTTTTTTGGCTATATGTATTTTGGGTGTGGTTTCAATAAGGTTGCAACCTTAAACCATCTAATTAAAATGCACCTCCAAATTTTATCATATCATATAATTTTGGTGTAAAAAATTCTTAGGATTACCTTAAAATCTATGTTCTTATCTAATTATAAAATTTGAAACTCTAAAAATAGTTAAAATCAAGTAGATCTATAAACATATAAAAATCTTGAAAATTGAATGGTCTAAAATAATGTGTTGCAAGATGCAATATTTTTGGGTCCAAAATCTTTTTCTTTTTTCACATTCATACATATCGATGTCGAGATGATCGATTAGAGGATTTTTCAACATTAAAACAACCTTTTTTCGATGGATTTTTTAGGTGCATTTGTAATTCCACGTTTTAAGGTTGCAACCTTATATAAACTCTTTCTATGTATTTTTTAGGGAAGATTGCTTAAAAGCCCCAAATATAAGCTTTCTACGCATTTTATGGAGCCTAACTTTTCTCAACATTTTTTTCCCTAAAATTAACTTTCTTTTAGCTAATACCTCCAATACAAAAAGTTATTTTTTTTGACAAAAATACCCTTTATGGATATAAAAAATCATTTTCGGATCCCAATAAAAAGAAAAGCTGGACCGCACTTGTATATTGTCGAACTGTTCACTTCAAAACGTCGAACCGCGCCTTCAAAATGCCGTAGCGCCACTAACGCTGGATTGCCTTTCAAAATGCTTGACCGCTATTTCAAAATGCCGGATTATCCATTTCTCCAATCCCCATACCGTCACAATGAAATGCCGGACTACCCATTCCAACAAAATAATGGCTGGACCGCCTCTTTTAAACGCCCGGCTGCTCTCTCTAACGAAAATAATTGGTCAGGGAAAAGAAGGGTATTTTCGTAAACAAAAAAAAAAAGAAAAAAAAAAAGAAAAAAGAAGTGAACTTTTTGTATTAAGGGCATTAACCAGAAAAATTGATTTTTGAGAAAAATATGTTAAAAAAAAAGTTGGGTTGAGGTAAACGGCTTGGAAAGTCCATATTTGATGTTTTAAGCTATTTTTTACCCGACTTTTCCTCCAATTTTTTAAAATAAAATTTTTTACCGATATTTTGGTTGGCCGATATATTACATTCTCTGACTCGCTAACTAGCGCAATTCATGCTGCGGGAGCTCGACTCTCGAAAAGGAGAGCACCTTTCACCGGAAGAAAAAGAGAAATAAATGTCCAGAAATGGCGGAAAATCAAACCAAGAAGGCGAAAACATAACTCCAGATCCAAATATGGCCGAAAATCAACAAAAACAGGAAAAAGATTCGGCCTCCAATCCTAAAAGTGGTGAGCTCTCTGCAAATGTATTCACTTTCTGGGCTTATTTCACTGCAGTAGTGTCTCTTATCACTGTAGTCTTCATAGCTTTGAGCTTCCTTGTCCAGGAAGATGATAAGTCCTGGTTTCTCAGTCTGTCTCCTGATCTTCGCTCTCACTTCACAAGTGGTAAACTGATTAAGGCCCAAATAGGCTCTGATCAACAATCAATCCAGGTTTTTGTGGTTGAAGATGGCCCTAGAGATGGAGAAACCGTAGTTTTACTCCATGGATTAGGGTGCAGTTCTTATTCGTTTCGTCGCATTATAGCTTCGCTGGCCTTGAAAGGATTTCATGTGATAGCGATTGATCTTCCTGGTTCAGGGTTCTCTGATAAGACCATCTTGGTAGAAGAGGAGTTCACACCTGGTGTCTTTTCTAAGGTCATGGAAGTGTACGATAAAATCAAAGAAAAGGGCTTGTTTTGGGGTTTTGATCAACTCATTGAGACTGGAGGGCTTCCATACGTGGAGAATGAAATTAGGGTCTATAAGACATTGAGATTGAAGCCTTTAGGTTTGAGTTCCGAAGAAGTGGGTCAAATTATAGGGCAGGTGATCGATTGTCTAGGTCTAGCTCCGGTTCATGTGGTTCTCCATGATTCAGCCCTAGAATCGGGAGCAATTTGGGTATCAGGTAATTTAAAATTGGTGCGAAGCATTACACTTATTGATGCGTCAGAGACTGCCCCTTCTCTGCCAATTTGGGCTCTAAAAATACCACTGATAAGAGAATTGGTATTAGGTTCATCAACTGCCTTTTCAATGTTTGTTAGGTTATGTTGTTCACGGTCGATGGAGAAGTCAGTTGCAGAGGCTCATAGGGTTCTTTTGAAGGGTAGAGATGGGAGGAGAGCAGTTGTGGAAGCTGGTGATGGCCTGAATTCGAGCTTTGGTTTCACAGCATGGGCAGGTTCTGATATGATGAGAGAAATTCCTGTTCATATATTGTGGTCACGGGATTGGTCGAGAGAATGGACAGAAAAGGGGAGACAGGTTGCTTCAGTTTTTCCACAGGCTGGTTTTGTCACTCATTCTGGTGGGAGGTGGCCTCAGGTAATGGCTTACTTGAATTAATAGCGAATAGCTTAAGTGTTTTTTTTTTTTTTCTTAATTGGAAATTTAATTGATAATCTGAGCTCTACCCATTTCTTATATGCATCTAGTTATGAAATGCTGCTTGTTGCAGTGAAGAAAACTGTTTCATTTGGATACTGTTTATTCTTTGACTGTTTAGACTTCCATTTTGGGTGTTGTGCAATAATAGACCTTAGTGGAATGTTAATCTGTAGAAGACATCATTGTTACAGGGTCTTAGTGGTCAGGGCGGGAATAGAATAATCTACATCTATAGTTCTATACTACATTGTAAAGCATGGTGAATATCTGTTCAACCACACATGCCACACTTAAATCACAACCTTGTGTAATAGATGAGGTTGTTGGCTATGTGGCCTTTCAAGGCCTTAAAGTCAAGAGTCTTATGTTCAGTAGGACTTAGAGAGAGACTGAATCTGGGTGCTTGATGCACTGGGGCCCATATTCATATACCCCGAGTATTTAAGGCATTAAGAGTATGCATTTGGAGAGTGAACTACGGGGAGGTGTGAGGCTTATCTCCCAGTCAGAACTATATTGATTATAATGCCTCATAGTTGATGTGATAAGCCAAGGCTTGGAGAATCCAATCGAGAATAATAGAACACGAGTATTTAAAAGAATATTCGCCTTGTATGGAATGATCGGCTCATGGGACATGAGCCCGTATCCTGACACGAAACCGTTTCATGGCATGTGCACCCACAGTCGTATGGGGAAGCCACTCTTCTAGAGTATTATCCGACTTAGAAGAGCTAGTGCACATGTAGTTTGAGAGGACCCCTGTATTTGAGTAAGAGTATGTCTCACAGGGGTGTACCAGTAATCCATTGAACCCTCGGTGACGGGAAGCTCTGGTTAAGCAACTTTGATGTGATCACTTATGTGTCATTTCCATAAACTGTAGAGCATAGGTCTGTTGGGTCGGCTTGAGACACCGGTAGAACGTCATTCGGGTTAGCCCAATGGAAGACTCTGACTAGTGTTATAAGTTTAGAGATCTCATTTATCTTTGACCCAAATTAATCTAAAATTGATGAGAAAAGATTTTATATTGATGATAAAAATGTGTAATAATATTGAAAAATCATTCGGAGAATTTTTGGGATTTTTGGAAAAAATTTCAGAATTTTTAAATCATCAAAAGTGTGATTTTTAAATTTGTTTTACATAAATGCCAAACAAGGACATCCTATGGGATGCCACATGGATCCCAAGTGGCCATAGGGATGCCATGTGGCACCCCCACCTCCCCACTAGTGGATGACATCAAGCTGATGTCATACTCATATCCATGTGGGGACCTATTTGTCATTAATTCTTTTTACATGTTATCTTGTTATTTAAAGTGTTATATATTATTATGACTTAAGTTTGATTTAAGTCGCATATTTTTTTTTCTCACATGTGCCATTTTTAGCATATGTGAAGTCATGGGATTTTAAAAATTAAGTTGATTTATATTATTATCCACATGATTTTGTGGCAAATGGATATTTCTTATGTGACACCACCTTATGGGCTTGACTCATGTGAAATTTTAGTGTTGTTGAAATCTTATTGGTGATTTTATAAGATATTTTATTCACATGTGTGGATGTCCCATATTACCTTTATGTCCATGTCTTTGGCTTTTATTGACTCTCACAAATTATTCAAAAACTATTGGCATAAGTGTAAATATGAATTTGGATTTAATGGAAAATAATACATGGAGCTAGGGTCTTTAAGGTAAAATGACTATAAACCTAGGTTTTAAGGAGTGCAGGGTGTCAAAAGCTCATCCATTGATCTTGGTGATAAGATATGGATAAGTGGTTTGGATAAAAGCCTCTCATGTGCCATTGATCTAAGGCATCAAGGACCAAGATCAAATCCATCTTGATTTAAGTATAAAAGTAACTTGTAGGATCAATTATAACCCTAATTTGAGTATTCACTTCAAAGAGAGAGAGAAAGCCCCCTTAACAAAAACGTGGCCACCCATGAGACTATCTTATTCCTTGAGCTTTCATTTGAAACCCTTTTATAGAATAGTCCCTCATGTGTGATCAAGTCCATACTATTGCTTCACTAAGGTATTGATTTTTCTTCTTATATTTCAATTCCTACTTCATTTTCATTATCAAAGCATGCTGTAATTCTTAATTTACAGTAACTTTCTTCATCTTTTGGTCATGAAAACTTGATATTTGAAGAGTCTTAAAGCAATAGTGTACTCCATACACGTGGTATGTGTATATTAGTTTGCTTATTTCATGATCTTGAGTAGTTTCACATTGATTTTCTTGATCTTATTTTTCTAAAATTTTTACTGATAATATACAACTGATGAGAGGTTTATTTCATCATATTTGAGCATATGAAATAGTCCCTTGAGTTCCTTTTTTAATGTTGAAACGTTCATGTGTTCCCTTATGGACCACATAGTGTAGTTTTACTATAACTCCCTTATTTTGTATAATCTCTCTCTCAAACTCTGAATGACTGTTTTGATACATGTCTCTCTCATGATTTGATCCTCATTAAGTGAAATAAAAGTGATCATTTGTTTTCCATTAGATTGATCTCCTTGAGTTATTATTATCACCCCTGCCTTGGACAATGAGACAAACTTAAGTCCTCAGAAGACTCTTTAGTCCCCCGGAACAAAGGGTTCAAACCATGACTTCCTCCATGTATGTTTGCCTATTAATTTGATGTATTTACAGTTATTAAGTGATTCATGGTCGGTTAAATTGAGTATATTATGTGAATATTGAGATTGTTCTTTAATCTTGCAGTATGAGCTTTCATGCTATGTTTTATTGTTTATGTGAATTGAAATCTCATTGGATTATTATGATTAAGTGTATGATGTGTATGAGACATTTGATATATGATGAGGATGAAGAATGAAGATGGAATTATCATATAATTTTGATATAATGAGGAATTGTGAGTGCAAGTCATGTAATATTTTGTAGAGATGTACATTGTGAGTGTTTGAATATTGTATTGAGTTTAATTGTATTTTTGAGTAAGGGATCTGTAAAGGATCTATTAGGGTTGAATTTTTATTATTTAAATATGTATAAACCATGTTTGTAGGTTGGAATATATGTATTATGGTTTTGTATTAAGATATTCATGCATTTAAACCCTTGAGTTTAAATACAATAGAAATTTTTTAAAATATTGCATTTCTAACCCCTTGGTCTTATACTACCAACAGAGGTTTCCTATAAAAATTTAAGAAACTCTTAAGAAAATATGGAGAGTAAAACTTGAGGGCCAGTCTTCCCAGCCAAGGGGAGATTGTTGCAAGAAGCTTCCAAAAAGCAAAGCTTAACTTCATGTGAGGTTTACCCTAGTTGAGGAGCCCCACCTTTTAGCTCTATTGTTGGATGTTCATCGTCATGAGGATGGACACCTACCTATAACACTATTAGTTATGGGTGTCCTTTTTTGGATATATGTAGGTCTTTAAAGGCATATCTATTTGATTGTACTTACCAATTTTAGAAAATTGATAAAAAAACCCACTTGTATAAAATTTGCACTTTGGACTTTCTCCAAAGTGTGAGAGGTAAGCAAAGCCGACCAAACCTTTGGGTGTTTGAGCCTTGCTCTAAGGCTTCTGGAGAGAGAAGATAAGAGAAAGCGTGAACCCTTCAAGAGAGCCTCTCTTTATGGTTTCTAGGGAGAGAAGGAAAGAGAAAAATAGGAACACACAAATTTACATCGAAAACCTCTCAATATGAAGGGAAAAACTATGGGGCAATCTATAATCCATTATGCAAGAAAAAAGACTCCTCATCTTCCCAAGCTGATATTTCCCTTGGCTTGACGCTCTCTTCCTTTCTTGTTCTCTCCCTAGAAACTCTAGAAAAATACTCTTTTATGAAAGGCTTCCTTCTTCTCTCTTAAGTAACTCTAGAGAAGAACTCTTTATGAGAAGAATTCTTAATCCTTCTTCCATTTCTTCTGCTCTCTCTAGAAACTCTAGAGAAAGACTCTTTATGAGAAGAGTTATTTATCCTTCTTCCATTTCTTCTGCTCTCTCTAGAAACTCTAGAGAAAGGTTATTTGTGAAAGGCTTCCTTTTTCCCTTTCTTATTCTCTCTTTAGACCCTAGAGAATGGTTCTCTGTGAAATGGGGTTTCTCATTTCTCTCTTCTCTCATTCTCGTCCTTGAAATCTTGAGGGAAGCTCTCAGTGAAAGTGGGTTTCCTTATTCTCTCTTTTTCTCCTCTTTCTAGGAAGCTTTGAGAGAGGCTCTCTATGAATGGCTTCTCTATTTCTCGTATCTTCTCTTTGGAAACCGTAGAGAGAAGCGACCACAACTAAAGGTTTGGTCACCTTTCCTTCCCTTTCACACTCTAAAGATACCGCAAAGCACCTTTTTCAGTATGTGGGTTTGCTCATCAATTTTCTTTCTTTAAAAAATCAGTACACCTAAATAGAATCCCCTATAGGGACCCATGTATAATCCCAAAATAAGGACACCATTCTCATGAGGATGAAGACACCCTACAATCTTGCCCCTCGACTTATGAGGAGGGCTCCTCTTTGTGAATCTTGCCCATAACACTTGTTACTCAAGTATTCCTGCTAAGCTCTCATGAGCTTCTGCTCATTCTTCAAAGGGACTTTCTCATCAAACCTGATGGTATTACCTATAGTATGAACTTTTCTAGTTGCATGTTGGCATCTGTGGATCTCCCTATCTTAGGTTTAAATTTCCAATGCTCCAACCTATTTTGAAAGAACCTCTGAGATGCTTAAGATTCCATGATATTGCTAAATATTGCTCTCTTACCCTGACTTTCTAGAAACCCTCTCATCTTGTCTGCTTGACGTGTAGTGGAGATACATCTCCCTATAGCCAATCCAATGGGGGATTATCCAAACCCTTCTCCTTCACAACTAAAGGGGTCTTCGTGACACTCAACTTGAAGAATATGCATGTGGCTTGATGACTGGTTTAGCTCTCAGATGCATTCATCTGTCTTTGTCTTTACCTTGAAAACTAATCCATATTCATTTTATTTCCTTTTGACACCCATGCCAATTTATAAGTGTGTTCCTTATGCAAGGAACTCCTTCCCTCTTGCATAGCTTGCTTCCACCCTTCCTCTTTAGATGGTTTACATCCCTTTGTACCTCTTATCAATTGAGGCAATGGTGGTTATTTCTGCTAACTCCCCATTGTCGGTCCCAAGCCCGGATGAGAAAAGAGGAGGGTTGTGTTAGGTTGGCAGTGTAAAACTTTTGCTGCATCTCTATCATGAATTCTGATCCGATGATAATGATGGTTCTTTCTGCTTCCCCTATCTTTCATTATCTTGCACTTGGTTGACTTTCAAGCCGTGAATCCCTCTTCTCTGCGAAGATCTTCTCTATCTTCCCATTCCGGTCACCGTGCTTATGCTACAAAATTGATGGGAAATGCTTGACAGCTGTGTTTGTCTCTGTCTCTGTCTTGGATAACCTTGTTTACAAGGCATAAAGGGCATCACACTTTAGCGCTTGCCCACCACAAGTGAACCCATCATCAACTTCCCAGCTTGCCTCATGAAATGTGGTGCATATTTGTAGAGATTAAATTTATGGGATGATCTGGGGTATGTCTTACTTTGAGAACCAACTTGATGCCATGATTCGTTTGGAGGCATGAACCTCCTTACCCTCAGAATACTCAAAAGTATTTTTATCATCCATGTGAAGAAACCTAAAGTCTCCCAAATTGTATGATGTAAACAAATTTCTAAATGGGATTGCATGGTAAGAGACTCTTGAATCAATGATCCAAACATTGTTATTATCTACCGAGACAATTTCCATCACCAGCTAGAACCATACCAATATCACATTCCATAGAAGTACTTGTGGTTTCTTTATCTCCATCATTGTTTAGTTCTTTGTGGTCTCAATTACACTTCCATCACTCTCCCTTCATCTGTCGTTTGATGCCACAATCATAGCAAGTGACTTGCAATGTTGCTCCCCATGACTTGATAGTATCTACCTATGAATTTGTGACGATCTCCATTTGCCAATGCTTTTCTCTTCTTGGCTTTCTTCCTTCCAAAGAGATTATAAATAGTGGAAAATTATACATATATCCATTAGTTTTATTGATATTAGAATATCACCTTAAATTTTCTATTATTACAACTCTACCCGTTTTATATCCATTATTACAACATTTTCTCGGCATTTTTAAAAATGACCAAATTGCCCTTTTCAGATTTTCAAGATCCGAAATTTTCATTTTCTCTAAGTGACAAATTACAGTTTTCAGATTATCAATATTCGAAAAATTTTAAGGAATCAAGCTTTGGGTCAAGACGGTAGAGGCTTGGTTTTCATAGCCTGACGTCTCAAGTTCCATTCCTATATAACTTTGTCAAAAAAAAAAACCCCTGAATAGTTTAATAATTTCAGACCTTCAAGGTACGAATTCTATTTTATTCATCCAAATGAAACCCAACCAAAAGAAAAGCCAAAAAACTTCTTACTCCCGTAGGAGTATATTGTCCATTTACTCTCTCCGGCAAATCATATATTAGGGATGCTTATTAGATCTCAAAATTTGGGGATGTAATCTCTACAACTCATAAACTAATCTCAATTAATAAAATATCCGAAATAGACTCTCTTTGCACTAAAAAAACTAGTGCCTCAGGATTGAATTGAGAACGTCCAAATTTTGAAGATCTAGATCTAATTGTCACAAAACTCAAAATTAAAGTTTGTTTCTTTTGAAAATAATCATCAAATAATTATTGTGGTTCCCAAGAGTTTTAAATAAAAAATTTCATAAATAAGCCTTTTTGGTGAGGGAGTAGACACAGTATATTCATATGGGAACAACTATAGGTGCCCACTTTTAAAAACTTGTGGAGAATAGCATAGTTCCCCTTGTCATATTATTATGAAAAATTTATTTATTCTCACCCAATAGAAAATAAAAAAGTACTAAAATTTTAAATTTAAATGCTCAAAACTCTTGAATGCAAAAGTACTCCACGTCTATCCATAATTTCGGACCTTGGAGGTCCAAAATCTTTTAGGGTCCAATTTTTTGTTTTTTAATTTCAGATCTTGAAGATCGGAAAACATGGCAATTGCAAACTTTGAAGGTCCGAAGATTATTTCGAACCTTGGATATCCAAAATTTTTTTTGGACCTTGGAAGTCCAAATTTTTTTTATTCGGATCCTGAAGATCCGAAAATAATGCAATATTGGAAAAAAATTTCGGGGCTTCTAAGAAAGAGTATGCATGTAATATCCAAAATTTTGAATGCATGAGTAAGAATTCTAGGTGAACCGTGAAATTGTAATAATGCTTAAAATAGCGGATATATGTGTAATTTTCCCTTATAAAATTATTTTGCTTCCTCCTTCCAAAGACATAATGCAATTATGCTGCTTCCTCCACACAGATTGTGTAGATATTTCACCAAACACATGGTATAATACTTCATAATCCAACGGTCCTTGAACAGATGAAAGGGTCATTCTCTCCAATTTCTTCCATTCATCATCTCACATATCACTTGGTTTGTGATTTTTCATGCCATGGGTACACAGATTTTTACCATGTAAAAGATCCATGTTGCCCAGTTGTCCTTGTTGAGATAAATTATCTTCCGACACTAGAAGCCATCATATCATAAAAAACGTATGAAATACCAAAACACTATATATTTGCTACCAGTTGTTGTCGTAGAAACAAGTCATACATTGGATCAATCAGATACTTGGTTGAGAAATTATGCTTCTCAAAAGCATCCTGCATCAATCTTCGTTAGTTCATTCCTGAGTTCAATTGTCCACTTTTTTGGGACGGATCTTCATGACGTTTCCATTATGATTCTTCCCCTTTAACGCTTTTTATTAATTGTTGGTGTAACTTTACTATTCGGCTCAGTAGAGTTAGGGCTTGAATAAGATTAGTACTAGTAAGATGCACCTTCTTCACAGGTTTAATTAAAATGTTATAGCCAAAAGGACAAAATTTGAATAAATTGATAATGAGGAATAAGGAGGAAACCATCTTGCTTAATATATAAAAATAGATTATATGAGTATCATATATTCATGTCATAAACATATAATTCAAATTACAGTTTTTTTTTTCTCTTTTTTTTTTTTAAGAATGTTAACATTGTATTAAGATGAAGAGAGTTTACAAAAAGAGGCAGTCCACCAAGTGGCTGCTCTATACAAAATATCGCATGCCCTCCACTATGGAGAGGAGGAGGGTATACCAATTTGAAATTGATCGAAGCATTCAGTGTTGTTGATGGTTAGTCCTTTGAGATAGGATTGGTCAGTTTAAGGGGATTGAGTGCTAGGAAAAATTGGTCGAAAGACAAGGTTTGCAATTTGGCATCAAGAAGCTAAAGTGATCCTATACATGTTTGGGACGCTTTGTGTTACCTCCTGTATTCAAGGCCCAAGAACTGTTAGACATGGTTTGGGCACATTACTTTCACTTACAGATCTGATTATCTGAGAAAGTATTATCATGAACGATCCAAATACAAAGTTTAGAATAGTCTATTTTGAACTTCACAATCCTTTTTTTTTTTCTTTCAAATTCATGATCGTAATGGTCGAGGTTATCGGCCTGTGAAAATTTACATAACAAAACTATCTCAAAAATAGTTTTTTGGAAGGAGATCTCATTTGGATAGGTGCATTGGCTGACGCGCCAAAACCCCATCCACAAAAATCTATGAGAAATGTACTTAAAAAGATGATAGAAAGTGTGGAATTCAAACTCATGATGTAAGGTGGGACTGGGATTCAAACACATGACATAAGGTCAACAAGTTAAATGTCAGAATCAATAAGCAAACAACCAACATCCGCCTTATCCTTAGCAGGTTGTGCCATGTGCATTGTTTCACGTTTCAAAATGTTTGAAATTGTGATATGGCGGCCAAGTTGCATTTCTTGGTACATAACTGGCCCGTGGCAGTTGTTGTATGGAAACACAAGAACAGGAATGGCACTAGAATGAATTGTTTTTGAAATAAAATTTGAGTAAAAGCACGACAAGCATGGAGAATTAAAAAACACCTAAAATAACTAATTATATTGTGAAATACGAGATTCCTAGGTTCTTGTGAACAGATTTGGGAATTGGAATCATTAAGTTACTATCATATAAGAGGATATTTTTATGGGTAGCTAATTGTTTTTGTCGGTTCTGAGTTGTAGGATCAGTATGCTCATTTTTTCAAATAAATTGAGTTTTATGCATCCTAGTTCAAGTTATTCCAACATATGGGGTATCTCGTTGGGGTCTAAGGTATTTGACATCATCATGTGAAGTGACTCTTGTCGGTACTGGTGCCTAATTGGATTCCAACTAATTTTGAAAACTTTGGGCAGGTCATATATTTGAAAATATGGATTTATGCCATTCCAAATGTCAGGGGACTTAATTGGTCTTTTATAAGTGAATGTGGGGATTTTAGCTCATTTAATCAATGTTATGTCTTTCTGGTCATTTAAAAATTGGGGTTAATTTGAAATTTTTTAGATAATATGGAATTTCTTTTTTACTGAATCAACTGCAATATCTAATTGACTATCTTCCGTAAAAGTTAGCAGGTTCGGACCTCTACAACTTGTAACTTGTGAATATGATCCAAAGATCTTACAAATGAAAAGTCGGCCAGATCCACTCTTCTAAACCTCATTGCTTAATCTAATGGTCTGATGTTTCTCTCTGAATTGTTTCTCCAGGAAGATGTACCAGACGAGATAAGTGAAGCCATTGCAGATTTTGTGTCTTCTTTGCCGAAATCTATTAGAGAGATGAAGGAAGACCCTATACCTGAGCATATTCGGAAAATGTTTGACGAGGCAAAGGATTCCTCTAATCACCATCATCATGGGGGTGATTTTCATGGTCATCAAGCTGGTTACATGGATGCATATGGTCTTGGACATGGTGGTTGAGGGTGATCTGTGGTGAAGCTGCTCGATGGTCATTCTGTTTTTCTTACATAAGTTTCAACAATCACCTTCTGCTTACTGCTCAAATGATGTTCTAATTTACCATTTGAGCTCGATCGGTACTTCCATTTCAGGCTCAACTCAAGCATACCAGTGATACAATGGTGATGGTGTAATGCATCATCTGCTGGACATTATGCAAGACAAGTTCTTACAAAGGCTGTTTGCTTCATTAGTTTTTTTCCTTGAGAAGTGCTGTAATGTATGCTGTTATGTATATTCTTTTAGTAGGATCGCTTCATTTATGCGTGCTATGCTTGCTATACTTGCAGAGAACTAGTTACCTCTGAAGGCTATTAACTTTCCTGGACGCTTTTTAGATTTTATTTTCCCAAATAAAAAGTGAACACAAAAAAAGAAAAAGGGTTCTTGTTCCAGAGATTCCAAGAGCTTGATAAGAGTTTACAACCATTTTCAATTCAGTTGTTCTACTTTTAAATTTGATAATTTCATTTTATAAGCCTCTTGAGTTTCTGAACACTGATTATGGCACTGACTTTGCAAGTTCTTTTATCTCATTGACATGAGCTCCGGAGAAACTCTTATGCAGTGTACCGTGACATGGCTGAGTCCACTCAGACTTGGCTGAGTAACATGGTCTCGCCCTAGTAACACGGCGAGTCCCCAACCAAAAACCCCATAAGAAATTAAAAATAAATAAAAAACCAAAAAATAGAAATTCAAAATAAGAAAAGAAAGAAAAGAAGAACGGGCCAACTACTTTCTTCCCAAAAAATAGAAATCCTAAACTTTGGCAAGAATCAGGAGAGCTTTCTCACCCATCAATCTTTCATCTGGTCACATATTCACTTTGTATGGTATGGGTTCTAGAAGGAGAGGTTTCCTAAAATTTTGGTGAGAATAGATTATTTCGCCCTGATTCCTGGTAAAAGTTCACAAGAAATCAACAATCATGCAAGATTCAGGGCCTTGATTGTAAACAACGAAACAGCGGGTGCCATTTTTGATAGACGGCCTTTGATTGTAAAAAAATCAATGGCAGTCTCCCTCTCTCTCTACCTCTTCCTTCTTCCGCAGAGCTTTCTCTTCCGCATTGCATCTTCCAATCTTCGTCCACCTTCTTCCTAACGAATCGGAACGGATATGGGCCGGTTCAATCGGCTTAATTGGGCAAGTCCAAGGCAATTAAAAAAAAATTTTAAAAAAAATTTAAAATTAATAATTAAATCTAATAAAATATAAAGGATTTGGTTTGTATAGAATCTAGGCTTTAAACAATCAAATTAGAGCCTATCTTCCAATAGTACCAAAAAATGTAGTTTCAATACTGAAAATACTTGGGATAGCCATAAAATATGTTTTCATCTTTATTTATAAAGTTTAAAGCTTCAAAAATAGTGTAGATCGGCAGATCTATGAAAACTTGAAATTTTTGAAAATTGATGGTCCAAAAATGCGTTATAAAATATACTATTTCCAAAAATTGAAATCCATTTTTTTTCTCATGTTCATGCATATTGATGTTGAGATGATCAATTTGAGGATATTTAGACATCAAAACAACCACTTCTAGTGAAATTTTCGAGGTCGGCTCAAATTTGATTGTTTAGAGCTTCGGCTCTATATAAACTTTTCCCACATATAAAAAGTATATTTAAAACAATGATTAAAAAAACACATCCATATAAAAAGTATATTTAAAACAATGATTAAAAAAACACATCCAAATGAAGTTGAAACTTAATGAAAAAATTTGATTTTAAAGAATCAATTTGCAAGGGTGAGAATTGACCCAATTTGGATATGAAACTTGGAATTCAGACCCTATTAGGATCCAATATGGACTCCAAATTTGAATCCGAAATCCAGATCCGGACCCAAAAGTCATGTCCGAATTAAAATTTGAATCGGATTCGGGTGCAGGTGGATCCAATCCGGATCTGACCTAGATCCGAATCTAGATCCAACCTGATCGGATATTTGTATTTTATATATATAATTTTTTTAAATACTATGTATATATATAAATATATTTATTTATTTATTTATATAGTAATCCGGATCTCGATATGATGTATACTATTTGGATCCGACCCATTTGATTTGTGCCCAGGGTTGTTTTTTAAAATTTTCAAAAAACGATGGAAAAATATAAAAATAAATATTAATAACTAAAACAATTTCGAATCTTTGCAAAATTGATGAAAAATGTTAAAAATACATTACAAGCAAAATATTTTTTTATTTTATATAATTATTTTAATTTATTTTAAAATATCCGACCGATTCACTAAAACTGCCTTAAACCGAAACTGGTTAGTGGCCGGTCCTACCTAACCATGCAGTTAGAATTTGAATCGCCCGTTTCCTACCCGGATACGAGAAGTATGAGAGCGAAAGCATGAGGCAAGGACTAGAGGCAGAAGCGTGTTGAGAAAGGTTTTTCTCCTCAATTTTTTCTTTTTTTTGAATTTTCTTATTTTCACCTATGTGTATTGGGGGCATCGAGCAAAGCAGGAGAGCTGCGCAAAGAGTTTTTGTTCTTCTTTTTTTCACTTTTTCGATATTTTTATTTCCTAAATTATGTGCACTTAACTCGGACGAGTCAAACAATCCAATTGGACTCGCCAAGTAGCTCGGCTACGTCCAAAGACAAGTATGTGGGGTGAGTAAATTTTCCTATTTTACCTTTGAGTATAGGAAGTGTATACTATGAGACCGCTTACTTTTTGTACAATGAGGTCACAATGTTTTTTGGCTATTGGATGTGAAATTTAATAGATGAAAGTGCGTGACGACATTTGAGAATTTTTGTTTTGGAACGGTTCAAATGTTTTCTTACTATAATTATTATTTTTTATTTTTAAAATTTATTTATTTATTCATATTTGTGATCTCCATTTTAGAGATTACATGTCCTTAAAAAGTAAGTTTTAAAATCCATCTCAAAAATAGATTTATCAAGAGGCCCGCACTTCTACATATGTGGGCTTGGCCACATAGAAATCGGGTCCATAAATAAATCGAGCCAAATTACAAAAAATTCCTCTATTTGTTTAGGATTTAAAAAGAAAACAATCAAAACCCGAATAGAAATTAGAAAATAAACCATTGTGTTTGTTGTATCTTTGCTCAAGTCCAACGTGCTAACAGCATGTCAACTTCTTTGAATTTATCTAATTTTATTTATACGGGAATGAGCTGAAATTTGAGGTATCTATTTTTCTATCCACCATGCACCTAAAAAAATACAAAAAGATATTTTAAAACTAAAACAATCAAAATGCACTCTAATTGTTTGTATTATACATTTTTACATATGCACTCCAATGAGGCGTACAAATCCTCTGGGTCTTAGTTCTCATCATCATCATTCAAACTTTATCTCAATTATTTGAGGTCAGCTCTAGTTTAGATCTTATTTTAAAATATTATAAAATGTCACACTAGTCCAAACTATGAGAGAGGCGACCTCCTGCATGAAGCCTCTCCGAAGGGAGCAGATGCCTTCATACTTCATTTTCTAAGAATGCATGCTCCCAGCTTGCCCCTCATCGGGCAATTCCTAGTTGACAAACTCAATAACATTGATGAAGTAGCAATTAATGCAAAAATAGCCAATTAGAAAGCAATAGTTATGGTTGTAATCCTCCAAGCTACGAACAAATGAACTTATACCATTTGATCGGTCGAAATTGTAATATAATGGATTCGATCATGAGGGGATTTAATCATGAATTTGTTAATCTTTTAGAACTCATTAATACCTATTCAAACTCTTCTTTACTGGGCATGCCTGGATCATGTAGTAGAACTACTGCAATTACCAAGAACTTTTAGTGACTGCAGCCGTCAAACTCTAGCTTTTTTTTTAAACCAAAGTTCTTACTTTTTATTAATAAATACTAAAAAGAAATTACATCATCATAAATAGTAAAGGAGGAAAGAGACGCCCCACCCTTGGCTAAAGCATCAACTACACCATTTGCTTCACGATAGACATTGGAAAAAGAGGCAGATAACGGCACAATCGCATCCATAATCTGTAACCATAAGGACCGAAGTTCCCACGGCACCCTCTGCTCCTTATTGCACCGTCTAATCACATTCAAAGCGTCCCCTTCGATCAAGCAACTAGTTCCCAACGTTTTTCCAATGAAAATTTTCACTCCCCTAAGCAAGGCACTCAGTTCAGCAAAATTGGCCGTAGCAGTGCCTATCGGGCTAGCATATGTAAATACAATGCTTCCAAAACAATCACGTAAAACACCACCAATTTTAGCTTGACCAGGATTACCGAAAGAACTTTCATCAATATTAAGCTTTAGACAGCCTAAAGGAGGAGCAAACCACAAACCCTTTGGCCTACATCTACCAATACCCATAGAGAAAGGTTAGAGAGATTGACCATAACATCTACCCTAGATATACCCTATCCTTCCTTGGTAACACTGAGAGGCAAGACCAAATAGAGAGCTTGATAATATGAATAACCTTGCGAAAGGCATAACCGTCCCATCAAAGGTCCTTATATTTCTCTCCTTCCACACCTCCCAAAGAATCATACATTTTGCTATCTTCTATATCACACTCCCAATCTTGGGTAGAAAGGGAAGAGCAAACTATTATACAATCCCAACCACGATCAGTGGAAGCACCATCGAGACTCCTACCACTCCCAACAACCAATGCCAATTCTTAAAGTAAAAAGGCAATGAATAAATAAATGCGTAGTTGATTCACCATCTTGTTTGCAAAGCAAACAAGCATTGGGCAAAATATTACCCCTTTTAACTAAATTATCAATGGTCAATACTTTATCATGCGTAGACCTGTACTTTATGAAGAATTGGCCATTTCCAAATTTGAACAATGTTACAGCAGGACCATCTCCATCGATCATGGAAGAGAAGATTATAACAAGATTTAACAGAAAATATATCATCACTTTCAATCTCCCATACCAACACATCTTCAGCATTCTCTGAAATATAGACTTTATCCAAAAGTTCCATAAATGAACACCATTGAGACAACGGTAAATTATTCAAACACCTCTAAATAAGGGGAATATTCCATGAAAACAACTGGCCTCTACGCTCAATAGCTTCACATATAGGAAAGCAGATTTGAGGGGAAAATCCCCAATCCACTTGTGATGCCAAAACAAAACCTGACTTCCACATTCAATATTCCATCTAAAATAGCTCGAGTTCATAGGTCTGCAATTTGATATAGCCATCCATACATAAAACGTCTCTTTCCCTCTACCACCTCCAAGCTATAGTTCATATCTATCCATACCATATATTGGCAATAGGACTTGAAACCATAGATGATCTTTCAAATGAAGACTTTGTCACCACCATTTACACATCAAAGCTTGATTAAACCTTCTAGCATTACGAATACCCAGACCACTTTCATGCTTAGGAGTACAAACTCTATCTTATCTTAACAAATGGACATTTCTAATCTCTCCACCATAACCCTTTATTTCTTTCAAACACCATGATATATTTTTTCTCAAAAAAGGAGCATATAAACCAGATAAACCAATTATTTCCATATGGCACAAGGAAAAATAAAATTAAAAATGATCCAAAAAAATTAGAAATGTAAATATCTATATAAAGAAAAAAAATCCATCCAAGCAACTCTGATGTTGCTAAAGTTGTTTGTCCTATTTCTAGCCTTTAACTAAAAGAAAATTGTTTCATGCGAGCTGGACAACAATTCTACATATGCGGTCCATAAAGCGTAAAGCATCTATCTTAAAGATGGATACAAGTAGGTGATCCATATGAAAACAATGGAAACTAACTGTCGAAATATTTTTTTACTAGAAATATTATTTTTAGTTTTTAAAATTTTATTTATTTTTTCATGTCTATGATCTCTATGTTAGAGATTACATATCCTTAAAAATTAAGTCTTAAAATCCATCTCAAAGATAGATTTATTAAGAAGCCTGCATAACTACATATACCGGTTTGGCCTTGTAGAAATCGGGTCCTTGACCAAGTTGTACTCTCTCTCTCTCTCTCATTTAGTGCCACATCAATGAGTGATGAGAGTTTCATAGTATGGAAAAGCTATAAAAAATGGGTGAAGAGAACGTTGTAAAGCACGGAGCCGCGTGGTGAGCACAAGGCGAACTATTCTTTCGCCTTTTACTAAAGAATACCGTGTGCTCGCCACTTTAAAGCGGCATACGCCTATTTTTGGCAGGGGCCTCTTCTCTAGAGCCCCCACAACGCAAAACAATAATTTGTCCTCATAGCTGTCCCTTGCGGGAAAATTATTTAAGGAAGAAGTTTACGTACTTTAAAAAATGGTGAATTAAATATAGAATTAAAATGCACTTGAAAATTCATTTCAAAGTTCAAAAATTTATTAATTGATTGATCGATATGAGAAAAAGAAAAGAAAGGACAAACAGATTTTGAGATCAAAAACTAGTGCGTATTATATGGAGCGTTTATTTTCTACTATGTGTATGTGTTTATAGATGTACTTGATTTTATTTTTTTAGTCTATAGATGTACTTGATTTAAACTATTTTTTTAGTCTATAGATGTACATGATTTGAACTATTTTTTTAGTCTAAAATTTTATAATTCAAGATGATAATATATTGTCCGGCCAAACCAAAGAATTTTTGTCAATTAAATCTTATGATAAATTTTGGTAGTGCACTTTACTTTGATTGTTCAAGGTTGCAATATGATGCAAACCATACATATTATTTAATTTCTACGTTATGACTTTTTATTAAAGTTGTAGCAGTTTATGCAGGTAGGGGTGGCAATGGGTTGGGTTAAAAACAATAGAAATTAGTTTGCTTACAATAATTTTTTATACCGGTCTGGTCGACCTGAACCTGAACACGATCCGACCCAATAGGGTCCATGCTGACCCTAACCCGATTCGGGTGACTCACCAGGTCTGTGGGCGACCCGACCCGATTGCCACCCCTATGTGAGGTCAAGGCTGGCAATGGACAAATTCAACCTTCGCCCTAGTCCCTACAAGGCTGGCTGAAGCCTAGTATGAACCCTCAATTGCGGTTGCTCAGCAAGCAGCATGCCAAACCCTAGTATCACAACCCTATCTGGCCCTAATAGGGCCGGGCTATCCAAGCTCATTGCCACCCCGTATGATGCAAGTGAAAAAACTTCTTGATAAGTCTTCCAATTGATCAAGTTGAAAAACCCTCCAATTGATTATCTCAACCTTGACATAGATCGTCTATGATTGTTGCAACTGTTACATAGACCATCTTTAGTTCAATTCTTACTAAGGGGGAGGAGGAATCCTTTTCCCACTTATCTACCCAAAAAAAAAAAAAAAAAAAATTGGACCATCCACTTGAAAAATCTCCAATTAAAACCCATGATCATCTCAACCTTAACATATAACCTCTATTTGAACAGCACTCCAATTAAAACATCCAAAGGGTCACGTCAACCTTAATATATTATTTACATCGTTATCAAAATTTTAACATATTATTTAGACCATCCACTTGAATTATCAAAAAAATAAAATAAAATAGAGGTGACTTACTTTGATTGTTTACCGTGTTATTTACAGGTGTGTCTTGCTTGGACTGCACCCTTCTATTAATGATACAAGAGTATAATATATTTTTTTGGCATGATTGAAGAATATGTACACTATGCTCCCTTGGGAGTATCACTTACTTCTAATCCCTTGGTCAGAATACCTACTTAGTATAATTTTTCAAACTGAAATTTTGGTAACCACTTAAGAATTACTAGATTACTCTAAAAAACACATTGAAACTTGAGTTTTTTTCACTTAGATCTGACCATCTCAAATTGGATGGTCTTCATTCAATGTCGAGATATTATTTTTTTTCAAGTCCATAGAAGATAGAATTAAGATTTTTTTTAATAAGGTTAATCCACGAGTTGAAGAGGTTAAAACTCCAAAATTTGAGATCCAAAAATTAATTCTAAATAGCATTTTAGCTGCTGGAGTAAATAGACATTGTAATCCTGCTAGAGTGGAATATCTTTCGGCGATCTCCACACTTTTATTCATGTGTGGAGGCTCCAAATTCTATGGTGGAGTTTGTAATCCACAAAATATAAACCGACAAGTAGATAGCAGAATTCGTTTTCTTTTTTGATAAGTCCAGATCAAAATTTTAGTTGAAAGATACATCATATCAAGGTTGAGTTGAAATAATTATTTGATATTTTTTAGGAAAGGAACTACATTGGTATCAACATCACTTTAAATAGGACATGTGGGCCGAACCTATCGCTCAATGGTTCCGAGTTGAATCAGTCGAGTCCGGCTCTATAAATTTAGATAATTTAAAAAATAAAATAAAAATAAACACAAAATATATAAAGACTAATATGTTTAAATGGAGTTTAAGACTTAAATCATTCTAAAAATTAATAGTGTATAATAAAACAACAGAGTTATAAACAAGTATTAGGCCCAAATGGCCAAGTCTTGAGTCGGCAATAAAATCGGACGGGCTACGGGTCCTAGTTCGACTCAAGCGGCTCTAAGTCAAACCGCTTACATCTTGTAGGTCTATGAAACAAATCTGTTTTTCTTAGAAATGGCGACGAATATATGGACCTGGTTTTTATGTCGCCACACGCAAATGTAGAAATACAGGCCTCTTAATAAATCTAAATCTAAGTTTTAGATAGATTTGAAGACTTGATTTTTAAATACATGTAATATCTAACATGAAATCATGAATATGAAAACATAAATAAATTTTAAAAATTAAAAATAATAAGTTTAAAAATTAAAAATAATAATTTTAACAAGAAAATACTCGCACTATTAATTTCCATTATTTTTAGATGGAACACCGTTTTACACTTTTCAGGACCGCATATGTAGAAATGCGGTCCAGCCCGCATGAAACAACTTTTCCCAAATGTATTGAAATGTAACATTTTGTAGCACTTCTTTCTCTCTCTAAAAACCACTCCTTTTTCTAACATTTTGTGCCACCTCTCTCTCTAACTCTCTCTCTCTCTCTAACATCTTGTGGAACCTCTGTCTGTTTATCTCTCTCTAGCGTCTTGTGCCAACTCTCACTCTAACTCTCTCAGTCTCTCTTAAACGAAATGTCCATCTTCCAACCAAACCGCACTTGTTGAATGGTAGCTGCCGTCTCAATAATTGCAAAACCCAAAAACTCCAAATCTATCCAACCATGCACCAACCATTCAATCTCTCCCTCTCTCTCTAAAATCCAACCTCGGCTCTTTCTCTCTACAATGGGCTGCTGCGGCGATGAAGACGAGGACCTCCTCAAGCAGCTCCTCCCCGACCCACCCCAAAACCTAACCCTAATTCCATCCAGTTTGCTGGATTCCTCCCTAGAAGTTTCGCTTTCGGGCGATTGTGAGTCTGTAATTTCCCCCATGAATTCCCATTTCTACGCCTTGGCTTCAAGGGACATTCTAAGGTCCATCTTCGAGCTTCTTTCCATGTCCGACCTTGCTAGGGCTTCCTGTGTATGTCGCCTTTGGAACTCCGTGGCTTGTGAACCAGGCCTGAAAACTGCTGCCTTTCGAGCTCCATGGAAGCTCAGAGAGGTTCTCGGTCGACCCTCCTCTGCTGCGTTCTGGAGAGAGAACAGTCTTTCACGATTTGCCATCTCTCATATTTTGAATAAGGGTGATACTATACCAGGGCTTGCCCTAAGGTACTGTGTTCAGGTAAGGGTTTTTGGCGTCTGATTCGAATTCCTCTAGTTTCAGTTAGGTTTTATTTATTATGGCCTGGGGATTGAAATGGGGTCACGGGTGAATCTTGATAGGAACATAGGAGTTGTGTTTATGGGGTCCACTAATTGTAATTTTAGGGTTTGACATTACTGTTTTGGAAGGAGAATACTGATAAATTGGCAATTTTTCATGGAGATTTTTTAGTCTTGGGTTAGATGATAATCTGGCATCTTTATGCATTTTGCTTGCTTCTTTAGTCCAAAGATTCATATTTCTCCATAGGATCAAAACTCGTTTCGTAGTTATCTTTTATTTGTTTTACGCTTGCGTTCTTTTTCTTATGGATAGCATAACTTAATTCTATGGATACTGATTGACGTGCAGTGAATTTTTTGCACATTAAGACAGCTTAAATTTGAATGTTTTTGGAATCTGTTGAGTTTTAGCTTTTGTTCGTGTTCGTGGAGAATATGTCTTCTGTTCTGTGAGTATTTTAGAACCTCCATTTCAAGCTTGATGGGGACTTTTCGTGAGTTCTGTATTTGTGGCGTTGCTAAGTTTGTAATATAATCTTTCACATATAAATTTAATATAATCTTGCACAGATGAATGTTTTGTTATGCATGTCTCTGCCATCCCTACAGAGTTTTAGGCTAAACAATTCGGATTTATATTCTTTGGCAATGTAAAGTTGACGAATTTCCTTTGCTAATTTATTGTAAAGTTATTAATTTCTTGCCATCGGTCCTGTTGTTATACTAATATTTATGGCTGCAGTCTAGTTTTCTATTGGACAAACTCATAGTTGGTGGCATCTTCTAACTTAAGATTTAAGAAGCTCATTACATATTCTCTTCAAGTGTTCCATGTTTTAGAGTCTCAAATTTTGTTTGATTTTGTAAAATTTCGCTTCCAATTGTATTAGTAACTTATTGCCTGTTTCGTTTTGGATTGTAAATGTGCAAACATTGGTGCATTCACACATTTTCTGAAATGCTCAGTCTTGAGATTTTGCCTCTTTGCAGGCAACCAATTCTTGTCGTAGCTTTTTTTTCCCGTTAAATGCATTGACAATAATATATAATAGTATAAAATTTACAGCGTTTTCACAAGCACTGAGCATGAGGTAGCCGCAGTCTGGGTGCTCTATACAAAAGTTATGTTCAACAATACAACAATTGTTAGATTCAAGACACTGTTAAAACTTTTGTCTTATGGCTGCACACTACAAGTGGATGTTCTTTAGGGAATCCAGTGCATGGAATATATGCCTGCTTATTATATGAAGGACAAAGTTTATATAAGGTTGCAACCGTAAAATGTAGAATTACAGATGCACCTAAAAAATCTATCGAAAAAGGTTATTTTAATGTTGAAAAACCCTCCAATTGATCATCTCGACATCGAGATGTATGAATATGAAAATAAATAAATAAATAAATAAATATTTTGAGTCCTAGAAATAGTGCATCTTGCAACACATTATCTAGACCGTCCATTTTCAAGATTTTCATATGTTTATAGATCTACTTGATTTTAACCATTTTTTGAGTTTAAAATTTTATAATTAGATATGAAAATAGATTTTCAAATAATTCTAATAATTTTCTACTCCAAAATTACGTGCTGTGATAAAATTTGGAGGTGCGCCTTAATTGGATTGCTTAAGGTTGCAACCTTATCGAAACCACACCCTTATATGAATACCATCTCACTAAAAGGCGCCACCTAAGTTGATCCCATGAAGTATAACTCAAGTTTTTTGAGTTGCACCTTGGTCTTAGGCTTCCTTGAACTAAGACATGTCACAAAGTCGTAGTAGAAGGTTGTAAGCTTGATCGTATATAATGTGATATTTTCCTATGGGATTCTTGCTTATGCTCTGCACCTATAATGGTCTCTTTTGACCCTTCTTACCAGAAACACCAAGGGAAAGGAATGGCTATTAGAGTGTATCTCGAGTGGCGAGAGTTGGTTTTTATCAGTAAATACTAAGTAACTGCCATGAAAGGGTTAAATTCCTATTTATGAAAAAATGGAAGATTTAAATTGTTCCAGTAATGTCACCCTTGCACATTCGTTTTTAACTCAGCTTTTTGGTTTTTGTTGGTACTTCCCTATGACGAAACACAACATTAGGTGTGTCTGTAAATGATATGTCAACGTCCATTTTGTGCATTGGATCTGTTGTTTATTTAGATTTTCATGTGGCATGTAGAGATGCGTATAGCACATATTTGTTGGATTTGTACTTTGGGGTTTTTCATTTGCTAATGATATTGTTCATGGCATTGTGTACATCCATATAGCAGTGCACCTCTGTTGGAAGCCAATCAATCGGTGGACTTGGTTCTCCATGCATAACATTTAACCGAAACTTAATATAAAATGCTTGACTTGAAACCCAAAAAACGAAAAGTTGATTGGACCAATGTTATTGGACCTTGTCTCCTAGTGAGTTACACTAGAAACTTTACATAATTTTCAAGTTTATTTCCAGATCACCTCCATTCTGTTATGCACAAAAATTTTCCATCTGTAATTTGCTTATATTTTGCATGCTCTTGAATTTTGTGTGGACTAGTTTGCAAGAGATACAATTATCCATTACTTCTTGTGCATAGCACTTCTACATTGGCCGTCTTGTGTGCTCTCTTATATGCGATGCCCTTAGACAAATGTGAAGGGACTACCTACCTCTTTCTTATATATAATATCAAAATTTGGTCTCTGTTTTATGGTCAACAGGTGCGTCAATCGGCTCCAGACTTGGTCTGATTCCGGGTCTTGAGCGATCCACTAGACCCGCCAGTTAAGTCCAAGCCAGGCAGATCTGGACCCGGCTATGGTCAGGCCCGCGTCTGCCCCGGGGCCTAACCAGATTGGTTTCTAAGCAAGACAGATCTAGGTCCGGGTCTGGTCGACCCTACCTAAACCGGATTAGGTTTTTTTAAGGAAATTTGAGTAATTGGATCAGGTGCTGACCCATCCGGGATCTGGAATTGGATCCATGCCTGGGCCCGGTGGGTCTGGTTCAAGTCTAGCCAATCCGGAGCAATCCGGGTTTGAGTCTGGGTCTGGATTCAAGCTTGAGCTTTCTGATTTGGTCCTTGTCGGAGGCGACTTAAACCAGAGCAGGCCTGTTTACAATCCCATTGGTTAAGAAACTAGAGTTCGATGAATTTTTCCAAGAACCTTGAGCAGCCATGGAGCACAAGATGCTTTATGGCTTTCTTTTGAAGTAAATGCCATTTTAGGCTATGGGTGTGTACGGTGTCAAGGCTGATGAGATGTTCTTGAGTCCTAATCGAGCACGATTTCATGGTTATTCTATGAATGTTGGACATTGGTATTTTTTATTCAAAATGAAGCTGAGGTTTCATAGCTAACATGTTATGTCTTGCTCTATGTAATATGAATTTAGTTGCGTTGACTTTTTTTAATTCTTACTGTGTCTGTGTATCTTATGCAGGTAATGGACATCAAACGTTTGAATAATATGATGAGTGACCATGGAATGTACTCGAGAGAGAGATTGTTAATCCCCATTAGTGACCCAAAAGTCCTCCATGGTGGAACTTGCTACATAGAATTGGACTTGTATGCAAAGAGGGAAGTAGCAGTACTTTATCTTGATGGAGTTCCAGATGGGCATGCAAGCTATTTGATGAATGTCGAGGCAGTAGGGAGAAGCAAGAAGAGGCTACTTGACTCAATGAAGAGAAGCTTACATGCAGATGAAGGAACTGTAGAGTACTATTTATCCATCTCAAATGGTGACCCCAGGGCAGCATATTCACTCTATGCTCAAGATCTCACATGGGAACACCAGCAATCCTCCACAAGCTCTTCATAACAACTTGAGGCAATTTCTTGATAACAACTTGAGGCAATTCTTGATAAGAAAATGTGAGCATTGTTGGTTGTATATTCAGTCAAGGTGCTCTTGGGGAAGCATGTTACCCAAGTATCACCCCTTGAAGGTTGTTGGTTTCTTATTTTTCTTTTGAATTGTTTATCATTGTTTTACCTGAATTTGCAAGGTTAAATTGTGTATAGCAGCTATGTGATGATACCATTATGAGGGAGATATGTACGTGAGGAATGATCTCTTAAGCCGTGTAAACTGTTGCAGAAGAGAGATAAAAACTGATAAGTTCAAACTTCAAAGAAAACATTTGGATGGAAAAGATATTTGACGTTTATAATGAAAGAAAAAGAGCAATGTGGAATTTGCCTCGAGTTGTTATCAAGGCATTCAAAGAAAAAATATGTTGCGGCGAGCCTGCATCTCCACTGTAGAACTTCTTTCCTTGGGGGCCATGTGGGGTGCATCCCGCATGGAACCCCCAATCAGCAGAACAAATTGCAAAGTGCCGACCTATTTGAGGGAGTTGAGCACCTTCATCTACAGAACAAGTCATATATGGATTTGTGCTATTCTAGTGGATTTAGCCATTTAGACGGAGAAACCTCTATGAGGAACTTAAAGAGTACCTTAAGTGAGCATGAGGCGTGGCTATGTTGCATGGTACAGTGATGCATATACCCATTTGGAGTAGTAACTAGAGATTCTTGGTGCATGACTTTGGGCAAGTAGTATGGATGGATAGCTAAGTTGGTGGGACTTGATTGGACTACTATGACTTACAGGTGAAAACTTGGGCAAACCCCTAACTTGACGGGGCATGGGCATGGGCATGGGCATGGGCATGGGCATGGGCATGGACCATGTGTAAGAGGCGATTGGGTGTTGTCCATAACATGTGGGGCCTCGGGTTTAAAATGTGTTTGTTAACCATACCTGTAACGTGTACTGGCCATACTAAATTTTTTGATTAGGGGGTTGGGACTTGGGGTTGTTTGATTTATGTGTAAGTTGTCTCCAACAAAAATGTTTTTGGATGGTTAGCCCATGGGAAAGCAGGTCCGTTCCTCTGCGCATTTCTCCACAAAATAGCATTAATGGAGTGCTTTTAGGGAGTCCGCTTTCAAATGGGGCGATCCACTTTCTCCTGAACCAAACATGGAAAGTATTGGTCCGCTGGAAAAGAGAAGTATTCATGTTGCCGATATAGAACTCCATATTTTGAGTTCTTTTGCCCACTTTTTGTGATCTCCATGAACAGACTTCATCCCAAGGTCAAGCACCTAAAACCAAGAACCATACAAAGGACAGAGCTCTGTTCACCATAATTTAAGCATGAAATTTCGAACTTTTTGTTAACCACAGTATAATCCTGCTCCTCTCCTCTTTGGTCTCTCTCTGCTTTTTTTTGCAACAAACCTAGCTTCTCCATTTTTTTTTTAGCTATTATTTATTTCACCAAGAAGCATTAATTTTACAATTTTCACATGGCCAAAAAGCCAGGAATTTTTAGATGGAGTCAAAGCTCATGATCCGCATGAAGATATCTTGAGCTCCACCAGTTGATACCCCTGCTGAGAGAATAGTACAAAACGAAGGGCTGTTGTGAAAAGAATAAATGCTTCCATGGAAGCCATAAGAAGATTGTAATTGCAAGCAACTCAGCAAATGCAAAATATGATATGAAAAGTCACAGTAAATCAATGAAATTAAGGAAAGCATAAGAGGTACAGATGTGAGCTATCAAACAATAAATATAGAGAAGCCTGAAGCACGTCCATTGAGTAAGAGGGTGTATCAACATCGTCAAAGCTTTTTTTTACTTAACTGGGGTCGGCTACATCAATCATACTCTGTTATTTCATCGTACTCTGTTATTTCAAGATTCATGATACGTTTTGACAAAATTTTATGTTCGCTGTCTACCTAAAACAACCCAGCTCCTTTGCCGGGGCATGGAATGGGTTAAAAAAAGTTAAGTTAGTCATCCTTCTTAGACCAGAGCCTATTTAAATTGGTCTTGCAAGCAAGCCCACTATTGTCAGCCCTAAATTTACTACAAAAGACATTGATTTTATCCTTCATATGTTTAGTTGACTTGATTGGTTTATCATTTTGTAAAGGATAATGCATTGTTGTGGGCTTTGTTGCACCAATGGCCGCGTAGCTGCGAGACCATCATGTTTTTGGAGTGAAAACCCTAAAGCCTTTGGAATTATACTTACCCTCTAATATCAATACTTGCAAAATAAAAAAATAAAATAAAAAAAAATTGGAGCAATAGAAATACTCCATCACAATCAAATTTTTTTGCGTGAACTATTTTATTTTAGGATGCAGTTTTTATAAAGCTTAGGCTTTATGAAAATAAAGTAAAGCCTTATATCAAATCTTTATCCAAAAAGCACTTTGGGCATCGGAAATCCTTAGATAGCTCTAAAATCAATAATATGAAATTTGAAGCTTAAAATATAATATACCGATATGTAAACACTAGTTTGTAAAATGGACGGTCTAAATAATGTATTATAATATATACTATTTTTAAGGGCTTGAAATCCCAAATTTTTTCACAACCGTAATGATCAAGGCCAAGATGATCGACTTGAAGGTTTTTCGATACCAAAACTGCAATTTTCAATGAGTTTTGAGGCGATGCTTTATTTATTTTGATTTTGATAGGGCTGTAATCCTATCAAACTATTTTTTCTTCGATCTATTAAAAATACTTGAAAAGAAAATTTACTCTTATAGGAGTAAAATATACATTTGCTCGTTTGAACCTGGCTAGAATATTTTTAGGACCCACGATTTTGGGAAAATTCAATTTAGTTACTAACCTAAAAATGAAAAACACTTGTTGGAAATGAGCTCTGGATTATCCTGAAAAATCACGCCTTACGGTTGCACACAATTTTTTTACGGTCACATCTACATGCTCTAAATCCGTTTTTCAATTTGATGCTCATTTGTAGGGCTGAGAATGGGTCGGATCGAGTTTGGATCTGCTGGGATCCGAAAAGTATACATAGGATATGGATTTGGATCTGGACCCAACAAATCCATAATATTCAAATCCAGATTGATCCAAAAAGTATCATTGAGATTTGGATCTAGATCTGCACCTACTCAGATCCACAAACTATTTTATATATTATTTTATATCTATAAGATAATATAGAATAATCTATAACAAAAAAATATTATATGACATATATATATATATATATATATATATATATATATATATATATATATATATATATATATATATATATATATAGACTTAATATTATGATAATAATGAGAGATACAGGAGTAATATCAATAGTAATCCATGTATTATAAGTAGTTTGATGTATCTTTATGCTACATACAACACGTATTATCATAACAACAACTGTAAACTATTACAAACTTGAAGCAAACTGAAGCAAACTTAATACAGATTGAACTAAACTCGAAAATAACAAACTGTTACAGACTCATAAAATAAAAACTTACAATGTGCAGATACAGTAACTGCATAATAGTTTCCACTCGTCTGGGTAATAATCTGGTAAGGCTTTTACATTACAGTCACACATAAATGGTTTTGAAAGAGAAGAGAGATGAAAAAGAGAAGCGGGGTTGTTCTCTGAGAGGAGAGTGTGTTTCAATGTTTCTCTTCCTCCCTATTTATAGAGAAGTAAGAGATGTAAGTGGGTACCACGTGGTTGGTCCTTGTTGTAGGATTATCCATCCTTATCTTCGGGAATCTTGCTTTAGTTGTAAAAGACCAATTGATGAGATGGTTGGAGCATCTTTTGAGTAATTGTGGAGACAGGTGGAGCTTCGTCGGTAGTTGGAGCATCTTTATTTGGGTCATATCTGGGTCACATCTATTTTATTTGTGCTTTAGGTCACATCAGGTCGTATCAGCTTTGCTTTAGGTCACATAAGCTTTGCTTTAGGTCACATCAGTTTTGCTCACATCAGCTTTGTTTTGGGTCACATCAACTTTGCTTTAAGTCACATCAGCTTTGCTTTGGGTCACATCAGCTTTGTTTTGGGTCACATCTTTGCTTTATGTCATATCATATGGTCACATCTTTGCTTTATGTCATATCATATGGTCACATCTTTGCTTTATGTCATATCATAAATATTATGGTATCCATTTTGGGTTAATACAAAGTATGTTTTTGGGACATTCCATGTCCTGATGGGTCTGGTGTATCAAGTGGTATTTCTATTTCAGGAGTGCTTGGTGTGCTGGCAGTTTCTGCCTCTTCTTCAAATATTTTCAGTAGTTGTTTTTCTAGTTCTTTTTTGGTGGCTCTGGGATTTTCCTTTTTCATTATGGTAATATATTCTGCTAGACTATTTGGGTTGGAGTATGAATGAGAGCCATATGCTAATGGGATTCTTTTGAGCTGTATATTGTCTGGTTCAATATTATGGTAGACAAAGACGTCCCTCCATTTTATGGCAATTTGTTTGCCTAAACATGGCATATATTCAAAATTATTTGTATTATTTAGGGATATCATAAAATTCCATTTAACGATCCATGGTACTTGATACATAGCAATAAAATATAAGTGGTAATCTATATTGGGATCACTCCCATTGAAGTCAATAAAACGGTTTTGAGAGAGTTGCAGAGGTTCAGGAAGTATTTGGGTTGAAGATCCCCATGTTGCAAACCAGTTACGAAACCAATTTGGAAATGGAGTGTTTATAGGCATTTTAAACTGTAAGAACCAAGTGTGAGAATTATATGGGTTTTGAAGTGTCAGTATCTTATGCCAAGCATCTATGTAATCAGCATGTCTGTAGTATTTATTTGGGAAATCTGGGGAATATATTCTCTTGGCTTTGGAAGGGTCTGATCCCCAATCTTCAAAAGATAATACTTTCCTTATTTGTAATTTTGAATATGCTACTATTTTTTAATTCTTTTGATTATAATGTACCAAGGAAATAGACTCTGTTTCTAGCAGAATCATTTCGTACCATTCTCTTGTTTTGGTACCTACAGATGGACAAAGATTATTGCATAAGTAATACTTAGCAACACTATTTGGGTTGTCATTCACATGTCTGCATTCTATGATTGCATCAGCAACAAAATAGGTTTCAAGATATGGAGTTTTGCTGGATAAAGTTGGTTTTTTTGGTGTAGAGGTTTGGAAAACTGGAGTTGGGGGAGAAGTTGAAGGTTGGCTTGAATAAGTTGGATAATTGATATTTGGGGAATAGGAAATAGGACTATTATTGGGTGATAAAGTAGGTTTTATTCTTATTGGTGACTGGGTAATATTTACTGGAATGATATCCAGTGAGGTTTCCATAGGGGCTTTTCCCCTTTGCTCAGTAGTAGAAGTATTATTATTTTTATTCATATTTGCATAAAACAAAGTTAGTGGAAAAGATAAAGCTGGTGGATCAAAATGATCATTGTTGCCCTCCCTGCAAAAATTCACGAGTAAGAAAATCAGGAAGATGGTTAGTAGTACCTTTTAAGTGTTCGATAGAAAAATCAAAAGATGATAATATTGCCTGCCATCGAGCAAAGATTTGCTTAGAGACAAGGTTTTGCACATCCTTAGTAAGAATATCAATGGCGGCTTTGCAATCTGTTCTAATAAGAAAATGTGTATTAAGTATATCACTTTGAAATTTAGTAACACAATGAACTATGGAAAGTATTTCTTTTTTCACGGTAGAATAATTTTGTTGAGTAGAATTCCAAGCTTTCGAAGTATAGCGGACTAGTTGTTCATTAGAGTTTATTCGTTGTTTTAAAGTACCTCCTAATCCTAATTCAGAAGCATCACATTCTATTATTTTGAAAGCATTAGGATTAGCTAGATTTAAACAAGGTAATTCTTTAGCTTTAATTTTTATTTTCTTTATAGCTTGAGTATGTTCCTCTGTCCATTTAGGAGGATTCTTTTTAAGCCGTTCGTATAATGGTTTAGCATCTATAGCCAAATTTTCATAAAAGTCTACTATATAATTTAAACATCCTAAAAATCTTTGTAATTCAGTTTTGTCTAGAATAATATCAGGAAATTTATCAGCAAATTGAATGGATCTTTCTATTGGTATAATTGTACCATGATGAATATGGTGGCCTAAAAATCTTATTTTTGTTTGGAAAAGATTTATCTTTTTAGCAGATACTACTAAACCTGCATGTTTAATTGCTTGTACAAATGTATGAATATGTTTAAAATGTTGTTCTATAGTATCTGAGAAGACTAAAACATCATCAATATATACTATCGTAAATTTATAATATGGGTTAAATACTTCATTCATTATTTTTTGAAATTCTGGTGGAGCATTTTTTAATCCGAATGGCATTACGTTCCATTCATATTGTCCAAATGGAACATTGAATGCAGTTTTATATTTATCTTCTTCTTTTATCTGTATTTGCCAATAACCAGATTTTAAATCAAATTTAGAAAAGATTGTAGCAGTAGCAAGTCTATCTAGTAAGTCTTTTTTATTTGGTATTGGATACCTAATCCATTGTAAAACTTTATTTAAAGGTTTATAATTTATTACTAATCTTGGTACGCCTCTTTCTTTTTCCGCATTTTTATTGACATAAAAAGCAGCACAGCTCCAAGGAGATGCACTTATTCTTATTAGATTTTTGCTTTGTAATTCATCAATTTCTTTTTTACAAAATTTCAATAAGGTTGTATTCATTTGTACTGGTCTAGCCTTGGTAGGAATTTTTGATTCATCAAATCCCTTTTCGTAAGGTAATCCTACTATATGTTTCTTTCTTGCCCAAAAGGCATTAGGAAGGTTACTACAAATTTCTGTTTCTATTTGAGTTCGAAGATTATTAATTTTTGTTATTATCTCAGGGTTTTCTAAGTCTTCTTCTATTTGTTTATATTTTATTTCTATTTTAAGGGAACATAGAAACTTTTCTTTATTATCCATTTTGTCTTTGACTCTATTGATTTCTTTAAGTTTTGGTTTTTCTAAAAATTCAAACTTAATTGTTTGTCCTACTCTAGATGTTTCTATTCCTGTATTATTAATTGTTATGGGATATAGTAAGGTTAGGAATGGAATTCCAAGTATGACTGCTTGACTTAAGTTTTTTACCATAATAAAAAATGTTGGAAAACAGTGTCCATTATTACATACCATGGCATTTGATAATTTATATTTAATAAATAATCTACTACCATCAGCAGTATTAAGTATTTGAGTAGTTTTATCAAAATATTTTGATAGAACTAAACCTTCATTAATACAATTTAAATCTGCACCTGAATCTACTAAAGCTAATGTTTGAAAATTATATTCCTCTTCGATGACAATTTTTACTAATATAAACCATTTTTGAGAAATAATTTTATTTACTAAGTTTACCGATTTATTTTTCAACTTCTTTGGTTTTGAAGGTTTCTGGTTCTTTATCACTAGGATCTGCTAGTTGATCGAATTCGATTTCGTCTGTATCAGTTACAGCTCCTGATATGTCATTCTGTTATTCTAATATTTTTATTCTAGTTTTTAATTGTCCTATTTCTGTTTTTATTTCATTTACTTCTTTTTTTAATTCAGATATTGTGGGTTCTCTTTGAAGTATATCTTTTTTATTAATTCGTTTGAGTATTTCAGCATAATCCTCTGGTGGTTTGAGTAATGGAATTGGTTTATTTTTTGCTTTTGTTAATGTGATAAATTGGGTAATAATTTCTCTTTTTTCCTCTGGATCATTTATTTTTTCTATAAGGTCTAATATTAATGTATCTTCTTTGGATAACATATTACAGGAACATTATTCTATATTATGTTCAGATCCAGATTGTTCTGTTGAGGACATGAAATAATCTTCATCTTCTATTTGTCCTACCATTGTAGTATCAGTGGAAGATTCAGAAGAATCATCATCATATATTTGTATTATATCATATAGTTTATTTCTAATGGATTCTTCTAAGATTATAGTATCTATTTTCTTTTTTATTTTACATTGGCTTTTATAATGGCCAACTTTTTCACATTTATAACATACAGGTAATTTCCTTTTACCCTTATGGTACTTTTATTTTGGAGAGAATCTTTTTATGAATTTATTTTTCTTGTGTTTTTTATAAGATTTCTTTTCTTTTCTTTCTGTCTTATATTTTTTCTTTTTATGAAATTTATCTCTAGATTTTTCTATATGATATCCTAATTGTTCTTAGAAGTCTCCTAATTCTTTTTTACCAGTCATTTTTTGTTTATCAAATTGTTTCTTTAATTTCATGTCAGTACATAGGGCTAATCCTTCTGCACATATCTCTGCAGATAATTCTCCTAATGTATAAACAGAATATGGTATGATTCCTCCATTTTTATTTTTTAATCTATTTTTTACTTTTTCTGCAAATAAATATGGTAATGCAGCAATAAATTTTTCTTTCTAATGATCCTGCTGGCTATCTTCTCTGCTTAATAGTCTGGAAAAGAAAACATCTTTGTACCATTTATAATGGGATAGGGTTGGACATCTTAAATTAGATAACAAATCTTCAGATCGGGCTTCAAGTAAGGCTGTACTCCCCACAAAATGAAGTGTGATGGTGTAAATAAGAGTATTAACAGCATCACTTTCGGAATATAGGATGTCTTAATTATTTTTATTTTTAACAGTCCATTGGCGAGTATTATTCAAATTTTGTTGTTTTGTATTTTCAGGTAAGTGGAAATCCCACCAACCTCGAAGCCATCCTGTGAAACCACAAACAATGGCTTTGGCGACCTCTTGATCATGGTTGCCTACCATTTTGCATGCAGAGGCATACATGGTCATGTGTTTCATAGTGTCAAATATTTGTTGTTCAGATAATCCATCTATATTCCAATTTACTATCGATCTTCCTGAATAGGAAATATTCTGGGCTACCAAATCTTCTTCGAATTGTATATCTACAGGGGTAGGTCTATGATGATAAGGCCTAGCTGTTAAAGGTTTCCATGATTTTCCATATACTATTCTTTGAATATTATTATTATCTTGTTCATGACTATTTTCCGTAAAGGCTTCTTCCATATTTTCTATTGTGTTGGCAATTATAGGTGTCTCTTCTTGTAAGGTTAATGTAGATGATTCAGGGATTTCTGTAGCAATTTTCTCTTTTCCTTTGTCCTGAATGTTAAAAGTTTTTTCTTTAATTTCTAATTTAGATAATTTTGATATTAATTGATCCATTAGGGTTTTATTATCTTCTCCAAAATTAAATTTTACTTTATCAAGTGATGGAGGTGGTTTAAATAAAACATTTTTGGTTTCTTTTATTGGTACAGGTCTTAACATATTTTCAATTCTGGATGCTTGCCTTCCTAAAGATTGCATATATAAATTTGTATGGTTATTTTGTTCTATTACATGTGGAATTAATTCAGCTTTATGTATTATTTCTCCTGTAGTCATTTTATATGGTGTAGCCTTTGTTTCTAATTTTAATTCTGGTTTTGATCCTTTTATAATAATACTTTTTTCAGGAGGGTGCATACTTGTCATTGTATTTCCTTCAGTTGTTTCATATGAAGCATATTGACTTTGTAGTGTATTTATTTCAAAATTAGGAATATGTATTTTTCGTTCCCTACATATTTCTTTTAACCAGACAAAAAATCCTTTGTTATATCGTTCTCTTTTTCGTGCCTTATTGTACTTTATATGAAATAATTCTACTAATCTAGGTTGAAAATGTTTTTTATACCAAGGAAATAGACTCTGTTTCTAGCATAATCATTTCGTACCGTTCTCTTGTTTTGGTACCTACAGATGGTTGCATAAGTAATCTTAGTAACACTATTTGGATTGTCATTCACATGTCTGGATTCTATGATTGCATCAACAACAAAATAGGTTTCAAGATATGGAGTTTTGCTGGATAAAGTTGGTTTTTTTGGTGTAGAGGTTTGGAAAACTGGAGTTGGAGGAGAAGCTGAAGGTTGGCTTGAATAAGTTGGATAATTGATATTTGGGGAATAAGAAATAGGACTATTATTGGGTGATAAAGCAGGTTTTATTCTTATTGGTGACTGGGTAATATTTACTGGAATGATATCCAGTGAGGTTTCCATAGGGGCTTTTCCCCTTTGCTCAGTAGTAGAAGTATTATTATTTTTATTCATATTTGCATAAAACAAAGTTAGTGGAAAAGATAAAGCTGGTGGATCAAAATGATCAGTGTTGCCCTCCTTGCAAAAATTCACGAGTAAGAAAATCAGGAAGATGGTTAGTAGTACCTTTTAAGTGTTCGATAGAAAAATCAAAAGATGATAATATTGCCTGCCATCGAGCAAAGATTTGCTTAGAGACAAGGTTTTGCACATCCTTAGTAAGAATATCAGTAGCGGCTTTGCAATCTGTTCTAATAAGAAAATGTGTATTAAGTATATCACTTTGAAATTTAGTAACACAATGAACTATGGAAAATATTTCTTTTTTCACGGTAGAATAATTTTGTTGAGTAGAATTCCAAGCTTTCGAAGTATAGCGGACTAGTTGTTCATTAGAGTTTATTCGTTGTTTTAAAGTACCTCCTAATCCTAATTCAGAAGCATCACATTCTATTATTTTGAAAGCATTAGGATTAGCTAGATTTAAACAAGGTAATTCTTTAGCTTTAATTTTTATTTTCTTTATAGCTTGAGTATGTTCCTCTGTCCATTTAGGAGGATTCTTTTTAAGCCGTTCGTATAATGGTTTAGCATCTATAGCCAAATTTTCATAAAAGTCTACTATATAATTTAAACATCCTAAAAATCTTTGTAATTCAGTTTTGTCTAGAATAATATCAGAAAATTTATCAGCAAATTGAATGGATCTTTCTATTGGTATAATTGTACCATGATGAATATGGTGGCCTAAAAATCTTATTTTTGTTTGGAAAAGATTTATCTTTTTAGCAGATACTACTAAACCTGCATGTTTAATTGCTTGTACAAATGTATGAATATGTTTAAAATGTTGTTCTATAGTATCTGAGAAGACTAAAACATCATCAATATATACTATCGTAAATTTATAATATGGGTTAAATACTTCATTCATTATTTTTTGAAATTCTGATGGAGCACTGTTTAATCCGAATGGCATTACACTCCATTCATATTGTCCAAATGGAACATATATATATATAATATTTTAATAACTATGTCGGATCCAAATCGGATCCACCTACAAATTTTGGATCTAGATCCGACCAATTGGATCTTGGATCCGAATAGGGTCCAAAATTTGGGTTTTGGATCCAAACCCAGTAAATTCTCAACCCTACTCTTCGGCAATTCTAAATTAGGTTCCAAAATTTCAATTAAAGAAAATCAAATAAAATCTTTATCTCTTGAGAGAGCATAATATATGCATTCTTAAGATTTTATAAGGAAAAAGTTTATATACTGCCTAGGTTCTAAACAATCAAATTAGGGCCTATCGAAAATTTTATTAGAAGAGGTTGTTTTGATGCCCAAATATCCTCAAATTGATCATCTCAACCTCAAGATGCATGAACATGAAAAAGAAATGGATTTAAAGTTTTGAAAATAGTGTATTTTGTAACGAATTTTTGGGATCTCGATCTACATTATTTTTTAAGCTTTAAATTTTATAATTAAAGATAAAAATATATTTTAAGGCTATCACAAAGATTTCCAATATTGAAACCACATTTCTGAACATTATTTGAAAATGGGCTTTACTTTGATTATTTAGAGGCTCGGCTCTATACGCACCCATTTTATAATAAAGAAAAATTTATATAGAGCCGAGGCTCTAAACAATCAAATTAGAACCCACCTCAAAAATTCCAATAGAAGAGGTTGTTTTGATGCCCAAATATCCTCAAATTGATCATTTCAACATCTAGATACATGGACATAAGAAAAAAATGGATTTCAAGTTTTGGAAATAGTGGTCATGACACACATTTTTGGACCACCAATTTTCAAGATTTTCAAGTTTTCATATATGTGCTCGATCTACACTAGTTTTTGAATGTTTAAATGTTATAATTAAATATTAAAATATATTTTAAGGCTATCACAAAGATTTTCAGTATTAAAAATTTGAAACTACATTTCTCAACACTATTTGAAGGTGGGCTTTACTCTGATTGTTTAGAGCCTCGGTTCTATACAAATCGCACCCTTATAATATTATATCCATCCGTAGGATAATTTTTGTCTACCATTCTTAAACCATTATGGGCCATCGAGATCCATTTACTGTGATGGAGATCGATTTGCAGTTATTGAACATTTTTAGGTCCTCGGACGATAAAAAAACAGATTTTGAAATTTATTTTTATTGTAGATGTTGCACCAATCCTGGAGCCTTTTGAAAATTGGTCAATGATCCAATTGGTCATGAAAAAAGAAAAAAATGATCTAGTGGTTATAAGTTGTGTAACCAGGAATGCACCGGCGATCAAACCCTCTAGTCAAAAGTGGTAAAACCATTAAGTGAACTAATGGGATCAGATTTTAGGGAAAAAAAAAGAAAAATAGATATAATAATTAAAAATATAAAATATATTAAAAAGAATTTTCCCAACTTTATTCAACTGGTTGAATCGATTAAAATTGACCAATCCAACAAGCTAAAACTAATTAAACATTAGTGTTGACTTATTTTAGAACAAAAATCAGTTCTTACATTGGACCGGATCAGTTGAGGCCCTGTCTATAGTTCAACCGTCAAACTGCCGGTTTGGCTCGATCTTAAAAACTATGGTTATATCAATGTTATTAGGATCGAACCGACCGTCAAACAGGGGAGGAGTTTTGTCCATTCAAAATTGATCCAACAATTGATTGAATTGAGTGGACTAGATCTTAGAAAAATGGAAAGGAAAATACAAATAATAGTTTAAAACTATGAAAATATTGAAAAGAATTTGCCCAACTTCATTTAGTCAGTTGAAGTAGTTAAAACCAGCTAGTCCAACTAGCCAAAATTATTTCAAAAGTTAGTTTTGATTGATTTTCGAACAAACCCGATTTTTATTTTAGACTAGACTAATCAATGCACCATTTGGTAATCCAACCGGTCAAACAACCAGTTTGGTCTGTTATTAATAAGTATGGTTATAATCACTTCACCAATTGGTATGATGGTGTTGGAAAAAAGTTTGGTATATAAATTGAATCACTAAATGGTATTCCCTACTTTATATCATTTATTTAAAGGAAATATTTAAATAAGTTTATAACAATTTATACTGTTCGTTTTATTTAGATAATATAGAGTTACCACTATCTTAAAAAGCATGCCATTTTTTTAGGATTGGTTTTTATGAGCCTAGCTCGTATATTGTAGAAATGTAGGCTTGAGGATAAATATATTTCTAAATATAATTTGATCCTAATTTTTTAAAAAAATATAATCTTTAACATGGAGATCATGAGTATGAAAATAAATTTTTTTTTTGAAAACTAGAAATAATAATTATATTAAGAAAACATTTGGACTGTTAGATGGACCACCTATTTGCATCCATCTTTAAGATTGATGCTTTATACATTTGTATCGCATATTGTAGAAATGCAGTCAAGCCCGTATAAAACAACTTTTTTTTTTATACTGGCGTTTTAAACCCACCGGTCATTGCGAATTGGCTGAGACCAAATTGGTATCTATATCGAAATTGGTATTTATATCTATCTTCTATCTATCTATTCTATTTACATTATTAAGCCATAGTTAAAGGGTGGCGTCGTGAGAATAAAATAGGACCCTATACATAGAGATAAAATAGGGTAGATGTCCTAGAAATAAAGGATTTTAAAAATACTCTCTAGAAACAATGCAAGTTAATTAATTTATTTAAAATAATTTTAAACATTTACGTTTTTAAAATTAATAAGAATGAAAATTTAGAAAATCCCTATTGTGATAGATATGATGGAAATCATGGGCTTTAAAATACTAGTATGTATGCTTCTTTATTAGATTTTTTAAATCCTCTAAATCATAGAATTTTCCTTGGTGGAAATTTACTAAACCTGCTAAATGGAGTATTTACATGCCCATGTAATCGATTTCCCCCTAATCCTATTTATAAGGGAGAGAGCGCCAATGGGATACAGAGAGAGAGACTATGTTAAGAGAAAATCAAGAGAGATGGAGAGAAAATCAAGAAAAAAAATCATTGAAGATCTATCTTAAATAAATATATAAGATTTTCTTCTAATTTTAGATAAAGCTGATATCGTTTATCTTATTTAAATATCATTAAATAAATAAACTAAATACCCAATTAAGGAGAGATACTAACACCCACCTAGAGAGAACAAAATGAAGGCGTGAGAGAGGGGTAGGCACAAGACAGTTAAAACCAGAGAAGACGGTGCACGTGAGAAGGGGGTGAATGGGAGAGAAGGGGGGGTATGAGAGGGATTTAAAAATTCCTTTTTTTAAACTTTTTATTATATGTAATATTATTGCGCACGTATTCTCTCCCATATGTGAAGTGTAAGACGCTTCAAATTCATTTTAACAGTAAATTTTTTTATAATCTTTTTATTTGCTTTAAATTGTACTTTTAGTTGAATCTCTTCGTAATATTAATAATTGTTCCAAGTTTTTATTTGTTATTTCTTTCTTTTCAAATTTCAACAATATTAGTATATATTATAGGTTTGCTTCTAACATGCTTGTTTGCTCTCTTTTTTTCTCTCTTTATACTTAATTATGTCATTTGGATAGGGACTTAGATATTTGAGTATTTAGGGTTATCTCACATTCTCTCCAAAGTCAATATTTAAATAATATATATTTTATTCTTATCCATCTTTTTAATTTTATTGTATGGATTTAAATAAGCTAATAGTTGGATTTAGATTTTTTATGCTTCTAAAACTGATCAATTTATTTATCCAAAAAAGCAAAAAGTAATGTATTTCTAAAACATTTATGTACAAAAATATCTCATAATTTTGTAAGTCTTTAAAATAACAATGTTTATCTACTAGAAAAAAAAATACAAGTTCTAAAATCTTTTTAATTTTTTGTTCTAAATTTTCATGGTTTTCAATTATTGGACATAGATGTCTACAATTGAGTTCTACAATATTTTAGTAATGGGAAAAGTTTATATAAGTGCAAGGCTCTAAACAATCAAATTAGAGAGCACCTCAAAATTTCATTAAAACATGTTGTTTTGATATCTTCAAATTGATCATCTCGACCTCAAGATGCATGGACATAAGAAAAAAATGGATTTCAAATTTTGAAAATAGTGCATCTTGTAATGCATTTTTAGACTGTTATTTTTCAAGATTTTCATAGATCTGTTTGATTTAGACTATTTTTTGAAGCTTTAAATTTTATAATTAGAAATAAAAATATATTTTAAAGCTATCACAAAGATTTCCAATGTTAAAACCACATTTTTCGACACTATTTGAAGGTGTACTTTACTTTGATTGTTTAAAGCCTCGGCTCCATACAAACAAGACCCTTTAGTAATGTTTATGAAAAATATAAAAAATATACCTTAATTTTTGATTTTTGGAAATAAACTTCAAACTTTCCAAAACCTCATCCATGCCCCCTTTTTCGGGTGAGTAGACGAAAGTAGCTTTCACAATAGTCTTAGAAATTTGAAAGCACCACAGTCTATTGAAAACCATAATGGTCATGACAGGTTGCAAGTCAAATGTAATTTTGAAGCATCACAACACTTAAAGAACCATGATGGTTTATTGGACTTTCACAAATCTAATTTAAGTGCCACATGGCATAAGAACTATTAACGACCATCATGGTCTTTTAAGTACTGTGATGTCTCAAAATATTAAAACTGCCAATGACTATCATGGTAGTGAATCTATCGTGATGTTTTCACGGTTATAAGACTTTCGTGAAAGCTATTTTGGTCAAAACAAATACAAAAAGTGAAGAAAAAAATATATGGATGAGATTTTGAAAAGTTTGGGGTTTATTTTCAATAATAAAAAAAATTAAGGTATCTTTTTTATAATTTTCCTAATATTTATTATTATAATTTTTTTAATATTATTTACATATTATACTTCAAAACTTAAAAGTAGAAGTCCATGTTAAACAAAGTATATGTCATTATTCAAAATTTAATATATATCAATACAAAGGTAGGCTCTATTTTGATTGTTTAGAGCCTAGGCTCTATATAAACTTTTCCCAAATGATTTATGTTAGAAATACTTTTATGTCCCAAAATTTCAATCCACATGCTACAAATGCCCAATGAAAAAGGGTCATTATCCGATGTTGGTCGCGCCTAAGCAGGGTCTCGAGAGGGGTGGGTTGGAAACGGTTCTAACTTTTGGCTTATGCACAAAGCGATTGCTCTCAAGACTCGAACCCGTGCTCTTGCGCTTGTTACCTGGGCCTTTACCTTCACACTAAGTGACGGCCCCTACAACAACGCTATCTATACAAAAATATTTTTGGAAATATTTTTCTAGAGATCTGAACAACCCCTAAAATCAAAGTTTCTAAGGATCTAAACATCCCTTAAAATCGAACTAAAATCGAGATTTATGGGGTGGGCATTTAAGGGACTTAAAAATATGGGAGATAAACTTAAATAAAGTGTCTCTGTTAAAGGAAGGTTTTAAAGCGAATCAGGTTGGGACCTTTAATATCATAAAATTGGTTCCATCTCGACCGATTCCCGTCAAAATTGACCATCTTCATTTAGAAATAAGTTCTAAAGCTATACTTGTTGGTACCTTGCACGATCTCTTACCATCAATCGTTAGGACGATGATGGATCAAAGTGGTCTAACTTCAAAATGTAATTTGTTTTATTCACTAAAAAGGGAAAATCATTTGGAAAACGAAAAGGAACCTAGCTTTTATGCGGCCCATAAGTAGAAATTTGGGCCTCTTAATAAATCTATTTTTGAGATGGATTTTAATATTTAATTTTAAGGACATGTAATCTCTAACATGGAGATCATGAATATGAAAAAATAATTAAATTTAAAAAACTAAAAATAATAATTTTAGTAAGAAAACATTCAGACCGTTAATTTTCATTATTTTTAGATGGAACACTTACTTGCATCCATCGTTCAGATGGATGCTTTACATTTTTTGGACCGCATAGATAGGAATACAGTCCAGCCCGCATGAAACAGTTTTCCTAAAGAAAAGCAAGCTTGAGGAACAAGGAGTTTCGGTATTTTGGCGGCTTAAACCCTCAATGACAAAAACGGGGGGACTGCAAAACCCTAAAATGGTTTTGGAAAAATGTTTCTTTAAATCGTTAAATCTTTTTCCCACGGTAACCCTATTAAAATTTGCATGTCGAGTCACCTTCTGCAACTTTCTACTTATTTAAATGGCTTACTCTCCTCTTTTCTGTGAATTCTGCGATGTCTGATGGCTAACCGTTATTTGTAGCGCAGATAACCATCTTCTTCATTGCAAAAGCTTGAGAGGATAGAGAAAACATCCAGTGCTTTTCAACCTCTTGAGCTGTAGAACATGGCAAAGGCTTGTGCTTTGGGTCTCGCTGCAGTGGCTTCTGCTTCATTGGCCATTGAGAATGTATATGCAGATGGGCCATTTCGTTTTGGTTCATTTTCTTCTGCACCCCAAGCTTCTCCTGAAAGTCCATCCAAAGTTCCTCAAAGTCCCGTTGCTGAAGCCCACAGCGAAGAAACCCGCGTTCGAAATAATTATCCGAGGACTACAGCTGCGGGTTTTGATCCAGAGGCTCTCGAGAGGGGAGCTGCAGCATTGAGAGAGATTGAAAAATCTCGCCTTGCATCTGAGGTTTGAGTTATGGATATGTCTTGTTTTGATTGTCTCTCTATTTGTCTGAATTCAATGGGTTTTGGGATTTTTTGGTTGTATTACTATATTGCATCCCTGTGTCGGAACTATCAGTTTTTTTTCTGTATTCAGTTTTGTCTGAGTTGAAGAGCTTTTGGGGTTTTGAATTGGTATGTTGCATTCCTGAATTTTAAAATTATGTATCTTCATAGGTGCTTGTGATAAATTTCATTCTTTAATAGTTAATTATTCATTTTGATCAATGGTTATTCTTCTCCATTTAATTTTCTTTGCCTTTTTCTGGACGGGTTTTGGTTTTCTTTATCTATCAGAAAAAAAAGGTTCTCTTTTTCTTCTTTGGTAACTGGTAACTAATTTTGTATCTGTGGGTAATTTCTTGGGTTTTCTTTGGTACGTCTGTAGGTGTTGAAGACTGTAAAGAAACAGGAAGAAACAAGACAGGCCGAACTAGCAACAAAGAAAGCTGAGTTACAAGCACAACAAGCTCAACATGAAACTGTAATTGAAGTTCTCTTATGCGCCACATAAAATTCGATTTATTTATTTTGTATTTTTGAATGTGACTTGAATTCTAAACTAGGCTGAAACTTTTGATATCCTTTATTTGCAAACTAAGGAAGCCCGATTGGGTATCTTATTGATAACTATGTATCATGAGAACTACAGTTAGTTGCTTTGGGTTGTCATCAACTTGGTCAATTGATTGGGGATACATTCTCAAATGGGCACATTTGCAACTTTTTTCTCACAAATGTGGCTGTTACGCATGAATCACTAATCTCATTGGAAGTCATTGAAGTGATCCCAAGTGTGCATGTGACAACTGGACATGCTAGGTCCTGTGTAGTATATGGTTCTTTCTGTACATATCTCTGGTTCGAATTTTCCATTATTTTGGCAGGGTTCTTTTTATACCTTAAATTTGTAAGCTTAGATTGTAGAATTGGAATATGGGTAATTTTTTTATCTTCCTATAATCAATTCTTCTAATTTTACTCAGTTGGTAAATGATAAATTGCGAATCCTTTTTATATATGATTTTGAAAAGAAGGTTGCTTATGGTTTCACTTATGATTCATGTATTTCATCAAATGACACTTAAGGGATTGGTGTTTTTCGGCCATAATATCTGGCTCACTTGGGATTAATTTCATTTTTCTTGCGTGAAATGGCTTTGATTTGACAGGAGAGACAACGTGTAATCTATGAGGAACAAAAAAAACTAATCCAGCAACAGGCACAGACAAAAGCCCAAATGGCTCAATACGAGGATGAGCTGGCCAGGAAGCGAATGAAGGCATGCTCTTGAATTCACACCCCCCCCTCCCCACCCCCGCTAGAAGCCTCTTGTCATTTTCAGGGCATGTTCTTTGTTTATTTAAACCATGGTTTTCTCCTTACTACACAGAAATTTTGTCCAACAAAAGGATTACCTACCGTATATTTCACTAACTAGAAAAGAAAATTGAACTCAACTATAGCTTTTTAATTTATCCAGAAAATAAAAACCCTTACCCATGGTCTTTTGATAGGCTGAACATGACAGTCAAAGAGCAAGGAACGAAGAGCTTGTAAAGATGCAGGAGGAGAGTGCAATAAGGCTTGAACGAGCTCGCCGTGCAACCGAAGAAGAGATTAATGCACAACGACTCAAAACAGAGAAAGAACGTGCAGCGATAGAACGTGAGACAATAAGGGTTAAGGCCTTTGCAGAAGCAGAAGGGAGAGCTCATGAAGCAAAACTAGCAGAAGATGTAAATAAAAGGATGCTTGTTGAACGAGCAGCTGCTGAGAGAGAAAAATGGGTTGCGGCTATAAACACAACTTTTGAACATATAGGAGGTGCAAAAATTTAGCAAAAATTTAATGTTTCTTAAAACTCAACTTCATAGCATTGATAATACATGTGTACCAGCTGATTTCATTGCATTCTTTGATCTGCTTATGTTAGAACTATAAACAACTTTTCAGGGTTTCATATTACACATTCTTTGATCTGCTTATGTTAGAACTATAAACAACTATTCAGAGTTTCATATTTTAAATTTTGTGGAAGATATTTTGGTTTCTCTCTCTTGTTTATAAATATATGCTGATCTTTTATACATTATTTTTACTGCCTAAATTGTTTTAAGCCTTTTGTGTGTCATATTTATATTGTTATTTGAAAAGTGGATTATGATTTTGTTATACATTAACATGTTGATTCAAGTTGAAACCTGTACCTCAACATCATGTGACCAGTAGTTTACTGTATTAAAATCATAGATTAGTAGAATCCTCATGGTAATACATTTTATACTTGTTATCCCACTGTAAAGTTATGTTGGGAGTTTTTAATGCTAGTGAATAATGGGATATTTGCACAGAGTTGATTTTGACATTTAGATCCAGCTTTGACCTAAGTCATTTTGGGAAATCTTTAAAATATTTAATTAATTATTTCTTTTACATTCCCTTTTTTTCTTTGAAAGTTTTAAGACTTGCACTATCAACTTCGCTTGATTCTCACATATTGAATCTCTGACATTATTCTAATGCAGAAGAGAAATACTTTTACCCATCCCCAAGAAAATTGTTTTGATAAGGAATGACATATCAAGATTGAATTTGTTGTTTATTTGATGAGGAGTTTTTATACATTTGGTCATGACTTTGGATAGAGCTCAAAGTAGCCAAGTGAATTTTAGGTGGTTCACTAGCCAAAGGAAAAAAAAAGTTTGACTCATGGTTATTAAGATCGGACTGGCCATTGAACTGGTAAGGGATTAGGTCTAATCAAAACCAGTTCGACCGCTGGTAGAATCTGTTGGACCAGATTTAAAAAAAGAAAAAGAAAAATAAGAATCATAGTTTAAAAATATTTTAAACTATTAATATATCAGGAACAAATTTTCAGCTTTGTTTAGTAGTTGAATTGGTCAATTCCAAACAATCCGAATGGCCGAAACCAGTCAAATATCATTTTTTGACGGTTTTTGTACTAAAACTAGATCTTTGCTTTAGACCGGCATTAGTCGGCAGTCCAATTGGTTAAACTGGGTGGTCCATGTCTTCTCTTGATAACTATGGTTTGACTTACCTCATTTGCTTTCTTTATTTACTCACATTGTTTGCCCCTTAAATGAATCAATGTAAAATGAACAATGAATAGAGAAGACAACGTTAGATTTATGGGACCATCAATGAACACTAGGGAGCATATTGTCTCTTTGTCTTGGGATTGATACACATATACCACTTTTGAGTTGGAGGATAGCCAAGAAAAATGATCTTTTCACATGTGACATTGACTTGGTCCATTTGGTCATTGTCATGGCCATGGCATGTACACTTCGTGGATAAAACAAAAATGTTTTGGACTATAGAGTCATGGTTGAAGATCAAGGTGCAGATTGATTGGAAGTAAGCCTTGTCAGCTGGTGACTTCTTTGTATTCCGGCAAATATTGGCAGCTGCTAGGAACTGTGATGTACTCTGTGGAAATGATATCTTCTCTTAAAGATAATAGGATTATCCATGGAACTCCATTATCTTGGATCCCTCTGCAAAATGAAATTGTTGGAAGGTAAGTCTGGCATATTCTAGAGATTTCCTTTTCATTTATTATTGGAATGGAGGGACATAATTTCTAGAGTTCTCTTAGTCACTAGGCATCACCTTGACACTTTACCATATCATATGTTTGTGTTTGCCTATGTATTTATTACTAATTCTCATTATTGGATAATAGAAAATAACTTTTATTATGTGGTTAAAATGGGTTTTGATAAACTAATTCTTTTCTTACTTCTTAACATATAAACTCCTGGTCATGTTTCTTTAGAGAAATAAGCTCCTGTCCTTATTATAAAACTATACTAAAAAATGTAGTTTCTGGAGCTCATTTCCTCTGATTTATGCATAATGTAGTTATTATGATAGGGACATATTTATGTAATGATTATGATACTGAGCAATGGCAATTCAGTTCTTGTGATTAAATTTCTAAGTATAGCCATTGTACTTATATTCCTTCTTTTTCTCCTTTGGGCCTTAGATGCTAGCATATGGATGTGTATTCTGCTTCTGAGGGTCCTTGTTATCACTTTCTTTGCCTATTATAATAGAGATCGTAATTAGGTTGTCATGCATATTATAAGATCACTATTTTAACTAAATTGATCAATTTTGATTTCCGAAGTGAGGTTTCAGTTTTGTAAAAAAATTCCTTGTAACTAAACTGACAAATGTTTGACACATTTGGGACTTCTGGTCTCTTTAGGCGGCTTGCGGGCTATTTTAACAGATCAGAACAAGCTTGTTGTAGCTGTAGGGGGGGTGACAGCTCTTGCAGCAGGGATTTACACCACAAGGTATGCTTTTTCTTTTCTTTTTTCTTTGTCAAATAACTGGCAAAAGACAAGTTATATTTTGTTTGTTACAAATTGGAAAATTATGCTTGGATTCTTGTAAAAAGATTTTGTTCTATCTTATTAGAAATTTGAATGGTACGTACTTTTATGTTACAGAGAGGGTGCTCGTGTTATTTGGGCTTATGTTGATAGAATATTAGGGCAACCATCTCTAATCAGGGAGTCATCGAGAGGGAGATACCCTTGGTCAGGTTTGCTCTCGCGTTCCATGAGCTCACTATCAAGGTCCAACAGAAATAGTGATTTGACAAAAGCTGCCAACGGTTTTGGAGATGTGATTCTTAATCCTTCTCTACATAAGAGGATTGAACAGCTTGCAAGTGCAACTGCCAATACGAAATCACATCAGGCTCCATTCCGTAATATGCTCTTCTATGGCCCTCCTGGAACTGGAAAGACCATGGCTGCTAGAGAACTAGCTCAGAAATCGGTAGATGTTCAATGGCATAAGATCTAGCATTCCTATCTCTATCATGACTACTGTATAGGCTTAGGCTGTTAGGCTTGCATACTCTCTCTCTCTCTCTCTCGTGCATGCTTGTATAGCTGTTAGAGAACTAGCTGAAATGATCAGCATAAATTGAACAAAAACTTGTTTATAGAAATTTTTGTAACTTATGGTAGTTCAACTTTATAATTTCTAACTTTACATGATTTAAGCACAGACTTTTTAATAAGAGTTGCTGTAACATAGGGAAGCCCAACTATTTCAAGGCTTACTTTATGTATTCCTGTGCTCTCTCTCTCCCCCCCCCCCCCCGTCCCCAAAAAAAGGCATAAACTAAAGCACAAACTTGTTTAGTAGACATTGTTGTAAAATACAGGAGCCCAACTATTTCATGTCTTTATATAAAGGAAAAAGGTTATATAAGGGCGAGGCCCTAAACAATTAAATTAAGGCACACCTAAAAAATCCACTAGAAAATGTTATTTCGATGTCCATAAATCCTCAAATCAATCATCTCGGCCTCAAGATGCATAGACATGAGTAAAAAAGGATTTGAAGTCTTGGAAAAAGTCCATCTTGTATTTCTTGACCGTCAATTTTCAAGTTTTTTCAAGTGTTCATAGATCTGTTCGTTCTACACAATTTTTGAAGCTTTAAAATTTATAATTAGATAGGAAAATAACGTTTCAAGCCATCACAAAGATTTCCATTACTGAAAAACATATTCCAAATACTATTTAAAGGTGCGCCTTACATTGATTGTTTGGGGTCTCAGCCCTATACAAACAGCACCCTTTATATAAGGGTGTGGTTTTTATAGAGCCGAGCCTCTAAACAATCAAATTAGAGCCCACCTTCAAATAGTGTCGACAAATGTGGTTTCAATATTGGAAATATTTGTGATACTTTAAAATATATTTTCATCTTTAGTTATAAAATTTAAAGGTTTAAAAATAGTGTAGATCTAGCAGATCTATGAAAATTTGAAAATCTTGAAAATGGACGTTCCAAAAATGCATTACAAGATGCACTATTTCCAAAACTTGAAATCCATTGTTTTTTCTCATGTCCATGCATCTTGATGCCGAGATGATCAATTTGAGGACATTTAGGCATCAAAACAACCTCTTCTTGTGAAATTTCTGAGGGAGGCTCTAATTTGATTATTTAGAGCTTAGGCTCTATATAAACTTTTTCCTTATATAAATGAAGCACAAGCTTGTTTACTTGTAACATATGGAAGTCCAGTTATTTCAGGGTTGATATTCGTGTGCTATCTCTCTCTCTCTCTCTCTCTCATTCAAAGGGACGAACACACAGAGACACTCATATTCACGCAGAGACAAATGCACACACACACGCACGCGCACATACACTGCATGCTGAAATTATTTGCTTCTGCAGGGGCTGGATTACGCATTGATGACTGGTGGGGATGTCGCACCATTAGGTTCACAGGCTGTCACTAAGATACATCAGTTGTTTGATTGGGCAAAGAAGTCTAACAGGGGCTTGTTACTCTTTATTGATGAAGCAGATGCTTTTTTATGCGAGTAAGCACCATTACACCCGTTCAATGGTTCACATATATATAATGTTACTTTCTTAGTAATTTAGGTGCTGATTTTCTTGTGGCTTGGCCAGCATGATGGTTGTCCTTGCTTTTGGAGTTAATGATTATCTGATGAAGCTAAAATATCTGCATCTACATACATAGCCTTGATGCCCAGACACTGCTGTGATTATGGCTGTCATCAACTTTTTCCTTGTGTTTTTACACGCTTTAAGTGTTAGGTGTTAAATTAGAGGTGGAGGAAAGGAGGTGGGATGTTCCTTTTTTTTGTTGGATAGTTCAGCAGTAGTTTTCAAATTATTGATGTAGTGTTGCAACCTTCAAATCTTAATCAGTCAAGCCCATGCCAAAATCTTGAGGAGGGAATTTCATGTACTTCGATGATTTAATCCTTTTGTCTTTGTCTTTTGCTCAATGAAATAAATACTGTTATCAAAGCATATGGCAAGAAGTCCATAACTGATCTATATAATGTAGGACCCATTGTATATCTGTGTTAATATAAGACCCACTATATAAAGTTAATATGTGTTATATGTTAAGCGAGGTGGCCCCTTTTCTTCTTGCAACTCATGTCCTTTTTGTTCCCGATTTTGTCCTCTTGGTTCTTAAAATTTTATCTATTTTTGCTCTTCTGCCTATTTATTAGTTTCTTACGCACGTCTTAATGTATTCATTTCTAACTCATGTTGGGACTCTATATATTGGATTCTAGCAGATGTTGGGTATTTGTTTGATTAAGCCCTACGATGTTTCATATATCTTATATGATAATATTAGATTTTTTGTTTGATGCCTATCTCTTCCATTCTCCTCACATGCGCACTCTCTCTATATACCTCTTCCTTTATAAACCTCTCTCAAACTAGTAACATTCGAAAAGAATCCCAAATCCAATTCAGGTATATCTTATAAAGTAGAAACATTCCAATAAAAATTTCAAATCTGATTTAAGTATGGGTACAGTTTACAAGGCAGTAACATTACTTCTGTATCTTATAAAATAGAACTTTCCAATAAAAAATTCAAATCTGATTTTAGTATGGGTGCAGTTTATGAGGCAGTAGAAGTAAGGTTGCAGTGGCTGTCTTAAAAGATGTGCTACATCTACCTTGTCCAACTAAAATGGTGGGCGTAGAACACCACAACCGATTATATAAAATTTTTCCTTTAGTATATTTTATAGAACTAGAAGATCTATTTGTCAAAAGAAGTTTTTGAACTTTTTAGTACCATCGAACTCTTGTAAAGAGATAAGGGAAAGATGAACATTGGGTTTATCCTTTTTATGCCTATCTCTTCCTTTCTCTCTATTGAGGTGCTCACTCTATATTTTATCCTTTATAAACCTATCTCCCAAAATAAAAACATGAAAAAAAAAAGATGGATAATTAATCAAGAAACAAAAATTAAAATCCATCCATCATAAATATGTAATAATAGTATAATCAAGAAACAAAAAATTAAAACCCATCCATCATAAATATGTAATAAAAGTATGTTATACGATTATTATTAATATACTGATATGATAAAATGATAATTTTACTTTAATGTCGTATTATTATTATTTTAAATATTAATAGAAGAGAAAAGTTTATATAGAGCCGAGGCTCTAAACAATCAAATTTGAGCCTACCTCAAAAATTTCACTAGAAGAGGTTGTTTTGATACCCAAATATCTTCAAATTGATCATCTCGACTACAAGAAGCATGGACATGAGAAAAAAATGGATTTCAAGTTTTGGAAATAGTGTATTTTGTAACGCATTTTTGGACCGTCAATTTTTAAGATTTTCAAGTTTTCATAGATATGTCGATCTACATAATTTTTGAAGCTTTAAACTTTATAAGTAAATATAAAAAAATATTTTAAGGCCATCACAAAGATTTCCAATATTGAAACCATATTTCTCGACACTATTTGAAGGTAGGCTCTAATTTGATTGTTTAGAGCCTAGGCTCTATACAAACCGCACCCTTAATAGAAATCAAACTTATATAATTATAAATATTAGTAGAAATCACTATTTTTACTATAATTTTGGAGTAATTATAGTTAATACAAATACTCAGTTATCATTGTATTAATGTAATGATAATTGCATTTAGTATAATAATTATATCTTGTTATTGATTATTTATTAGAATTATAATTGACATCAATGTTCTTAGAATCGTCTCGGTTAGGAATTCGGCCATTGGCTCAAGGCGAGCTACTCAAATGACTTAGAATAGACTCGCTCGAGTAATGTACACCAAGGAAAAATGTAAAAAAAAACAAACAAAAGGTACAAAATTGTTAAAAATAAATTAACAAAAATTAAAAGAAGTAATAGAAATTTTAAAAGACTATAGAAGATGAAAAAAATATAAAAGATGGAGTATGGGAAATTTGATTTATACAATGAATATTTCAAAACAACCAAAAAAATAAAAAATAAAAAACTGGATTGCGATAAGAAAGCTCCCACATCATCTTAAAACCCAGCAAAGTTACATCTACAGAGGTATTTTATTAATATTGCAGGGGTATTTTTGTTGTTTTATTCTTTGATAGTAATTTTTAATATTTTATTTAGATGCGAGTTGATTAGGTGTACACACACGCCGAGTTTCAAGTCAATCTGATTTGTAGAAAGATTGTTAAAAATTTAGACACTATCAGGCAACCATGACATATGATAGACTTTGAGTGGAGATAAGCCATGAGCGAAATTGAATAGTGATAAGCCACGAGCGAAATACGTATAAATTCGCATACGAGTGTTTGTAAGTTTTCTCTTATATATATATATATATATATAGAAAGGGGCCGTCACTTGGTGTGAAGGTAAAAGCCTCGGGTAGCCAGTACAAGAGCGTGGGTTTGACTCCTAAGAGTGACCGCTTTGTGCATAAACCAAAGGTTAGGACCGTTTCCAGCCCACCCCTCCCGGGACCCTGCTTAGGTGAGACCAACACCGGGTTACAACCCTTTATCTATATATATATATATATAGGTGAATTGCTACAGTGTTTTGCACTGCCACGTACATGCTATGTTCGTGGCAGTTGATTGAACGGAGCTGCAACGGACGACATGTAGTCCATGGAGGTTATGGGTGTTTTTTGACTGCTACATACTTGCTATGTCTGTGACGGTTTTACCGCCACGGACATGCTAGGTCCGTGGCGGTCTTCAATCCTTGTGCCGAGCCTATGAGGGAAAACACTGTTTATTTTCGTTTATAAGCGTTGCGTAGTGGCTTCCTATATATATATATATAATATAATTGAATATTTTTAATATTATATTTATTGCAATTTGTATAAATTAACGACCAATATTCTCAAATAGTATTATAATATTATAATAAATATTGAAGTATTTACAAAGTCAATTAGAAGCATAACTATATTATATGCATATATTATACTCAATTCAAGTATATCTTATAAAACTAAAGATAACTATTTATAAAAAAAATGATGTGAGGCCTTCTCTTATAAAGGGATAAGGGAAAAGGTAAATATTAATTATTTTACATTATGGGAGGTGGAGATGCCTGTTCATATGAATTAGGATATTTTGGGGCCCCCAAACCTCGTATCTTGGTTAATTGGATTTTCCAGAGTTTAGTATCCCTATATTGAAAATATGATATATAGTGAGTTTTGTAAACTTTCCTTAGAAATATGATATATGATCTCTAGGGACAATTTAACATGCTCAATATCGCCGAAATTTAATATAGCTCCTTTCTAAACTCTACATGGAGGACAATATAATACTCTTTAGTATCTCCAATGCCATTGATAGTATGTAACCATTTGCTGCTCCACATGTTGAGTTGGTAGATGATGAACCCATAAAGTATATGATAAGCATTGGGTTTCTTAATGATGCCTATCTCTTCTTCCTTTCTTTCCCAGATCTTGTATCTCACAGACACACACGCACACAAGGTGCCTGACAGTTTGTAGAGAGGAAACTATCAACGATTGTTTAAGGAGAGAACTTATCCTTCTCATAATTCTTACGAGAAGAATCTATGAAAATAGTTGGAAATTGGAGTGAATATGTATTTGTGTATTTGGTAGAGGGAAAAAGTAAACATGTATACTCTTAAGTTGTTTCTAATTGAAATTTTCACTTCCATGCATTTTTTTTCTTCAGTATTACTATTTGCCTCTCTAACTTTTCCTTAAATTTCATGATCTTTTTTACTGGATGGTAATCTTTAAGCTTCCACCTAAGAAGCTTTAGTTTTGTGATTACAACTGCTTTCTCTTGTTATTTTAAATTCTTAAATAGAATTTGTTAAAATTTGTGTCTATTTTTTCATCATCATCATATCATCATCATCAAAGCCTTTTTCCAACAATATAAGTTGGCTCCACGAATGTGGTCCGCTAATGTGTAGTCTTCATAGATAAAAACTTAATAATGTACATTCTCCTGGTGGCTTTTAAAATGGGTCAAATTCTCAAGAATTCTTTATATTATACTCATTTTAAATAAATTCATCATATATTTCTTCAAAGATTTGTTAAGAATACATTTTCATATTTATCTTTCATATCTGAATTAACTTGTTTTATTTATGTTGGATATTTGGAATGTTTGATACGTGTGTTTCTTCCACTCTTTGGCTGTGAATTGATATTGATGTTGGCTATAGTGTACTCACAATCCATTGTGGCCCTCACCAATCATCATGTTAGTGATACCCACTATAACAGGATATGAACCCAATGGTGGGCAGCACTATCATGGTGGCCTGATTGGTCTATGCTTTTCTCTATTCCACGAGCGTAATCCTAAAACTAGATGAAAACTTCAGAACACCCCTAATTCTCTTTTATGTCTTTTGTGTAAAATTTTTATTCTTGCATGGCTAATTCGTTCTATGAGTACTAAGTGAACATCTTAAGGTGTTGTATGATCCAGTTATTTTTCATGGCTTTAATTCGGGTCCAAATGTGCAGGCGCAATAAGATCCATATGAGCGAAGCACAGCGCAGTGCTCTCAATGCGCTATTGTTTCGCACTGGGGACCAGTCCAAGGATATCGTCCTTGCCCTTGCCACAAACCGACCTGGTGATCTTGACTCTGCTGTAGCTGACCGAATAGACGAGGTCCTGGAGTTTCCATTGCCTGGAGAAGAAGAGCGTTTCAAACTCCTCAAACTCTATCTTGACAAATATATCGTTAAGGCTGGTGAAAAGAAGCGAAAGTGGTGGCTACCTTTTTTTAGAAGGAAACAACAGAAGATTAAGATACAGGGTTTAACAGATGAAGTTATTTGTGAGGCAGCTGCCAAAACAGAAGGCTTTTCAGGTAGGGAGATTGCAAAGCTCTTGGCAAGCATACAAGCTGCAGTATACGGAAGTAAAGAGTGCGTGCTTGATGCGTCCCTTTTTAGGGAGGTGGTGGATTACAAAGTTGCAGAGCATCAACAAAGGAAGAAGCTTGCATCTGAAGGGGGAGCTGTTTAGTTTTATTGTCCTATTGCTTTCTCATTTTCCTGATAGACCCATAAAAGAATAAATGAACATATGTGCCTCTCTTTTTGGTTTGGTAAATGGAGGCAAATGAGGCTTTGAACAAACGGTCCGGATCACCCATCATAAATGATTAAGATACAGATGGTCCAGATCCAATTTTGTACTTGTCAGGGGTAGTTTTGGACCTCTTGATCTGCATGTGTTGCTGATCATATTTATTCCGTCTCGGTTGTATTGCCATTGAGTTATGGCTTGTATTCAGCAGGTGAGTATCTGCTTTTGCGTTTCTTTTGTTAATTTTTTGTCCTCCATGAGAGGAGCCTTGTCATATTTCAAGAATTTTAAGATGATTATAGCTGAGATTCATATATTTTCCGTCAAGAGAAAATGAAAAGAAGTGAATCAATTTCTATTGCACTGTTACTGGGTTATGCTTGCCCTTCCAGCTGCTACCTGCTTCCCTTTTTATCGATAACATTTATTTTCTTCATGTTTGCATCTTTTAACATAGAGATCCGGTGTTTACTTTGATATTTCAATTTATTGACGATCAAGGGGCTTGAGCTGCTATAGAGTTTAGAACATGTATTCGCTTAGTGGATAATTTGTGTTTACTGTGTGTGGGAATTCTGTAATTATTATTATTATTATTTTGACAAAAGTGTAGGAACTCTGTATTTGTATTGCAAATGTTTGAAGGCGAAATTCTTCAAAAAAATAATAATAAAAGTTTAAAGGTGATTTTTTGAAGGGATTCCTGAACTTCTTATCCAATGGTATCAGAGCTGCTCGTAAATTGTAATGGATTTATATGGTTTGACTTATCAATTTTGTTGGACTCGAGCTTCCAATCCAATTGCATTTGAATTGTTTCTCCAAAACCTCAGAACATATGATAAACTGAATAGTTTAAATTGAGTTTCCTTGAAAGGATGAAGTTTTCCTTGCTCAGGATGAATCAAAACCGAATAGAACACATATACCATCAAACCAACACATAATTATTGGAGAAATTTCACAAATACTGTAAGAGAATGCCTTTTTAATGCTCTAATGAATAGAAAGTATGCAACAAATTGCAATCAATCTTAGCAGTCAGATGTAAAATTGAGCAACTAAGTGTGTCATTTTTTATGCATAATGTTTGAGAAAATATTTTTAGAACTAAGTGCTAAGAAATGGTGCAACCCTAACTATTCAATATCGCGTTTGATGGCTAAGGGAGATTGGTAAATTTCATGTTGCATTCAATCTTGAAATAATTTTGGCTTCCTAGAGTACCACTGTTTGTAGTTGCATCTAGCTTATCCCATAGCAAGTCATTGATTAAAACACAACTCTTTCAAAAAACCTCTTGAGTTTGGAAAATATGTTGAAAATTCCAAGTTTTTTTAAAGATCTTCAGATAATAGCATTTTTCGGTGGAACCAATATAAATGCACAACTTATCACTTTTTTAAAAAGAAAACTTTTTGAAAGAACTTATTCCTTGTTTTAATATCATCGTTTTTGGATTTTTATTTTTTTTTTGAAATTTCTCTTGACTTGAGATCTATGAATTTTTAATTTGGGTAAGCGTACTGGAAGTTGGATAAAATTAAGAATCTTTAAACCCAAAAATTCTATAAAAAATTTCATCATTGTATCCACATTTTCCTAAAAAAAATACAAAATTATCAATATTCTAAAGAAAATATGTTCTACCAAAACAACCGCATTTCCTAAAAAAATTGTAAAGCTAGAGTAGTCCAACGATTATTTTTGTTATTTAAAGAACAATATCATTTCAAAGAGGAACAGTGAGTTGCTTAATCCTAATTAGATATTTAGGTAGTGGGGATTTGACTGTGAGATTTGAATACTTATGTTTTCTTGCTAACGTCCTCAACCTAGTGAAAAACTCAAAAGTAAAAATAACTGGTGGAATGAATGTGCATTGTCTAATGCACTAAGCATTAAATGTTTTTAGAAATTCATCTAAATTTAATTAAGTGAACTAAATATTGAAATGAAAATTATAGAACTCGGCACAAATTTAAATACAAAAATTATGAAACAAGTATAGAGTAGGCATTGATAGTTGAGAACTTGGTTACACATTTTAGATTTAGAAAGATGCAAGCATTCTTAATGCCATAGACTTATATAGACAAATGGAAGACATATAGAAACAAGAGAAAAAATGACAGTTATTTCAAGAAAAAAAAACTCACATCATCAATGAGATTTGAGGTATCAATATTTATTCTCACTTTTTTCGTTATATAATCTTATACTCATCTGATGTTAATTGTACAAGACCAATAAGCAGAGATTTAGCCAGAAAACCTTCAAGCCACACATGAGAGAGAGAGAGAGAGAGAGAGAGAGAGGGAGAGAGAGAGAGATGAGGATATAATGAAGAAAGACGTTTGTGTAGACGATGACGTGTGGAGGAATTCCAGTAATTAAAATAATAGAAGATTGTGCAAAAATTGTTGTATAATTCTTCAATCTATGGTGATGGGATCGATTTTTCCTCAACTAAAGCTGATTAAAGAACTGGATTAATTGTCTCAAAAGGTACGAATATTGAAAGATAAGCCAAATTCTAAGTTCTTTCTTGAATATTATGTTTGAACTTTAAGGGCAATTTATCAAAATACACCTAATCCCCTATAATTTAATATTTTACCCTTTTCGAACTACTCCAAAAAAGTAAAATGTTAAGTAGTGAATCCCTCATGTGTATTTTGATGAACTTCATTCTTAAGCCGTTTCAATGGAGGTTTAAGGAGGGGGCTTATGACTTTTTAGAATTGGATTGAGCATCATGCTCAATTTTTCTAAGGTTAAGTCCGGAAACGTTTAGTTAAGAAGTGAGAAATTGCCGATTATAATGGTGCAATGTTGAAGACTTATAGCGGTCCTAATGGGTTTGTGACATCTAATGAAGCTGAGTTGTAGTTGCAAGTGTAGGGCTTAATGTCGGACAATATTCAAGGTGAGGTTATAATAGAAGGTGACTCGATGAATGTCACTAATTGGTGCATGGAGGTGCCATGGTCTCTTAGATGGCTGTGGGAAGAGGATATTGCTGCAAGAATGAATGTTATATTTGTACATGTTTGTAGAGACAAGAATGAATTCTACTGCTGATATGTTGGGTAAACGTGGTGCAGATAATTAGGTGTTGCTGAAATGTTGTAGATAATGTTGTAATTGTAAAGGAGAGTGATACATGTATATAGAAGTGAGAGTGAAAGGATACTGACATTGTTTTCGGTTTTCATGATATTCCTTCTATTGGCTTATGGTTACATCATTTGTTAACAATTGCCCATATTTAATTTATACCAGTGCTTTGCTGCTGCCAAAGCATTTGTTGAGCGCATTTGTTTTTGTTCCTTTCTTATTTTCTTTTATAAATCTGTATTCATGCCGCTGGATAATGGGTGATTTTGTGTGAATGTAACTGAGGGATAGTGAATACCCCTTCAATAATGCAAGAATATGGCAATGGATCGAAACCCTCAACTTTGAGAAAGAGGGCAAGAGTCCAAACCAAGATATTCACAAGAACCAGGGTCCAAAATCTTCTGATTTGGCATGAGAGAAAATGGCATCTGCAACTTCTATAAAAATGGTACTTTTTAGAGAGAGGAAGATGAAGGGGCTGTTAGGGTTTGGGCGGAGATTTTTACATAGAAGTAAACAAGAGTTTTGCCTCGAAAAAGGGCTTCTTTGAGAGAGGAAGGACGATGAAAAGGTCTTTCAAATGGAAAAAATTACCACCGGCTACCGGCTAGAAAACAAGTTAGCATGTAAAATTATACTTCTATTTTAATTCCTTTTATATATATATATATATACATGGGAAAAGATATTGTCAGCTTGCGGTCCACAGTATTAGCCAACGATCTAGATTGAATCTAAGCCCAATCAATGGTCATGACTTCATTTTGTATTTGAATTTTTATTTTTATATATATAAATTCAAATCGTTTAAAATTTTTAATTTATATTCTTAAAAAAGAGTAGAATTTAATAAAAATATAAAAAAAATTATTCGAAAAATATAAATTGACAAAAATACAATGGTATTTTGTAAGTTAGTGTATTGGAACTTTATTTGTAGAGTGCCTTTGTCTTTTAATAAAAATTTCAGTTTTACATTTTATGTAGATTACAAAAGTAATTCTTGTCTTGTAGTGATATTTACAAAATTACCTTTACTTAATGTTGAAGATATCACATAAAGTAATTTTTTATTATAAAATGAACCACAAAGTTAATAAATCCATCATTCATAATTCATTATATCATTAACCATTATAATTTGAAAGGTTGTGAACTTTAGATTATCCATATCCTATATGGAAGATACTACTGTTAGCATATGAGCCCGACGGCTCAGATTGAATATGGATCGATCTGACGGTCACGTCCTCATTTCATATTTGAATTTTAATTTTAATTTTTTTTTCTACAAATCCAAATCACTTGAAATTTGAGGTATGTGTTCTTCTCATCAAGCCGCACCTAATAAAAATATAAAATAAATAATCCAAAAAAATAAAATTGACCCCAAAATGCCCTCTTTATGGGGGTATTTTGGTCATCATTTTTCATGTAAAATATTTTTTTAATATATTTTTTGAAGATTCACTAATTTTTTATGAACACACGCCTAAAATTTTAAGTGATTTGGATTTGTAGACAAAATATTAAAATTCAAACACTATCAGACATCTGTGATCGTCAGATCGGCCCAGATTCAATCTGAGCCGTTGGGCTCATATCTTCCAGTTAGCCCTTGAGCTAACAGGAAGATTTTCTTCTCTCTTTCTCTCTATCTCTCTATATATATGTATAGGGGAAAAGTTTATATAATTTTTTTGCGTAAGTAAAAGTTTATATAAGGTTGCATCCTTAAAATGTAGAATTACATATGCACCTCAAAAATCTATCGGAAAGGTTATTTTAATGTTGAAAAGCCCTCTATTTGATCATCTTGACATCGAGATATATGAATATAAAAAAAAAAAAGTTTTTGAGTCTCAGAAATGCTGCATCTTGCAACACATTATCTAGACCGTTCATTTTTAAGATTTTCATATATTTATAGATCTCCTTGATTTTAACCATTTTTGGAGTTTAAAATTTTGTAATTAGATATGAAAATAGATTTTAAGATAACCCTAAGAATTTTTTACAACAAAATTATATGTTACGATAAAATTCGGAGGCATGCCTTAATTGGATTGTTTAAAGTTGCAACTTTATAGAAACCGCACCATCTATATATATACATATATATATAAAAGGTTGCATCCTTAAACCATCAAAACAAGGCACACCCTAAAATTTTATCATAACATGTAAATTTTGTATTAAAAATTCTTAAGATGACCTCATAATCTATTTTCATATGTAATTATAAAATTTTAAACTCTAAAAATGACTCAAATCAAGTAAATCTATAAACATATGAAAATTTTGGAGTTATACGGTCTAGATAATGTGTTATAAGATTCACTAATTTTTAAAACTTTAAATCTTTTTCTTTTTTATATCTATAAATCTTGATGTTGAGAAGATCAATTAGAGTTTAACATCATCAAAACTTTTTTATTTCAATGGATTTTTGAAGTGCAATTTAATTCTATAGTTTAATGTTACGACCGTAGAGAGAGAAGGATGTTTCGATACGTGACGAGGAAAACATACACTCCTTTAGTATTAGACATGGTTGCCTGTAAACAAACAAAAAAATCTTAGACATGGTTTCCGATAAGCAAACACACAATTTCACTTAACAAACTATAAAGTTATATATTTCTCCCTATCCATGTTTCCGATATAAATAGATGGCTGAGATGCACTGAATCACAATTTCATGCCTATATACTATTTTAATTTTAATTTTTTTATACAAAATATTTTAACACCAAATTCAAATTTTAGGCATCCAATCCTCTCTTAAATTCGCACCTGAAAAAAACAAAAAAAATCCAGATAAAATAAAATATTATAAAATTTCAGAAGTATTTTGATTATTTTATTTTAAACTTATAAAAAACGTGATACAATAGGCACATAAGTACAAACATGTTTTTAATAAATATAATAAATTTTCAATGCTTTTCTCACACGCTCGATGCTTGGAGTGGTGGTGCTTATTGCACATCATGGAGAGGCTCAAAGATCTTAGTTTTATTTTAGCCGAAAGGTGTTCCACTCCCTCGGGAGAATACTATCCATTTACTCCCTCCAATAAAACCCCACTTTGAATTAATTTTAGGGCCCCACATTTGAGGATATAAACTTCTTAAAATAGATTGAATAGAAACCGTCCAATTTTTAGGTGAGATCAAAGTGTAGAAAACTGAGATTTCAAAATTTTTTCTTTTGACAATAACCACTAATGATTCTTAAGTGGTTCCCAAAATTTCAGATTGAAAAATCCTAGCCAAGCGGGTCATTTGACGGAGGATGTAGAAGTAAACTATACTCCCCAGGGAGCACAGTAAATGTTCACCTTGTTTTATATTTTATGTTATATACTAAAACAACAAGCGCTTATCTCATGGTGCTAGACCTTACTGCCTGATTTGAAGATGTCCTGACTTCGACCTCAGCAGTTAAGAGACCAAAAGAAATAGCCCAACAGAGAAATGGAAATTCATATTGCAAATGGATGATATTACAAAAGCCCCATTCAATAAATTTAATCCCCAACAAGAAAATGTCAAATTCGTGGCTCTTAAATAGACGCTGAACTACCAAAAACCCAGCAAGCACAAAAGAAGCGCATCCATTTTTTTGCCCTCTTTGCCCTTTTCTATGGTTTCTATGTAGCACAAATCAGGGGGATTTGGGCTTGTATGGTGACAGTGATATTTGACTATCACCGAGTTATCAATAGTTGGGCTCCTAAAAACGGAAAACAGAGATTTTCTAAACATATACTCATTTGGTTGTACCATTGGAAAGTTTTGACAACGGCTCCTCTGTCAAGAGGGCAATCTCCCTCTCCTGTTGCTCTTTGAGAAACTTTCGTGCTGTAGCAGTCACTATCTTCACAAAGAAGTTCATAAGCATGAGCAAGATGAATGTGTTCCAGATTGTTGTGAAGGACAAATCCCATCGCTTCCCCTGAAAAAAGAAAAATTTCCAATCAGGAGACCAAATATGTGGAAATCCACATCAGGAAACTGCACGGAAGAAGAATGTAGATAAGCTATAAAAATACATAACAAATCAAGCATATGCCTGAATCTCAAAATGCTATAGGCAGTTGCCAATGGTTAATATTGATTCCAAGAAAAATTTCATGCTCAAAAGGCGTAAGCCAAGTTTTCTGTTTGGATTAATTTTTGAACAGGGACTCAGCCACAAAATACATATTTTGAGTCAATTAAAGGAGGATATCATCAATAAATGGAACAATTATCAAAATACAGCTATAAACTATTTAACATTGCACCCTTTTGCAACTATTCCTAGTCATGATCATGGGTATTTTGATAAGTATTTTGAAATTAAATCAAAAGAAATGGATGCAATGTCAAATAGTTCATCTCTCATATGCATTTGATAAATTTCCCTTAATGATAAGAACAAAAACGTTTTCCAAGGTGTAACAAAAAGAAGACACTAATAACGAAGGACAACATTTCAATGAAAGGAAAAAGGGCCAGATTTTGGAATTTTCACTGAATTTCAGCACCAAGTGTCCAAAACATTATTCTCATGAAATACATACTGAACAAATACGATCTGCTTTCCTAGTGATTTTCGGCCAACACTCCAGACATGACTACGATCAGGAAACAGTGGCCAAAGTTCAAAATACAACAAAAATCTTCCATTCATTTAACCCTGGATGACTTTTTAAGAAACTCCCAGGATTTCATGGAAATGAGAAACATACCCCAAATCAAGTATAGATATATAGAAATTGGGGGACTCTTGTAGACAACAAAGAACATCAATTAGACATACCAACTTTTCAACATAAGTTATTCCCTCTGTTAACACTTCAACAAGGGAAAAAAAAGAGAGGAAATAACGTCCTACCTAGGCTCCATTCCCACTGTCAACACTTCAACAAGGGGAAAAAAAAGAAGGAAATACCAACCTTAATATTTGAAGCAACAGGAGCTGTTAAATACTTATCCTTCATCTTATGCAACTTGGCAAGGAGTTCAGGCAGAATAGAGGACATTCCAGGTATCAGGCTCAGCACCCATAGCAGCTCATTCTCCACCCACTCCAGAAGTTGATTATTACAAATTGAGATGATGAAAACCGTCTGAGACAAAATGGCAATGATTTGAGTTGCTGATAGGAATCTATAAGAGGTAATAAATCTCAACCTCCAAGCAATAGAAGTAATAGAAAGTTGTCAACAGCCCTAAAAATACGTTACAATAAAAATAAATTTAACACATTTAAATAGATAAACCCCAAAAGAAGCTCAGAAGAAAGTGGATAAGGCAACACCACGGAAAGTGTTTTCCTGGCCCGTACTAGGCCCACTGAACGTGCCTCAAACTGGGACACTCATCTTTGCACAAAAAAGGACTCGTAAAAGTGCCTTTCTATCGAAGTGAATACCTGTATGTGGGTCTTGATGATTGCCTTCCCTATCAAAGTGGCGAAAAAGAACTCCCAAAAAGGAATCCCAAACTGCCCACACATGATACCTGCAAGATCGAACAATGGATTTGGCACCTGACACAGAAAACAACAAAGGGTTATTGAGCTATAAATGTGTCCAAAAGAACATAAAACTCCAGGCTTAACATTCTATGTGATTGTGCTTTAAAGTAAATGAGGCCAGTGTAGATGCACTAACTGTCCATGAGGTGTACCATTTAGGCACCGATTGACTTCAAATTGCCAAACGGCCTTCTTCTTCGAATTGTAATTTACCAAGCGGCCCTCTTCTTTCAAAGAGGCGCAACAACATAGTGGTGGTGGCGGTGGTAGTAATGGTGCTTGTGGTGGCGGCAGTAGCAGTGGTGGTGGTGATAGTGCAATGGAGATTGTGATGGTAGTGGTGAAGCAATGGTGGTTGTGGTTGTGGTGGTGATGGAAATAGTATGGTGGAGGTGGTAGTGGCAATGGTTACAGTGGAGGTTGGTGACAGTTTGTTCATGGAGAGAGAGAGAGAGAGAGAGAGAGAGAGAGAGAGAGAGCGAGAGAGAGAGAGTGTTCAGACGTTGAAAATATGGGACCAATTGCAATTGGGATTGGAATTTGAAAATCTATCAAGGTAGCATCCCTTGAGGTCAAATTGCAATAGGCAAAATTCCTTATTGGCCTGAATTGCAATTTGGCCTTGAAATCAAATAGTCTGTCTTTCTCCAAATTTCTCAACAGGAGTGTGAATTTTAAATTCCTCTCGATGACTTATGTTAATTGAGCTAAAGAAACACTTTCTAGGGTATGTTTTCAAATTTTGTTTTTTTGTGATTATTTGTTCGAATGAAAATAGTGCATATTTAAAAATTGGGGTCATACAAACGGCCCTAACATGGTTTTTGAAGACTCCCCTCATCCAAGCTTTATCTCAACTATTTGGGGTCAGATACATGAATCATGTTCCACCATTCTGCTCCTATCAAGGGCCATATCCTCAATCAAACCATAAGTCACCATATCTCTTTTCAACATGTGCATCAATATCCTTTTTGGCCTTGCCCTTATCTTTTTAGATTTTTTCATTTGACCAAATAACCCCTCCTAGCCGGTGTTCTAGGTCGACACTGCATATGGCCAGCACATTTAAGTCTACTTTCGTTCATCGTATCACCTATCGGAGCCACCCCTAAATTCCCTCAGTTGTATTCATTCCGAATTCTATCATTCTTGTCTTGCCACTCATCTATCTCAACACCCCCATCTCAGCTACACTCAATTCTATGGATGTGTTGTTTCGTGCCCATGCAACCGTTCCACAAAGCATGGTTGGTGAATGGGGTTTTATCTACTTACTTGACACATTGCTTTTCTTTTAAGGACTCTACAACCCATACCATTAACATCAAAATTAAAGGACACAATATGCTAGGGCCTAAGGAGGGACCTAATAAGAGTTTGAGAGGGGAACCAACTCACATCTTAAAGGTCCCCCTTCGATTACCAGAAAAGATCTTTTTGCATAACTCATGACTTATCCTATGCATAACTGTACTATGTTAGAAATCTTTATCAAACCTGCCTCACCAAGCAGTTTAAATGCTTACTAACCAAATTCACCAATTATAAACATGGGTAAGAATAGTTTCCCCACCTTCCAAGTCCTGAAAGCCCCAACACCCTCCTTGTGTTCTCAATCGACATTCTCGAAAAACAAACAGTAAAAACATGTACACCCATCTAACAATCCTGAAATTCCCCAAAGCTCAATGTCTACAAGCTAAGCTACAAGCTCCAATCCACAAAGACTCTTTACATTCAACTCATAACATTCCTCATTATTGGTGTTAATGCCTTGAATCTCGGACTTCATTGAAGATATGCTACACATAGTTCCAGGTGCATTCCAGATCCCAGAGCACACTCCCATGGTTCAAAAGTGGGAACTCGTTCCCAACATGTTCCCACTCTTTTGGGAAGGCGTTTCTTTGTTTTTCTTCGGAACTCATCCCACTAGAGTTATCAAGGAGGGGGACATTTTTATTCTAAACAAAATTTAAAAGAGAACTTGAGCATCAAAATCCTTTGATTATTTTTTCAACTTTATCTCATTTTTAAATATTGCTATTCTATTTATTTATATTTATTGTATGGGCTCTCCCTACCTGAAGAGCCTCTGGTGAGCAACAGTCCCCCACTCTCTAACCTCCTCCAGTTGTGTTGCAGACCACTATGATGGTACATCAACCAAAGGCCTGTTGGAGATGGTTCAAAAGAACTTCAAGGGGGAAGAAATCACATTTTTTCTCCATTGCTCTCCACAAACCCTAGTTTGGCACGGTCCAACTGAATACGCACAGAAGTGGGCTCCTCATATGCAGAGTTTTCCATGAACAAGTCACCCCATCTTCTATTGCTTATTCAATTTGCCAAGTCATGGATTGTCTGACCCAATGTTCAAAAAGGCGTAGGTGCATGCCTAGGCGTTTTGGGGGCCTGGCCGCCTAGGCAGCTGGGTGCCCGCCAAGAACACGAACAGATAGGGACTATTAATTCGGATAAAAGTTGTATAATAATTATTATTTATTAATTAATATCCATAAGATTTGGCTTTGGATATCAAATATTCACAAAATATCAATTTCATACAAAGTTTACGACTATTCACAAGATATAAGTCCAAAGCGGTAAATGTTTCATCTACAAATATGTAAAAATATCAAAATAGTTAAACAAAATTAAGAGGATATCCAAACATCACACATTTGTACAAAATAAGAACCAATTATTCATATAAGAATTCGATATAGGATCAACTTCATCGTCCAAATGAGTTAATAATCAATTAATCAAAAAAAAAATCAATCTTTCAACTACAAACATGTAAATATATCATAAAAGGAAAAAACAAGTTAAAAAAGAAAAATTGCATGATCCAAAACATAGTACTTTACAGCAAAAAAACTCAAAACCCTAATTGAAATATCATAATGGCACAAACCTCGTCTATTCAATCACCAAAAGTCCTCAGTATTGACCACTATAAGCTCTGAAAAACTATCATGAAGCATTGCCTTTGATTACGGAAGAAATCTAAAAAATCAAAAATTTTATCTATCTTTCGATAAATCACAAAATAGAGGTTTTTGGGAAGTTCTTTTCTATCTAGATGGCACGGATTTCGTTTTGGGGTTTAGAATGTCCCCAAAACCCTTTTGCCTTTTTACTCCCTTTTTAGAGGGTGGGGGGATTACTATTTTGACCGTAGCCGAGGGCATTTTTCCGCCCTTGGCAACCTACATCGAGGCGGCGCCTTGCCAACCTAGATGCAAGCCGCCTAATGCCCTGCTTACGTGTTCTAGGCGACAAACAGCCTAGGCAGCTTGGCGTCCGAATTTTCGAACATCGGTCTGACTTTGCAAGCAGGACTAAAGAAATTCGCATCAGGAGTCGATAGAAATCATCAGTTTTTCAATCAATAATGTATAGAATCTCACTATTTCAAAATAACTTCATAAGTTGGAAACATGGGAAATATGAGCAATTAACAATAGTAGAAGATTTTGGGATAAAAGCAAACAAGCATGAACACAACAGCTCCAAGAGTGAAAGTATCGATATTAGTGAATCCAAAAGGACCAAAATAAAAGCCTATAACGAGATATCTGTATAAATCAGGGCCTAAAAAGTAAACATCAAGACAGGTAACATTTTTCATAAGAAGCCAATGGAAATTACATATTATTCACCTCCAATTTCCCATTTGCTTTAGTGTTGGGTCTAAGAAGCCAAGGGAAATTACATATGATTCACCTCCAATTTCCCATTTGCTTTAGAGTTGGGTCCTTGGTATCAGTGATATGTGATGCATGAGCCTGACACTATAAATTTCTATCAGGGCTGGATGCGCTTTGTTCCATGTAAATTTATGTCCTATTACTCTTTTTGCCACACATACGTAAAGCTTTCTATCAGGGTTGGATGTGCTTTGAAGACCTAAAATTGAGACACAATTTACAAGAGAGAGGTCTAGGGTTTAAATCATAGTTCTTGGATCAGAAGCAAGGTAAGATCCAAGATTGGGATTGGGACTGCATGATCGAGAGATGTAACAAGATATGTTGGATAGGGATTGAGATCTGTACACCATGAGTTAAAGGGACAATGATCCCAATATGAGGGAGCGAATGCAAATTTGTCTAGGATCGAACGATGAAGTATTGGGATTGAGATTTGTCCAACTTAGAATCGAGGCTGTCCAAGAGAATAACTCGGGTACTTTAGCTTAGGTGTTGCATGATATGATTAATTTTGCTGAATTCAACAATCCAAGTATCATTGAATACCAAGAATCCTGTTTCTAAAATATTTTTAAAGATTTTTTGTTGTCATTGCAACATGTTTCATAAGGGAGAAGTGAGACTGAAAACCCAAAATGAGGATCCAAATTTCAGTCCTCACAAATCAAAGAAGCTCTAGTTTTTGATAAAAATGCTGGTGATCCAAACAAAACAACTTAAATATGGTGACCCACACTCCCATTGTAAATGAATCTCAAAAATGTTTTGGTGATCCTCGTACCAATATAAAAAAAACTCAATTCCACGGTGGAGGCTCGATTACACTTACTCATGGACCTATGATTTTGGATGAGTGGGATCTGGGTGCCACTAACCAAAGATATAGATCCCCAAATTTGTGGATCGAGATCCCTAAATTCCAAAAAACTCTGGAGTCAAGATCTCTTGTCTCAGAGCACAGGATAGAGCTTCCAAAGCTGGAGCAACCACATTCTTGGGCGATCCGGGTAACGATGGTTTAAACCTCCATGAGGAATCATTCTGATCAACCAAAACAATTATGAAAAGTGAAAACCAAAAAAATAAGACAAGTTCACTACAGATGACCAGTTCTTAGTCATGTGTAATTGTGTAACATGAATAAAGTTTCTTACATTTTTCAGTTTTCTCATGTTTATTAATTACAAAATGCCATTAATATTCATAGGCATTTTAATTACTTGGATGAGACTCACAGACACCCGATATCCAAGTCGACTCACAAGGGGGTCAAATGAGAGCTGAATCAAGTCAAGTCTTTATACTTTGGCTAAAAAGATATATAATCTGCCACAAGGATTTCCTTAACAAACTAGGTATAGGTAGCACATCACAAGCACTTGGATTAACTATACCAAAAGCAACATAATCTAGTTATATTCAGCCACAAAAACCACCTTATTATAGTTCATCGATTATATTACCAGAGGTCACAAAAGAAAGTGTGCTGCTTCATAGAAGGATATAAATTAGATATAGCAAGAGCTACCCAAACTTACCGAAGCAAGTACTAGGATAGAAAAGAAATTCAAATGCTGTGCGTGTGAGAGTAGCCGGCGCTTAATTTTTGTCAGATACGCTGATATGATTCCATCATGTCCTTTTGAAGAAGCATCCAATTCTTTATCTAATTCTTCCATAGCTTCCAATTTGCTACCTGACATGTGTGCTGTGAAAAATCTAAGTTAATAGATGCAGCACATTACATTTAAAATAAAAGAAGCAGCTCGACAATAATCATGCGCAGCTCAGAATGGTTTTGAAGAACAAGAAACAAGTTAAATAACTACAAAAAGGAAAAACAAACAAGCCGAAGCTGTTAAAAATCATAATCCCCAAATACAGATAATTAATAGTGTAAACTAAAATATATAGCAGCTTGACAACCATCCCCAAGTAAAGAGAAAAAGGACAGTCCTCATAAGTTCAAGTTCATAATTATCTGATTCAAGACAAGAGCAAGAGTATGTTTTACACATACCCTTGAGACTATGGTTCATTTCAGCATCATAATTAATAGTCCCAAAACTATTTTTTAGCAAGTATGTAAAACGGAATCATAAATATTTGATATTGGCTCTCAACTACTTCACTAGTGAGCCAATTATGCATCTTCACTGCTTTAACATCATCATCATCATTAGAGCCTTTTCCTAACTATTTTGGGTACACTACATGAATCCTGGTTCGCTATTCTGGTTTATCAAGGGTCATTCCCTCAGTGAGGTCATATTTCACCATATCTTTTCTCTCTACTTCCAATCATGTCCTTTTGGGATCACCCCTTGCCCTTCTTGAGCCTTCCACTTGAAGCAACTCGCACCTCCTAATAGGTGTACTGGGTCTGTGCTGCACATGGACAACCCAACTAAGTCTACTTTCTCTCATCTTATCACCTATTGGAGCACTTAAGTTCTCTCAAATGTATTCATTTCAAATTCTATCCCTTCTTGTCCTACCACACATCCATCTCAACATCTTCATCTTAGCTTCATTGCTTTAACAGTTCATTAATAATGCTAGCACTGATGGTAAAATTATTAGTACGTGAACGATGTGCTACACAGCTTACAATGCATGGGAACATCAAAAACTAAATCAATGCATAAAAAATTGGTTACTTGGATTGGGAATCACCCAAGTCTCTCAGAACCAAGCCTCGATCGGTTTTGGAGGGTCATGACTAGTTAGACTAGGGATCCCTAAACAGAATAAGCGGGAATAGTGACCCATCCTGTTCTTTGTCAGACTCATCTGAGATACTGAATCCTGGCTAAGTTGGCAAGGACTAGCTAAGTCCGATTGTTCTTTTTGATTTCGGCTTCAGTAGGAAAAAAAAAAACCCTATAAGTTGACCTTTCCCAGTTTGTAGGGGGTATTAAGCTCCATATTTGATCCACATGAATCTTCTTTAGCCTCTATCAGATCCATCAATATGATTTTGAAAAAACTGACAAATTTTCATGGATCCTAAAGAATTTGAATTTCCAATTTCAAGTTTCAAAAAGCTTCACGAGCCTCCTATCTTGTTGATTCAAAGCCTACCGCAAAAATACTCAAGGGGTTTTATTTTAAAGACTATTTGGGGTCAATCCATGACAGGTAATCAATTTTACACTGTTTGCATCATCTTTTATTTCTTGAAGTTGAATTTTTTAATGGTAACACTAAAAATACTTTAGATTTTTTTCAAAATACTCTAGAAGTCTATGCTTCATTTCAACCAGATCTAGCATATATGAACTGACCAAGAGCTAAAAATATGAAATTTTTTCTTAGATATTGAACTTTCAAAATATGTAAAGATTAAAAATGTAATGATTCTTTCTTTTAGAATGGAGCATGTTTATAGTCATAACATTTAATAGCGCATAATGGTGGACCAGGATTCATGTAGCCGATCCCAATTAATTGAAAAAAGATGATGATGGTGATGATGAATCAATTTCCCGAATTTATTGTTGATTTATCACAAGTTATTCATATCTTTCAGGTCTATTTTTTGCTATTTTCAGGTTTCATCTATTTTATTCAATATCTTCTATCTCTTCATTTTTCTTTTCCACAAAAATTCTCTCTGTTTTCATTTTTCACGTCTTTGGGTGATTGATGCTTTTAGGGACGCAAAATGCTACCGAAACAAGTTCAGTTTGGTTAAAAACAATGATTTCTTCCTCAAAAAATTGGAACTCCCCAATTCTTTTGGCATTAAAATGCTTTCTTCTATAGTGCACATGTCTTTGAGTGTTTAATGCTTTTTAGAAAAGTGAATCCCCACCAAAACACAATCATTTTGGGCTTAGTTAATATTTTTTATCAAAAGATAGGGAAGGAGCAATTTTTGAGTATTGGAATGTGTTTCAGGAACCTTTTTTTATTTGTAGGTTTAGGTTCCAAGACTGCTTTGTTGCCAGCTGATAGCTGTCTACCTTTATATTACACATATGTTGCAGTCCACAACAGATCTTGTGTCACAGTATGGGGGAACCTCCCAACAAGAAGGTTACGGTTAGATGTGTGTTATGTGCGAAGGAGGTGAATAAGGATGGTATGAACCACCTTAAACATCACATAACAAGGGCGAGGTTGCAACTGTGTTAAAAGAATGTGAGGCAAAAGATGCTGGTAGTTATCCAAGCCAATAAGGAGAAGGCTGCAGAAAGGGATATGATTGATGAGATTTGCAGCCAATTTTGTGCCACTTGTCAAGATGGAGGGATGGGGGGGATGTTGATGATGAATTTGGGGCCCAACTCAAACTTGCAAAGACGGCAAGCTTAGAGGAAATGTACAGCCAGTATAGCGGCATGGGGAGGTGTGCAGGGATGGGGTTTTCCTAAGCCAAGACAACAAATGGCCATGCGAAACTCACTACATCAATCTGATGCTCATAGACATAGGGAAGCTTAAGCAAGTGAAAGAGTACTGTAAGAAAGGTATAACCATCACCATATCCATATACAATCACTTGCGGATTCTAGCTTTGATGAGGCAAATTAACAGAGGGGATATAGTTGATTAGGCAAGCCATCACATGGTTTGCTACCTCATTCTTATCCATTGAATCACCATTAAGTTGCAATCAGCCATTAAGCAGATGGTGTCCTCAAAATAAATAAATGTCCCTTTCAAGGACCCAAGTTGCAAGGGAAGTTCAAGGGATAATCAATAACAAAAGGTCTTGAGATAGGTGTGAGGCTGTGAGTAGATAGTAGCAATTAGAGCAACTCCGGCAGATGACTTGAAGGATGGACTTTGATATGAAGTCTGCTGGGGGTTCTTATGATATAAAGCAATTGATCGAGCAAAGCCGGCCATCAATGCCACATGTATATTCCATAACAATGTAAGCGGCTTTGACATTAAAAATTTCAAAATTTATTGCCATTTGAATTTTAGAATTTTGACTATGGTTTATGATTGATGACAGTTAACGTAATCAACCATGGCATCGTTAGTTAATGGTGTTCTTCAAACGGGTATACTTCTTTGCCTCAGGACAATCATCTCATCTCAAGATCATGGAGGGGGTGAAATATCACATAGAAATATTTCACCGAGATGGAAATAAGTCGATTGAAGCTTTGAAGGAGGTCAAAAACATTTTTTGTGAAGCAATTTTCCCAGCTCCTGAATAATGCAATTCACATTTGTGAACCACTAAACCTCATTCTTTACTTTTCTTTTTATGATGCACAACGGAATTTTGCAACAAATCTTGCTAGGAAATCTCGCAATCAGGTGGATCCAATGTTTCAGAAAACAATAGGCAGTCCCTAAGAGGCCGGTCTGGGGCCAAGTACCCAGACTCTAGGTGGGTGCCCTGGGGTGTAAAGTTTTCAGAAATTTGCATATATGTGCTGTTCAAAAGCACATATATGCAGATATTTGTGTTAATTTCGTATATTTTTACATTTAGCACATATTCTAACTAACTTTCCATGTAAATATATATATATACATGACTGTTGAAACACATTCAAAACTTCAAATCATTGAAAATTTAGTGAAAAAATAAAAAACATAAACAAGCCCATGGTATCATTAGCCTCCAACTCTCCAATCCAACTGAGTGTGGCACATGATCACAACTAGACAAGATGACAAAAATACAAAAGAAAAGTATAAAACCAATAGTCTAAATGTCCAAATTCCAAAACAAAAGGATACCACACTCAAGCGACAATGAAATAGAAAAGATGAGCGAGAACTTTCTCTCTTCAATCGTCACTAGATAAAATCTGCATAATAACTTGCACCTCAGTCCTCATCTGAATCAAGGCCATGATCATCAGAATCATTACCCTCTATAATATTTTGCTCACTATACAGAGTTTCTTCTGAATCTACCTCCTCCTCTCTCTCCCTCACCCTTTGTGAAGTAGCCATATGAGCAGCAGTTGTTGCATGAGTGGCCCTCCTAGGTTCAGAACATAATTCTTGGAAATGCCTGATATTCTGAAAGAATCCAAATCGCAGAATCGCTGCTGGCAAGAAGATTCCTCTTTTCGGCATCAATGTCCATACATGAGGAATTGTGGAAAACAAGATTCCTACTTTATAGGAATCGAGAATCGACCCAAATGGCATCTAGATCTGTAGATATCTGGAATCGGGATTCTATCCTCTTTGGAATCAAGTTTCTAACCTATTTGGAATCAATCCATATGAAATCAAGATCCCTTCATATATGGAATCGCGATTCTGATATCTTTGGAATCGAGTTTCTAATTTGATGCTTCTCTTAGGTTTTGAATTGTTTATTTTGAGGTCCATGGCCTTATGTTTGTGTTTTAATTTGATGGAGAGTTTACCACTATGTGAAATCCAAATTCAACAAATGTAGAATAGAGATTCAACGATTGCATAATCGAGAATCAATAAATGTTCGAAATGATATTCTTGAAGTGTTGGAATCGAGATTCCCCAAATAAGGAATCGAGATTCCTGACTTTAAGAAAGCGAATCATATGAAGATTGTTTGTCGAAATCGCGGAATCGGGATTCTGAATCGGAATTGCAACCTTAGCAGAAAGAATCTGATAAATCCGGATCAAAAGCTGGATCTAAAGCCTCCTCCACCATGTCCTAGATTAAACCTTCCCTGAGGAAGACCTCTTCAGTACTATGTTGTCATCCAACCATTCAAATGCATTCTCCTTATCCTTTGAAGCAATGGGATCCCTCTTCTGTTGGTTGAACTTCTCCTTAAGTCCCTGATTCTCTCTAACAAATACCAAATCGTTGAGCTTCCTCTGGTCAAGCCTATTTCTTCTCTTTGTATGCACCTATAAGAAAAGAAGCATGTGTATTACGAGTCTACTACCACGACATCTAATTGAGCCATCTAAATTGGCACTAACGTACTCTAGGTCTAACCTTCTATAATATAAAAATGAACTTGCAAACAACTAAAAAAGAAACCCAAATACCATCTCACATGAACTCTAGTTCCGCTCACAAGCAGAAAGCTACTTGTTAAACTCAATTTGAATACCCATCTTTTGGAGGTTTGTAGCACTACTTTCATGTTGGCTCCACCATTGGGCCGCAATTTGAACACTCATCAAATCCATCCATGGTTGTATCTTTTCTCTCAATATCTAGGTTAGCATAAAAGAATCCCAGCTACATGTAGTGTTCCATAAAGCTGCCTATCCCACTTCTCATTTACAATTTTCCAAATCAGGCCATTCCTAGCTTCATCATTGCCCAAATTCTCTATTATCTTCTTCTTAGATCCTACTAGAGCATCATATATAAAGCCCATAGAGGGCTTAACTGCATCAGCCAAGCACAAGACCTTGACCAAGGGTGGAAATATGCTAGCAAGTGCTTTACCCCACACCAAAATTTTTTAGAAAGAATAATATCATGGCCCATCTTTCGTTTAGGATCTTTAGACCACCTACACCTACTCCAATCCTCTAAAGTGAACATAGGTCTCAATGGGATCCTCCTGCTATATATGCTCTTAAGACTTAGATATCAGTAGCAAATATGGTGAACCCGGGCCCCACTAGCTCCTTGTTTGTGAACTTGCGCATCATGCTACGGGCAATGGTGTGGTTGTATATGAAGATTGCGACCTCCTTAGCCTTTGAAAGTGTCCCTTAACACTACACAAGTCTCCAGTAGCCTCAAGCATAAGGTCTATACAATGTGCAGCACAAGGTGTCTAGAATATTCAAGGCCTCTTATGGTGAAGCGAATGTGCAGCAACTAAATTAGAAGCAGCGTTATCTGTGACCACTTGAATTACATGCTCCTCCCCGACATCCTCAATGCCCTCACTAGTAAAAGATAATATATAATAGGCATCATGAACTTCTTCACAAGTATAAATGGATCTAAAAAATAATGTATCCAAGGGGAAATTCAGTAACAAGTGCATGATACTCCTTTTCCTCCTATCACTTCATGTATCAATCATTAGGGAAACCCCTAATTGAGCCCAGCCATCAGTATGGGACTTGAGGTACTCCTTAATGTGTTCTACCTCTTTCTTCAATAGTGGCTCTGATTGCTTCCAACATGGCCCAAATTGGTCAGTTGCTTCTAACATTGTATGAAGCTACTTAAGGGAGCAACATAAAAAAAAAATGCCCGCATGATTAAACAACCTAGCAATATACTGAATTACCAGGCCTCATACACCCTTCTTATATCTATTTCTAGTGTCACTTGCTTCTTCCCCATGACTTTCTCTTTCTCAACTACAGTCTCAGGGCTATGTGTAACATCAATAGCCCCTTTCATTCAAGGCATCTTAGACCCAAAAGACCTCTTAGAACTCTGAGATACTGCCACCTGGCCCACCTCTTCCTCTTCATCATCCTCATCAATGTTATCATCACAAAGAATATTAACCCTTTCCCTCAATTCTACCACATCCTTCTCCTTCATTAATCCTTTTTTTTGTCAGCTTCTATGTAGTCAAGAATCTCTTTCTTTACGAGATTGGGAACTTACTTACATGGGGCAACATCCCCTCTTATATCGGCAAGATATTTCTCAAATCTATTTATCCTACCATCCGAAACAAGTTCACAAAAAGTGCACATTTTTTTGCTCGTCATTTTTATCGGGGTTAACACAATATTTCCATCCCCGATCCCCACTCCTATTAGATGCCGAGGAAGACATCTCAAATCCAAAAAAGAAATCTCAAATATTGATTGGAAACTAACCTTTTGCCCGATCTTTGTTCTTCAATGCTTTTTATATCTTTCTAGCTAGAATTCCCTGCAAAAGTCTTCAAATATCTTCACTAGCACCATAAAAAAAAATCCAACAATAAAGAGTAGGGATGCTTTTAAAAACCTCAAACTCTTTTTCGATTCACAAAAATCTCAAAATAAATCGATTTGGGATCTTATATTCGAAATTTTTTCACTTTGGGAATTTAAAATACCCCCAATAGTCATTCTTGTAAATTTCATGAGTCAAAATGACCTAAAGCGGCCTTAGGGGCATTTTAATTCAAAACAAAGGGCCCACCACGTAAGCGATGGATGATTGCCTGGGCTGCATGGGGCGGGTGCCCAGGTAATAGCGCATGCCTAGGCGTGCACCCTAAGGTCCTTCTGGCGTGCAGACTATCTTTTTGAACACTAGTTGGATCTACGTTATTTGTCAAATCCACATACACCTTACATTCTTTTATTGCCATTTGACACCTTATGAGTTCTCTCTTATTTTCAGCAAAGCAGTAGAAACTACATGGACATGGAGCTCGCTACCCATAGAGTATACTGATCAAGGTACCCCGGCAAACCTGTTCCGATATGAGATGTAAGCAAAACTATAGTAAATTCCTGTGAATCCACAAAACAAGGACAAAAATGTTCTCAAGTTCATGTGCACATACATTCTTTTATATCAATTGACACCTTTCTTATGTGTTCTTTCTCCTTTTTTCAGCAAATCAATAGGAAAGTACATGGACGGAGCTTGCCACCCACAAAGTATTGTGATCAAGGTGCTCACCAAACTTGCTCCAGAGTGGCATGTGAGTGAATCTAGACAACATTCCAATGAATCCACACAAGAATGAGAAAAAGGTTAGCTATTGCCAACCTACACAAGCTGGTCTACATCCACTACAACTTGAACCTCTAACATCGAAAACTGAGAGGGAAATTGTGGATTACAACCCTATCAAATTGGATCACATATTTCTACAGGATACAGTTGAGTAGCTGGTGGAAGTGGAAGAGCCACTTCTCAATAATAGGACACCGGAGGAATAATTGGGTAGCCTCCTTAAAGAGGAAAGAGATCAAGTTAAAAATCAAGAGGCACAAGTTGAGGAGCAAGGGCAAGATGGGTGAGAGTGATGACAATGAAGAAACCAATGAACCAGATGATGCTGACATGAGGACCCCGAGGAATGACACAAGCAATAGGGTGGGAACGAGCATAAGGGAGATACTAGCCTTGGGAACTTTAGGCTAGGAGTGGTTGCCCAAGATACCCAAACAACAGAGGTCGTTCCAAACTATTATTGACCCTTGGTAGACGTGGTCAAGGTGAGGGTGCCAAAACACGATAGCTAGAGAGTTCCATTCTCAATAGGTAGGCCCCATGTTAACATTCAAAAAGGGGAAAAAAAAAGATAGTAGGGATGACCATGATTGAGAAGACATCGAGCCTCACCATCATTCATATTGGTTCATTTGACGTATATATTTGTAGCTATGAATGATATATGGAACCTATTACTACTATGTATGTCAACTTGAGTAAATGGCGGGCACTCTGACAATAAAACCACTATTGCCTTTAAGTTTATTATTTATTTCATTAACTATAACATTTTCTAAATTTTATCATTTTCCCATATTCCATTATTTATGGTTCTTCACATTTTTTTACAGCTTTTATTCAGTTTTTCCTGGCTCAATCCGGATCATATCCTAGTCCGGCTTTTAGAAAGCTGCATAGAGCTCCTAAAATGCTGAAAAAAGTTAAAGTAGACAAGCTCATACGAGTGATATGTAGACATGCCACTCACTGTCTTGTGTAGAATGTCAAGACGGGTCAACACATCCAGAAACTAGGTAAATACGAAGCTAATAAATGTAAGGCCCAAGTTTGGAACTCAGAACCTCTTGTAGATAGGGAGTGAGGTCTACTACTGTGAAACTCCTTGTGCGCACAACATAGGCAAATCATTTATTATGTAATACTAAAAATCACTATTTAATATAAAACACTATGGAACAAAATCCTTGGACTTGACCTCAAGACTTTTCCATAACGGGTAGTACGCTCTAGTGAGATTTACATAAATATCCCCCGAAATTGCTGCCATTTAAACCCCCCCTAAATTTTTTATTTTATTTTATGATTGTAGCCCCTTTTTTGCTTTTTTCTTTGGTTCCCAAATTGCTACAAAGTGACAAAGCCATTTTATGGTTTCGGATCTTCAAGAACTAAAGTTAGTGCCCCACATACGCTTTTCCTCGATTTTTGTTTTTATTCCCAAAATTTCTACCACTTTGGATCTTCAAGATCCAAAGTCACATTTGACTTTGGTATATGGGGACCTGACTATGCATCTTCAAGATCCAAAGCTGTGATTTGGAAATAAAAATAAAACCGAGGAGGAATGGGCCACGAGGGGGCCTGACTTTAGATCTCCAAAATTCGAAGTCATAAAATGGCTTTGTTATTTTGGATCTTGAAGATCCGATTCGTAAGTGGTGGTAATTTGGTAATTAAAGAGAGAGAGAGAGAGAGAGAGAGAGAGAGAGAGAGAGAAATGGTGATACGCATATACAATAGAAAAATTGGGGGGACTTTTTAAAAAAGGGTATCTAGAACCATCACATAGTTGTGTAACATTTATCTGAATTTTATTAAATAATGGTATTATATAGGTATTGCAGACTATAAGACCATTCGTTTTTGGTACTTGAAGGTCACAATAACCCTTAACTATCGGATGTGAAATCCAACAACTTAAATTGTATCATATAGATTGAGAAATTTTATTTTGTTCTAAGAGGGTTGAGGACCTTAAACTTTCTCTAAACCTGTCTCTAGCCTAGGTAAAGGAGGTGGGTTGTGTTAGGTAGGCAGCCAACATAAAACTTTGTCAAAACTTTCCATGAATCTACGTTATCTGCTTACGTTAGGGCGTTATATAGGGCGAATCATAGACTCACTAAGAGTATGGCTCTTGATAGAGTAGACTGATAGACCAGGATTTGTATAGCTGACCCCAAATAGTTTGGGAAAAGGCTATGATGATGATGAGTTTGAGAAATTTTATTTTGGACTTTGTGCCCAATCAAGGACACACCCCTCTAGCAACCTGATTTCACATCTAGCGGTCAATAATTTTCGTGATTTCCCTATACAAAAAGTAAATAATCTTATTGTATACATTTTCCTATTATATAATAGAAAATATTTTATGTATGGATATGGCTTGTGTATCTGATAAGCCGAAGGACTAGACACTTTAGATACTATCAGACATCAATACTCATCTTGGTGCCCATGTGACAATAATAGCTCACATCTAACATCTAAAAAGGAAAATTAATGGTTCAAGCAATTAGAAATATCCCACTGAGAATGACAAAACAAGTAAAAGAAAGAAATCCTAGCAGCAAAAGAGATTTGAATCACTAATAGTTTTGCCGTTTGATTTTAAAAGCACAAAAATTACAATACATATAATAAATTGATAATTATAGAAGATAGCCTACAACTTTGAACAAACAAATTTATATAATTAGCACTTTATCATAAACTTACTCAAATTGATAAATTTTACGCATAACTACAAATGGATTAAATAACGTGAAGTCTCTCATTTTTTGCGCACCACTAAATTGGCAGTTGTGACTAGGCAAAGGATGCTTTAGGTTATTTCTTTTGGTTTTCAGGTTTCTCGCTGGACTAGATGTAAAGAAAATAGTTTCTAGTGAAAACTTGTCTTGCTTTTCATATTGTTCTCAGCAATTTTTGGGGCGTGGGCAAAGGGCATCTGTAATCCAAACATTGAGACAGGTGTCGATCTCAAAAACATTTTTAAGGTGTCCAAAATGGAACGTTTCAATTCAGAAAAGGGTAAAAACATTTGCATGTAAAGTAATATTACAAACATATATCCAAAATTGTGAAAAATATGGGAGTTGAATGCATGATATCGCAGCAACATTGAAAAGAAAGGGATTGGGACTAGGACAGTTCCTGGATCAGATCGGGATCAAGGGGTTATGAAAAGATAGAAGGTCCTTAGGTTTGAGATCACAATTCGTACTCCCCAAAATTTAAGGGTTGCGATTCCAATATGTTGGGGAGCTCGACCCCAACTTCTAGGGGTTGAATGATACATTCTATAGGACCAAGCTCCATTTGGGTAAAAATCAAGGCCCTCAAGTACATTTAACTAGGGTTCCCTAAGCCGAGAGCGCAATCCACATATATTATAAGTTAACAACAATTTTTAAAAAAATCAAATCATTATATAATACTTTAAGTTTTGCATTCTTCGAGTGTAGTTTATGACTTTGTGCGTAGTAACAACCATGGTCCTTCTTTGATGAATAAAAGGTACTAAAATAAGTATTAAGTCGAAGGTCATGGTAACTTGCAACTTATTAAAGAGCCCAAAAGGAGCAGTATAGCCTACCACCATAACAAATTATATGTGAACAAAACACATAATACTTATAAATGCTAACAGATATTGCATTATAGCCATTAGTTAGCATTAAGTTGAAGTTCAAGGTTCGAACTTGTGACCTGTTAAAAAGCGCAAGTGGGACGATAGACTCTACAACTAAGGTTAATCCCAAGTTGGTGGAACCTCGGTTCAGTTTACCGAGGAACCCTCAGATACTATGAAAAGGAATGTGGATCCCATGAAACTCAGGATCTCGATCTCGACCTCCAATAGAAAAAATTGTCCAGTTAGTTTTCTAGTTCCATAATTTGATAGCAAGAAAATGTATGTTGCTCTACGTATGGCGACTTTTATGAAACATTTAGACGACAAAAGCTATCATCATAATAGCAAGAAATTCTTTTATCTCAAAAAAAAAATTTGATGCTACAGTTTTGTTGGTTTTTGCTAAGGTGCAAAAGGGTTGAAGGCTTTAATCTTCGAAACGCCCCAAGTTAGTATTTACCCAAAAAACTGTCTGAATTTAGCAGGCACGCCACCTACATTAATCCTCATGTCTCTTCATAGGTGAAAGAGTATTTAAGAAAGAACGGGGCAAAAAACAATATCCACATGCTTCCAAGTATGACCAGACAATAGAAATATAGAACTTCACTAGCAATGAACCAAAATGGCTTGCATCTAGTAACAGCACATGACATACCTGCTCTGGAGATAAAATAAGGAGGAAGCTCCCCAAGAGCAGTTCCAATGCCCCACAGAATGGCTTCCAATTGGACCTGAGGCAATATACTGCTAAGTGGAACTCGTATAAGTGAGTCGCTCAGGGATGGAAAAATTGGTGGGCCATATTCAGAACAATCTTTTATAAGCCATGAAGGGCCTCTCTTTAATTGTATGGTGTCATAAGGAGCAGACTTGAGATCAACTCGGCCACACTGCATCGCTTTTCTTGTAAAGAACGCAATGTGGGGTCCCAGGTAGATCACAAATGTATGCAAGCCAGAACCTGTGACACAGCATATGACAGGAAAGTGCTCAGTGCAATACCAGAATTAATTTTTACTCAGGCTAAGGCCACTTGACTTTCAAAAACAAAGCAGCATTTCACAATCAGGATGCCGCAATGTAAAAACACAGAGAACAAAAATGTATGCACCATCTAGGCAGGTACAGAAAGAATAAATAAATATGCCACATTCCATTAATGACTCTTACATGCATGAATCAGACCTGTACTTTACAAACAAGATCAGACACTACCGCTGTACATCTAGAGCCTCAAATCTACAAAATATAATATTACTGGCAAGTTGAGAAGCAACCAACATGGTATTTCATGGAAATGATAGAAAGGGTGAGCCTCTTTATAGCCACAGCCCACAACTCAAAAAACTATCAATTATTTTCAACAAAATCAATTAAATTCAGAGTGAACTACCTATTAGGTGCCCATTACAAAGTTCCCCTCATATTCTACCGCATTTTGGTCCAAGAAGTCAAAGCTTGAATGAAATTTAAGAACCAGAATTCTTCTAACTCTGTCAAGAATGCAAAAACTAATTTCATAATATTTCACAGCAAGCACTTACCCAGTCCAATGGATGATGCCACACCAAGTGCCACCCACCACAGTCCAAACCGGAGATAGGCCAGAGCTTCCTGAAGATGCTGCAAGAGTTCAAACCTCAAAGAATTACGAAGCTTCGGACCATGCAATAAAAAACTCATCAAAAGAAGAAAAATGAAAAAGCTACTTTCAATAACAATTAAACAAAGAAGTGACGAGTTCATTTTTCCCTAACAGGCAATAGAGATCAGAAACAAATGTTGGACCAGCAATTGGCCTCACCAGTGGCATGAGACAAATGCAAGTACCAATCTAGCAGCATATTGTTCTAATCAGAACAAATATGTGTTATTCAGGTTAATCAGCTAACAAGACAATCGTGCATTGATGGGATGTACACTATGATAGCTACCAGTTACCTTCTCATGAGGTCCATTCACTGTCAAGAGGAGGAGCACAAAAAACACTCCCAGTATTATCAAAAGAATTAACCAAACTCCTTTCGTAAAAACATAAGCTATTGATTGCATCAGATATTGCACAGTTGCCAAAAAAAAAAGCTTCAAGGTCTTGAATGGATTTTTTGTCAGCGTAAGATTTTCCAAGTCCATTTGGTGCTTCTTCCGAAGTCCTGCAGATAATGAACTTTCCTATTCAGATAAATATGGAATAAATTGCTTCAGCACCTACTGAAACTTCATATCTTCATTATTAAAAAAAAAAAGAAGAAGAAGAAGAAGAAGAAACCTCATATATTCACTGTTACTTTTAGAACCTCCAAAACAACATTCTGATGATGAAATCAAGTGAAAAGTCCTAAGGAATGAAAACAACGAGAGTATAAAAAAGGAAATAACTATAAAAATCATTTCCAAAATTCTCACAGAGGCATAATTCTTCTTTACTAATGGCAAAGCTATTCTATTGATAACTATCCCCATAAATCCGTGAACCATATCTGTCAACATCAAAACTTCATATAAAAGGATAAGAAAACACTATTTTTAAGTTAAAGGTTAATACCAGTGACGTTGCTTTGATAAACAAAAAGAAGCAAACAATGGAGGTAAAGCTAACAATGACAAATACTTATTGCGCTGAAGAAAGAAATTGGTTACAACAGAATTTCAGAAGACCAGAAAAATTAGTCAGGGATGGAAACTCCAGAACACAGAGTAGAACTTCACAAAGGCAACTAGACCAGAATAAATGCAAATGCTTCTAGATTTGAAATGGGTAACTGTGGAATAAAATGAACGAGACTGGGTGAAGGGGGACTGCATTAGTTTATTCGCATTAACAGTAGGTTTTGGGTACATATACAATACACAAAGAACAATATGCCCTTATGCCAGGCTTCTATGGTTTTCAATAACCCAAACTCATTTTAAATAATTTTGTCCTATTGAAATACTTCATCAAATCACCCTCCCCACTCCTTAAATGAATAAATTTGTATTGTTGTATATGATCCAAATACATCACAATGGCCATAGAAAACCACATAATTGCGTAGGTTAGATAAATTAGAGAACCAGTTTTGACTAAAATATTTGACTTTTATTAGTTAGAATTAATTTCCATTGCCAAAGGAGATTAAACTAACACAAACACACACAGAAAACAAGCTTTTGTAAGCACAGTTTAAATACTCAGCTTGGGCTCAGGACTTGGCCCCCGCCCAAGCAGAGTAACTCATGCAAGTCCGAGTGGATTCGCCTAAGTACTGTACAGGACTAAAAAAGAAAAGCAAAAGAAAAAAAAAGAAGAAAAGCAAAAATAGAAAAAAGGAAATTTGATTTGGGGGAGGATTTCCACACCCCTTTTTTAGAGAGAGAGAGAGAGAGAGATTACAATAAAAGAGACATTGATTTCTGTTCTTTGTGATTTTAGGCAGAGAATTGAAATATTAAATTCCTCAATTTCTCTCTCTAGCAATTTAATCATGAAGAATGTAGTAAGCAAGCTTCTGCTCCATTGTAGCTGTAGCTGATACCTCTGCAAGCCAGGTGATTATAAAAAAAAACCCTTTCGAGAGAACCCAAATCCTCAATTCCTCATAGAAGCTCCATTCTTAACATCATTCAGCTGTTCTCAAATGGGTTTTCTCAGAAAACCCTAGAAAAGGTCTCCAAAGCCAAGCCCAAAGAGAACTTTTCATGGGTTGAACATCACAAGAACATTAGGAACAGTCATCAGTCTCTGAGCCTTATCCCAACTATCTAGGTCGGCTAGGATTCATGAGACAGATGTAGCAAAATTTTTGCACTAGCTGCCAACCTAACACAGCCCTCCTCCTTTCTCTGGGCTTAACTGTGAACCAAAAAAAACTATGGGCTATAAAGCCAACCATTACTCTTGGAAAGATGTAAAATACCTATTTTTCAGAAAACGGTAAGAACCCATCTAAAAACAATGCTAAGACTAGCCTTAGATTCATAAATAGTCGCGAGAATGGGAAAACTGATTATATGACAAGGGTTAGAATCAAAGAAGAAGGTGAGACAAAAGGAGAGATGAAAAGAAGGGGCAGATTTCTGCCTGCCATTTGATATATATCTATATATATATATATATATATATATATATATATATATATATAGAGAGAGAGAGAGAGAGAGAGAGAGAGAGAGGGAGAGAGATGAATTAAGGGGGTGGTTTCTCCCTTTTTGTTCTAATAACAGTACATGGGCAAGTACTGATATATATTGTACTTGTAACTCAACCTAGGCCGAGTCATCTCACCAGAGTTTCTGATCGTTGTCTTTCAGAGGTCAATATCTTTCAGGATTTATGTTTATTTATAATTTTCCATATTCATAGGATTGTTTGCATCTTTTTTCTTTCTATGGACCATATTGATTATTTCTCAAGATTGATAATTGCCATGAAATACGAAGAATAGTTTCTTCAACTTTAGAAAAACTGCCATATAGTGCATATCAAGAGATCTTAAATACAACTAAAATGGAGGACTTCTCAGGTCAAAATCCTCAACAAACAGAGAGGGCATAAGAAAGGGGTAGAATAAGGGTAAAGCAAAAACAGTGGGGGCTGCAGGTCAAAACTCAAAATCCTCAACAAACAGTGAAAAGTACGACTAAGATCTGAGCACTCTTTTCCACATCTATCTCCAAGACTGCTAGCCTCTCTATATACACACCACAAAATGAGAATCCACAAAGAGAAGCCATGTGCAACATAATATTGAGAATACCACATTTAATGTGGGAAAAAGTCTTAAAAGCCCATGACACAGTACAAAGGATATAGAACCCATAATACGGTACAAATTATATAGGTATACAAAATTCTTTGGAGATATACCTATGTACAACAAAATTCTTTTCTAATTTTGTAATGTACTCTAATATAACCATAGCGTGCAGATATCGAATATCGTAAGTGTGAAACAATTGGAGATACTAGAAGCCATATCCAATCACAGTCATGTCCCCTTATTTGTGTTGCATTATGGCGACATGAATACTTTGGCGAAAAACAACCTATATGAGAAGATTAGGCCAATGAAGGGAGTGGATAAAACACGGACAAGTGTGACCTCAACATAACTGGGTTGCTTGCGCGAAGTCCATAAGTTATCTCTTCATAAGGGTTTCAAGCTAGAAAAGGCAAAAAGCAGATGTTGTGAGGAACAAAATTCGACTACGTTTACTAGATGTTAACAAGACCAGCTGAAAGATGGATGGGACATGAAATGAGTTATTGATTTAACGAGTCTAAGGGTTATGAGAAGCATCCAAGTGGACAGCTGAGACACATTTAAGTTGATGCCAAAATATGTTAGCAAAGTAAATGTAGGCAGCAAAATTGAAAGCCATAGGCTCCAATAGTGATGTTCCTTTAATACTAAAGGAGGGGAATAGCGGTGAGACAACATTCAGAAATATGAGAAGGTATGATTTTAGAATTAGGTCAGTTCAACCCAAGTAATATGGCCATGGATGACACCTTCTAGTAAATTTTTGGAGAGCCATTACCCTTCTATTCCGAAGGTTCTAGCCTTCTAGGTAATAGTTGCCCAATATGACATATTGGATACTTACGTTTCAAAAGGCCCCGAGCAAGGATGATCAATGACTTGATCTAGGATCCAAAAAATTTTGGAGACCGAAGCAGCTTTAGTGAGACAAGAGGTCACAAGGTTGGTAACATCAATTTATGCAGGACGAAGAAGGAAAGGTAGTATTTTAAGCAAATCAAAGTCCAGCCAAGTGTATCATAAGGTGGAATGGGTGATCCAAGGACGGCCCATACTCAATTGATAGGTCACATGAAAAAATGAGGGATTGAGGGTACAAGAGGCCCAGCAAGGATATGGTCTACTGGGTATATCGCCACAACAGATATCTGCCTCCTTGAAACCATGGCTTCCATCATTGTCCCTCTTCTCTTCTCTCTCTTTCCCTCTCCCCTTTACCTTCTTCCCACTTTTTCCACTCTCTAGTTCACTGTTCTTGCTACTGTTGTCTCCCTTGTCTGCTTCAACTCTCTAATTTACCTTGTAAATTTATTAAATATTCTATTTCTAATTTTCTATTTTTTATCTTTTAACTTTCCCAAATTTTATCTTATCCATTTTATCAACTCATAGCATCACTGTGACAACACCAGTCTAAACAGTTTGAACAGGTGACCAAACCAGAAGTCAGTGGCAAGTTGAGTTCTAGAAAATCATTACAGCAATTGAGCAATAAGCATAACAGATAGTATTTGAAAAAACAATGAGATGGAGAACCCTCTGCTATCAAAATTATCAAGAAAAGATTCCAGAAAACTTCCATGAAAACATTATATTTGAATGAGCAGTGTCCCTTTCTTTCTCAAAAATAAATGGCGGGCATCCAATTCCCACATATTTCATTCGACATTTTGAATAAAAAAGACACTTTATGCTAGGAACAGGATTATGGCCCAGGAACTTTGTCTTCTTTTTTTTTTTGAATAAAAAGTGCAATGCTCAACAATGTAAAGCTGGAAGGCGTGAGTCCCTAATAAGACGGAAACTTCCATGGTTCAATGAATCATACAAGGTAATCAATACCTCCATCTCCAACAAATCAATCAAAAACCTAAAACTCTTTTAGCAAATAAATAACAATGATACAGAAGGAGCTTAATGAATCTCCTATTATACCCCTCAGGAAAGTAATAATAAAAACCAACAACACAAATAAGTAAATAAGTATTAAATAAATGAACCAAACAGTTAAATGGATACAAAGAGAAATCGAATCATGGTTTTGCAGACAACTATTTCACGACTCAAGCCATGCCTAAGAACAAAACAAAACAATATACCACTTTATAAATTAACAACAACACAATGTTCGAACCAAAATCCAGGAAAACAATCTCATATCTCTTCATGTAATAAACATACATATTTAATATAATAAAATATCAGCAGTAAACCATCAAAACCAACGATGCCCACCGGCAATGGATTCCTCCGTGTGTTCAGACGACGATGTGCTGCCAGATGAGCGAGAAGCACGCTTTCGAGACCCCATCACTTTTTCACATGCTACAACCCAAAAACCCGAACCCTATTCACAGAGAGATCAAACAAGTAAACGATCATGCTCTCTCTCCCTAAACCCTAACTCTCTGAACACAGATTCTATCACTTCATAAATACAAGAAATCCTCAATCCCAATGCCCAAATCCCAAATATAGGCTTGAATTCGTTTAAATTCTCAGATCGAGGACGGCGAAGATCAAAATCAAAGCTCTGGTAAAGAAAAAGGCATATCCAAATCCATTAAGGAGGAGAAAGAAGAGAAAAAAACTGGCAGGAGAGATGCTTTCGCTTGTACGCAAACCAAGAAAAGGTTGAAGAAATAACGCGCATCTGCAATTTTCGTAAGAGAAATAACGCGCACCTGCAATTTTCGTAAGAGAGAGATAAATAAGCCTCGCCTTTAGCTCTAATGCCTCACATGTCCCTATCGTCTTTTTAGGGAATAGCAAAGGAAAACGCAATCTTTTAGAGAATATGTATTATATTCGAAGCGTAGTTTATGTCAACTCCCTCGGTCAAGTCATCTATTCAGGATTTCAATCTCAAATTTTGGTAATCACTTTAGAATTACTCGATGATGATTTTAAAAAAAAAAAAATTAATTTTATTAATATTTAGATTTTTTTTATAAATATATCTTAATTTTTATCTTTTTTTTAAAAAAAACCTACATATTTTAAGTACAGTAAAACAATTGTGCATACCTTACCATCCCTTATAAAAACTCCCTCCAACCCCATTCTTACAAAAATTAAACGGAATCAGATTTGTATTTAATTCTTTTTAATATTATCTATTATTTCTCTCTCTAATTTGTTTTTATCTATTATTTCTCTCTCTCAATCTTTTCTCTTTCTAAGTCTCATTCTCTTACAGGATTATCTCTTATTTCTCTCTCTAAATCTTTTCTCTTTTTAACTCTATTTCTCTCCTTTTCTCTTTCTAACTCTCTTTTTCTCTCCAAGGAGATTTGTATACTCTTTTTCTCTCCAAGGAGATCTGTATGCACTTTACCATCCCTTATAAAAACTCTTTTCAACCCCATCCCTCTTTTATTTCTCTCTCTAAATCTTTTCTCTTTCTATCTTTCTCTCTTCAAGGAGATTTGTATAGCAACCAATGCATACCTTACTATCCCCAATAAAAACTCCTTTTAACCCTATCCCCTATAAAAATCAGATGGAGACGGATTTGTATCGCGTTGGAATCGTGTTTTTTGAGTTGATGAAGTAAGTAGAGAGAGAAAGAAAGTTAGTGAGAGAAAAAATTTAGAGAGAGAAAGAAGAGATAAAAAAATTAGAAGAATAGATAAATATTAAAAAGACTTAGAGAGATAAAAAAGAGATAAACATAAAAAAATTTAGAGAGATGAAAGTATAGGTTAGTTTTTACGGTACATAAAATGGCATATAACATATATTAGTTTTTACGTGAAGGTTTTTTTTTTTGTAAAAAAAATACCCAAAATTGAAAAAAAATGGTGTAGATGAGGTTTATGAAAGTTGAAGGCTTTTTTTTCTAAATAGATAAAAATTAAAGTATATTTGTGATAATTTCCTTTTAAAATTAGAAGGTTATTATTTAATCTTGATATATTATTCTTTTAAGTGCTTTGAGGTACAATTAGGAATTTTTTATTAAAGTTAATCTAAGTGTTAAAGATGTTATATCTACAAATTTAGGGTCCTAAAACTAATCCTGATTTTATCCGAGTGAGTAAATAGACAGTTTACTCTTGAGGGAGTAAAATATCTTTTGGCATGTGTTAAGAGGGGAATAATGATAGGATGCTTAGTATGTCAACTTGCTTAAAAGGGGCATTATGGGAGTATTTTTATTTAATTAGTTGTAGTTGAAGAAAGGGACGTAGTTATCCAACATCTAAAACAAGATTATGTGAAAAATTTTGTTTAATTAGATGTATTTGAAGATGGTCGTCTGTCATCTCTCATCAACAAATTTCATAGTATTATTCAGATAGTGGAGGCTTCATGCGCACAAAGGGTAAATTGTTAAAAGACTCTATTTACCCCTATTGATTGATATTAATGTATAAAAGTTGCTGGCAGAAGTAATAATCAGAATAATAAAAATAAAAAATAAAAAGGGTGGAGTACCCCTCTCGAGAGGCATCCCAAAAGTTCTTTTCACAAATATTAGTTCTTAATCTATTTCACAAAAACCTCTTACAAAAACAACTCATACTAATCTTAAGATTTATTTTTTTAAAACTAACCAACTCAATTGCTACCTTATCATCAAAACAACTCACACACCAAAATCCTCCCTCCTTCCACTTAATTCATCAAAACAACTACCAAAATCCTCCATGCTCCCACTTAACTTATCATATTGTACTCCATATTCCTGAGAAAATAAACAAAAATAAAATAAAATTTTGATAACTCCAATTTTCATTTGCATCATTTTCCCAGAGTTGGGAGAAGCTCGACCTCAAGTTTATGGAACTCGAAAATTTTCCTCCATCATCTTCTCCACTCTATTCGAAGTACAAAATTTCACCCTTGTCATGTCGAACTTTTGATTGTTGATCCTAATCGAACAAAATCGTGATATGCTTAAAATATCAATTGTGATGCCAAAATCTCTTGCACCTTCTACCACTTGTATTTCATAAGTCTTAATAAACTCAACTTCCGAAGCAAGTTGTGATGTGCGATTAAGCTCTGATTGCCAACTACTAAATAGATCTCATAGGCTTTGTTTTATTATTTTGCTAATACGCTCTACTAGGTCTTCTTTGAGTATCTCAAATATTTGATCTAAGCTCTTCATAATTAGATTAGCAGGGATTTCAAGGTTCTAATACAAACTAATGCATGGAAAAATGATAACCAGAATAATAATAAAAAATGGTAGAGATAATATACCTTCTTTCTTGTTCTACAATGAAGTCCACCCCAAAAGATCTTTTCACAATATCAACTTTGTGCTCAAATCCAATTCTTTTCTCTTTATTCTCCACTTAATATCTTGCTATCTTCTTGATCTTCACCTCACTTGACACACAAGATATCATGTAAATCTATTTCCATTATTAAATCCTTCCTAAAAGATTAATTCCTAATATATGTTAAGTGGGATTGAGTTTTGAATCACCGATCTCATCTTTTCATTAATGGAGAGCTCAAATATATACAAAGCAAGACAAAACGATTCCCTAATGATTAGGAATACAAATACTACATGGTTATAACTAAAGAGAGACTCAGTCTCTATAATTTGAAATTTTAAATCTGGATGTGCTGGCTTTTGTAACTGTAATACTCCCCTTTAAGCTGATATGTGTGACAAAAGAACACCCAGCTTGCTTAACAAAAATATAAATTGTTCTTTGCCTAAAGCCTTAGTCAAAATATCAGCAAGTTGATGCTTTGTAGGGACATAAGAAGTGGATATGAGACCAGCTTGAATTTTTTCTCTGATGATATGGCAATCAATCTCGATGTGTTTCGTTCTTTCATGAAACACAGGGTTGGCTGCAATGTGTAGAGCGACTTGATTATGACAATCGAGGTGCATTGGTTGTGGATGGTAAATCCCCAAATCTGAAAATAGAGTTTTTAGCCAAATTAATTCACAAGCAGTGGTTGCCATTGAACGATACTCAGCCTCTGCTAATGATCGAGACACTGTAGATTGTTTCTTTGTTTGCCAAGAGATCGGGCTGTTCCCAAGATAGGTAATAGAATCAGTCGTTGAACACCGGTTAGTAGGGCAACTGGCCCAATCGAAATCACAATATGCAGAAATTTAAAATGAGTTTTTAGATGATAGAATGAGCCATTAGTTTGGTGTGCCTTTGAGGTATCTAAGAACTCGATGTGTCGCTGCAAGATGTGGCTCTCTTAGTTGATGCATATATTGACTGAGAATGTGGACGTCAAAATTGATGTCTAGACAGGTTATGGTGAGATATATCAATCTACCAACTAGCCTCCTATATGATTTTGGGTTGCTTAGCAATGTTCCATCTTCGGAGGAAATCTTAAGATTTTGTTCCATTGGAAGATATAAGGGTTTGGCTCCTAGAAAACCCGTTTCCTGTAAAATGTCAAGGATATATTTTTGTTGGGTGAGTAGAATTCCTTGAGATGATATTGCAACTTCAATTTCAAGGAAAAATTTTAACTTTCCTAGATCCTTGATATTGAAGCGTTGCATGAGAAAGTGATTGACTTTTTGTATTTGATTTCCATCATTATCTGTGAGGATGATATCATCAACATATACCAAGACATTAGTGATGAGATTCCCAGACTTCAAGGTGAATAGGGAGTAGTTGGCAGCTGATTGGTTGAACCCGGCATCTAGAAGAGCAAGAGAGAACTGTTGAAACCAGTTTCTTTAGGCTTGTTTCAGCCCATATAGAGATTTTCGTAGCTTGCGACTTTGTTCTCCCCTTCTCCAGAAAAACCCGGTGAAACTTTCATGTATACTTCTTCATGTAAATCGTCGCGCAAGAAGGCGTTGTTGACATCGAATTGAAAAAGGGGTCATTGTTTAGATGCTGCAACTGCAAGCAAGCCTTTGACCATAACTAATTTGGCGACGGGTGCAAAAGTTTCATGGTAATCCAATCCCTCTATTTGGGTATACCTTTTTGCAACTAAGCACACTTTGTACCGTTCAATGGTTCTATCTGCCTTATATTTGATATTGAATATCCATTTGCAACCAATGGGTTGTTTCCCAGGTGATAGAGATTCTATGGTCCAAGTCTTGTTTAGTTCAAGGGCTTTTATCTTTGCTGCCATGGCTTCATACCAAAGTGGATCCTTCACGGCCTAAGAGAAACTTGTGGGTTACTTGTGAGAACAAATAGTGGAAATGAAAGCTTGTGGGATAAAGAAAAACTGGGTGAAGCAAGATAAGGTTGGATAGGATACGCTTTACCTGAGGGTGGCTTTATGGAAGAAGGTTCTTGCTGTGATGGACTATAGTCGGCAGTGGAGCAAATGTAATCCTAAAGTTTGGATGACTGAACATGGGAACGTGAAGATCGACAAAGAGAAGATGGAGGCTCTTTCACGGGTTGGTGAAGTCCTATATCTTTTTCAAGATTGAATGGTGGCAAAATAATTGGAACAACAGGTTCATCATTTGATAGACTAGGCGTACTGTTGGTGTCAAGTTCTTGTATAGGTTATGGAAGGACAACATGAGTGTGGTTATGCTTGGATGGCATGGCTTTGAAGGGAAACTCTTCTTCGCGAAAAATGACATCTCGACTGGAAAAAATAGTTTTACTATCTAGATCAAATACCCGATATCCTTGTTGGCCCAAAGGATATCCAACAAATATGGATGGTTTTGAGCGCAGAGTAAACGTATATCGTTGGGTGTCATTGTTGTACACATAACAAAGACACCAAAATACTTTGAGATGCTCATAGTAGGGGGCTTTTTCATGAGAATTGGTGTTGGCATTTGGTTAATGAGGTAACAAGCCATTAAAATGCATTCACCCCAAAATTTCATGGGTAAATTCTCTTGAAACCGTAAAGCACGAACAGTCTCTAGGAGATGGCAGTGCTTACGTTCAGCGATGCCGTTTTGTTGTGGAGTATAGATGTAAGTTTTTTGATGCATAATGCCATAATTATTGAAAAAAATTTGCATGACATTAGATAAAAATTCAGCACCATTATCAGTTCGAATTTGGCGAACCTGATAATGAAACTGAGTTTTCACCATGTTAATAAAAGATGAAGGAATTTATAGGTTTCTGACTTATATTTCATCAAATACGTCCATGTGCATCTTGAACAGTCATCAACAATGGTAAAAAAATAATGTGCTCCAGACTGAGAAGTAATAGAATATGGTCCCCAAATGTCACAATGGATTAACTCAAAAGGAACATCACATTTACTCGAACTAGAGAGAAAAAGAAAGCAAGATTGTTTTGCAATAGTGTAAACATCACATGAAGAAAATGAAGAAAGACAATCATGGATCAGATGAAAACTAGAAAACTTATTTTGGGATGGATGACTAAGCCTTTTGTGCCAAATGATAAGAGATATGGTAGTTGGGTTTGTCACTGTGGTAACAATAGGTGGTTGGGTGAAGTAGTACAATCCATCACGCATGTCCCCCATTCCAATCAGCCTCCTCGAAGTCAAGTCTCGAAAGACACAAAATGTAGGAAAGAAGGTAATTACACAATTAAGAGAATTGGTGACTTTGCTCACAGACACTAAGTTGAAAGAAAAATTTGGAGCACACAAAACATCTTCTAATTCAATGGAAGGGGACAAAGAACTTTTACCAATATGTATTTCGACAGTCTTACTTCCATTGGGCAAGCATACTGGCTTGTTTTTATAGTTGGTAATAGGTGACATTGAAGAGGATAGATGGGGTGTAAAATGGTGGGATGCTCCAAAATCTATTACCAAGGAGTTATGAGTGGTTTTAGAAGCAGAGAGACAGGATAACATACCTGCAAAATTCGCATTGGAAGGTCGAGAATCAAGGCTTCGTAAAGACAAAAGTTCTTGATAATGGCTTGGTGAGGGAGGAGGTAACGGTGGTGTTCCTCCTGACTGTGAAGTGCCGTGAGAAGAACTGGCAACAGAGTTGGCATTATTAGCTTGTCTTAAGTTGACATTATTAGCTTGTCTTCCCCCTTTTTGTTGATGATTTTGAAGTCCATTTAGATGTCATTTCATATTTCTTTCAGGATACTCATGAATATCATAACACTTGTCACGAGTGTGGCCTGGCTTTTGCAATGGTCACACCAAGGACGTTTTTTGAAGTGGCCACTGTGAATATCATAACACTTGTCACGAGTGTGGCTTGGCTTTTTGCAATCGTCACACCAATGATGCTCTTTGATGTGGCCTTTCACTTGACTGTTGTGAGAACTATTAACAACGAGAGCAGCAGCCTTGGAAGAAACTAATTGGTTTACTTGTAGGCCCTTGTGTCTTTCTTCTTGAAGGACAAGAGAGTAAACTTTCTGGATATTGGGCAAAGGTTCCATTGAAAGGATTTAAGTCCGAATAGTTCCAAAAGATTCATTTAGGTCCATCAAGAATTGATAAACTTTTTCGTCTGTTGATATTACTGAAGTTCCTTAAAAGATCCACAAGTACAGGTAGAGATCTTTGAATATGAAGTCAATTTGTCCCATAACACTTTCAGAGAAGAGAAATAAGAAGTAACTGACATATGTTCCTGTTGTAAGGTAGCAATGGAACACTTGATTTCGTAAATACGCGGCCCATTCCCTTGGGAGAAACGGTCCTCAAGATCAAGCCATAGTTCTCGGGCCGTCTCAGCATAGACTATGCTGTCAGCAAGATCTCGCACGAGGCTATTATACAGCCAAGACATAACCATCAAATTACATCTTTCCCATGCTTGAACTTCAAAAAGTGGAGCAGTTAGTTTGGAAAGAGTACCATCCACAAAACATAATTTGTTTTTTGCTCCAAGAGCAATTTTTATGATACATTTTCGAGTGCCAAAATTATCACCAACAAGAACTTGTGAGACAAGAACATTACCTAGATTATCTGATGGATGCATGTAATAATGAGATGGCATATCGGTGACGACATTTTGATTGTTGTTTTGCTCTTGGTTGTCCGTAGTCATGATGAACGGCCACGGATAGATGATCTGAGACTACAACAGTAACACTTCTAGAAACACACATAGAAACTTTAGAGACTTGCGGTTGGCGCTTAGAGAGTGCTATCAAAGTTTAGCATTGTGTGTGAGAGAGAGAGAGAGACAGAGTGACAAATATTTTAATGGATCTTCACTACCAAGATGCCATAGGTCGTCTGGCCGCTTTGAAGAGAAGGTCATATACACCTAGAGAGAGAGAGACCGGGGAGAAAATAGAAAGTATGAGAGCTTAGAGAGAGAGAGAGAGAGAGAGAGAGAGGAGAGAGTTGCTTGTTGTTGGAGAAGAAATGGAGAGGAGCACCCATGTGAGGAAAGCGTATCTCCCAATAAAAGATCATATACACTCTAGAGAGACAGAGAGACCGGGGAGAAAATAGAAAGTGTGAGACCCTAGAGAGGATATCAAGGGATTTTAACCATGATACAGGGAGACGCAGAGACAAGCTCTACAACATCTGGTAATGGAGGTCTCCAGAAATGACAACAATGGCAGCCGTTTCAAAAACTCCATCTGCTCCATTTCAAATTGCGCGATGGCTCTAGAATCAACGGTCCAGAATAAACCATTTGCCCAATCGACAGTTGTGGTGAGGCCAAACCTCCTTTGCTTCCCAAGAATTATGTCACTCTTGCGTAACTTCAAGAAAGGTTGTTGCAATTTGGCCTGAAAAATAAAGGTTCTAGAAAATTTGGCAAAAATGGTGGTTCTCGGGTTAAGCAAGAGGAGGAAATGATGGAGAAAGGAACCCTAACATTGGCCTTAGGGAAGGCCGATAATGAGATTCACAAAGAAGATGAACCGAACCGCTTTGATACTATGTTAAGTGGGATTGAGTTTTGAATCACCGATCTTATCTTTTCATTAATGGAGAGCTCAAATATATACAGAGTAAGACAAAACTGTTCCCTAATGATTAGGAATACAAATATTACATGGTTACAATTAACAAGAGACTCAGTCTCTCTAATTTGAAATTCAAAATCTAGATGTGTTGGCTTTTGTAACTGTAATAAAATATTGCACAAAAGCCTCCTAAAAAACAACTCATACCAAACTTAATATTTATCTTTTAAAAATTAACCAACTCAATTGCTACCCTATCATCAAAACAACTCACACATCAAAATCCTCGTTTGATGCGACGCAGTACAAATAACTCGGTGTCGCGATTTGTAAAAAGATAGCGAGCTGCAACCTCAACCCGCACCCATGAATGGTCCCTCCCAGAGCATACGAGTGCAAAGTGCACGTTAAGCACAATGGCAAGCACATGTGCACATCACTAACATTTTCCTTTATGTTCCATGAATATTAGGTTAGGAAGTTTTTCATATAAATACATCATCTGTCTTTCTCTATTCTTCAACGTGGGACTAAAAACTATACAACTTCATTTTCTATAATTGAACATTTTAGAAAAACTATAGTATTAGATCGTATTATTTTAGAATACTATCTAGTATTTTACAAAACTAAATCACTAACACAAACATCTTCTCATTTAGAATTCTATTGAATTAGGAAAGAATGACGATAATAATATCTTTATTTCTTAGCTTTGCACTATTATATTCAGATAAGAAAACTTTACATGTGGGGATTGTCTTGTTTTCTTACCTTCGTGTTATCCTATTTAACTTGAGACACTTTACATTTTATGTGACCCACCTATGAAATATATATGATTGTTGTCTTTTAATTATAATGTTACATGTTAGCGTCTAATTCTCTAATCTTGATTAGAGGGATCATAATATTTTATTTTATTTTTATATAAATCATTTTGATATGAAATTTATATTGTGCACGTTCCTTACGGGGTGCAACTAATGAAAATAACAAAAAATAGTTATAATAACCATAAACCAAAATGTTTTTGAATATTATATTATTTGGTCATTTTATCGTATTAAAAACTAGATGGATAAACATAGATGGAAGTAGTGAGAAAAGATATGGTGACTTGCAGTCTTACTGAGGGTATGACCTTTGATAGAGCATAATGATATAATATAATTCATGTAGCTGGCCCCAAATGGTTGGGATAAGGCTCATATAATGATGATAATCTTATTAGAAATGAATTTTTATTCCTATTAAGTGCCCCAATAAGGGATGGGGATGTTCTAATTTTATTTAATAATGGTTTATATTAAAAACATTAAAAATGAAACAGTGATGTGTGAAATGATAGCTAAAGAAATTATATCTATCCATTTAGATTAGTTGGCTAGGAATAACAATTACACAATTGTGTTTAGATCCCATCTTATCATGGATAATGAATGGTGCATTTAGATCCCAAAATAACTGTTGATTCCATGGTGAATCTGAAAAACAACAGAAATACAAAAATAAAAGATCGCATGCTTTTTTGGATTTAATTCCACTCTTGCGATTGGTGCAATATTTCCATTCCTTTCCGAGTGTGAAAGGTGGCCCAAAAGTTCTCACAAGGATGTACGATACCCTAGGTTTTCTAGAGAGAGAAATTCTTAATAAGAAGAAGAAAAAATACAAATGATGGGGGAGAGGAGAGAGAGAGGCACGTGAGGCTCTAGGAAAACGTTATGCTTAAATCTCCATCCATAACTTCCTTTATTTTGATGGTCTCCGTACCAAAATTTCCTTATATTTGAAACAAAAATATTGAATACATGTGTATTTTCTAGATATAGATAATTCTCTCCCATAATATCTCTAAATTTCTGAATTATAAAAAAATATCCCTCATGATCCTTTAGGATTCCATTTTTCCATATATGCTGTAACCAAAGTCCAAAATCTCAAAGAGGTTCTTCAGTTCACAAAGGGGTGGACCTCTCTATAAATTTAACATTTCCCACTCGTCCTAAAGTAGGTAGAAATATGTCGGTTATGTGAGAAACTCTTCCAAAGGCTGCATGAAGAAATAAACTGTGTGGGCTTAAGAAATGAATACACCTCTACAAAGAGATGCACACTAAGTTTACCATAAAGAGCTAACATAAAAGGCATATTCTCTCTTAAAAATTGCTCTAGCCTGCCTTGGACTCACGTGGAAACACTCGATTGAGTATTTCAATTAATTCCTCATGAGCTTTCTATGCTTAAGAGACTACTCAAGTTCTTTTTCTACTCCCACTCAACCCATCTAATAAAACATCTTGCCCATGCAAATTAAGAAATTCACTTACAAAAATATTATATTATATCAGTTTTTGAAAACATTTTGTAAGAGAACATCTAAGATAAGAACTGTATGTTATTTTACAGTTGATGAGCATCATAGAATGCATTGATCTTTCTAAGTACCAATTAGAGTATGATGCCAATGGTCATCCCTTGGCCTAATTATTATTCCATTTGACCTGGCTGCTTTCCTAGCTTTCTCCCTAACTCGGCCAAATCATCCATGACTATGGGAGGACATGTTAAAGTAGTAACAACGAGCCTCCACTTCTCAATATAGCCATAGGTCAATAAGAACACTTAGAGTCCACTAGGTGACCGGCTATATCTAGCACAGTATAATAAAAAAAAGGATCATCTTATACACCTCCACCTCTATAATAATAATGGTCTTGCTTAGCGTATGAGTAATGGCATGGGTAAATTATATGAGGTACTAGGATTTACGTCAAATTTACACCATGCAAGTCTTAGATTAGTCATAGCTATGCATCCCGTCGTAACTAATGCACCTAGGGGTCAAACTCATATAGCTAACCCAAACATCCCTAATGTTAAAACCAGGCTATCATACATGTTGTATGATCCAAAGGGATGACATACTCATATGGATCATGTTGATTTCAATTATGAAATCTCATCCCGATATCACATTGAGGCAATACCTATGCACCATGTGATCTATGTCTTTACTATGCTTTCAATTTTAACGTTGATAATTATGCTTGCCAAAGACAATATGATCGTCTATGTTTGATGCAAAATAAGCACATCCCTGGTTGTTGGATGTGAAATCAGATGGTTGGGGGTGTACCATTGACAATCCAGTGTCCTCAACATTAAGGTTGGTCATGCTGTGAGAAAAGCAAACCCTTGCCTTCTAGTGATTTACTTCATAGTGAACACAGATCCTAGTGCACAAATACGAATTTGCAATAAAAACAATGCATGTGTGACCAGTGTAACATCTATCTATAACTAAGGAGTCTGAAAGAGGTCTAGGTATATAAAGTAATCAGGGACATCTCAGTTTGATTCCCTTGACATGGGCCCTATACATCTCTTTGGCTATAGGCTTAGTTAGGGGATCTGTTTTCTCAATGACATCTCGCACATAACCATACTTTATATCTATATACTTTGCCTTACTGTGATAGTTTGAGTACTTTGCTAAAGCCAATGATGTTTTCTTGTCACAAAACACTATCAAAGGCTCTCTAGTATTTGGAACGACCCAAAGGGCTCACAAGACCCACCTGAGTCATACACATTTATGCACGTTAAGAAAGGAGAAGAGCAATATTATTTTGAAAAGAAGAGCACCAATAAATATAATCTTTTAAATGCAAAATAGAAACTCTATCTTTGAGAAAACCACTAAAAAAGAAACATCATTGAGTTTAATTCGAATCCCATTATCTAAAAGAGAAAGTAAGTGTCCTTCTGAAGAGTCTGGGTACTGAAAGTGCGCTTGTCCTCATTCGAGGAGCATAGAACACATCATGAAAATATTGTCCCACCAGATCGAAACTATAAACCATAGGTCCCCTCACCGACCATATAGTGGGTAGTGTTGCTTCCCATGAAGATCTTTACGCCTCCCACTGGAACTTGGCGAAGCTCCACAATCCCTCATTAATCCTTGGTTTTCTCTTGAATCCACGATCCAACCATTAGACAAACGGATGAATAACTAGCACCTTTGTGCATTCACTAGTAAAAAGAATAGAATGATCAATTTGTACCTTCTTCGGCTCGATGCAACCACAAGCAATGTGTCCAATCTTCCTGCAGTGAAAGCAAGTTAAGGCTGATTTGTCCTCTGGAGTGCTCTTGCCTCGCTTCCACTATTGGGCTTGCCTTGTCTAGCAAGCATGATGATGCCCCTATCAATAACAGGAGGCATTCTGCCTCTAATTCCAATTAATGAGATAGATAGACAAAAGTCGTAACTTCATCATAATTTTCATCTAGTCTCAAGAAGAAGGAAGTGATCAGAGCACAAGAAAAAATTGTTGCTCATCACTCAAATCACTTCTAGCAGTGCTCAAGTCCTGTATCATCGATGACATTTTTTTTCAAATTCTATGTCATGAAGACATTTGGCAATATTCTATAGGTCTCGAATGCCCACATAAGTACACGCTTCCTGGTAGTTGAGGTACCAGCAAACTAAAGTTGTAGAGCATGCCAATAAGGCCATTGCACATATTGCTAAATAAAGTGAATTGTACACAACTGATACAGGGAAGATGAGGGAAGAAATAATTAAAATAATAATAATAATAAAGGACGAGAGAATATACCATCTCTCTAAGTATTATGCACGGGAGTCAATCCTAAAATATCATCTCACAAGACCCAAATTCTTCATTCAAATCAAATTCTTTGTTTACAAAGAGGGATTTCTTCCCTTTAAATACACTTAAAAAAATAAATAAGAACCACAAAAATAAACACCCACTCTCTCTCTAGCCTAAAACTTACATCTCCCTTATTAAAACACTCTCTCTAAAACTCCGTTTATCAAACCATCTCAAGTAGGCCTTATCCCAACTAACCTTAATTAACATTTATCTCTTTAAGACCAACTTAATTATTTGCCTAATATTAAAACCAACCATATCCCCAGAACAACTCACGCACTACCCTATCCACTAAACACCTCACATACTACCCTATTCGCTAAAATAAAAATTAATACATTAAAATAAAATAAAATACTCTTTTAATAACGACAGTTTTTATTTGCACCATTATCTTGAGGTTGGGAGAAGCTCGACCTCGAGCTTATAGAATTCGAATTTTTTTTCATTATCTTCTCCACTTTGTTCCAATTGGAAATTTTCACCCTTATCTTGTTGAACTTTTGATTAGTGATTCTAAGCAAACAAAGTTGTGATATGTTGAAAAAATCAATTGTGATGCTAAAATCTCGTGCACCTTTTACCACTTCTATTTTATGAGTCCCAATCAACTCAAAGTCCGAAGCAAGTTGTGAGGTGTGATTAATGCTTGGATTGATGATTCGTGATCTTCTACCTCTTCATGCTCTTCTTCCTTGGATTACAATCTATGAAATAAATCTCATAAGCACTTTATAGGACGTGGATCTTTTCTGTAAATTTTTTCTTGATGTTCTGGATCAGTAGCCCGAATTGATTGGGAACTCGATTCATCTCTATAGTGAGATTTGGTGTTGGATCTTCTTGGTCGCGAGCACCATCTTCTCGAATAATAGTATTCTCCAACCGTCATACTCGTTGTTGAATTGCGTTTACGTCTCTTCGGTTTCCGTCAATGACTGTGTTCATGCTCCCCATGGCTGTGTTCATACTCTCTTGAATTTGTTGACCCACATAATCCATGATTTGCGGCAATATATCATCGAATATAAGAGCAGGTTTCAACAACAATGTGATCGATGGATTTTACTGGCTCTGATACCAACTGATGCATGGAAGATGAGGGCAGAAATAATAATAATAATAATAATAATAATAATAATGGGTGAGATAATATATCATCTATTTAGCTTTACAAGGGAGTCCACCCAAAAGATCTTTTCACAATACCCAAATTTTTTACTTAAATCCAATTTGTTGTTTATAAAGAGGGACTTCTTCCCTTTAAATATACTTCAAAAAATAAATAAATAAAAAACCCACAAAAAATAAATACACTCGCTCTTTCCCTAAAACTCACGTCTCTCTTATCAAACCACTCTCCCTAAAACTCACGTCTCCCTTATCAAACCATCTCAAATAAGTTGTATCCTAACTAAACATAAATAACATTTATCTCTTTAAAAGCCACTTAATCATTTGCCTAATATTAAAACCAACCATATCCCCAAAACAACTCACGTACTACCCTATCCACTAAACAATTCATGCATTATGCTAATCCATTTGAATAAAATAAAATAAAATTTTGATAGTAAACAGATAGCCTGTGGTCATGGTCGCAGCATAGTCCGTACAGCTATAGGTAGGGGCTTAGTTCAAATGCATGTCACACACGTTTGCTACACGTGCGCACATCTCCAAGCCATTGATCTAATGCACTGCATGTGCACACATGCACATGCGTGCATACATGTGTGGCTCACATGCCACACATGTGCCAGCTCCACCACACTTGCACCTTGTGTGTGGGTCATGTGGACTCCGCATCCATGTAGACAGGCGCACCGAGCTAGTCCACCATGCATCCACAGGACCAACGCTGATGCACAACCCGCATGCACAGTCATGGACTGGGCGTGTCCACAAGCTCTTTGGGGATGCACGGTGGTCCCTCGCTTTGGACCATAAGAGCCACATTCACATAGTAAAGTACGAATTACGAACCATAATTTAGATTTGCGTTGAGTTAGGGGTCACCCATTAATGTTTTGTTTGATTGTGCATAAAGTTAATTTCATATTATATTAAATCTTTTTAAAAAAGAAAAGTATACAAAGAGACCATTTACTTTTTTATATAAGGAGGGTACAATTATTCTTGTCTTTTAAATTTCAAAATAAATGTAAAAGTGTCATTGAATATACACAAAGTTCAAAAAAAAAAAAAAAAAAAAAATCTTTCGAATGTCTTGACTCACTCTAAGCTCTTCAATTTAACATTTAATGAATGAGAATAGTTGACCTCTTTATTATAAGGATAAGTAGTCCCTTTGTGGACAATACCTTTAAAAAGTCCATAAAGGAACATCCGTTGCTTTTAAAATTTTTTACTTTGCTTTCAAAAGATTTTAAACCTGCCGGTTCTGAAAATTTCTTTTGAGTGAATTATTATGGCCTTTGCAAAAATGGCACTAGTTCGGAAGATTGTTTCTAGACTTTTTTTAGCTCGAAAGAACGTTAAACTCTAAAGTCAAGGGATATTTCAATTCATTATTATGGACTGAGTCAAATAGAGTATAAGCTTTGCCTTCAACTACCTTGCCTTTTCAATGCAATGCAGCAACAGTTGCAAACTTCTCCCATGTGCTATAGGCTTGGGCTGGTGGCAGCCCATCCTAGTCTGGGGAACAAACCACACCTTTTTTCTTTTTTTTTCCCCTTTTTCTTGTTTTCATTTTTTTCCTTAAAGTTGATTTTGGTTTTCTATGAATGTTTTTTTATGAATATATTACTAATATTCTTGTGTACAAAAATTCTTTTAGATGGTTGGTTTTACAGTTACATACAAAAAATTTACATTGGAGGTGGGAATTTTAAAAAAAAGAACAAAAAAAGAAAAGAAAAGCAAAAAAAACATTATAGGAGACCATAAAAAATAAGCCATTGATGGAGATGGGAAGTTCGGGGAAAACAAAAAACAAAAAAACATCCAATGGAGAAAGGAGTTGCTGTGAATATGATACAGTTATGCCATTGTAGTGTTAGGATTTTTGGGTTTTGGAAAAATACTTATGTGTTTCTCAAAATAACAATATGACAATATGGCTTTTGTGGTTTTTTTAAGCTGTATTTTATAGAGAGAGAAAGTTGTGGGTTTTTAGTTCCGCATTGAAAAATAAATAGTAGATTGAGTGGTTTTAAGTATAGGCATCCTCATGCTTTATACTCTTAGTACAAAAGTGAGAGAGATGATGCATGTGTAAAGCACGCATGCATGCGACACTCATATGCATGTGCGCGCATGGGCACAATGGCACTTGATGTTGCACTTTGCAAGTTGTATCGGGGTGTGAGGCGCTCCTTGCTTGAGTATGTGTATGGATCAGGCTCGATATCTTTTTGTGAGCATGGCTTGTGTGAGACATCCGTCATCTAACCATTGAAAAAAATGAGGCTTATAACAACAGTCGTCGAGATTAAAAGTCGTGCATGTAACTTATGATTGTTGGTGGTGCATATAATCAACCCTACAGTAAATGTGCAGCTTCCTTTTCCCATACAAAATGGATACTTGAACAAATACTTTACAACTCTCTCTCAACACACCTTTCTCAGTGAAATTACATGAAGCATAACAATGAACTCATCTCTCTCTCTCTACTCATTTTTCTCTCTTTCTCTCTCTAAACAATACTTGACTTTGGTGTCTACTATGGGCTTCACGTTTGGGTGCATAGTGCTTTGGAGCATAAAAAAAAACCTATATGTTTTTGTATCTTGAGTACGAGTTACCTTTCTTATACATATCAATTACAATATCGAAAGGGGACAAATATCGTCTTGAGATAACGTTCTTACATGCTTGAAAACAAGAAGGATTCAAGCTTATGTTTTTCTTAATTTGTACTACCTTTTTGCCCCTATTTCACCTAATGAATTTCCAACATGTAGGAGACCATCACTATATATATATATATATATATATATATATATATATATATATATATATATATATATATATATATCTTTTACCAGAATACTTTTTATATTTTAATATATAAGTAATTAGCTTATTTCAATTAGACGTTCGGAATAAGAAGCATCTAAAACATATTCCTTGCCATCTTCTTGTATTTATTAGTTTAAAAAGCTTATATAAGGTTTCAACCTTATATTACTGAAGTAAGATGCACCTGAAAAATCCTCAAGAAAAGAGTGTTTCGATAGTGGAAGACCCTCAAATTGATCATCTTGACTTCAAAATGCGTAGATATAAAGAAAACAAGGAATTTCAAATCCGAAATATAGTGCATCTCGCAACAAGTTATCTGGAACATCTATTTTCAAGAATTTTAAAGTATCTTATTTATAGGGCACCTTATACAAACCTCACCCTTTATTTATTTCTTATTGTCTATTGCCCTATCCCATTGATATTTTTTCTAAGGGAAAGTACATAATAAGACTGTTTACCTTTGATACAAGTGGTCACAATTAATCTTGACCCTTGGATGTGAAATTGGGTGGTTGCATTTATTTTATTGACCAAGTTTAAAGTTCCAAAGAAATTTTCTCGAACTTTATGACACACCCAAGCTGTCAGATTTCACATCAGATGGTTGTAAGTAATTGTCACCTCCTAGTACTAAAAGTAAATGGTCTCATTAAATACAAACTTTTTTTTTAATCAATAACAAATCATGTCTTATTGAGTTCGTCTCCAATATAAGTGCCTCAGATATGTAGACTTTGCGTTCTTGCAGGCATTATCACATCTAACCATTATTATTGGTTATTTGATTGTTAGGAGCTAGATAATGTGCTGAATTTATTATTCGTTAGGAGCTGGACAAAGTATATATGTATTATTGATGGTTTGGCTATAAATGGGACATGACATTGGGTATAGAATTCTACATTTTTCTTATGTTGTATGGTTTTTTTTCTATATTGTATGCCTACACTCATAAATTGGCTATTTGTTCCCATAATAAAAATGCTATATTTTTGACAACTTGTATGCCATTTTAACTTGAACCCCAGCCAGAGGGCGAAAACCGTGCAAGATCACCATGGACTAACCTGAAATAATAAATTGTATAAGAGTTTTAGGAGGTAATAGAAAGATCTAAATTAATAAAGATTAGTGATAGGATTAGCTTTGATATACATAGATAAGTTTGGGTCATATTAGGAATAACATAAAGACGAAGTTGAAGGACCGAAGTTTCATGGGCTCTTGACTATGCTGCAAGGATGGCTTACACCATCCACACTAACCGAGTTGGAGAATCTATTGATTAATGGGAAAGCTTTGATTAATGGGAAAGCTTTCTATGTTCCCTTGACAACATAAAAGTTTTATCCTCCCCCTTATCCAACCATCCATTTTTTAATGGAGGGCTAAGATTCCCCCAATCACAATGTCACACCTCTACATTTTTTTATTTTTAATTTTTTTTCTATGAACTATTTTGACACCAAATTTTGGGCGTCCATTCCTCTATTAAACTCGCATTAACGAAAAATATAAAAAAATATTTTTAATGAAATAAAATAACCAAAACACCCTTAAAAGCTTTAAGGGGTATTTTGGTCATTATATTCTATCGAAAACTTATTGTTAATATTTTTTATGGGTGCGCCCCAATGAGAAGATGCCACATACCAAAATTTATATTAAGAAAGATTGTATTAAAAAAACTAAAAATAAAATACTTTAAGACGTCGGATCTAAGATCAAACGGTGAGTGGCTCTCTTGATAGGGTGGCTGGATGGTATGAGGAGGATGGAACTTCTATATTGTAAGGAGAACATAAAAAGCTTTTCTTTGATTAATTAGGAGTCTCTAACAAGATATATAACAAGGCTCTCTATAAAAGAGAGGGAAGAGGCATTCATAGCAGCCCAACTAGTCACAATCATTGTCCTTCAGCTCTAGTCGTGTTTCATCTGTCATTGCATTCTCATTTTTTGTCTTTTTGAGCCTTCGACATTTAGTTATGAAGGGGCATGGATTTTCGTAACAATAGTAAGTCTTTTTCTTTTGCTTATCCTATGATTTGTTGTCACTATCATCCTTCTTGTGAGGGTCCAATTTTGGGGGTTGATTCTTGTTTTTCCTCCCCCATCATCAGCAAACCACACCCTATTATTAATGTTAGAATTTGTGGGAACACAAAATAGAGAGGGAACAAAAATAACACAAGATTTACGTGGTTCAGGCCGAAGCTTTATGTCCATAGATCCAAAGCCCAATGGCTACATCTTCACTATTTTGGATTAATCTTTACATTAAGAAGTACGTATATATATAGAGGTCACACATCTCTATCTTCTAGATACCTAACTTTATCAATAGATATATATATATATATATACATCTATATTCATCAATATACATATACATCTATATTCATCAATATGAATCCAAGATATCCATATCCCAATACACCCCCTCAAACTCAAGATGCTTTGACACAAAGCAGCTCGAGTTTGAATAATACTAAGTTACCAAAAAAAATCACATGTTACTATGGTCTTCCAAGAAACAACATTTCTAGGGCTCTCTACTTTCTTCTAGAGACTTTCTCATTCTAAGGTCTTCCAAGAAACAACTTTTCTTGGGCTCTCTACTTTCTTCTCTGAAGATCTCTCTCTTTATAAGCTTTTTTTCTTTCTAGATGCTTTCTCTCTCTAAGAGAAAAAGATTATCACACAAGATAGAATAACGAAAAACTCCATCATCAAACGGGATCAAGTAGCGGAAAACTTGATCATCAACCAGGATCGGAAAATTCGATCATCTTCATCTCCTCATCATCTGGAAACGGAGCTCATTCGATCATCTTCATCTCCTTATCTGGAGACAGAACTCTTGAATAAATATGACCATAACTTCCTTTTACATAGTAGTTGGACTGAGCCAAAATTTGGATTTTCTTGTCGACATAGCGGTTACATTAAAGATGTTGACTTCATTTCTACTCATTTCATCTCCATATCTCCTATTCTCTACTCTAAGATGTTGACTTCATCTTTACTCATTTCATCTCCATATCTCCTATTCTCTACTCTCCTTTTCAAGTTGGGTGTAGATGCGAAGAAACACCCCACTTGTAAAATACAATTTCTTTTTTTTTTAGTACAGTCACATAAAAAAAAAAAAAAAAAAGCCAATGAAATTAGGCTTTTAGAAAACCTTAAAAAAATGCCACCCATTTTTTTTGTTCTCTACTTCTTCAATTTTTTTTTTTTTGAAAGGACACAAACTCAACTTCATGATTGTCAACAAATACGTCTGTCATAGACTCCTCATGCTCAATGCTCTTGCTCAATCCAAGCTTTGCCTCAAGCTTCGCCCATGACCTAGACATATTGGGCGCATATCGATTTTTTACCGTTGTGATAAGCTCTTTTACTTCATCCACTTTACCATTCTAATATAAGAGATATCATTATCGTGCCATTCATGGATAGCTATGACCTCATGGTTTTTAAAAACTGTTGCCATCTGTGAATATGGGGGAGGACCTCTCATGACAACTATGAAGAATACTCAAATACCCAAAATTCCTGCAACCTACGAGAGAAAAAAAGAGACGATAATGGTTGTGGTGGACGTGAACAACTCGCTCTGCTTAGCCAACAAAGAAGAGGTGGAGAAGGTTTTCAAACGGTTTCGATTGCAACGAGACGGAATAACAGTTCGATTTCAACCAAAGAGCTTCACATGGTGTTGAAGAAGCTTGGTGAGAAGTGTTCGTATCAGGATTATTGCAAGATGAACTCGACCGTCAATTTGGACGGTGATGGAAGCGTCATCTTTGAGGAGTTCAAAAAGATGATGATGTGGCCAAACCCCAACCTCCTAGAACCAGTCTCTCTCTAGATTAATCCTATTCTCTCATATGGGAAAACAACTTTGGCAATCACTGTACCTCGTATATACGCATGCCTCGTATATACGTAGGGTATTGCAATTACCAGTCTCCAAGAAATCAATCACTATACCTCGTATACATGTGGGGTATTGCTTCTCTCTTTAGCTCTTTTTCCTCGTATTCACAAAGTTGAGCCAATTTCTTTATTGGATATGGACAATTGGCTCTCTTCTTCCTCGTATTCACAAAGTTGAGCCAATTTCTTTATTGGATATGGACAATTGGTTCTCTGCAAAGAAGACCTGGGCAGCACCACCAAGAAGGGAACCTTGTTCTGAAACCATGTTAGAATTTGTGGGAACATAGAATGGAGAGAGAATAAGAGAGAACAAAAATAATACAAGAATTTACGTGGTTCAGGCCGAAGCTTTACGTCTACATATCCAAAGCCCAATGGCTACATCTTCACTATTTTGGATTAATCTTTACATCAAAAAGTACGTCTACATATAGAGGTCACATATCTCTATTTTTTAGATACCTAACCTTATATATATATATATATATATATATATATATATATATATATATATATATATATATATATATATATATATATATATATGAACCTAAGATTCCATATCCCAACAATTAACAACAATATCATAATCATCATTGAGAATGTGTCTTATTTAATATGTTATAAAATTTTTGAAAACCTTTAAGAAAGGAAAAGTTGTCATGAATTTAATTTAATGACATTAAAAATTTATATAAAATAAAAGTAATCATAGATGTAATTCTTCTTGGTATATTGAAATTTGAGCAAACTCGTCTTGGTGTATTGAGCAGACTCGTCTTGGTGTATTCACTTATTTTACAGAGAAGAAGACGATATAAAGTTATCATTATCTTAGAGATAAGAAGAAAAAGAGAGAATTATCCTTCTTCGAGAGAGAAAAGAAAAAGCAAGTCCTTTCTTTGTAGAGAGAGAAAAGAGAAAAAATAGAAGAAAAAGAGAGAATCAAATATTTATTTTAGAGAGAGAAAGTCTTTAGAAAGCAAAGAAGAAATCAATGACCCCAAAAAAGTTGGTTTCTTGAAATACTATTCTAACCATTGAGTTAATAATGGATTTTTTTTTTTCCTATGGACTTAGCCTGAAAAGGTGAATCACGTAAAATCTTTAAGTTATTTGCATGCTTTGCCCACTCATACACACATCCATCGACTTGGGCATATGTTTGTATCGCATATATCTGTGTTCTGCTGCGCATTCGCATTCATGCGAGATGGCTCTAATTGGATGAGCCTAACATTGTATACATTGTCGAGAAAAGTAATTTATTAAAAATTTTAAAATTTATAATAGGAATTTATTGCATCTAAGATATCTGAAAATTAGTTACACTAACATTCTAAACTCATTATTAATATTTTAAAACATATAAAGTTACTTAGAAGCATTTATAAATTTATTATAAGAAGTTTCAAAATTGGTAACAAATTTTTTCAAAAGAATGAAAAAAATTTGATGAATGAAGTTTCATTTTTATATTCTTAAAATCCTTAAAAAATTTGGTCAATGGATCATCAATGAATAAAAGCGTTAGGATTAAGAAATTTAAAAAAAAATTGAAAACTAATTTCTGTTATGAAAATTATAATTAGAACAAAAATGTGGAAATATTAGAAACGAAAACAAAATGGACATAATTTTTTAAAATATTAAATATTTGTTTTAAAAGAATTTAAAAATAGACACAAGTTGTTTTATGAAACATAAATCTTTACACTTTGATTTATAAGTTCAAGAGATATAAAAAAAAGAGGCAGATATGGTTTTATATTTTTTGTAATTAAGAAAACACAGTTTTTGGAAATTTATAAACTGGCAATAAAAAGCAAGAAATTAGTCAAAAGAATTTTAAATAAATTTAAAACTTAAAATATTAGAAGGAAAGATTTCTATTTTGAAACTTTTGTATTTTTCTTAATAAAAATGTAAAAGAACAATACATAAATTTTAAGAATCATGAAACAAATAAATAAAGTTTTAGGAAAAATCCAAACTTTTTCAAAAAGAAAAGTACTTTAAAATATAAATAAACCAAATCAAACCCATTTTTCACAAATTTTGGTATTTATACAATGTTTGCTAAATATAATTAAGTATATAAGATTTACATGAGTATAGCAACATTAATCATCAAACAAAGCATGATATTTTTCTCAATTGGAATAAAAATTTAACGAATTACTATAGGTGGAACATGAAAATTATTAGCAATTCTCAAATCAATTTTTAAAAGAAATTAAAATAAGATCATGAAACAAAATTAGTTAGGAACATATGCGTATGTAATTCAAGTAAAATTACTACATGACTTAGTAAAGGTGAGGTTTCTCTATAATGAAGTTATTCTAGACCTTACTCTACGGTATATATGAAATAATAAAAACTAAACAATTTTAAAAATATAATTACAACAACTTACATTTAAACATGACAATGTTTGTCCACCTTCAAAATATGGGAAGAATACCTGAAAATTAATTTAATAAAAACACAATAGGAGATTATGAAAAAGTAAATAGGAGAATACTACAACTTATCTTCAATATGAACCTGGGAAACAATACATGAAAAAATTGCAATTATGAAGTTTAGTTTGAGAGAAGTAGATAATAACCCACCTTCTCTTCCCATGGAAACTTCCATGTTGGTATGGAGCAAACACATCCTTCTAACACATATGGCTTGCGCTCTATTACATGCTAGGACGAGTTATAAATCATAATTTTTGTATCACTTTTTATGTTGAAATCACTGCATACTTTTTACGTAGAAATGATTGCATAGTTATTATTTAAAGGAAAAAGTTTACATAAAGTTGTAACGTTAAAATTTAGAATTGCATATGCATCTAAAAAATCCATCGAAAAAGGTTGTTTTAATGATAAAAAACCTCTAATTGATCATCTTGACATCGAGATGTATGCATATGAAAAAAAAAAAAAAGATTTTGAGTCTCATAAATAGTGCATCTTGCAATACATTATATAGATTGTCCATTTTCATGACTTTCATATGTTTATAGATCTACTTGATTTTAACCATTTTTGAAATTTAAAATTTTATAATTAGATATGAAAATAGGTTTTGAGATAATCCTAATAATGTTTTTACCAAAATTACATGTTATGATAAAATTTGGAACTCAGCCTTAATTGGATTGTTTAAGGTTGCAACTTTATAGAAACCACACCCTTATTTGAAACAAATAAAACTCCTTGTGATGCAACGCTTGTACTCTAGTCGATATCAACATAAATTTTAAATCATAATTTATGCATCATGTATGTAGAAATGACTGCATATTTATTATAATTCAATTGAGTTTCGTAGTAAAATTGAAATAGCATGAAATCATTTTTTATTTATTTTGGGGCACGTTTAGTTCGTGTGAAATATTTTTCTTGAGGAAATTAATTTCTTAAGAAATATATTTCTTAAATTTAGATTTCACATATTTTTTTTTTCTTACATTTGATAATACTATTTAGATTTCCTAGAAAATTGTTTTCTTTCGTTTGGTAAACTATTTGGGAATCTACCATCTTAGAATCTAGAATGTAAGCTATTGTCTCTCTAGAAATCCAATATGTCTTTCTCTCTTTAAAAATCCAATCGCTCTCTAAAACCTATCAGCTCTCTCTAGAAACCCAATCTCTTTTTTTCTATCTAAAATTTTTCTCTATCTAGAAACCGAATCTCTCTTTCTCTTTCTAATAATCCATTATATCTCTCTATCTAAAAACACATTCTCTCTCTAAAACCCAATCTCTCTTTCTCTTTCTAAAAATCATGCTCTTGTTCTCTCTCTAAAAGCCCATTTCTCTTTTCCTCTTTGAAAACCCATTTCTCTTTCTCTATCTAAAAATATATTTTTTTCCTTTAAAAACCAATTTATCTCTAAAGACCCATTCTCTCTCTAGAAACTCAATCTCTCTTTCTCTCTACAAACCCATTTTCTCGCTCTAGAAATCCAATCTTTGTTTCTCTCTCTAAAAATACATTCTATTTGAAAACCGAATATCTCTCTCTAGAAATCAATTATCTCTCTCTAGAAACTCATCTCTCTCTAAAGCCAATCTCTCTCTAAAACCCTTTCTCTCTCTCTCTAGAAACCCAATATCTCTCTCTCTTTTTAAACCCATTTTCCTTTTCTCTATCCAGAAACCCAATATCTCTTTCTCTTTTTAAAAACTCATTCTCTCTTATTTTTTAAATATCTAATATCTCTTATCTCTCTAAAAACTATTATCTCTCTCTAAAAATGTAATCTCTCTCTAAAAACCCATCCTTTTGCTCTTGAAAGCTAATCTCTTTTTCTCTCTCTAAGAATCCATCATCTCTCTGGAAACTAAATCTCTCTTTCTTTATCTTAAATCCTATTATCTCTTTCGCTCCCTTAAATTCATTATCTCTCTAAAAATCCAATCTATCTTTATCTCTAAAAACCTATTCTCTTTCTAGAAACCCAATCTTTATCTCTCTCTAATAATCTATTCTATCTCCAGTATCCAATCTCTCTCTAAAAACCCAATATATCTTTCTCTATCTAAAACTCATCCTCTCTAGAATCCCAATCTCTATTTCTCTCTCTAGAAACCCATTCTCTCTCTAGAAACCCAATCTCTCTTTCTCTATCTAAAAACCCTCTTGCTCTCTTGAAACCCAATCCCTCTTTCTCTCTCTAAAAATCTAAGCTCTCTTTCTCTCTCTAAAAATCCAAACTCTCTTTCTCTTTAAAAATTCAAGCTTTTTTTCTCTCTCTAAAAATCAATTTCTATCTCTAAAAACCCAATATCTCTTTCTTTTTCTAAAAATCAATATCTTTACCTCTCCAAAAACCTAATCACTCATCTCTCTTTAAAAACTCATATCTCTTTCTCTCAGTAAAAACCCGATATCTCTTTTTCTCACTAAAAACCCGATATCTCTCTCTCTAGAAACCCAGTACTTTTTTAAATTTCGTAAAAAATATTTTTGGCTTACTACAAACAAAAAAAGTTAAATAACATAAAAATTAAAAAAAGTGGGGAGGGGGGCTTCTTAATGGGCCAGGTAGGGCCCAAGCCCAATATATTATTTTTGGGTTGGGTTGGTCTGGGCCGGGCTTTGATAATACATATTCAGGGACGGGGTGGGATTTTCGGTACACTTTTCATGCCATGCCTTACCGGGGCGGGCCAATGCATTTTCGGGCTTTGCCGAGCCTCTGGCCAGCCCATCCTAATGGCAGGCCTACTTACACCCTGGCCCCTGTTTATTTTGAAGGAAATTGAAATCATACCCACATAGGTATCATTCTAATTTTTTAGATTTATGACAATTATTTTCATAGGGTAAAAAGATTTTTTAGTCTTGTGTCAAACCATTAGCGAGAAATTAATTATTTTCTAAGAAATCATTTTCATACGAACCAAACCAAACGTGGCCTTGAAGTTCTTTAATTCCATAAACTTCAAACTCTTGCATCGAGTTACATTAAGAACTTTCTTGAAGTTGCATTACGAGTTAAAACAAAAAGGCAAAGAGGAAAGAAAATATGTATGTAATGATAAGACATATTTCCTTTTCTATTGTTGTTAGACAGTTAAGAAGAAGTAATATTTAATTTTTTTTAAAAAGTTAGCCATTAACAATATAAAACCCTAATGGCAAACAAAATTCAACATACATTTGAAATCTAAAAATATTTCTAAGACAAAAATTAGTAATTAAATATATCAAAAAACCGAAAAAGAGGCTATTGTTCCTTTTTCTTTTTAAAAAATAGGATAGACCTGTTAAATATTTCGAATTTTCTAATTAGAATATCCAAAATTTATTTCTTAAAATTTAGAAAACAAAAAAAATTGTAGTTAAAAATGCAAACTAATTAAAATGGTTAAGAAAAAAAACAAACCTTTTATCCTTGTTGAAAATATATCCTCTTTTTCAAAATATTTCATAATTTATAAGTAGAAAATGTAAAAATTAGTCATAAATAGTTTTTTAAAGCATAAAAAGTTGTAAGTCAATGTATACAAGTTCTAAGAATCGGTGTCTTATTTATATAGAACTCCTGCATAATAAATATTACTAAATAATTCATAAATTTTTTTTGTAAATTGTAAATAACTAATTGATATTTTTCTTTTCAATTTTGAAGCTCGTTAGTCACAAAAAAAAAAAAAAAGGACATTTAAGTCCTTGCATCAAGTGCATGAAATATAAAAAAAGGGGCAAAAAAGAAGGGGAAAATATGCCGAATGAGGCATGAGAAAAAGCTCTAGAGAAGAGCTCTGAATAACTTGAGAGCAAAGCAGGGTGCAGTATGAGAGATAAAGAGATAGAGAGAAAGACAAGGGGGAGAGAGAGTTTCTTACTTATTATTATTATTATTATTATTTGGTTTTTGGTTTTGTTTTTTGTGTTTTTTTCTAAGTTGGGGGTGGACTGTCTTGCTTTAACTCTACATTGCTCAAGTCATACACAAAATGTAAAGATAGAAAAAGAGATAGAGAAAGAAGGTATATGGGAACAAAGTTGCATAGAGAAAGAGAGATGATTGTCTCCCCGAATATTATGTGGAGAGGTCGAGAGTAGAAATATGGAAATTGAAAGAGAATAAGAAAGAGGGGTTTTAGAAGATGTATATTATTTCTTAATATCAAGAGGAGAAACAAACAATGGAATTTTTTTTTGAAAATTAGGGGGACAATGGAAAATTTTAAAAACAATAAATATTGTTAGAAAATACGCATTTTAGGATAGGAAACATAAATAGAAAATAGAAAATAGAAACATTAGATATCAAAAGTTTGTTTACATATTTTGTAGACAAATACTTATCAATAATGTCCAATGAGAGAGTCAAAAAAGAAGAAGAAGAAGAAGAAGATAAAAAACAAAAAGATAGAAATAGAAAGAAAAATTCTAAGGGGGACATTTGCTCTATACAAGTGCTCTAAGATCTTTCATTCAGATGTCTCGTACCCACATCCTCTTTAAGTATAAGGCTGCTTTTTAATCTTGGAACACGTGTCCACCTCTTAACTGTAGCTTAATAATAATAATTTATATATTGATATTAGTCGTGCATTATGATCATATTCACCAAAAGAAATATATTAAATATCATTGGACACATCAATATGTCATCCAATATCTTCCTAACAAAGCTCGCACACCATGATATGTAAAGGTAACAATACTTAGTGGATAATAAAATGAGATTGTATACAATGAGACTATTTATTTTTGTTATAAGGAGGTCACAAACTCATTCAATGTCAATGGGATGGCATGGGCTAGTCACGAAGTCCGAGAATTTTTTTCTTGTAATTTTGAATCTTTTCAACACACTCTTACCACAAACCCAATTAAAAATTGAAGGGACAAGAGTAATTGTGACCTCCTTGTATAAAAATATATGGCCTATTTGTGTATTTTCCCTAATAAAATGGAGTTACCAGGTTTGAGTATTTAAATTAAAAAACCTCTACTGTGAGTGCCCAAACTCATGAATCCACTAAAATTTTCTATAAATTTAGGATTTAAAACACATATTAAATTAATGAAAATACAACTCTTGCATAGACGCATCTTTTCGCAACTCCAAATATTGTGCAGATTTGATGATGTGTGAAGATGTAAAGAAACGACACAATTTTTTTTAAAAAAGAATTTTTTAAGTTCAAAATTTTATTCATGTTTCTATGTTCATGATCACTATGGTCAAGATTATTGACCCCTAAAGTTTTGGATCAAAATCCAAAATCCATTAGAGGGATGCATGTAAATCAATGCATCGATTGACATACTAAATCCTCATCCTTGAAATATTAAACAACCGAGGAATAAAAACAGCAGCTAACAATTTTAAAAAATAAATAAAATATGAATAAGAATACCATCTAGTACTTTTCTCCAATTTTCATTTGCTATATCATTCTGGTATTTTCACCTTTTTCCCTCTCTCTTTTTTGTTTGTTTTCCTCTTTTCTGATTTACATGTTTTCTTTTGTAGTCCAAAATATGGGCATTACCATTATAAAAACCGAAACAGTAACTTACAGATCTAGGACATGGTCTTATTTCATGTACCATGTGGAGCACACTAGCTATTCATTAATATGGCCAGCATATGGATACAAATGGATGAGCGGATCATACAAGGTTTGTTTAGAGAAAGAAAAACAAAAAGAAAAGAAGAAAGGAACATGCATAATACCATTCTTAGTGACGACTAGGGAGTGGTCCTATGGAAAACATCCTTAGCTAGTCTGGAGTGGTCCACGGTAGCATGTCTCTCCCTTTGAAAATATTTCTAATATTTCTTTACTTTCTTTATACGGTATGATTTACGTAGGGCATTTATTCTAAACAACTAAAGTTAGATATACTTTCAAATCCTGCCAAAAGATGCACTTTTGGTGTTACAAATCTTGATGATAGATTTAAAATGTATATACACACTTAACTATGAAATTTGAAGCTTCAATTGAGAAGATCTATAAACACTTGAAAATCTTAAAGTAAAATGGTCTAAATATTGTATTATAAGATGCACTATTCTTAAAACTTGAAAATTTCCTTTTTAGTATCCATGCATTGTAAACACGAAAAGCAATCCATGAAAACAAGAAAGAAGAAACAAACACAAAAGAAAGAGACAGCCAACCACAACACAAAGATATATGTAGTTAGGCAACGTGCTTATGTCCATGGAAGATGAAAGCTTCTTTATTAGCAATGGATAATAGAGTTACAATAACTCTCTTCCTCGCGCCTCTTTGTTATCTCTGATTACTCAGAGATTTGTGTTTTTCCCTTGACCCTAAAAACCCCTCATCGCAACAATATATATCAAGTCCCTGATAGATGGTACAAATTACCGAAATACCCCATGTACATATATATATCGAATCTCAGATATGTACGGATATCCGAGTCACTTTGGGCTTTTAACGCCCCTCCAGATTCTCCCTTTTGACTCCACTTTGACAAATCTATTTCCTCAGAATACAAGACAACAATATTCAACAATATCCACCTTAGCTTGAATTTTGTCGAGCTACTGAAGATAACCTGAAGATGTCTTCATCCCCGTATCTCCATAAAGGTACGTGACTGCACCCCCACCTGCCATAGGGTGCTTCTCTCACTCTCAACAATGAGTGACATTAAGCAAGTCCAAGCAAAGCTTGGACTTCTCCGTACTGACCGGCTTTGTAAATATATCTACAGGGTTGTCATTCGTACGAATTTTCTGTAGGTGAATGATTCCTTTTGACACAAGCTCCCTAATCTTGTGATATCTCACATCAATGTGTTTTGTCTTTGTATGAAACACTTGATTTTTTGTAAAATTTATGACACTCTAACTATCACAATACAACACAGTACCTTCTTGCTCCACCCTCAACTCACGAGCCAAACCAATCGACTAGATCGCCTCTTTTGCAGCCTCAATTGCTATCATGTACTTTGTCTCTATCGTCGATAACGCAATCATGAGTTGAAGCATTGCCTTCCATGAAATAGGTCAATCCGCTAGTGTGAATACATACCTTGTAGTAGTAGACCTTCACTTGTCTAAATCACCAGCATAATCGAAATCGACATATTCCACTAGTTCTGTAGAGCTTCTCTTCCTTCTAAACATAATTCTGAGATCTGATGTCCCGTTCAAATATCAAAAAATCCACTTGATTGCTTTACAATGCTCCATGTCAGGATTACTCATGTATCAACTAACAACACTGACAGCATGAGATAAATCCAGCCTACTACAAACCATAGCATACATGAGGTTTCCAGCTGCGTTAGCATAGGGCACCAAAGACATCTGCTCTATCTCCTCATCCGTAGTGGGTCACTGTCGTTCAGATAACTTACAATGACTCATTAATGGAGTGCTAACTGACTTGGGCTTTTTTATGTTGAAACGCTCAAGCACCTTTCCAACATACATTTTTGAGTTACCCAGAGTTTACCTGCACTTCTATCTCTATGAATCTCCATACCAATGATCCTATTAGCCGCCCTTATATCCTTCATATCAAACTCAGAACTTAATATAGACTTGAGAGACGTTATGTCATATGCATTATTGGCAGCGATGAGCATGTCATCAATATAAAACATCAATAGAATAACAGAATTATTATCAAGAACTTTAAAATAAACACAACAATCATACTCACTTTTTGAATAGCCAATCCGTACCATGAAAGAGTCGAAGCGCTTGTACCACGGCTTGGGAGGTTGCTAAAGACTAGTGGTTTAAAAAAAGGATCAATGACCCGGATTGGACATCCCAAAAAGTGATCCGGATCGACGAATCGGCGATCCAGATCGAGAATCGGGCCAAATCGCTCGGATTAAGCCTTAAAAAAATTCAAAAAAATTATTAAAATTCATTATAAATGTTGTTGTTTAAGAATCCAATAAGAAATGGGGGTACTACATTATTAACTTTCATTGTTTTCATCAATTTATGAATATTGAGATGTTCTTTCCCTGTATGAATATATGTTGACCATTAAATTTACGTCACACAAAGAAATCATAGAATTATCATGGATTACGTATATAATCATATATGGACTACAAGAAAGAGTTTATTAAATCGATGAAAAATTGGCGACTAAAATCTCGAATTGGCAGAAAACCCTAATCCGCTAAAAAACCCAAATTATTACAACCTAACTAACTATAATATTATATACTAACAATATTTTATAATTATTTTATTATATAATAATAACAAATCCAAAATATTTTATAATATCATATAATTTAAAATATATTATTGACAATTGTAATAAAAATAGTACACTACATGATTTATAATACAAAAATTAATAAATAAAATAAAAGATTTGGTTATCACTGTAAAAATTATTAGAATGCGTATCAATTTTCTTTAATTTTTTAGGTTTTTATAATAAATTAGTGGAAGAGATTGTTAGTACTACTTAGTAGAAAGAGAGAGATTTCAAATGGCCTCATTGTATGAATCCTATCTTTAAATTAATATTACTAAATTTATGTTAAAGACCATCATGTTATAAAAATTTAAAAATATAATCAAACCATTTATTCCTAGATTGTATTAAGAAATACCTTTTATTTTTTTGACAAGAAATACTTATTGTGTTATCTTTTATTTTTTTTACAAGAAAAATACGATACTTGTTGATTGTCTTCTTTTTTTTTTTTGACAAAAAAGAAGAAGATGTTGTACTACATTTTTTTTTGCTTGTTGTATTACTTTTTATTTTTTTTACAAGAAAAATAAAAAAAATGATGCTGTCAAAGTACATTTTATTTTTTTATGCCTTTTGTTTTATTTTTTTGCAAGAAATACTTGTTATATTGCTTTGTATTTTTTTACAAGAAATACTTGTTATATTACTTTGTATTTTTTTGCTAGAAATACTTGTTATATTACTTTGTGTTTTTTTTACAAGAAAAATAAAAAAATGATGTATTATCTTTTTTATCTTTATCTTGAAAAGCCTTTTATTTTTTATTTTTTCTATAACAAAAATTTTTTTGGACAAAAAAAGATGAGGATTCGCGCACTAAGGGGTTCAAACTCTGGACCCCCCCTTTAAAATCGGAGATGTCAACCAACACTGCCACGTCGCCTTATGTGAATATATTAGCTTCTATAATAATATATACTCCATCATCTTGCTTTAATGATTTTTTGTGGGAATTATCCCACATCGAAGGATGAACGTTGTTTTGTTCTCTATATATTCATGTGTAATATGTATTACTTTGCGAGTGTAGAAAGAGATGGGGCCGATATGTGAGGTGAGTTACCACGTGTGAAGGTTTTTTAGGTGCCACGTGTGCCTCCTGTGAGGCGGCCACATGTATGACTCGCGATTCCAATAGTGAATTGCCCTTGGCCACGTGTAAGACTCGCGATTCACTATTGGGAATCGCCCGGTTCTCTCTGAACACGGGGCGATTCCTGGTTTTTTCGTGGAATCAACTCGGTTGCAGACGATTCCCGAGTCGAATCGGGAGAGTCCGGCTCGATTCGACGAGAAACCCTGCTTAAGACCATAAAGCGATCTCTTAAGCAAACAAACTTGATCTTCCTTTCCATGCACCTTGAAGCCTTCAGGTTACTTCATAAAGATTTATTCCTCCTGATCATCATGAAGAAACATTGTCTTTACATCAAGCTGTTCTAGCTCCAAATCAAACATGACTACTAAAGCAAGTAATAACCTTATTGAAGTGTGCTTGACAATCAGAGAGAATATTTAATTGTAGTCCACTCCTTACTTTTGAGCGTAGCCCTTTGCTACGATCATAGCCTTGAATCTTTCACATTCATTTTCTGTTGCTGCCTCTTTCTTCCAAAAGATCCACTTGCACCCAATCACTTTTCTTTCCATGGGTCAATTGACAAGCTCCAAAGTCTTGTTCTTTTTCAGAGATTTCATCTCCTCCATCATTTTGTGCATCACTTAGAGCATATTCGAAAGAGTCAATTTCTTCAGTACCAACTGTTAGAGCAAAAGCTACCATATCATCAAAGCTGTATCTCACAGGGGCTTTGTGAATGCGTTTTTCCCTGCCTTTTGCCAGATTGTAGGGTTCACCATGTGGTTAATGCTGTTTTGGTATGCAGCTAGATGATTCTTCATTTTCTGATATTTCAGACTCTTCTAGCTCTACTTGGACTGTCGATCTTTCTCCATCACTTTCATCTATTTGCACCATGTCATTTTGCATGTTGATTGACTTCACCATGTGAGATTCATCAAATACAACATCTTTGCTAAGAACAAGTTTATGTGAAGTAGGATCCCAAAGCTTGTATCCCTTCACTCTCTTCTCAAAACAGAGAAAGATGCACTGCTTAGACTTAGAGTCTAATTTGGAACGTTACCCACTCTGCACATTGACATAGGCTGGACATCCGAAGATCTTCAGCATAGAGTAATCTACTGGTTTTTCTATCCACACCTCCTCTTTATTTTTGCAATCAATCGCTGTAGATGATGTCTTGTTAATGATGAAACAGATCATGTTAACTGCTTCTGCCCAGAAACATTTTTTCAAATTTGTATTCAATCTCATACTGCGAGCTCTTTCCAAAAGAGTCATATTCATCCTTTCAACCACACTATTTTGCTGAGGAGTTTGTGGTAAAGTGACGTGCAGTCCCCTCTTCTTTACAAAATCCTTGAAATTTCTAAACTTGTACTCCCCTCCATTATATGATCTTAAGCATTTCAATTTCTTTCATGTCTTCCTTTCTACCTCTGCTTTTCATTGCTTAAACTTCGTGAATGCTTCACTTTTGTGTTTCATGAAGTAAACCCAGATATTTCTTGAGTAATCGTCAATGATAGTAATGAAGTATTCTGCCCCACCCTTGGATTTGATTGGTGAAGGCCCCCATACATCAGTGTGTACATAGTCTAGTATATCCTTGCTTGTATGAACTACAGTTATGAATATAATCTTGCACTATTTACCGAAAACACAGTGCTTACAAAAATCCAGTTTACAATCTTTGACACCCTTCAGCAATTTTCTTTTATGAAGTTCCATCATATATCCTTCACTCATATGCTCTAAACACATATGTCACAATTTTGTATCATCTATGCTGGACTCTACATCTGTGGTTACAGAAGCTCCACCTGTAAATGTATTCCCTATCAACTTGTATAGGTTCCTAGCCATCTGACCTTTCATGACAACCATAAATCCTTTACTAACCTTGAGGACTTCACCTGTTGCTGTATACTTGCAACCATTCGAGTCAAGGGCCCTCAAGGATATTAAGTTTTTTAAATTGTGGAACATATCTCACATGTGATAAGATTCGTACTATCCCATTAATTATCTTGATTTTGATAGTTCATATGCCAATGGTTTTGCATATTGCATCATTCCCCATTAGAACAGACCCACCATTATATGATTTGTAGGTTTCGAATAAGTTTCAATTTGGTCACATATAAAAAAAACATCTAGAATCTAAATTCAAGAATCAGTAAATTGATTCTTATCAGAGGATATAGAGAGAAGATCCCCATCATCTCTGTCAGAGCTATCAGTTACGCTAGCTTCATCAAATGCTTTTCATATTTTATCCTCTTTATATCTTCATTTCTTTTCGTGTAGTCTCTCTTCATATGACATTTCTTTTTGCAGTAATAACAAATAAACTTACCATTCCCCTTTGATTTTGACCCACTTCTGCTTCCTAACCTCCTTTGATTTGATATGCCCCTTTCATGATTCCCTTTGTGTTTTCTAAAGAAACGTTCTCTTTGAGATTTAATACTGCTAGTCTTCTTCCTTGTCTCGTTTGACATAAGAGTAGTAGTGACTTCATCCGTCTCATGAGTCTCCTTCTCGTACAGTAGAGTCGTAACAAAGTGATCGTATGATCCTGGAAGCGAAGCCAGCAAAAGTAAGGCCTTGTCTTCATCCTTGATTTCAACATTAAGGCTTGCTAACTGACTTATGATCTAGTTGAACTCGCTGAGATGTTCAAGCAGATACATACCTTCTTCCATTTCAAGAGAATACAATTGCTTCTTTAAGAACAACTTGTTCGTCAGAGATTTCGTTATGTAGATACTCTCGAGTTTTGTCCAAACCTTCGGAGTAGTTTTGAGATCCACCACATGACACAAGGCGTCATCTGATAGATTCAGACGAATCGCGCTTACCGTCTTTTCCTCCATCTCTTGCCACTCTTCATCGTCTATCTTTGCTGGTTTCTTTGATTTCCCTAGCAAAGCCTTAGCTAGACCTTGTTGTATCAGAAGATCCTTCATCCTTTGTCGCCAAAGAGTGAAGTTGTTCTTTCCATTGAACCTCTCAATGTCATACTTGATACTTGAGCCCTTTCCTGTCAACGTGGTAGCAAACCTCAGAACGCAGAATAACCTTGTAAGCTTTAATACCAATTTATAGAAAGGAAAAACAATCCACTAAAACAAGAAAGAAGAAACAAACACAAAACAAAGAGACAATTAAACACAACGTAAAGATATACGTGGTTCTACAACGTGCCTACATCCATGGGAAATGAGGGCTTCCTTACTAGCAATGGATAATAGGATTACAATAACTCTCTTCCTCACGCCTCTCTGTTATCTGCATTTTCCCCTTAGCCCTAAAAAAACACCCCCATCGCAACAATATATATATCGAGTCCCAGATAGAATGGTCAAAGTCACATAGAAAGAATGACTCAAGTAGTCAAATTAACTATTTCATTAATACAATGTTTTTTTTAAATAAAATTAATTTACTCAAGTACCTTCTTAACTATTTTATTGAAAAATGTACCCAATGTCCTTGTTCAAGGTTTAGAATCTTAGACACACAAGGTTTTTCTGATAATTTTGCCCCACTAATTGCCCATGTCAAATAACATAAATATTCATGCTTGCTTCAATTCCAAAGGGAGAGTTTATTTTTTTAACAATGTGGGAATGGCCAAGCATTAATTTTTGGATTTTAATGGGAAAAAATATGTAGCATGATGGGAGCTGTAGTAGGTGACAGAGGAGATAGAGATGACGACCATGGGAGAATCAATAAGAGTGGTGATCATCCTCATATTTTATTGGAGAAAGATGAGATCTCGGATATTTTTAGAAGAGTTTTCATGATGGTGTTGGGTCTTTTTCACCACCATCTACTGACATTTTAAGTCTAGGTAATTGGGCTAAGAGGGTTTGGGACATGTTTAATGAACCTGTGGTGAAGAAGATTGAGGACAACCGCTGTGTTTTCATTCTAGCATCATATGAGGTTGTTTGCAAAGCAATGCGGGTTCCAATGCACCGGGTTCGAGGTAAGCTTCTAACTGTTAGAGTATGGAGTTCTTTGATTCATTCATCTTTTGTTAGAAAAGATCTTTGTTGGATTAGATTGTTTGGTATCCCATTGCATGCAAGGAATTTTAATGTTTTTCAAAAGCTTGGGAATGCCTGTGGTGAGTTTGTTAGTATAGATCAGACGGATCTTAACAATGGAGATATGTCTTATGTTCGGTTGATGATTAAGAGGAATCCATTGTCAGCACTGGCTAAAGATATTACATTATCTATTCATGGTGAGGATTTCTTAGTCAACATCCTTTTTGAAGGGCTGAAGAATGATCCTAAACCTGGTACGCATGTGGGTGTCGGGAAGAATGATGGTACTCATTTGGAGATGGAATCAGAATGGTAGACTGTTAGAAGAAGAAAATGATGATATGTGGATTAAGGAAAGTATGTAGCGACAGAGCGAAAAGGTCTCAAGTTGCAAAGAACAATGTTGTCAAATCTTGAGAGGAATAATAATTGTACACGTGTGACAAGGCTAAACAATAATTTAAATAGGAAATTGGTTACAATGGGTAAGAAGATTTGGGTTCCTAAAGTTAAGTAAGATTTAAAGGGCGGCGATTTTTCAAATTTGAATAGGGTTGACCAAAGGGGTTTTCAAAGTAGGGAGGTGGGGAATACGAGTTTCTAGGAAGAGGTTTGGAAATGTTGCTTTTTTTGCTAATGACAAAAATAGAAGGTACAAGGGCAGCCTTTGGTGGGCAGTGAGATTTGTATAGGGGATTTACTTGTCCCTATTAATTTGGCAGGGAGCAATGAGTTTCCATCGGATATTGGGGTTGGCAGGGGGTATAGTGGTGATCTTCTTAACTTTAAAGGGGTTCATAACTTGGCAAAGGTGGGGGCTTCATATTCATTAGCTCTCTTTGGAAGACCTGTGACTACTGCTTTCTCTCTTGAGGAAGTGGTGGTTGTTTTTCTTTTCCTATTTAGACTCCATGAAGCCTTTGCTTTGACTCTTGTAGCTACGTGGCGGAGGACTATGGAACATCATTACCTGCCATTCCGTAAGGCTGCCCATCGAAGGTTGCCTCTGGGGTTGAGGTTGCCGTTGGAAGAGCAAGGGCTTCAGATTGTCGTAATATAGAGGCACTGCAGGTGATTGCGGCCACTGAGTCCTTCACCTTCTCCTCTAGGGTGGAGCGTAGCGAGTCGGAGGGAGAGATTGTTAATCAAGCCAGCCTAGCTCTTGACATTGAAAATGTTGAGTTGGAGGAGATTGGGGTTCAAGCTCTAGCAAGGGATGGTGTGGCTTAGGGCGAGATAGTTGGGAATGCTTACAAGGATGAAAGTGGTTTGAGTGATAATGCGGAGGGGTTGCATGAGGGGTTATTGGGTTATATACAGGATAATAGGGAAGAAGGTGAGATTGTTGAAGAGGGAGATGTCATTGGACCTCATGAGGCTCGTTTGGGGGTGGTTGAGGATAAGCGAAAGGAGATTCCTACAATGTGTGAGGATAATGGGATGGATCGCAATGTGCCTATTGCTAGGGTGCTTGAGGTTATCAAGGAAAGGACAAAGTCTTCTAAGAAGGCTATGCAGATGAAGTCGGGTGTGGCTGAGGCGAAATCTGAAAATTCTAACAGGGGTCCATTGGTAACCCCCACTTGGTTTTCACTTAGGTTGATAGTCAGGCGTGAACCTCAACCCAAAGTGTTGGATGTTGCTATTGATGAACATGGCAAGGAGGTGGTTGCAGTTCCTGAATCAAGTTCGTCCTCTTCTAGCTCTGAAGATGCTCTTGGTGTGGTTAGGAAATGTTCCTCATCATGTTTTTATGAAGGTTTGTAGCTGGAATGTGTACGGGCTTGGTAGGGTGAGAAAACATGAAGTTCTGCTCCTTGTCAGGTCCCTAAAACCTGAAGTTTTGATGTTGCAGGAAACTAAACTGTCCAAGTCCGATAGTTAGTTATGTTAGGGAAGTTTGGGGTGTCGGCTCAGTAGATTTTGTGGGTATGGATTCAGTGGGTGCATCTGGTGATCTTTGGTCCTTGTGGGATTCTATTTGTTTCCAACTTTATGGATTCTCTTTTGACTGAAAGGATGATTATGTTGATTTTGAAAAATCTAGGGGATGGTTTTATTTGGATGTGCTTAAATGTGTATAGCCCTAATGCCAATGATATAAAATAGGACTTTTTGAACGTTATATCTAGTATTATAGTTGAAATGGAATTTCCTGTTGTTGGTGGCAATTTCATTATGATTAGATGGCCTTCAAAAATATCGATTGTTTACTCTCTTAATCAGTCCATGAGGTTATTTAATCAGTTCATTGAGAGGCATTATTTTCTTGATATCCCAATAATTGGAGTTAACTATATATGGTCAAATAATAGCATCGACAATCTTATTCAAAGTAAGATTTAATAGATTATTAATTTCTAATGAATGGGAGCAACATATTCTCTGGCTTGGGTAGTGGCCTTTACCAAATTGTTCTCTGATCATGTTCCATTATGCTTATAAATTGATAATTGTCAACTTGGTTCTAGGCCTTTTCGCTTTGATCTTGTTTGGCTTGAAGAGAGAGATGTTGTGGAGATTATCAAACATAATTAGCAAAACTCAATTATTGTGGGTTATTATGGGGTATAAGGTACATAAGAAGCTTTTAAATATCAAATATAAGTTGATACAATGGAAAAAAGAAAGTAAGTTTCATATAAAAAATAGGATACATCAAACTTTGCTGGATTTGGAGTATGTTGAAACTAAGATTCAAAATGGAGGCAATCTAACTTGTGCACTTCGTGAAGAGAAAATGGTGCTTCTTAGCTCCCTTCACGATGAAAAAGTTATTGGTGCCAAAGGTTAAAGGTGTGATGGTTGAAAAAAGAGATTTAAACATGGAATACTTTCATGCAATTGCAAACACGAAGAGACGGCAAAATGATATTTTGGATATTCAATTTGAGGGGGTTTTGGATGGTGATAGGAGTGTGTGGGAGATGAAGTTTGTGGCTCACTTTCAGTAGTTGTTTACTAAGGATATGATGGTAACACCTTCATTGCATGGGCTTAATCTTCAGAGATAGACAGTGAAGGACGCTACCTCTCTGGAAGGATGGGCTACGGAAGATGAGGTCAAGTGTGCAGTTTTTGCATTGCCTGGTGCTAAAGCTTCAGGTCTGAAAGGTTTCCCTCTTAAATTTTTTCGATCTTTTTGGAGTGCTGTGAAGATGGACTTAATGATGATGGTGAATGAGTTTATTGAGAGGGGAGTGCTTAACATATCGATTAACTCTACCTATATTGCACCGATCCGGAAGAGTGGTGCGATAATATGAATGTCGGATATTCGCCCTATTTGCCTTAACAAGCATGTATAAGATTATTGTAAAATTATTGGCTGAAAGGTTAACAAGAGTCATAAATAAGATTGCTTTGGGCCTGCAATTAGCTTTCATTTAGGGTCGTATAATTACTAATGGGGTATTGATTGCATAGGAGTACATACATTTTAGGAAACTTCAAGGGGAGCTAGGAATTTTGCTTAAACTAGATTTGGAGAAGGCATATGATCGAGTGGATTGGGAGATGTTGTTAGAAGTGTTAAAATATATGGGCTTTGGGGAGAAATGATGTTGTTGGATTGGGAGGTATCTTGATAATGCCCTCTTTTCGATTCTTGTGGAAGGGAGCCCAAAATAATTCTTTGAAGCAACGAGGGGCTTGAGACAAAGTGGCCCGTTACCTCTATATTTGTTTAATATAATGGGCAAGGCTTTTAGTTGGTGTATCTTGAATGTGGTGAATAGGGGTTGGTTTTATGGGTTTTCAGTTTTAGAGGATAGTCAACAGATTACACATTTACCGTATACGGATGACTCCTTGCGATTTTGTGATGCTTCTATGGATCAGATTTTAAATATTAAAAGAATGTTGCTGTGTTGTGAAGAGGGGCTGGGGTTGAAGGTAAACTTTAAAAAGTCATCGATCATAGGTGTTACGTGTGAGGTGGGGTGTACATCAGCTTGCGAGTATGTTGGGGTGTAAAGTCGAAGCCTTCCCTGTGAGATAATTGGGATTACCTATTTATGTCAGTTACAAAAGTCTGTTCTGTGTGGGATCTTGTTCTAGAGAGGATGCACTCGAAGTTTGTTCTCTGGAGGTAAAAAAATATTTCACTTGGGGGAAGGTCGACGCTCATTAAGTCTTCTCTCTCTAATTTACTTGTGTTCCAAATATCATAACTTTTGATGCCAACTTCGGTGTCTAAAGCAATTGAGAAGTTGATGAGATGTTTTATATGGGGATCATGTGAATTTGGAAAGAAGTATCATTTGACGAGTTAGGAAAGAGTCCGATTTCTAAATGGGGTCTTGGTCTTAGGAGAGTCAAATATGCTAATCAAGCTCTATTGTCGAAATGGTGGTGGAGAGCGATGGATGGTAAAGGGACGTTATGGAAAGAAATTATCAGGTACAAATATGACGAAGATAGATTTAACTTGTGCTTGGGTTCTAGTCGTAATGCTAGATCTCATTCAATGATATGAAATGGTGTGCTGCATAATAGAGTATTCATGATGGGAGATTTGAGATTCTCTTTTCCATTGGTTTTTAGTGCAGCTGCTAACCCTTTGGCTAAAGTCAGTTATTTGTATTGTATGGAGAGGGGGTTGTGGGATATTACTTGTGTTTATAATAGGGTAAGAGGTGAGTTCATCCAACAAATGGTTGACTTGTTACATATGCTGCAAAATGTTAAGCTGCATCAAGGTTTTCACAATGAAATGGTATAGCAGGCCGATGTGGATGGTCTATTTTATGTGAAATCAACGTATAGTCTATTATTCCATGACAGAATTCGGTGGAATCAGAATTCTTTGCATAAAATTTGGCATGGCGAATTCCACTGAAAGTCGAGATTTTTCTTTGAGTGTTGTCACAGGGAAAATGTCTTACTATTGACAAACTTATTAAGAGAGGTAGGATCATTACAAATATTTGCATTTTATGTACACAAAGTGATGAGAATGGTGATTATGTTTTCTTACATTGTTCATTTACTTATGACATATAGTGCCGGTGTTTTGATAAGCTTGGTGTTGTTGGCCCTCTACCTTGGAGTCATACCAATAGCATAAATCAGATGTCCTTTGGCGGGCTTCCTAAGGTGTGACTGCTGATTTTTCAGATAGGAAGGGCTGCGGTGTTGTGGGAGATTTGATTGGAGAGGAATATATATGTATTTGAGGGCTCGGTTTTGGAGAATAGCTGTGTCAAGAGGACAATTCAGCATCCTATGTGGAGCTGGTTCTCCATTACCAAAGAAGGATTTGGGGTGTCTAAAGTGGACATGGAGACTAACGTTAGAGGTTTAATGTCACAGAGGATGATTAAGGTGCGACAGAAAGGGTGATGGATTATGCCTGGTTTGGGGAGTCTAAAACTAAATTGTGATCGTAGTTCGATAGGTAATCTGGGATTAACTGGAATTGGAGGTGTGGTAAGGAACAATCTTGGTGTGTGTATTTTTTGTTTTGTAAGTCCATGTGGTGTCAAGAAGGCAAGGATTGAAATTTTTTTAAAAAGCGGGGTTTGCCAGAGTGTTGTATAGTTAAATGTGACTCTCTTAATGTGGTGAATTGGTGTAATGGGGTTTCTAGACCACTTTGGAAGCTTAGTTCATCATGGCTGGAAGTTATGGATTTGACCAGAGATATGTCTGTTACCTTCCAACATGTTTATAGGGAAGGGAATGAGATTGCTAATGCCTTAGCCAAGAGAGGGGTGGTATCTAAGAGTTGGTTATTTCAGATGTTATTTTCATTTGATATGTCTGTAGTTCTTTTTTATTAATAAAATTACGAAACATTGTAAAAAAAGAAAGAAAGAATAGAATCTAATTTTTTTTATGGAAATTTCATATTTTAGTTATGGACCCTAAAACAAGCATACACAATTATGCAATCATGTTATTTGTCTCAGGCCTGAGCCAAATGATAAAAGTACCCCACTTGTTATGGGCTCCATACTCAAACCATATGTTTTTAAAACTAACTTAAATCTATTATTTAAATTTGGAATCCAAAAGAATCAAGGGTATTTTAGTAATTTTACTCTACTCATAGGCCAAATTGTGAAAATACTTTTAGAAGTGGCATTTTTGGGTATTTTTTCAAAAATAATTTCAGCAAAAGCCCGAGAGAAATGATATTAGTAAAGCAGCTATTTATTTAACCAGTGCTTAAGTGCTCATGGGAACAAGCAGCTACTTTTCAGTCTACTCTAGAGATCTATTTGAACAAATTTTCAACGGTTGGGCGAACCAGCCATCCGGAAAACTAGTCTTGAATGGCTAATTGCCAATCCAGATCAACGAAGCAGACTGATTCTCCTATATGAGAAACGGTCCATGATAATAAATAATTAAAAAGAAACAAAAATACATTATGTAGAAATTGGGCGATCTGGCTCGTCCAAATTGTGCAATTACCCGATGGAATCGGGCAAGTCCATAGGAACTTGATCGATTCCCTGCAAGGACCTAGGTCGATTTGGATGGGTTCCTGATATGTATAAGGGATTCCCAATCCGGGCTGTCAGTTTTTTGAAACGCTCACCTAAATAAATGTGTTGGTTGTGTAAGTCTTATAAATCATGCTCTCTTCCACCTTTATTCTTTTTGAATTAAGTCTTCATTTATGTTCACACTGTGATTTTATTTTATATCGGCTATTTACTTGAGTTACTTCACATAGATATTGGGTTTTGGCATTCAAGTCAATGGTTGAAAATTTGAGAAAGGTATTACTTAAGTTCTACATTGCTTTGATTCCTTAAAAGGGTTGTAGATCGAAGTGCTTTTGGAATTTTTGGTTTCATTCATTGTAATAGTTCCAAACTAGGGGTAATTTTAGTAACATTTAAAAGACAAAAAGGATATGAACGTAAAATGTAAAATATGGGAGATATTTTTTAATGAGTAATGATCATCTGAGACCCTTCCACACTCATGTGTGTAGGACTCAAAAAGACCACTATTAAATTTGACACAGATCTCTAAAAAAGTTATCACATAAGTGTGAGACTTGACTTTTCTAGAGATCTGTGCTAAATTTAATAGTGATCATTTGGGGTCCTACACACATAGGTGTGGGAAGGTCTCATAGGATCATTACTCTTAAAAGAAATAAGAAATTTTATAATAAGATATGTATTATTTAATACACATATTGGAAAATACCATGTAGTTAAAATTTACTTGAAATGGTCATATTATTTTATTGTAAAATTCATAATTATTTTCGATAAAGTGCTTACTTCAAGGAAATTATGAAATAATTAAGGTATTTATAAATGAAAGAAGTTTTCCATTTCCTCAAGAGATATTGATCACTTTCTGAGAGTGACATAGTAACTATCTATCATATCTTCTCAGCCCAAAAAACCATTTATTATATATTGTGAGCTTTTAAGAAATTTATCCAAATACCATTAAGAGGTGAACAGTTTGTCATTATACTCATATCTTTAATTTCAAAATACCCATCAAAAGCGTGAGTTGGAATCGTGGCAAATAAGGAAATTGTTGAATACTGCATCTCTTACTGATGTTTTGATAAATTTTACTCAGCTTTTTATTATTAACTCTTATTGTTATTTTTGAAGCATGGTTTTTACCATGTGTCAGCAACAGAATTCACTGTAAAAACAATAAATTTAGGTGGAAAATGTTGGAGAGCCTATTCACAAAATGCGATAGGTTCGGAGCTTCAAGTTTTGAACTATTAATTTGGTAAAAAATGAAACAAAATAACTTGGAAGTCATGCAAAATAAGTATGTCCGAAATTTGGAATTCTGAACCCAAGGAATTTTGAGAAGAAACAAAAGACATTATAAAAAGGAAAAAAATTTATATAAGGTTGCAACCTTAAAATATAGAAGTAAAGATGCGCCTAAAAAATCTCTCAGAAAAAGTTGTTTTAATATTGAAAAACCTTATAATTGATCATCTCGACATTGAGATGTATGAATATGGAAAAAAGAAGATTTTGAGTCCCAGAGATAGTGCATATTGCAACACATTATCTTGACCGTCCATTTTCAAGATTTTCACATGCTTTTAGATCTACTTGATTTTAACCATTTTTGGAGTTTAAAATTTTATAATTAAATATGAAAATAGATTTTAAGATAATCCTAATAACATTTTACACCGAAATTACATGTTATGATGAAATTTAGAGGTGCACCTTAATTGGATTGTTTAAGGTTGCAACATTATAGAAACCACATGTGCATAGAAGTTAAAAATTTAAAGGGTGCGAGTTTCCATAAGGTCGCAACCTTAAACAATCCAATTAAGGTGCACCTCCAAATTTTATCATAACATGTATTTTGGTGAAAAAAATTCTTAGGATTATCTCAAAATATATTTTCATATCTAATTATAAAATTTTAAATTCCAAAAAGGTTAAAATCAAGTAAATGTACAAACATATAAAAATCTTGAAAATGGACGGTCTAGATAATGCGTTGTAAGAGGCACTATTTAGAGGAATCAAAATCTTTTCTTTTTTCATATTCATACATCTTGAGGTTGAGATGATCAATTAGAGGTTTTTTCAATATTAAAACAACCTTTCCAATGAATTTTTGAGGTGCATATGTAGTGCTACATTTTAAGGTTGCTACCTTATATAAACTTTTTCCTTATTTAAATACTGTAATAAAATTGCAATGTTGCAAATTGTAATTTACAGTTAATGATACTTCAAATTAGATTTATTAATTAAATATTCAATAATTTGGTATTTCAAAATTATGTTCACAATTTTTTTTCATAAATCTATCCTTTTAAAATTATGTTCAATAAATTATTCCAATTATTTTTTCCATAAATCTATCATTTTATATGGAAAATATTACTTTTTTAAATAAAATAATGACATGTTTGTTAAATCTTCAAAATAGATATGATGCTTCACTGTACAATTCAAATTTATTTTCTATAAGATTCTTCTTTGAAAGAAATTATGCAATTGATGATATATTTTATTAGGCATAATAAATAATTATCTCAAAGGATTATATGGTATTTTAGTATAAACATATTCAAAAGTTTGGATAACAAAATAGCATTTATTAGGGGGTGGATGTTGTTAGCTTTTGGATATGGTCATCCCTATCTAATGCTTGTTTTAACGAGAGAAATGCAGAAAGTTTGAATTGTAATGTGGTCCCAAAGGATTATATAATATATTTACTTGGTCACATGTATGTAATATTTTCTAAACTAAAATTAACAATCTCTATTTTTAAAGGTTGATGGTTAGGCTGAGGTGAAACCCCTAAGTTTATATTTGTTTTTTTTTGGGTAAGTCAGTGGGAGAGAAGATCCGTTTTTTATTAATATTTTAAAATAAAAAGGTTATAGCTCATTTCTTTACAACTGAAGAATATGGCACCTGTAACAAATCATGATGTAAAGCAAAAGAAATAAAGTGGATGAGAACATGTTGGCCTCACGAAAAATATGGCTAATGGACCACCTATGATTAGAAAGACGTTGTATACAGTTCGGTGCAATTGTATGTAACTTCCAAGATCGTCGACAGAGTTCATGATTCGCACTAATGAGTAGGGTTGAATCGCTCTCAAGCTAAAGAGGAAAACACTTTATCAGAACAGCTAGAGTTAGACATTCTTCAAGAGCAAAAAATTTTACATAATTATTAGAAGCAATTCCAAAAAGTTTTGAAAATGTTACAACTTCGTATTTGCTTAAGAGGGTAAATGGGCAGTTTACTCTTACCGGAGAACAAAATGAAACTCATGGGAAATGCGAGATTTTTATTGGAAGCCACAGATGCACCGGTGCTTATATTACAGAAATAGATCATTGGTGCACCTATGTGCAGTGGAGGTTCATAACAAAACAGTTCACAACAAAACAATCTATTAAAAGAACTTAGATTATTTGTGTATATATGTGCATTGCAGGTTCATAACAAAAAAGTTCACATCAAAACAATCTATTAAAAGTAGGGGAAGCATAGAAACCTTTTCTCTAACAGAGGGGTGTTTAGTTCAGGCCCGGCCTTTCCCCTAACGTAAGGGTGTTTAGTTCAGACCCGGCCTGTCTTGGACCCGGCCCATCTCACTTGTCTTGTAAGGAAAAAAAATTGCTAAATTATTTTTTTTATAAAATTTAAAAGCCCCATTGACAAAAAAAAAGGCTAGCCCAGAAAGTCCCATTAGGCCTAGCCGGGCCCAACTCAAGCCCGGCCCCTTTTTTTTTTTTTTTAATCTCTCTCTTCAAATTTTTCTTATAAGGAAAACAATTTGCCCGGCCTTTTTTTAAAAACACGAATCTCTCTCTGAAAAAAAAATTGCTAATTTTTTTTTTGAAAATTTAAAACCCTCATTGACAAATAGAGCCTAGCTAAGAATGTCCCATTAGGCGTGGCGGGCGCCAACTCAAGCACGGTCCTTTTTTTAATTAGGCCTGGCGGGGCTCAAAGCCCGGCCCTTTTTTTTTATCTCTCTCTTCGAATTTTTTTTAAAAGGAAAAAAATTTGCTAATTAAATTTTCAAAAAATCAAAACCCCTGCCTATCCTAAAAAATCCCATTATTTATTGAGTTTTTAGAGGGAAAAAGAGGTATTAGGTTTATTGAGAGAATGAGATATTTGGTATCTAAAGAGAGAGCATGAGTTTTTAGAGAGAGATGGATTTTTGCCAGACCTAAAAAAACTCATTATTTATTGAGTTTTTAGAGAGAGAAAGAGAGATTAGGTTGTTTTTGAAAGAATGAGATATTTGGTATCTAAAGAGAGAGCAGGAGTTTTTAGAGAGAGTTTTTAAAAAGAAATGGATTTTTAGAGACAATAGGTTTTCGAGATAGTAAAGATTGAGATTTTAGAGAGATAAAGAGATAATGAGTTTTTATAGAGAAAAATAGATATTGAGTTTTTGAAGAAAAAAAAGAGATATTAAGTTTCCAGTGAGAGTTCTTAGAGAAAAGAAAAAGAGATTGGGTTTTTAAAGAAAGAAAGAGTTTTTATAAAGAGATAAGAGTTTCTAGAGAAAGAATTTTTAAAGAGATAAAGAGAGACTGGGTCTATAAAGAACATAAACGAGAGGAGTTTTTAGAGAGAGATCAAGGATACACAAATGAGCTGCAAATGCTTGGTCTATGTGAATATAGCAGGCCTTGCAAAATACATAACTTCTTCGATTCAAACACAGACCAACCAAGCTCCTTATGGGTTCCATGTCCCCTTCAAATTCAATGAAGCAATTCCCATTTTCTTGGCTTTCTCGATTCAAAAGGGGCTCATGCAGTCATGCTGATCATCTCTCTTTCCGCCTCCAAATTCAATTAAGCTAAATGGTCCCTCTCTCTCTCCATTTGAAACTGGTCTCTCTCACCATTTGAAACAGATCTCTCTCTCCAAATGAGTCTCCATCTCTCTACAAGTGAAATGTTCTCTCCACTTGAAACGGGTCTTTCTCTCTCTCCGTTTGAAATGGGTCTCAAAGGAGAGGAAACTGAAGGGTTGACACTTCCCTCAAGCTGCGTTTCTCTCCCTAGGTTCCCAAATATAGGAAGGTTTCGTTTTTAGGCAAAATCTCAATGTCTACCCATCAAGAAACAGTCCTATTTCATAGCCGTGACATCACAATAAATGTAAAATGAGTAATAATTGTATGGGATCCTCTCCCACACATGATCCCAAGAGATCACAATTAAAGTTAGATGCGGATTTTTAAAAAAGTTATCACATAGAAGTGAGACTTGACTTTTTTTATAGATCTATGTTAAATTTAATATTAATCTTTTGGAGTCATACACACATGGGTTGAAAAAGGTCTTATAGGATCATTTCTTATATAAAATTAACAATTTTTCTTACATAACAAATCCGGATAGGGTCTACTCGAATTTTTAAAAAGAAAAAAGAAATTGAATTTCTAGAGAGAGAGAATGAATTTCAAATTCAATAGAAAAATATTTTAGCATGTATGTATTTTTATTTTATTTTTGCCTATCTACAAATAATAAAATTTTGAATAGTGAAAAGAAAGAAAAAAAAGAGTACGAAATTGGCCAGGCTGGGCTTGGACTTATTTGGGCCTAGACGAGGCATTCCGAGCTTATCTGGGCTTCATGGTCCATTGGACAAATTTCGAGCTTTCTGTGTCCCGGCCTGGAAGCTTGAGGCCCAACCCTGTCCATTGGCAGCCCTAGTTAGAACATTAAATAATATAATAAATTAGGGATTGTATAATACAACATCAGTTATATTTAATACAAAGAAATCACAATTGATACTAGTCATTAGATGTCAAATTGGATAGATTGGAGTGTGTCACAAAGTTCGAGATTATTATTTTTTAACTTTGAGTCTAGTTAATGGCGCACTTACAACCATCAGATTTGAAATCTGATGGACAAGAGTAATTGTGATCTCGTTGTATTAAAACCAGTATTCGCAAACTCGGCTCGTCCAACTTGGAATCGCCCGGTCAAAACAGAATCGGACACTAGCCGATTCGATTTTGTCCAGTTTTGGAGATCCAGTCGGGTATTTAAAATAAAATAAAATAAGGGATTTATTTGTAATGTGTTTTGAATGTTATTTATCATTTTCACAAAGACTAGAAAGTATTTTAGCCATAAATACTTATTTTTATATTTTTTTATCTTTTTAAAATTTCAAAAATACCTTTGGGCACAAATCAATTTTTTAAAATCAATTTTTTCACTACTTTTCAGCAAAATAAAATAAGGGATTTATTTGTAATGTGTTTTGAATGTTATTTATCATTTTGACAAAGACTAGAAAGTATTTTAGCCATAAATACTTATTTTTATATTTTTTTATCTTTTTAAAAATTTCAAAAATACTTTTGGGCACAAATCAATTTTTTAAAATCAATTTTTTCACTACTTTTCAGCTTCATTTGGATGTTCTTTGTTTAATCATGCTTTAAATATATTTTTCATATTTTTTTAGGATTTGTTTCATATTTTTTATTTTTAAATACTTTTTGGACCGTTCGGGACTTGCCGATTAGGCCAGTTGAATTGGCAGGTTTACTGGTTTCTCGAACCCGAACCTTGGTTGGTTTCCGAGGACGGTTCGATCTTCGAACACTGATTAGAAGTAAATAGTCTCTTTTTTTATGCTTCCCATAAAATTTCTCCTTATAATCAGACTTTGATTGACTCGAGTGACTTGCGCGAGTTTGTGTCGGCGCATCAAGAAGTAGTTTATTTTGGTTGATTTTGCTATCTCACCTCAAATATTTTATTAGAAAATGTTGCTTTGATGCCTAAATTTTTTCAAATTTGTCATCTAGATATCAAGATGCATGGACATGATAACATAGTTTTTGAAAGCCGTTTTTAAAAATTAGGGTCAAACAAATCGTACTAACACAGTTTTTGAAAATCGTTTCATTATATTGCTATATAACCATTGCATGAAATCATTCCCTGCCATTATAATATAATAAAATGACACTTCTAAAGCACTATGTTTTTGCCATTTGTATGATCCCAAAACATGCACAAGCCTTAATAAAATTCAATTTACATCTTAGATAGGGTCAAAATGAGCCCCCCCCCCCCCAAACAACAAATCTAGACTATTCATTTGGTAAATTTCAATATCTAGGCCTTTACAAACTCAAAATCATTTTTTTATTTTTTAACATTGCTCATCTAATGTTAATAAAGACATCTAAATAAATTGGAAACGAAAAAAATCTTTCTAAGGCCTAGATCTAAGCATCTTGTCAAATGGACGACCTATGTTAATTGGGATAAAAAAAACACTTTTTAAGTTGTGTTTTCAAATTTGTCTTATTTTGATAGTTCATTGAAATGAAAAGAATGTATATTTAAAAATTGGTATTAAACAAATGCCCCTAACATAGTTTTTAAAGATCATTTCATTATATTACTTTACAACGGTTGCATAAAATCTTTCCCCTATAATGGCATGGTAACATGTTATCACGCTTATATATATATATATATATATATATATATATATATATATATATCTGGTGTGGTTTCCATAAGGTTGCAACCTTAAACAATCCAACTAAGTATACTTTCAAATTTTATTATAATATATGTAAAATGCTCTTAGGATTATCTCAAAATCTATTTTTATATACAATTATGAACTTTTAAATTCCAAAAATGATAAAAATCAAGTAGATATATATAGGTAAAAATGAACAGTGATTTCGCCTATCCTCATCGCCGTCCAAAGTTCATCGTACGGTAACGAATGTCAGGTAGTATTTTATTTTATTTTATTTTTCTACAAATCAGAATGATCTAAAATTTAGAGCATGTGTACATCTTAGTGAGGCGCACCTAGTTAAAATATAAAAAAAATAATTTGTAAAAAAAAATTGACCAAAATACCTCAAAAACTTTTTGGGGGTATTTTGGTAAATTTTGTTTTTACGGATAATTTTGTTTCTATTTTTATTAGATGCGCCTCAGTAAGATGTGCATACATTCTAAATTTTAGGGCATTCCGATTTGTAGAAAAAAAAAAAATTAAAACATTACTGGACAATCGTGACAGCACAATGAAATTTGGACGGTGATGAAGGTAGGTGAAATCACTATTCATTTTCGCCTATAGGCTTTGGGAAGACTTATATATATATATATATATATATATATATATATATATATATATATATATATATATATATATATATATATATATATATATATATATATATATATATATATATATATATATATATATATATATATATATATATATATATATATATATATATATATATATATATATGGGCAGTGGCTTCATGCAACGGTTGTATAGGAATATAATGCAATAATCTTAACAAATTATATTAGGGCTAGTTGTTTGATCTAAATTTGAAAAAATACACTATTTTCATTCTAATGAACAAAAAAAAAATAATCAAACAAATAAACAAACGTAGAAAGAGAGATATTTTAAAGAACAATCAAAGAAGGCTGTAGTTCGTATAAGGCGAAGGTTCTAAACAGTCAACGTAAGGTGCACCTTTAAATGGTATGGAAAGATGTTTTAGTACTAGAAATCTTTGTCATGGTCTGAAAATGTATTTTCATATCTAAGTTTTAGATATGTTTTATTATAAGATTTAAAGCATTTAAAAGATCTATGAACGCATAAAAATCATGAATATTGATGATGCAAAAAATGAATTACAAGATGCACTATTTTCAAGATTTAGAATCTATTTTTTTTTGTGTCCATACATCTTGAGGTTGAGATGATAGATCGATTTGAAGATTTTTGAGTATCAAAAACAACTTCTTCTAGTGAATTTTCGAGGTGCGCTTAAATTTAATAGCTTAGAGCCTTACCCTTATATAAACGTTTTTCATAAAAGAATGACTCGTCAAACCAAATCTCGTATTGCTCCCAGATTGATTGGATTGGGGTTGGCCAATGGTAGAAATTTGGTAAAATAATTATACAAAATTAAAATCGATGGAGCTCAGAAGGCGTTTACCAGGATTAAGTGGGTTAATGGGCTGGGCAGGATTCAGGCCAAACTCTCGGGCTTGTGGGCTAGTTATACCAAATCTCGGATTACTCCTCATACCAAATCTCGGAACTTGTGCCTCAAATTACTCGTCACACCAAAATCTCGTCATACCAACTCTCTAATTACTCGTCACACCAAATCTCGGGACTGTGCCTCTAATTACTCGTCATACCAAATCTCGTCATACCAAATACTCGTCATACCAAATCTCTAATTACTCGTCATACCAAACCTTGGAACTGTGCCTCTAATTGCTCGTCATACCAAATCTCGGATTGCACCCAGATTGATTGGATTGGGGTTGGCCAATGGTAGAAATTTGGTAAAATAATTATACAAAATTAAAATCGATGGAGCTCAGGAGGGGTTTACCAGGATTAGGTGTGTTAATGGGCTGGGCAGGATTCAGGCCAAACTTTCGGGCTTGTGGGCTGGGCCCTGTAGTTCAGGCATATTTTCAAGCTCGGTATAGGCTAATACGAATCTGGCCTAAATCTTTTCACAAGCTGTTTTGAATTTTTTTTTTTATTGTTGACAAAAATTTCATTGAGTAAACGAAAAGAATACAACGGCAAAGTCAAAAAGCAAAAAAAAAAAGAAAAAAAAAAAAAGAGAAAAAGGAAAGAGAAAAGAGGAGAAAAAGGAGATGGAGAAAGAAGAGAGGGATGAGAAGAAAGTATAGCGATCTGCTTCTCCATTCCTTTCTCAATAACCATGAGAGAAAATGACGGACAACAAGAATCGCATCTCATTCATTATTGGGAGCATCTGACATGAAGCCAAAGGGGTTTCTATTCCATCAAATGACATATGCTCCATCCCCCACTCTTATCACTCTTTTGAGTGAAAGTAAGTTTCCTTACTCTTCTAAGAGCCCAAAGCTTTGCCCCATTTATTTCGCAGAAGTGTATCGTTTCGAGATAAAAACATAAAACACTCCCCTGAGGATCCCTTAACGGACCCCGATATCCTGCTACTTGTACGTCTCCTCGGACACTACCATCAAAGTGTAGGTTTTCATTCGAGGTTCCGAACTAGAAGATCATGCAATTCTTTTGGTCCTAACCTGTTAGTATTTTTGGTATTTAAAAATACCTGTATGTATTTCAAAATAACATCTTGGTTTTGTGTTTGTTTCCTAATTTGCTTTTGTAGAGAGAGAGATGTGGGTTTGAGTCCCACATTGAGGAGAGAGTTTGTTGAGGTGTAATTAAGAATATGTATTCTCATGTGATAGGCTTTAACTACAAAGGAGAGAGAAGGTGTATGTGCGGAGCATATGAAGTGTGCATGTGCGAGAGCGTGGGCACACAAAATAGCTTAATGGCGCACTTCGCATGAGGTGCCCCTCACCCGAGCACTTGTTCGGGCTTGTGGCTCATTATTTTTTTATGAGCCTAGCTCATAGGGGGATCCAACAATTATCTAGCCATTGATGCGTGGGCGCAAAGTCACTTGATGGCGCACTTCGCAAGAGGTGCCCCTTGCCTGAGCAGGTGTGCGGGTTGGGCTCGTGGCTTGTTGTGAGCCCAACTCGTAGGGGGATCCGACAGTCATCTGCGTGTGGAGCATCCAACGGTCATCTAGCTGTTGATGAAATGGATGCTTGTATACTAGCTGATAATGAGATAGAGGCTTGTAACAGCTGCTATCAAGTGCATGTAACTTGTTGCCGATGGGATCCACTTGTGTTTTTTTTTTTTTTAACGATAACATAAAGCATCCATTGATCAAAGAAATAAGACGTGTCATTGTCGAAAGGAAAATACAAGGTGTGTTGCATTGAGAAGCACTAGCCAAAGAATTGCCTAATTTTTTCTAATATAAGCTAATTCCATCGAGATAGTTTCTTTTATCCAGGGGCACTGCAAAAATAGATGGATGTTATATAGGTTTTCTGAAAACTTGTTTCTGTGATTACCTGGGGCCTGGCTCCATTTTTTTGGTTCGACTCTCACTACCTCGATTTTATGCTGGGCCCAAAATCCAATTTCCAAGACCAGGCTGGGACTACATTCACACCAGGTTCTGTTATGAACAGGCCCGACCCGTTAACAACCCTGACCAGGATCACCCTCCTACGAAATCGGATCATCATAGAGGATTCTCAATTTGAGGTAGCTGGATTTTAAAAAAATTTCCCCTACAAATGGCCTCTACAAAAGCGCAGATTACCGTTGGTAAGTCCGTTTCATTTTCGCCCAAAAGTGTCCGTTTCATTACTCCTAAAATGAGAAAATTACCCTATTTCAAAATCTTAACGACGAAAGGATTTAAATAGGATGAAGTTTTTATAGGGCATAGGCCTTATGAAAACAAAATAAAGCTCCACCTCAAATCTTAGTTTTTGAAAAGCACTTTTAGCAAAATCTTCATTATAGCTCTAAATCAATTTCCATCATCAACAATGAAACTTGAAGCTAGGCCATTCATTTTGGTAAGATGTTTAGATCTAGGCCATAGAAGAATTTTTTAATTTTCAATTTTTTTGGGTGGATTTATTATATCATTAGATGAACAATGTTAAAAAAAAAAAAAATGATTTTGAGCCTATAAAAGCTAAGATCTTGAAATTCACAAAATGAATGGTCTAGATTCATTTTTTGAGAGGACTTATTTTCACCATATCTAGGGTTTAAATTGAAATTTTTTTTTGGAAGGATTGATTATTGAGATGAATATAGTGTGTATACAAAATTTGAAGTCAAACAAATACTACAAACATGATTTTTTAGAAGTATCGTTGTATTATACTATGATACAATTGTTGCATTAGATCATTGCTCTTTAATAACGGCCCCATCAAACTAGTTTGGGATGATTTCCAAGAATCCAAAAAATACAGTGCACATTGACCGGTAGTTGCCAAGATCCGTCTCGGCATCCCAAAATTTATTTGATGAGAAAGAATCCTATGATATGATGCTTGACCTAAAATTAAACAAGGAAAATTATGATAATGCCCTTAACTCCATTTTTATACTTTCCTACATGAAAAGAGGCCCTCTGCCATGACCTATCAAAATGCTTTTTTCATGTGCCTTTACAATAAAGAGAAATAGAAAAGTACCCAATGAGATCATTTACCTATTATATAAGGTGGTCGCATTAATCTTGACCATTGGATGTGAGATTAAGTGGTTACAATTATTCCATTGAATAAGTTTAAACTTCAAATTATTATTTTTCGAACTGATACATCCAAAGAATAAAATTTGTTTTTAAATGATTGTAAAAAATTGTGACCATTTTATATGAAAAGTAAATGACGTCATTATATACAAAACCCAAAGAAATTATGACCACTTCCGACTTTCGTGGAATGGTGGTAAGAAATTGTGAACACTTTCGTCGAAAGGACATGCCGTGGATGCTTGGTGAAAGGTTTTCTCCCCTTCCAAATGCCGATCATGACTGGTTCCCGAAAATACCGCAAAACCGCGTACAGAGAATACATCAAGAAGGAAAAAACATTATTATGTACTGGGGGAGTGATAAATAAACGGTCAAGATTTCATGTCATTTTGATTAGACTGCAAATACAATGGGTACAAATAGTAATCGACTATTATGTCAAAATAGGATATACAGTGCTCCGGCGGGATCATATACTGCACCTACTGCACATCTACTCCCTTCGTCAAACCACCTAGCTAGGTTACTTTTTCAGGTCCAGGTCTTTAGGAACCATATAACAATATTAGATGATGGGTGCAGTTGGCATACTGATGCATATGTAGCTGTAGAGGTAAGGTGCACCTTCAAATTTTATCATGATATATAATTATGATGTAAAATGTTATTAAGATTATCTCAAAGATCTATTTTTATATCTAATTATAAAATTTTAAATTTAAAAAATGATTAAAATAAAGTAGATCTATAAACATATAATTTTTTTGAAAATAGACGGTGTAGATAATATGTTGTAAAATATTCTAGATTTAAAATCTTTTTATTTTTCATGGTGATACATTTTGATGTCTAGATGATCAATCAAAGGGTTTTACATTAAAACTACCTTTTGAAGTGCATCCGTAGTTCTACATTATAAGGTTGCATCCTTACATAAATTTTTTCCCTAGAGGATGAACTTTGAGATCGAAAAGATATCTTTGCAAGAGGGAGGAAATGAATAGTATAGTCCTTAGAGAAGAGGAAATATTTTAGCATAACTTAATATTTTTGAAAGAAGGTTTATTTCCAGATCTCAAAACTTGGGCATGAGGAAATAGAGTTCTCTCCCTTTCCATGAAGTTTCATAACTCGTAGGTCTACACACAATTACTTCCCCCCACCTCTCTCTCTCTCTCTTAATTCTAATACCTTCTTCCCCACCTTTTTGTGAGTATAAAGGCAAGTTTCCTCTAATTTTCCCGCTTATTCCCCCTCTCTCTTCTTCTACTTCCCCATTCGCTAGTTTCTCTGTCTCTCTAGAGTTGTTGTTGAAGATGCGGGATTTGTTGAACTGCCTCTTGGGCAGAAGGAGAGCACGTCCATTAAAGGGCTCAACAATGAAAGGATCGGTGGTGCTTCAGAAGAAAAATGTTTTGGATTTCAACGATTTCCATGTATCCTTCCTCGATAGCTTGCATGAGTTCTTGGGAAAACGGGTCTCTCTGCACCTTGTGAGCGCCACTCATGCTGATCCAGGTACTAATATAACCCCCCTCTCTCTCTCTCTCTCAATGCACAGTGGATCAACTCTCTCTCTCTCTCTCTCCATGCACAGTGGCTCAACTCTCTCTCTCTATCCATGCACAGTGGCTCAACTCTCTCTCTCTCACAACAAAATGCAAAAAAAAAAAAAAAAAAAAAGAAAAAAGAAAAAAAAGGGGGTCCTGGACTCCTTGCATGTGGTGAGACCAGTCAACGCGTTCCACCTGTAAACCTGCAACCTTTTCTCTCTGACCCAGCTGCAAACCCTGCCACCTCTCTCTCTCTCTATGACCCAACTGCAAACCCTGCCACCTCTCTCTCTCTCTCTCTCTCTCTCTCTCTTTCTCTCTCTAAAACTCTGAGTCAGGTGCTATGGCTGGTGTCATTTGCTTTGATTTCAGAGAGGGGATTGAAAGGTAAGCTGGGGAAAGCGGCATACTTGGAGGAATGGGGCAAGAAACAGGTGGGTCTTGCTGTTGGGGAGGCCCAATTCACCGTCGATTTCGAGTGGGACGAGAGCTTTGGTACTCCTGGTGCCTTTGTAATAAGGAACGAGCATCATGGTCAGTTCTATCTCAAGTCCCTCACTCTACACCATGTTCCCGGGAAGGGCAGGGTTCACTTTGTCTGCAACTCTTGGGTTTATCCCTCCAAGAAGTACACATCCGATCGCATCTTCTTCTCCAACGAGGTAGGCTCAGAGAGAGAGAGAGGGTTTTTGACAGTGGGTTTAGAGAGAGAGAGAGAGTGTTTTGACAGTGGGTTTTGATTTGTTTTGTTGTAGAGTTATCTCCCTGGTGAGACACCATTAGCATTGAAGAATCTCAGAGAAGAGGAACTGTTGAACTTGAGGGGAAATGGAGTTGGAGAGCTTAAAGAGTGGGATCGAGTTTATGACTATGCTTATTACAATGATCTTGGCAAACCAGATGATGGTCCTGACCTCGTTCGTCCTGTTCTTGGAGGTTCCGTAGAGTTCCCCTACCCTCGCAGAGGAAGAACAGGACGACCGCCCACAAAAACAGGTGAAATCAGACCTCTCCCTCTCATTTATTGTGCATGGAAGCTCTAAACCAAACAGTAGCGGTTCAGGCTTTTAAGGACTTTGAAGTCCTGGAAATGACGAATGAATCCTAACAAGAAAACAATAACAAGAAGGGTGCGGTGCGGTTTCTATAAGGTTGCAACTTTAAACAATCCAATTAAGGCACACCTCCAACTTTTATCATAACATAATATGTAATTTTTGTTAAAAAAATATCTTAGGATTATCTCAGAATCCATTTTTATATCTAATTATCAAATTTTAAACTCCAAAAAAGGTTAAAATCAAGTAGATTTATAAACATATCAAAACATTAAAAATGGATGGTCTAGATAATGTATTTCAAGATATACTATTTTTAAGACTTTTATTTTTTATTTTTTATATTCATACATTTCAATGTCAAGATGATCAATTAGAGATTTTTTCAACATTAAACCATCGTTTTCCAATAGAGTTTTGAGGTGCATATGTATTCTCCATTTTAAGGTTGCAACCTTCTATACCTAACAAGAAACCTAATCGAAATGACAATAACAAGAAAAAGAAAACAATAAAAAGAAAACAATAACAGGAAACCTAATCGAAATGACAAAAGAAAATCTCACATGACGAAAGAAAATCTCACATTTGTTGTGATTTATGATTTTTTTTGTTTTAGATCCCAAGATCGAGAGCAGATTGCCATTGCTAAGTCTTGACATTTATGTCCCAAGAGACGAGAGGTTTGGGCACCTGAAGATGTCTGATTTCTTGGCCTATGCTTTGAAGTCCATTGTTCAGTTCTTGGTGCCTGAGATAAAGGCCTTGTTTGATAAAACACCAAAGGAGTTCGATAGCTTCGAAGATGTGATGAAGATGTACGAGGGTGGGGTCAAGTTGCCTGAAACTCAAGCCCTTGACACATTAAAAGGATTGATCCCTTTCGAAATGATCAAAGAACTTCTTAGAACTGATGGAGAGAGATTCCTCAACTACCCATTGCCTCAAGTCATACAAGGTAAAACTCTAAAACCATGACAGAGAGAGAGATCCTTTAGTTGTGACATGTTTCATTTTGAAAGATGAGCATTGTGAATAAATTATAAAAGAAAAAGGTTATATAAGGGTGAAGCCCTACAAAATTAAATTAAAGCGTGCCTCAAAAATTCACTAGAGGGAGTTCTTTTGATGCTGAAAAGTCTTCAATTCGATCACCTCGACCTTAAGAAGAAGAAAATAGATTTCAAGTCTTAGAAGCAATACATTATGTAATGTCCTATCTGGACGGTCAATTTTCAATATTTTCATGTGTTTGTAGATATACTCAATCTATACTATTTTTGGATCTTGAAATTTTATAATCTGAGGTGAAAATAATTTTTTAGGCTATCATAAAGATTCTAATCAATTTGAAGGTACACATTATTTTAATTTGTTAGGTCCTTGGCCTTATACAAACTACACTCAATGTCGTGAGGTTTGCATAAGATGACAACCTTAAACAATTGCACTTCAAAATCTCATTAAAATATATATTTTCGGTGCCAAAACTCTTATCATAGCTTAAAATTCTATTTTTCACCCTCTATAATGAAATTGAAAGCTCGAAAAATAGTGCAAATCTAATATATCTATGAGCACTCGAAAATCTTGAAAATCTTGAAAATCTTGAAAATGAACGATTTAGATGCTATGTGATAAAATGCACTATTTTTAAGCCTTGAAAATCAATTTTTTCTGTTATGTCCATATATATCGAGGTTAAGATCATCAATTGGAGAATTTTCTAGTGACGAAACAATCTTTTTCGACAGGTTTTTGAGGTGCATCTTACCTCTAGAGCATAAGGTTGAGACCTTATATAAACTTTTTCTTTATAAATGGGGTCCTCTTTTTGGTTTTATAGAAGGGTGCAGTTGGCATACGGATGCATCCGTAGGTGTAGAGGTAAGGTGCACCTTCAAATTTTATTATGGTATATAATTTTGATGTAAAATATTCTTAAGATTATCTCAAAATCTATTTTTATATCTAATTATAAAATTTTAAATTTTAAAAATGGTTAAAATCAAGTAGATCTATTAACATATGAAAATCTTGAAAATGGATGGTGTACATAATATGTTGTAAAATGAACTACATTTGAGATTTAAAATCTTTTTATTTTTCATAGTCATACAACTAGATGTCGAGATAATCAATCAAAAAGTTTTTCAACATTAAAACTACCTTTTTCGATGGATTTTTGAGAGACATCCATAGTTCTCCATTATAAGTTAGCATCCTTATATAAACTTTTTCCTTTATAGAATGATATATTGTTTGATGGTGCTTTATAGAATGATATATTGTTTGATGGTGTTTGGAAACAGAGGATACAATGGCTTGGAGGAGCGATGAGGAATACGCGAGAGAGATGTTGGCAGGTGTAAATCCTGTTGTCATTCGAAGCCTAAAAGTAAGATTTTGTCCCTAACTAATTTGTTACTTTTTGGGATGGTACGAAAAAAGGGCAAGGTTTCTATGCTTCCTCTACACTTCTCCTCATCCAACTCTTCAAGATTGTTTCAATTACAATGTCACGTTTTTACACTATTTTATTTTTTATTTTTTTTTATAAAGTATTTTGACACCAAATTTTCGATATCCAATCTGCTATTAAACTCAAACTCGCACTAGCAAAAAATATTAAAAAAATATTTCTTATAAAATTAAATGACCAAAATGGTTTTGAAAGTTTCAAGGGGTATTTTGGTCATTATATTTTATCGAAAAATTATTTTAAACATTTTTTATAAGTGTGCCCCAATGAGAAGATTACACGTACGAAATTTCATATTCATACAATTTGTATAAAAAAAAACTAAAAAAATAAAATACTTTGAGACGTCTGATCTAAGATCAAACAGTGAGTGGTTCTCTTGATCAAAGTTGGATGGCTTCTATGCTGTAGGAGAAGTATAAAAACTTTTTCCGTGAAAAAAAAAAAAAAGAAAAAAGAAAAAAAAGGTTGAAGTGCCTTGTACTGAGGACAAACTTTTCTCTCTCTAAACTAACATTTCCAAACTTTTCTCTTTCTAAACTAGCATTTCCAAACTTTTCTCTCTCTAAATTAACAGAGGAGTGAGGACAAGCTTTTCTCTCCCTAAACCAACATTTCTTTGACAATTCTCAGACTATTTATTCCTCCAATGAAAAATTATCTTTAACTATGGTCTAGATGATGCTCAAATTGAAGTTTCGTGGGCATCTTATCTTAACTTGTAATTCAAATGAGACTTTTGACGTGTAGGAATTTCCACCAAAGAGCAAATTAGATGCTTCAAAGTATGGGAACCAAGATAGTAGCATCAGGTCACATCATATCGAAAGCAATCTACGGGGATTAACGGTGGATGAGGTAGTACAAACAAACTCTTTTAAGATTTCACTGTTTAAACCTAGCTTCATCATCATCCGAGCATTGTCCTAACTATTCGGCGTCGAGTATATAAATCTTGTGTTTCATTCAGCTCTATCAAAGTTCATGTCCTTGATAAGACTATAATTCTATAAGTTACATACTCTAACCTAATCAATCTACCAAAATTAAAGTAAAATATTATTTAATTAATTCATAAGTGTTTTGTACTTGTTGAGATCGCCTTTTATAATCAGAAACCTTCCCCTCATTTGATCCAAGGTACCTATACTAGAAGGTGCGACCGGATCACTTCCTTTTCAGGGAGAAGCTGATGTTTGATTGCCCTTTCTTTTTCTTGAATGGGATAGTGGTGGGATTGATGTGGCCATAACGCAAATGGGCCAAAGCTCTGAATATGTCCTTTCTTCATTGTTTGGTCTAGTTACATGTTTCACAACAAAAGCATTTTTTTAAAGTATGAACATGTATATGATGCTCCCGTAGAGTATAGTTTATTTCTACTCCTTCTGTTATAACTCCTCTTTGGGGGAATTTTCTCAATTTGAAATTTTGGGAACCACTCGAGAATTACTAAATTATTATTTTCAAAAAAATTGAGACTTGAATCTTCTAATACTTAGATTTTACCGTCTAAAAATTAAAAGATCTCTATTCAATATCGAGATATAATTTTTTTCAAGTGTATAGAGGATACAATTACAAAATTATTTTTATTGAGTTCAATCTATGGACTGAAGATGTTACATCCCCAAACTCTGGAGTCCTAAATTTAATACTAAATAAGGTTTTATTCGAGGGAGCAAATGAACATTCTACTCCCGCAGGACGAGATTATCTTTGGCTTAAAGTATAGAACACAGTTTCTATGCGGCCAGCCTGCATATTGTAGAAATGCGGGCTTGGCAATAAATATATTTTTTAAATATAATTTGATACTAAGTTTTTGAGAATGTATAATCTTTAACATGCAAATCATGAATATGAAAAAAAAGCAACAAAAAAAAATTGAAAATTAGAAATAATAGTTATATTAAGAAAACATTAGTTTTTAGATGAACCACTTATTTGCATCCTTCTCTAAGATGGATGGTTTAGACCTTTGGACCGCATATGAAACAAATTTCCTAAAGTATATTGATATATTATTGGTAGGATTTTGCTTCAACGTGCAAGAAGGTATATCAGTGACCCGAAAAAGGAGAATGTTTCCCCTCTTTCTATGTTTCGTTTTTTTTCAAAATTTATTTATTTATTTATCATATTCATGATCTCCATGTTAAAGATTATATATTCTTTAAAAATTAAGATCAAATTATATTTAAAAAATACATTTATTGTGTAGCCCGCATTTGTACATGGGCAACTGAGCTTATTTTGTACGAGCTAGTCTATAGTGAATAGCTAAGTTAGAATTCTTTGCACCTGGGGAAGTACTCCGATAAACTGACTTTTGCTTTTTCACCATGCTGGTTCTGAGACAAGTGTAGAGCCACATGCGGATTCAGTCAGGGTGTTTGGGAATTGTGCAAATGGAATGTGGTTCTCTCAGAAAACGAGCAAAACATAGAGGGAATCAATTGGTTCCTGATATTTCACGGGAACCGACTTGCCTTGATGATTTTCAATCCAAATCAGCTAATTCTAATTCTAATTAACGTTCTTTTAAACACTAATTCGAATTACCGGACCTGAAATATTTCAAGCGCTCCAAATTCCACAATGGGGGGCTGAAAATAGACCCAAGGCCATGAGTGTTGCGAAAAGGTTTTGAGGTGGGGCTGAAAATAGACCCAAGGCCATGAGTGTTGCGATAAGGTTTTGAGATGGGGCTGAAAATAGACCCAAGGCCGCACGAGGCTTTGGGATTACCAAAACGTAGCTTTTTCTTATGTAATTTTTTAGTCCCTTCTGTTTTCTAAAATATTGGATAAAGTAGAGATAAATTTGGATTGGCCCCATTTTAGATGCGGCTCATTTATATGGGCCAGCTTGTCTCCCTTGTATGAAATCTAGTACATCCAATAGGGAATTAATATAAAAACATTATTCTATAAATATAGTATGAGGTTGTGAAACGCATTCCCGAAGGCTCTCAAAGGTACCAAGTCTTCATTTCACCTGACAATGATTGTTGACTCGATTATTATAGACTTTTTGTCTTTAATCTTGCTTTTTCACTAAGATATACCACTTCATCAAGAGTATTGAACCATTATTTTTCTCACAATATTTTATCTCTAGTCGGGATCTTTTATAGAATATGATACCAGAAAGAGGTTGATGGGTTTAGGGAGTGTTCAATGCCAACAGTTTGACAAGATATAACTTATTCTTTTCGATTGGACAAATAAAATGTGCTTAAAGAATGTTAACTTATTGTGTTTTAGTAGAAAAAGGAACCATGCCCTAATATATAAGTATAATTACTACATTGTTGAGGTTTAATTGTGTGTTATGGTTTTGTAACAGGCGTTGAAGAATAATAAACTGTTTATCTTAGATCACCATGACACCTTCATGCCTTACCTGAACCGCATCAATTCCACAACGACCAAGACATATGCTTCAAGAACCCTCCTATTTCTCCAAAATGATGGGACCCTCAAGCCCTTGGCCATTGAGCTTAGCCTTCCCCACCCTGATGGTGAAAGCCATGGCGCTATTAACAAGGTTTTCACCCCTTGTGATAGTGGTATTGACGCTTATGTTTGGTTGCTTGCTAAGGCCTATGCTGCTGTCAATGATTCTGGCTTTCATCAACTCATCAGCCATTGGTACATTATATAAATAGACCATTTACTTTTAATACAAGTCATAGTCACTCTTGTTCGTCATATTTCAAACCAAGAGGTTGTAAGTGTGTCATTGACTAGACTCAAAGATTAACATTTTTTTTTGAACTTTGCAATACACCCAAACCATCCAATTTGATATCTAAGGACTAGAAGAGATTGTGACCTAATGTAATAATACACCATCTCTTTCTTTAAAGGAAAAAGTTTATATAAAGTTGCAACTTTAAAATGTAGAACTACGGATGCACCTCAAAAATCCATTGGAAAGGGTTGTTTAATTGTTGAAAACCCTCTAATTGATAATCTCAACATTGAGATGTATGATTGTGGAAAAGAAAAAGATTTTGAGTCCCAAAAATATTGTATCTTACAACACATTCTATTTTCAACATTTTCATTTGTTTATAGATCTACTTGAGTTTAACTATTTTTAAAATTTAAAATTTTATAATTAGATAGAAAATTAAATTTTGAGATAATCCTAAAAATATTTTGTATCAAAATTATATATTATGATAAAATTTGAAGGTGTACTTTAATTGGATTGTTTAAGGTTGAAACCTTATGGAAACCGCACCCTAAAATGTAGAGTTTGACTTATGAAACCGCACCCTAAAATGTAGAGTTTGACTTACTTTTGAACTTTTGAAATAGTCCTATGGCAAGGAATATTTTTGTCTTTTTGTTTACGTTAGGGATCCATTGGATATAGACTTGAGAGCTTTTTTTCAGATCATTTTATGAATCTTATTAGGATTATGTACGGAATATGGTACATAAATATTCCATAAGAACATTTTTTCTCTATCCTCATATGAAAACTCTTTATGTTTTCAGATTTTTATTGGCATGTTTGTTAGGGGTGGAAATGGATTCGTACCAGACCATCAACTAGAAGGGTAGATCTGATCTGGGTCCAAAAATTGGACCGGATGGGTCAGGTGCTTGTCTAAATTTTGGACTTGAGTACTATTTTGATCTGGGTTCGAGTTCAGTAATATTTTTTGTATCGCAATTATATATTTAAAAATAATTAAATATATAGATATTTTAATTTTTAGGTCGGGTCCAATCGGATCCAGGTCTGGACCTGTTGCTATTGTTTGCTTAGGTCAGGACAAAGTACGTACAAAAAAAGGGTCAAACAAATCCCCTAATATTGCTTTTTCAGGGGAAGTCTTGTGCATTGAATTAGTGGGGATGATCGACAATATCACAAATAAATGGTTTGTTCGGCAGGTTAAACACGCATGCAGTTATAGAGCCAATTGTGATAGCGAGCAATAGACAGCTAAGTGTGCTCCATCCCGTCCATAAGCTTTTGCACCCTCATTTTCGAGATACAATGAACATCAACGCATTGGCAAGGCAAATACTAATCAATGCCGGTGGAATATTGGAGATGACCGTCTTTCCTGCTAAATACGCCATGGAAATGTCTGCCGTGGTCTACAAGGATTGGGACTTCACTAGACAGGGACTCCCCGCAGATCTCTTAGACAGGTAGAATCATATCACCCCTCTATTATTTTAGAGAGAGAAAGATTTTGTTTTGAAGTGATTTATGTACGGACCCTAAAATTTTAAGTAAAATATAAAATGTTTCTCTTAAATGTAGAAATTACAAAAAAGGTTAGTCAATCTCATATTTTGTTATGTTTTTTTAAAATTGTCTCTCGGTCAATCTGAATTTTTGATTTTTTGTTTGTGGGGCAGTGTCCTAAGTTTTAAGGCACATCCCTACTAATGGAAAAGATAAAAAAACTAGAAGAAATAGAATTCGGGTTGACCGAGGGATAATTTTGAAAACATAAAAAAGGCGAGTTGACCTATCTTTTTTGTAATTTCTACATATTAGTGGAACATTTCGTATTTTACGTAAAATTTTCAGGTCGGTACGTAAATCACTCTTTTTTTTTTCGTACTTGTTTATAACTAGAGTGCTTTATGTAGAGACTTTAAATTTTAGGTAAAATACAAAATGTTTCGTTTATAGGCAGAAATTACAAAGAAAGTCAGTCAACTTGCATTTCTTTTTATTTTTTTCTACAATTGCCCCTCGGTCAATCTGAATTTTTATTTTTTATTTTTTTCGCTAGTTAAGGTACTGCCCGACTAATGAAAAAACTAAAATAAAAATTAAAATTCTGGTTGACGAATGGTAATTTTAGATAAAATAAAAAAAATTGGATTGATCGACCTTCTTTGTATTTCCTACCTATAAATGAAGTATTTTGTATTTTACCTTAAATTTTAGAGTCGGTACAAGTAAATCAATTACCATAATGGTTATGAGTACTGCTATGCCATACAGCACGTAAATGTTATAATTACCATGATGGTTATGAGCACTGCATTGCCATGCAGCACCTAAATGCGTTTGTCTTTCTGCAACTCATGACTTTCTCATGTCTTAGGGGGATGGCCGTGGTCGACGAAAAAAAGCCCCACAAGCTCCACCTCCTCATCGAGGACTACCCTTACGCAGTCGATGGTCTCGAGATTTGGGGCGCCATCTCCACCTGGGTCCAGGAATACTGCGCCATCTATTACCCTTTAGACTCCGCTGTCGCATCAGACACAGAGCTCCAATCCTGGTGGGCCGAGGTGCGTAATGTAGGCCATGGTGACAAGCGCAGCGAGCCATGGTGGCCCCAAATGAGCACCATTCATGAACTCACTGACACAATTATCACCCTCATCTGGGTTGCCTCTGCTCTTCATGCTGCAGTAAATTTTGGTCAGTATACCTATGCAGGGTACATGCCCAACCGCCCCACCATCAGCCGGCGCTTCATGCCCGAGCCGGGGACTACAGACTATGAGAAACTCGAGTCGGACCCTGATGGGTACTTTTTGAGTACCATTACTAACCAGCCTCTCACACTTTTGGGAGTGTCCTTGATCGAGATATTGTCGAGGCACTCATCCGACGAGCTGTACTTGGGGCAGAGGGAGTCTTCCGAATGGACGGCCGATGCGCAGGCACTGGAGGCATTCGAGAGGTTTGGAAAGAGGCTGGAGGAGATCGAGCAGCAGATCATGACCAGGAATTCAGATCACCAGTTTAGGAACCGGGTGGGGCCTGTCAAGGTGCCCTACACGCTCCTCTACCCTGGTACGTCGGATATCGGCACTGCCGGGGGGCTCACCGGAAGAGGCATACCCAACAGTGTCTCCATTTAGGACCACAAACAAATACACACACACACTTTCCCCTCCACGGCTCTCATAATTTTAGTGTCTTCATTTACAACCACAAACAAACACACACACAGTTTCCCCTACATGGCTCTCATAATTTTATGAGAAAAAATCTCTTTGGTAATTGTCCTTGAGTCCTATTTCTTATTTATTTGTTTATTTTATTTGGACATTTAAAAGGTCATGGTATATGTAAAGTTGTAAATCTTTTATCTCATGATCTCAGGATGATTTATGGTCGTGTGGGTGGTAAATGTTTGGCTTCAGATGTTATTTCATGTTGATGCTAGATAACTTATTCCTAAAATTTTGATAGTAAATGTCCTTACATTGTATTGTTTCTAATGTTAAGATTAGGGCATTGGAGGTCATTTCAATAGCTCGTGCCTGTGAGTTAAAAATCACTGGTTTGAATCAGGACTTGCCAATCCTCATTGGGTTAGTTTAAGGACTATCTCGAATCTCTATGGAAATGAGAAATTTTTTCATTTTCTCACCAAATTCTGTCAAATTTGTCCGGAAATGTTCGTCTCACATTGATTTAAAATAATCGGAATAACGAGTCAAAATAAAAAACCCCTCAAATGAAATTCGGTTCTTTTTTTCCATTTTTCTTGCCTTTCCAACATTTTCTTCAATTCTCATCTATTTTTAATAAATGTTTTCTCAAGAAAACACATTTTTTAAGATTTAAATCATATTTTTTGGATCTATACGGGATTGTATACTATGAGACAATTTAACTTTATTAAGAGAGCATCGTATTTGTCCCTGACGATTAGTTATCAAATTGGATAACTTGGGGTGTCTCACAAAGTTTGAGAAATTGGTTTTGTACTTCAACAGTCTTACAACCCTCCAAATTGAAATTTAACCGATAAAAGTGAGTGATATTCTAGACAAAAGTGATTGTGACATTCTTGCACTAAAAGAAATTGACAAAAGTAACGGTGACATTGTGAATTTTTTTTTTTTTTTATATTATGAAACTTTTATTTGAGAAATACTTTCTATCAATTTCACGAAGTTTGACAGGATCTCTCTAGATAAAGTCCTAATAAATAGCGCTATCTAAAGAAGATAATAAAATAACGTCCTTTTTTGATTTCCAAATATTACTAAAGAAAGATATTTTTCTTAATTTTGAAAGGGTAAGATTTCTAGAAAGGTGTCAACCTCAAAGAATCAAAATAAGTTGCACCTCCGAGCCATGTCAAAAGCTGTTACAATGGTTTGGAAGTCTCTTTTAACCGGTAATTATGAAATTCAAAGCTCTGAAAATGGTGTAGATTGTGTAAATCTATGAAAACTTGAAAATCTTGAAGACGGACTAATCTAGATAATATGTAAAAAAATGAACAACTTTTAGGACTTGAAGTCTTTTTTTTCATATTCATACTGACATGTTCAATTGAAAGGTTTTTTAGCATCAATTTTTAACAAGATGTAATATGTAATAAGATGCACAACTTTTAGGACTTGAAATCTTTATTTTCATATTCATACATATCAAGGTTGAGATGTTCAATTGAAGGGTTTTCTAGCATCAAAACAACATTTTTTGATGGGTTTTTGAGGTGTGTCATACTTCTATAATATAATATTAATGAGTCCTTTGTCTCTTAGAAGATATCTGATACTTTCAATACACAAAAATGATAAAAAATTTAAAAACAAAAATATTGATGAGTTGTGCAAACTTTTACAATCTCTAATTTTTTTAGTTATTACTTTTATTTATAAATTAACAATTTAATTGAGATTTTTCAAAAATGATTTCTCCTCACAATCCATATAAAGAAGGATGTCATGCATCTAAAGAAATTAAGGTAAAATTCAAAATTTTAATCTGCATTTTGGATAAAAGTAAAATAATGTGCCACTTTCTTTTTTCTAATTAGGGGTTTTTTCTAAGAAAATAAAAATTTAAATTTAAGCAATTGAAAAATAATTTACCATCAAGCATTTGTTTGTAATAAATAAGGTTTCTTTACATCACTTACCCCCCCCCCAAAAAAAAAGGGTTTTCTACATTTTCTGAAAACTAAATTGTTTTCTGAAAACTAAATTGTTTTTACTAAAAATTTAATCTCTCAATTTAAATAAGCGGTTAGTGGAAATATTTTTATTTTTATTTATTTTTAACAATAGTGGAAATCTTTCTTTACGGTCAGAATGAATAAAGTTTCATGCAATATAGGATAAAGATAATTGTTACTTTTAAATTTTATTATTTTCAAATAATAGTAAGAAATATGGCACTTTTTTATTTTCAAGCATTTAAAAGAATCGAGAACCCAGCTAAGGTCTAGACTTCCATCCTCACCTAACACATTAAAAAATCACTAAGGATAGAGGCGCGTCATCCCTATTGAATTACCAAAAAAAGAAGAAGAAAAAGCATTTAAAATTCAAAAAATAATTCACTGTCATACAATTGTATTCTAGTAAATAAGTTCTATTTGCATTTGTAAGATAAAAATAAAATATCAAATTAAATTATTTCCTATTTTAATAAGTTTATAGTTTAAAAATTAAATTATGTAAATTTAAGTTGGAGGTCTCTAAAATCATTCATACTTTGGTCGGAACCTGTCCATTGGGGACCAACGTTATTGTAAGGTAATATATGATAGGTCCATATTGCTTTCTAAGCCATATGATTCATTGAAGCCACATGATTCATTGTATCCAAGCGTGAATGTACTGGCACTCCCTATGAGAGGGTTGTCTAACTAAGTTTTTGTAATCGTTTTCTGTAAAAATTAATAAAACAAAACAAGTAGGAGCTTGTCATCTCCACTCATTTGTCAATAAAAACGTTGGAGTGTAAATTGAATTATTTTTTTAAAAAGAAAGGAGGTGGTATTATTATTTTTACAAAAAAAAAAAAAAAATGTCGAAGTGTGAATCGAATTATTATTATTTTTTTAAAAAAGAGGTGGTATGTTCTATATAAATTAATAAAACAAAACAGGTAGGAGCTCGTCAACCACCACTAAATTACATAAAAAAAAGTTGAAACGTGAATTGAATTATTATTATTTTTTAAATAGAGGTGTAACTGTACTATTGGAGTTTTTCTCCTTATCAATAAATACTTATTGTTAACATTACAAAAAAAAAAAAGTGGAATTTTCTATATAAATTAATAAAATATAACGGATAGGGGTTCGTCATCCCCACTTAGCTAAAAAAAAGTCGAAATGTGAATCAAATTTCTTTTTTTTTAAATGGTGCAGTTGGCATACAGATGCATCCGTAGTTGTAGAGGTAAGGTGCACCTTCAAAATTTATCATGGTATATAATTTTGATGTAAATTTTTTTTAGGTCTATCTCAAAATCTATTTTTATATGTAATTATAAAACTTTAAATTTAAAAAATGATTAAAATCAAGTAGATATATAAATATATAAAAATCTTGAAAATAGACGGTGTAGATAATATGTTGTAAAATGTACTATTTTTGAGACTTAAAATATTTTTATTTTTTATGATCATACATTTCGATTTTGAGATGATCAATTAAACTGTTTTTTAAGATTAAAACTACCTTTTTCGATGGATTTTTGAAGTGCATCCGTAGATCTACAATATAAGGTTGTATGTTTATATAAACTTTTTAAAAAAGGTGGCATGTATGCAAAGGTCGGTGGACGGCGACTTGCAGTCAATAGTTATGACAAGTGGCAGGCTCTTCCTTGATTAATTTACCATGCCAGGGACAGCACGAGACGAGAAATAAATAGAGGTGCGGCTTTATCTTAGGCTTTGGCTTTATGATATTTGGTGCAAAATCTATCAAATAAATATAATTCTATTGGAGTGGTCAGATTATTATGCAAAACCTATCAAATAAATATAATTCTATTGGAGTGGTCAGATTATTTTTACATAGGCAGCCTATCGGTGAAGCTACTGCAAATAATGTTGAAATGCTTGCTCTTTTTCATGGTCCGAAGATTTTTTACAAAAATAAATTTGGATAATTGTTATGTGATTGAAGAGGATTTCATAAATACCATTAGGTGGTGCAATAAAGAGCAATGGGTGCTATAGGAGCTTAAATGAGTTTGGTTACATATTCATGATTTGGCAGAGGCTTTGACTGTTTCTTTTCAGCTTGTTTATAAGGAAGCTAACTCTTTAACGGATTATTTAGCTATAGGTGGAGTTTTTTTTTGCCTTCGTTTTTTATTTCGAATGATGTAATCCTATTTGGGTAATATTTTTATTCAACAATGGAAGATAATATTTGTCAAAAAAGGAAATGTAATTCTATTACGAAATTTTTTACCCTTAACTATGAAATTGAGTTCCGAAAATGGAATGTATTTGGTAGATTCATATATGGACATGGTTTATATGAGTGGGACGACCCATAGATATGCGCCCTCTCACCATTCTTTTTTCGATATCGATTTTGAATCCAATATTTTTGTTATATATAATCTCTAATACAAGGATCATTAACATGTAAAAAAAAAAATCGAATTTAATTGAGAATAATTCTCGACCAATCGGTTTAGTCCGCACCACTTTTATGCATCCATCTTTAAGATGAGTGCTTCAGGGGACACAAATGACCTTTAAGATGAGTGCTTCGGGGGACACAAATGACCTTTAAATGGGTGCTTGGGGGGACACAAATGTAGAATTGCGTCCCCTGACTTATAATATACTTCTACTTTATAGATACTTAAAATAGATGCTCGAGAAAAAATATTACAAGACAGGTAACTTTCAAGACTTAGAAATTATTTTTCATTCAAATTCATGATTCTGAGATCAAGATGATCAATTTGTTGGTTTTCTGGTATCATAACTATATCTCTAATTATATTTGAGTACATCTATTAGAAATCAAGAAATATGGAAACAAATGCCTTACATGTCCAATCTTTTTTGCCTCAATATTTCTCTCTGCACTTCTCTCAACTCTGCCAATCTCTCTTTTTTTTTTTTTTTTTTTCTTTTTGTCTTTTCTTTCATGTTTTTATATCCGTACTTTTTCATTTTCTCAATGATCTCTTATCAACTTCAAAGTAAAAAAAAAAAACTCAGTTATTGGATCCCACCAAGATTGCGTACTTAATCAGCTAAAAACAATATTAGCAAGAGTATGAACCATAATATGAGCATCAGAAATAAAACACAGAAACACATAAACTACAAAAACACAAAAATTTATGTGGTTCACCCTAAAAAAGGTTACATCAAGAGCTACATCAAAGATTTTGAGAAACAAAAGTTGTCTTACTAACTATCGATAATACCCTATTGAGCAACCCTTGAAACTGCTCTTCTGATTGACATTACCTACCATTCTTCATTCTTTTTACTTTTGACAAGGATTACATAATTTACTATATAGAGATACGAAGTAACTAGAAACCGACTTCCTTTTCACAAAGGAGATACCACCCAAAACCTCTAAAAGAACTATTTTTCTACAAGAAACAAGCCCTTCTCTCCACGAGATATAGCTATACTATTTCTCTCTAATATCCATGAATCCTACAATAGATGGATTTGGAGGGCCCTTGTGAAGATGGATTTTCAGTTTATGTAAAGAAAGAAAGTATATGTGCGAAAAGAGAAAAAATGATGTGTATTCTTTAGCCTTTGGGTGGGGTATCCTAGAAAGAAAACTCTATTTTAACGATGGTGAGAGAGAACTTGTAAACTTCTGTATTTTTCATGATTACATATCTTCATATTAGTGGAAAAGAAGTTTTTTTGCCCCATGAATGTAGGCGACTGCTGAACCACATCAATTTTTGTGTTTTGCTCTTCTAATTGTCTGGATAGTTTTTTTTTTCGAAACCTTGAGTTTTATCTGTTACATGACCAACTTACTTGAAAGAGTAAAAGAAAGTTTACCAATAGGAAGTTGAGTGGCTAAAGATTTATAATGAAGTCCAATAAAGTTTTTCTAGGACATTGAGTGTGGTCACAACTCCAGTCATCCCAATTTGCATCTCATATGTAGGGAAATTTTGACCTTCTTGTACCAAAACTAACAATTTTTATATATATATTCTCAAAAGAAAAAGCCATTTCCATTATATCAAGTAAAGCCAAAACGAGAGATGGAAATATATGTGTCATCCATCCAAACTAAAGCTGCGAAATTTTTTTCATTGGGGAAAATTATTCTCCATATGTGTCCACAAGAAAGAGCGAGTTTTGGATGGACTATGGGAGGCATTTTTGTTAAGGTGAGGTTTGCATAAGGCTGAGGCCTTAAACAATCAAAGTAAGGCATATCTTCAAATAATGTTGAAATATGTTATTTCAGAACTGTAAATCTTTATGATGGCCTGAAACTTTATTTTCATATTTAATTATAAAATTTAAAACTTAAAAAATAGTGTAGATCGAGCAAATCTTTCCAAATACTGATATTGCACTCTGAATGCTTTGAGAAACATTAGTATTTATTTATCATCATCATCTCACATTCTTTTTATTTATTTTTGAATGGGTTGGACTTGGGCGATTTATGAAACATTGAGACTACCATTATCTTCGGGATTTAAAGTTCAATCACTATTATGGATAGGAAGTTTTCTTTAGAGATTGATTTGATTTTGATAGAGGGGCAAGATTGAGAAACAATTATTTTCCCCTGGTAATACGTGCTTTAGGGCATGTTTGTTCGCGTAAAAAAATTTCCCAGAAAATATTTTCACGTAAAAAATTTCCTCATATAATTAGATGTGAGAATATTTTTATACCAATTAATTGCCTACTGGTGTGGCGTGGAAAGAAACAAGGGAATTCTTTCTCCTAAAAATATTTCCTAAAAAATACTTTTACGAAAACAAACGTTCACGTAAGGAGTTTCTAAAACTAAAGCAAAAGAACTGCAAGTGTTAAACGGAGCATTTCTTGGCTTGGTGTGATAAATGCCTTTAAAGAAAAACATAAAAACAAAACAACCCTCACATCTCACACAGTATATACATCTAAGACTATGCCAAAAAGCGAAAGACCTTTCCAGATGGCAATTGAATATAGCCTTCGTCCCAAGAAGAATAAGAGAGAGATATTTGGTACAAAGAACAATGAAGAAAGAACATTATTCTATTTGTGTAAGAAAGATACAATTGAATCTGCTGTATTTCATAATAGAGGTGGAACATTATTCTAGAAAAGAGAGAGAGAGAGAGAGAGAGAGAGAGAGAGGCTCATGTTCTTCTGGGTTTTAGAACAATAGAGGCACTGGGAGCTTCAGCACATGAAACCATGGAGAAAGAGAAAGTAGGATTAAATAATGCAAGTTAGGGAAGGAGATATAGTGGTCATATGTGCAAGTTCATAATTCACATAAATATGGTGTCTTACCACCTCATTATGATACTTGTTTTATACGTGTTTTTTATTTGTATAATTGAATAATATTTGAAATTTTAAAGGTTATGAATAAGTTCATAAGAACCTCTTCAATCCATATCCTGTACACAATAAGAAAAATTTCAAAACTATATTCTCAGTAGGCTTGAAAAAAATAATGTGTCCAATTTTTAAAGAGTTAATCATCTAGTGATTTTAGGTGGCTCTCAAAAATTTGTTGCAAAAAAATCTCCCCAAGTTAGTCTTATGACAAAGGGAGTAAGTGTGTAGTATATGCTTTTGTGGGAGCATCGTCTACGCCCCCAAAAAACTATCTTCCCAAGTGCCAAGAGTGCCTGTGGGAAAAAGTGTACAATATGCTCTTGCAGGAGCATAATTTATGCACTCTTTGAAAATAGGATGCTGTTTATATATGTTTGAGGCCCTAAACAATCAAAGTAAGGCGCACCTTAAAATTCTGTTGAAAGATGTTGTTTTAGTATTAAAAATCTTTGTGATGGCCTAAAAATTTATTGTCATATCTAATTATACAATTTAAAGCTCAAAAAATAGTATAGATTAAGCAGATTTATAAACGCTTGAAAATTTTAAAAATTGACCGTCTAGAAAATGCATTATAAGATGTGCTATTACCAAGCCTTGAAATCTATTTTCTCTTATGTTCATATATCTTGAGTTCAAGATTATCGATTTAAAGAATTTTTGGGCATTGAAACAACCTCTTCTAATGAATTTTTGATGTGCACCTTAATTTGATTGTTTAAAGTCTCACCCTTATATAAACTTTTTCCTTAAATATAAGGTATATAATAGCCATTGACCCATGTTTATTTTTAGCCTATTTCATTTAACGGGTTAAACCTTGACCATTGGACTGGACTTGCCACCAAAAGCCGAATATTTAGTGAATATGGGAATGATAATATATTGACAAACCAAAACATCCGTAATGACTCAGTTTTTATTTTTAAAATTAGGAAGAAAAAATAGGGTAAAAAATATGGATCACCCAAAAATAAGGTAGTTGTCGAATCATGAATATTTTGGAGTGGGTTAAAAAAAACATAGTGAAAAAATAGGATATGTAAAAATATTCAAAATAAGTTTGACAATAAGTTTAGAGATAGTATTGAATTATATATATATATATATATATATATATATATATATATATATATATATATAGAGGGGGGGAGAGAGAGGTATATAAAATTGAGGCCCTAAACAAGTCGAACTAGTCAAACATGCTTGTTCGACAAAAAAAAAAAATTCAAATCTTTATTTTGTCCTTTTTTTGACCCAAGGATTATTTGCAAAGAGATCATTTACTTTTTGTATAAGGAGATCACAATCATTTTTGTCCCTAGGATTTCAAAATGGGTGGTTGTAAGGGTGTAATTGATTAGAAATAAAGTTCCAAAAAAAAATTCTTGGATTTCGTGACCCACCCCAAGCCATCCAATTTGACATCTAATTAGTGAGAATAGGTGTGACCTTCTTATACAAACGGTAAATGGTCTCTTTGTAGACAATCCCTTTTTTACCTAACCTAACTTTTGCTTTAGGTTAGATTGGCCAAGGCAATAGTAAGTGGTCTAACTAATCTGATCGGCCACTCCGATTCGATCTTGATAGTTGTGGTTAAATCTGTTCTGCAGCATTATTCTTAATTAGTATGAAGGAAAATGTGCTTTAGGAAAGAAAAAAAAGAGCAACACAATTCTTACCTGTCTTAGTCTTTCGGTGGAGTTTTTGATATGTATATTTGATATGTCTCAAACAATAGGTTGTACATTCCAACTTGGATTTTCCTTTTTTTAAGCACTCCTTCTAACAGATCTTAAAGAGGCTCGATCTTAAAGAGGCTCCTGGGCACATATTTGCCCCAATCAATCTTGGGCCAAGTAATCTTAGACTCATCGAATTCAAATGCTGAAGACTCACCCACAAGACCCATCACCAATATGCTCAAGAGCAGCACCCCATACATTTTGCTCCTCTCCATCTCTCTCTCCCTCTCAAATTCTTTTTGAGGTGATAAGAAGAGAGGGGAGATATAGGGTTTCTTAAGGTGGTGAAGAGAGAGGGAGATATACAAGTGTTTATATAAGGGAGCAGTTGGGGTTTGTTTACTATGGGAGTTAGAGGGCAATGGACATGCTTTTGGCAAATGAATAGGCACCAGCTACACAAAGGCTGGAGAGGTTTCAATTGTAGCCGTGCACCACTTGAGGTTTGAATATTACTGTATATGGGTTACAAGGAAGGAAATAAAAAAAAAGGTATGAAATTAATTTTAAAAAAGAAAAAAAAAAGAAAGAAGAGATGTCAACCTTGTACCATGAAGTACAAGTAAGGCGCACTTCAGAAACCCCTTAGCTAAGGTTGTTTTGATGCAGGAGAACCTTCAAATTGATTATTTCGATGTCGAGATGTATGTATATTAAAAAACAAGGAAAGAGAATTTCATTTCATAAAAATAATGTATCTTGTAATGTGCTATCTAGACAATCTATTTGTAAAATTTCCGAGTCTTTGTAGATATGCTCAATTTACAATTTTTTAACTTTAGATTTTATAATTAGGGGTGAAAATAGATTCCCATGTCAACGTAAGGCTTTTGGACATCCAAACTATACGTTTTGCTGAATTTAAAAATGCAACTTATTTTGATTGTTTAAGGTAGGCATCTCATACAAAGCACACCCCCTCTTTAAAATGAATCTTTTCTTTTGGAATTGTTTTAAGATGACCTACCCTTTTGTGACATTTTTCTCTCCCATAACCTTTGCCCATGTGAAAATTTGCCCATATGAAAATATGGCTGTAATTAAATAACTATCGTATTAAGGGGATGAAAGCTCTTTCAAAATCATTAAACAATCAAATGATCTCAAATAATATTTGAGGGATTACCTTTTTTTTTTTTAAAAAATTAGGTACGTCCTCAAAAAAATTTAATTTAATTTTTTTTCAAATTGTCTTTGTTTAAGATTGAGAAAGAGGAGCAATCAAGGTTATTTTAATAATTTTTTATAAAAGACTCCAACCAAATAATAAATATTCCCTTGCTGGTTTCGAGTTACAAATAAAAAACACACTGTTCAAGATTAATACTGAGAAACAATTGCTAGTATTTTATCATTCGGCAACCTAATTCTTTATGTACATCAAATGACAAAGATACCCATACGCGTTCCTCATTTTCAATCCTGAATAATATATTCTTTATTTATAACATTGAATGAGGATGGGTATTTCTATCATTTTGTTGGGGCGTCTTGGGGGTAAAATTACTTAAAACCTATGATCTTTCCTCCTTCTTAAACATGGGCAATTTGAAATTATTTTAAAATTATTTTAGAAGGTACATGAAATGAAAAAAGAAAGTGAGCCCTCAAATATTAATTGAGTCTAGTGATTTTGTGAGGAATTTTCAACCCCTTCAATGGTGTGCCACTTTTTCATAGAAAATCTCTCCAATGCAAGTTTGACTCTTAAGATGTCGTTCGAATCCACGATAAATAAGATATCAATTTAAATATTTGTAACAAATGTCATTCTTCTGTTATTATCGATGATGAACTCCTGGGAGATTATCAGTGGAGAATTTTATCGGTATTACGTTAGAATATTTGTATTGCGGATTTGCATCAATAGAATTTAATTCAATATGTAAGGAAAGATGATATAAACTCCTAATAATGATGTTTATGAGTGTTATAATTCGGAGACTTTGGTATAGAAAGGTGTCCTTCATGGAAGTGATGGGGTTTCCTATGGGAGTAGAGTCAACTCTAGATTGCTTATGAAATCCGCAGACAACCGCAATGCCCAAAACATACTAGCAATAGAAAGGCACCAAAGATACGTATTATTTGCATCACGCTATCATGGATAAATTCCTTATTTCAAACTAATATGCAGAACTTGATAGACTTTGTAATGCACATACTGAGTAAAAGCTCAAATCAGAGGATATCTTTCTGGTATGCAAATGATGTAATATTGGCTATAATTTCATATGCTTTTAAAATAAGTGGAAGAAATGTCTGTATTTTTGCTTTGAAAAAAGATTTATTGGTACAACTTATTTATTATAGAGAGGGAAATAATGTCGTCGTCTCACATTGAGGAATAAAGAAGATAAAGTTTAAATATAGGAATATATAACTTCAGAAAATTACTAAAAATCCCTCAAAATGAGCTTTTTAGACCTTCTACCCCCACCCTAATTTTTTTTCACTCATTTTTTAAAAAAAACCAACTTTCCTTACTAAAACCCCCCCAACTAAAAGAGGTTTTTTTACCAAAAATACCCCTTCTGCTACCTTGAACGTGCGATTAAATCCTGCAGATGGACCCCAATTTCCATTAATATCGAACCACGATTATTATTCGTTGGAGTGCTTATGAGAAAACAATATGCCGGATCGAATATCTAAAATGCCGGATTGAAGTGCTTGTGTATCCAGGAAACATATCGCCGGAGTGCTTCTTAGATTTGCCAGTTTACGTTTTTTAGATTCCGGACTGGCTATTAACATTGATTCAATATCTAGAGTGTATTCAACAAAAGCCAGAGTGCATTTTAGTTTTGTCGGAGTGCTTTTTTCAGATGCTGGACTGCTTTTTTACAGTGAACTAATCTCCGAAGTGCTTTCAACAAATGCCGGAGTGCTTTCTAATGTTGCCGGAGTGCATTTTACAGATGTCGGAGTGCATTCAGAAAAAGCTGGAGTGCTTCTTAGTTTTGCCGGTGCGAGTTCTTTTTAGATTCCGAACTGCCTATTAACAGTGAATCAATCTCCACAGTGGATTCAAGAAACACCAAAGTGATTTTTAATTTTGCCGGAGTGCTTTTACAGGTGCCGGACTGATTTTTTACAGTGAACTAATCTCCGGAGTGCTTTCAGAAAATGCCGGAGTGAGTTTTAGGTTTGCCGAAGCGCGTTTCATAAATGCTGGACTGTGATTTCCGGAGTGCGTTAAAAAAATGCCGGATCCCCCAAAAATGCTCCAAGTTCTTGGTTTGTTCCTTCATTCTTTGTTTGCTATAAATACTGGTTTTCTTTCAGCAAACAGTATTCTTTCTCTCTTTAGAAAATATCTGTGATGTGTCAAATCTCTCACTCTCTCTAGAATACCACTATTGTGCGAAATCTCCATCTTTCTCTCTCTCTAGAGTACCTCTATTGTGCGAAATCTCCATCTCTCTCTCTTTTTTTCTCTCTAGAATACCTTTATATTGTATAAAATCTCCCTCTATCTCTCTCAAACACACAGAGATACACTCTCTCTCCTCTCCTCTCTCTCTCTCTAGAATACTTCTATATTGGATTGGAATTTCCTCTATATGTTATTTATTTTGCCTACAGAGAGATTCGATTTGTGTGAGGAAGCCAATGGAGAGAGAAAGAAATTCGTGGAGTGGAAAAACCGTGAGGAAGCTAATACAGAGGGAAATCCGGTGCGAAGAAGAGGTGAGGCAGAAGCCGAGGAAAATAGAGAAAGCCGTGAGGAAGAAGCCGAGGAAAATAGAGAAAACCCTTGGGAAGAAGCCGTGGTGGTGAAGGAGAAAGCCGTGAGCATGAGGAAGAGGCCGTGCGCTCTGAGGAAGAAGTCATCAGCATGAGGAAAATAGAGGAATGGGTAAAAACTAGGGTTCGTGAGGAAAACAAAGTAAATGGGTTAACGGGAGGGGTAACGGGTAAATGTCAAAACAGGGGTAATTTCTTTAACTTCTCTTTTTTTGGGCTTGGGGGGTTTTAGTAAGGAAAGTTGATTTTTTAAAAAGAAGAGTAAAGAAATGTTAAGGTGGGGGTAAAAGATCTAAAAAGCTCATTTTGGGAGATTTTTAGTAATTTTCCCTTGTATCTTTGTTTCCAAGGGGAGTCATAGCATGTGAAGCATGCAATGTGGATGTGTGCCTATATGTTGGGCAGGTGGGCCCGTGGCACAATTTGCACCTCACAATTTCGGATCGGTGCAAAAGTGCCCTTAGCCCATCCATGGGCTTCGTAGAGTTTATAACAAAAGAAACAATGGAGAGAAAAAGAAACCTCAACAAGACATATAGGTGGTTCGATAATGGTGCCTACATCCATAAAATAAGAAACTCAATAGCCTCAATATATGAAACTTAATATTTTATAGATTACAAGATAAAAAATTCAATATTTTGTTCTTATATCTGTCATCACTCCCCCTCAAGTTGGATGACAGATATCAATAGAGTCCAACTTGGATAGTATCTGATGGAACTGTCTTTGCAATAACTTTGTTAAACATGTCTGCAAGTTAGTCTTCACTTCAAACACAAGGAGTACTAATAATCTTTTGCTGAACATTTTCTCTCACAAAGTGACAGTCAACTTTTATGTTCCTGATTCTTTCATAAAAAATTGCATTGGAAGCTATATGCATAGCTGTTAGATTATCACAGAACATCTCCATTGAATTAACTGTTGGGAACCCCATATCTTGAAGTAGGTATTTCAACCACATCAATTCACTTGTAGTTGAAGTCATAACTCTATATTCGACCTCTGCACTGGATCGAGCAACTACAATTTGTTTCTTTCTTTTCTAAGTAACTAAGTTTCATCCGACCAATGTGCAATAGCCAGTAGTAGACCTCATGTCAATTGGACTACCTGTTCAATTAGCATCAGAATAACCAATATGACCGTTCGGTTTCAACCAAAGACCTTTGTCGCGTGATGACTTAAGATATCTAAGAATCCTATCAATAGTCCCCAGATGACAAGATATAGGAGTATGCATAAATTGGTTCACAAGACTAACCGCATGTATTATATTTGGTCGTGTCACAGTCAAATAAATCAATCTGCCCACAAGTCTCTGAAAGCAGCCCACATCTTCAAGAAGTTTTCCATTTGTTGAATTAAACTTGCAATTAAGATCAATAGGAGTGTCAACAGGTTTGACTCTCAATTTTCCAGTTTTTTTCAATAGATCTAATATATATTTCTTTTGAGAAATGAAGAATCTTTTTTTTTTTTTCAATGTGCTACTTCAATGCTGAGAAAATACTTTAGTTGACCAAGATCCTTGATGTCAAATTTCTGTTAAGATAATTTTTAAGCTTCATGATGTTTTCTTTATCATTACCTGTAATAATAATATTGTCAACATAAATGAGTACAACTGTTGTAACTGAAGTTTCCCTTTTTATGAACATCAAAGAATTAATTGAACTTCTAAGAAATTCGACACTCGTCAAAGGATGAGCTGAGTTTAACATACCATGCGTGAAGTGATTGTTTAAGTCCATACAAATCCTTCTGTAATTTGCACACACAAACTTTTCTTTTGCTTTAGAATGGCCTAGAGGAAGACTTATATAGATGTCTTCGTTAGGGTCACCATGTAAGAAGGTATTTTTAACATCCATCTGATGCAGAGACCACCTACAATTAACTGCGGCAGACAAAACAACACGAACTGTATTCATGTTGTCAACTAGTGCAAAAGTTTCTTTATAATCGACTCCATAAGTTTGGGTAAACCCTTTAGCCATCAACCTGGCCATATACCTCTCAACAGACCCATCACTATTATATTAAATTTTAAAACTCCATCTACATCTAATTGTTTTTTTCCCTTTAAGTTACTTGACAATATCCCAAGTATGGTTCTTATCAAGTGCTCGAAGTTCCTTTTTCATAGCCTTCCTCCACACAGAATGAGAAATGATATCTTGAAATTAGTTGGCTCAGAATTATTAGAGATAGAACTCAGAAAAGCAAAATAGGCAGGAGAGATATTTTCATAGGACATGATTTTAAATAAGAAAAGAAACTGCATGGTAAATATAAAAATCTTCAAGTTTAGAGGAAAGTTGATAGATACGAGAAGATCTACACAACGGAAAATCAGGTGGGACCATGGCCACAGCGGAGTCTTCTTCTTCTAAACGTGAGTTTCAGAGGTATCTTTAGCTTCGATTTGAATCATAACTTGTTTTGGGTGTGTTGGATACATCACTGGTACCAATATTAGACCAGGGCAAACGACCTCTTGAACACTCCCCTTGAGTTCTATTTTCCAAACCACTCTCCAAAGTGTCATGAAAATAGGAATTTGTTTCAACAAATTGAATATCTCTGGAAATATGTATTTTTCTATTTATAAGATCATAATATTTGTATCCTTTTTGAGTAAAGGAGTATCCAAGAAGGATACATCTACTGGAATATTTATCAAGTTTATCCCGGTTGTGCCCAGCCACATGAACATTAAACGCACATCCAAATACTTGCAAATGAGACAAATCAATTTTTCTATTTTTCAAAATTTCAAGGGGCGATTTATTCTCAAGAATTTTATTTGGAAGTCTGTTAATCAAATAGCAAGTAGTTAAAACAACTTCAGACCAATAAATTTTTGGAATATGCATCTGAAACATCAAAGACCTTGTAACTTCCAAAATGTGTCTATTTTTCCTTTCAGCAATTCCATTCTGGTGAGGTATTCCAACTTATCAGAATGTATCAGATTAAATGGTTCTTTTGAAACATGCATAGAAAACTGAAAATGAAATCTTGTCTGTTTTGAGAATTTACAAACTTTACAAAAATGCAAGTTTAAAAATAGAGAGGGTATTAAGATTTTCAAAACTTTATCTGAAGGGTGTCCAAATCTCTTATGCCACAATTTATTAATATCATAATTATCTTGACTGGAAAACAAGGCCTTATTATCTCCATTAAATAGGTATATTAGCCCAATAGACAATCTTCTTTCACCAATCTTCCTCCCAGTGACCCGGTCTTGAAAAGTCATAGAGTTGGGCGAAAAAATAATATTGCAGTTCATACTCTGAGTAATTTTACTAACAGATATCAAGTTAGAAGAAAAAGATGGCCTAAACACGACTTCAAAGTTATGAGATTTGGAGAAGAACTTGGTATTACGAACACCATAGATAGGAACCAAGAAACCATTAACAATAGACACAAGGTTCATATTTTCATGATTTTTTAGGCTAGATAGGCATTGCAAGTTACTAGTCATATGATTCGTGGCTTCTGAGTTTATTATCCAAAGAAAAATAGGAAGACATGAGCGAAATAAAGAGGAAGGATCCTGTGTAGCGGAGGAATCATTATTGTTACTTGCCTGTTAATAATGATCACAAATACAGTTAATGATTTTCTTCCTGATTAGTAAAAATCAATTTAAAGAATAGATGGCGCCTCAATCGGAACCAGCCGAAGAACCCAATGAGAACTATTGTTTATCTCTCTAGAGGTCGCCAATATGTATCCAACCGAATCGCAATAAGAGGCTGTTGTCCTTCACGAATCAAATCTCACGACTTTTGAACCAATAAGCATTCAAGAAAAAATCCCTCAAAATACAGCAGCAAGAATTAATGTAACATGCTACGAAACCATGAGCACTCTATCACCAATTGTTTTAGACGCCCCTATTGAATGATTTGCAATGGGCTGAACGAGAAAAAAAGGGTATCTTAGAGACAGTGAGCATGGCATGCAAATTGGAATGGTTTGCAACGAGGAAACTGTTTTTGTTGTGGAAAAGCGTCTTGAACAAATTGTTTTGTCTACAAATTGTGCAAGCTTTGTTTGTGCAAAGGAAGACGTCTTGTTGTGCTGCCATCTTTGCTGATGGCGCTGATTGGGCATGCGTTGAAGTGGCAGCAACACCACGAGTTGTTGCTGCCTGGAACAGATGATAGGCAGAACCATGTTGACGGAATTTTGGCTGTCCTTGAAGTGGATTTTCAATAGAGATTCGGAGATGTTGGGATCGCTGCTCTGATACTATGTAGAATTTGTAACAAAAGAAATAATAAAGAGAAAGAAAAAGCTCAACAAGGCATATATGTGGTTCGGCAATAGTGCCTACATTTATAGAGGGTAAACTGTTATTTTATTTACTTAATATCTTGTATATTACAAGATAGAAAACTCAATATTTGGTTCCTTAATTGTCAATAGGCATGGGTTGGGCTCATGAATTTTTTGTTCTTTTTTATTCCAAAAGTTGCATTACTTCGCAAAGTTGTGTTGTGTGGTATTGTATCATGTGTGGCAATTTGCAAGAGTAGATTATCGTGTCACGATGTTGCTCGGGCATAACCTCCTTTTGTTGGGTAAATTAGTGGGGATGATAAGCACCTACCCGTTTTATTGCTAAACAATAAAAAATATTACAAGTACAACCATCAAACATCTCTTACTAATAGTATCGTGGAAATATCATGCAAGATGAAAGGATGTATAACATCTCGGGGGCAAGCCTGCCATACGGTTGCTTCTACCAATAATACTGCCCTTTTTGGCAAGCAATCAATAAACGTATTTGACTCCCTAAAGACATGAGGGATCTGCCATTGGTGGTCTACAAAAGAGGAGAGTTTGGTCCTGCATTTAGACAAAAGTGTGTGCAGCTTCCATGGCGGTCTACTAGCCTGGGTCATGGACCTCAAGATGTCATTCGAATAGCTTCGCATCACTTAACTCACGTGTACATCAGATGGTGCATGCCTCATTAAATGAACATGCGTAAGGCACAAAACATTTACAATTCATAACTTGAAGAGGCCCTTTCTCTCTTCTATAAATAGGTCTCAGATCTTACTTTCAAAAGATAGTTTTTCAGGCTTTCCGTTACATACTTTTTCTCTCTCTCTAAAGAGAAAATTCTGGTGCCATCTGATCTTGTTATTCTAATGCATTGAAAATGCTATATTAATGTTCATTTTTTTATTATTAAGGTACCCTCATGACAAATTTAACCAAAGAACCTCATACGCATTGATCTTGTCAGTAGGGGATATCTATTGTCTTTAAATAATATACTGACATGGTTGAAAATATGACGATGTTTTTCTATTGTCTATATAACTTCAAGCATATCTAGCTTTCATTGTCCATATTTCACACACAGCCTGTTTTTCCAACACTTCCCTCTCTCTTACCTTGCCTCAAATCTCTCTTCCCAAATTTCATGCCCCTCGCCTCTCTCCTCTCTCTCAATGAATAAGACTCCATTTTCAAGATATTCAGGTCAAATTGTACCTTATATAAACCCCATCATTAATATATAAGCAATCTAATTCAAAATAATCTATTTCTTTGTTATTGGAATATTTCATTGTTCTTCTATCTTTTTCTTACATTTCTATATTCATCTCATACAAATTCATTAAGTAGGAGTCATTACTAACTCTTTTCCCATAAGAAAATATGCCCATGTGGAAATATGACCAAAGATTTAGATGCCACTTTTTAATAGGAAATGTCTCTTGATACAAGTCTCTCTCCTAGAAATACTCTATATCAATGTTGCATTTTAGTATTTAGATGCCACTTTTTAATAGAAAACTCTCTGATGCAAGTCTACCTCTTAGAGATCCTACCTATTAATATTACATTTTAGAAGCAAATACATTCTTGATACTTTTTTATTGGGGAATTTTATCAGGTTATCATTGTCAAGATCTTTATTACTAGGATTTTCGGGGATGATTTCTGGGCGATCAATATAACTTAATTTATTTAAATAAGCAAATTTTACTTTATTATAGTAAAATCACGAACCTCCATTGTATAGAAGCATTACCATTTTTTAGCCAGAAGAAACTTGTAAATATATTTCAGAAACTTAGATAACCAGCCAAATTATATTTGTAGATCATTCAGTATGTATTTTAGCTTTAAATTCAAGCTTCAAAATGCATTATTTAAGGGAAATTTATAAGTTGGAGAACTTGTCCAGTTCATGATTGGGTGAACTTGTTTCTTGGTAAATCTCATGCATTAAAATTTTGATATTTGTTTACGAGTTGAATTGATTGTTGGTATGGTTTGCACCCAGGTAATAATGGGATGTGAAAAAATCTGCGGTATTTTAATTAAAGTTTTTGTGGAATAAAGTTATAATTATTATATCGGTGATAACTATATTACGAAATGGGAGGGCAAAAAGGAATGTGAAATTTGGATTCCTGTCCCTGACTATTTCTTCCCTTCAGTTTTCTTAAAATCCATCTCTACATGAACGAGTAGCAAATTTAAAATTATTATCTCAGTCCTCGCATTTTATTCTTTCTCTATGGGCATATAATAAATCTCACACTCTAAATCCTACCAAGTCCTAATTTCTCTATCTCATCTATTTCTTAAAATACAAGATCTCCTATGTCACATTGACACAGATGCGTATATCATTGTTAGAGACAACTATCTGAAATGTCGATGTCAAAATTGGCCTTCAAGACCAACATATCCATATACCAATTTATAGAAGGGGGATGTAGGTTGTTAGTGGTTATTACTTAATTTTGTAATGAGATTTTAAGGAGAAAGGTTTAGAAGAAATATCTAGATTACTAAAGTGTTAGACATGTGTGTTGTGTCTTTCGTATGTTAATGCGTGCAAAAAACCATAAGCCCATAAGTCCATATGAAATAGCAACTTATTTGAATTTTAATGTGCTTAGTTTTTTGAAATATTCACAATTTAAAATATTAAAATTTTTATTATAAAATGATGCTATGGATGGGAATTTTATTTGAATAGTAAAAAGATCTGATTATTTTATCATGGCATACATTAGTTAAGGGTGCGGTTTGTATAAGGTTGATGCTTTTAAAAAATCAAAGTAAGGCGGACCTTCAAATGCTCTCGAAAGTTATCGTTTCAATGCATGTAATATCTGTAATGGCAAAAAAAAATATTTTTGTTGCTAATTATGAAATTTAAAACATTAAAAATAATATAGATTGAGCAGATCCAAAACACTTGAAAATCTTTAAAATGGATATTTGAGATAATGCATTACGAAATGCAATATTTTTGAGATGTAAAATATTTTTTTTCTACTTATCGTGGTCTAGATAATCTATTAAAGAGTTTTTCAACATCAAAACAGCCCCGCGTTTTTGAGGTCTGCCTTACTTCTATATTATAAAGTTGACACTGTATACAAACGTCCATTAGTTAAAGAGAGGCAATTTATTCACAAGATATTTTCTTTCCAAATACAGACATTGCACTTTGAATTCCTTGAGAGATATTAGTATTTTTTTATCACCATTATCTCATATTCTTTTTTGTTTTTTTTTTTGAATGAGTTGGACTTGGGCAAGTCATGTGACATTGAGACTATCATGGTCTTGCAGGTTTATAGCTATATCACTATTATGGAAAGGAAGTTTTCCCTAGAGATCTTTTCTCTAGTAAAGGGGTTAGAGTCATCCGCACCTTAGTCACCACGTTGTGGTTTTCATTCCAACACCACCCCACTGATCGGGAGGAGGGGGGGGGAGGGATGGCACATCCGCACCTTAGTCACCACATTGTTTTTTTCAATCCAACACCACCCCACTGACGTCAAGAAACTAAACTAAGTAGAACTAAACTAAGTAGGAGCTTGTCTTCCCAACGAATTACTCAAAAAATTAAAAAAAAAGTTTTCCTTAGAGGTTGATTTGATTTTGATAGAGGGACAAGATTGAGAAACAATAATTTTGCCCCAGTATTACGTGCTTTAAGAAGTTTCTAAAACTAAAGCAAAAGAACTGAGCATTTATTGGGGAAGTGTGATAAATGTCTTTAAAGAAAAAATAAAACAAAAACAACCCGCACATCACACTCCGGAGAAAAGAACATTATTCTATTTATGCATGGGAAATATACAATACACTTGAATGTGCTGCGCTTCATAAAAGGGGTGGAACATTATTCTATTTATTCATAGACAGAGAGAGAGTGAGTGATTGATTGAAATGAGAGATGGCTTATGTCCTCATGGATTTTGGGACAGGAGAGCTTCACCACCTGAAACCATGGAGACAGAGAGTAGGATTAAATAACGCAACTCAGGGAAGCCGATCTAGTGGTCACATGTGCAGGTTCATATTTCACACAAGCATGGCGTCTTACCACCGATATTTGTTTTATACGATTTTTTTAATTTGTATAGTTGAATAACATTTGAAATTTTAAAGGTTATGAATAACGTTCATTACTTACTCAAAAAACAAACAATGAATAAGGTTCATTCCTAAAGAAGTGAAAAGATTTCACGCTCTCGAGGGAGCATACTCTTCATTTACTCCCTCAGGCAAAATCAAATCTAGGAGTCCTCTTCAACCCATATTCTATACTCAACAAGAAAAATTTCCAAATTACATTATCAGTAGACTTGCAACAAAATATGTCTCAATATTGAATAGAACTGTCCAATTTTTCAAGATTGTCGAGAAATGTGTTCTCAATACTAAAAATGTTTGTGATAGCCTTGAAACATATTTTTATCTCTAATTATAAAATTTAAAGTTTAAAAAATAGTGTGGATAAGCAGATCTATAAACCTTAAATATATTGAAAATTAACGGTCCAAAAATGCATTATAAAAGATGCACTATTTTCAGAACTTGAAACTCATTTTTTTCTCATGTCCATGAATCTCGAGGTCAAGATATCAATTTGAGGATATTTGGGCATCAAAACAACCTCTTCTAGTGAAAATTTTGAAGTACGTCCAAAACTATCAAATTTGAGCCAAGGCTCTAAACAATCAAATTTGAGCCTACCTCAAAAATTTCACTAGAAGAGGTTGTTTTGATGCCCAAATATCTTTAAATTGATCATCTTGACATCAAGATGCATAGACATGAAAAAAAAAATGGATGTCAAGTTTTGGAAATAGGGTATTTTGTAATGCATATGTGGACCGTCAAGTTTCATGATTTTCAAGTTTTTATAGATCTGATCTTCACTAATTTTGAAGCTTTTAAACTTTATAAATAAAGATGAAAATATGTTTTCTATTACAAAGATTTCCAATATTGAAGCCACATTTCCCGACATTATTTGAAAGTCGGCTCTAATTTGATTGTTTGACTGCACCTATATATATATATATATATATATATATATATATATATATATATATATATATATATATATATATATATATATATATATATATATATATATATATATATATATATATATATATATATATGGAAGATACTATTAAAATGACTATACGTGAAAATGAACAGTGATTTCACCAATTCTCGTCACCATCTAAAGTTCATCACACGGTCACTATTGTCTGGTAGTATTTTATTTTTCATTTTTTTTTACAAATCGGAATGACTTGAAATTTAGAGCGTGTGTTTATAAAAAATAGACGAATCTATGAAAAATATAAAAAACATGTTTTATATAAAAAATATTGACCAAAATACCCCTGAAAAGATTTAGGGGTATTTTGGTCAATTTAGTTATGAATTATTTGTTTTTATATTTTTCGCAGTATTTTTGATTAACACAAGCACCAAATTTCAGGTCATTCCAATTTGTAGAAAAGAAATGAAAAATGAAACGCTACCCGACAATCGTGACTGTACGATGAACTTTGGACGGTGATGAAGGTAGGCGAAATCACTGTTCATTTTCACTTATAGATGTTGGAAAGATTTTTCCTATAACATCTATATATATATATATATATAGAAGTTTGTAAAAGGTTGTGAACAGTCAAATTGGTCAACAAAGTTTATAAAAAATTTATATAAAGTTTAAAAAATTTGCTCCAACTTTGATTCCCATTTATTTAGCAAGTCAAACCGGCTGGTACAACCAGTTTGGCAAAATAAAAAAAATAAAATCTAATGTTTGTTCTCTTTTTTACGCAACCTAGCTTTTAATTTAGACTAGATTGGCCAAAGAAACAGTCAATGGTCTCACCGATATGACAAGCCAATCCGATTCGATCTTGATAATTGTGGTAAATCTCACCTCCAGCATTATCCTTAATTAGTATGAAGGAAAATGTGCTTTAGGAAAGAAAAAAAAAAGAGCAACACAATGCTTACCTTTCTTAGACTTTCCGTGGAGATTTTGATAGGTATATTCGATATGTCCCAAACAATAGGTTGTACAATCCAACTTGGATCTTCCTTTTTTTAAGCACTTCTGGTAGCAGATCTTAAAGAGGCTCCTGGGCACATATTTGCCCCAATCAATCTTGGGCCAAGTAATCTTAGACTCATGGAATTCAAATGCTGAAGACTCACCCACAAGACCCACCACCAATATGCCAAAGAGCAGCACCCCATACATTTTGCTCCTCTCCATATCTCTCTCCCTCTCAAATGCTATTTCAGGTGATAAGAAGAGAGGGGAGATACAGAGCCTCTCTCTTTCTAAAAAGTTTATTGAGGTGATGAAGAGAGAGGGAGATATAGAAGTGTTTATATAAGGGAGGCAGTTGGGATTTGTTTACTATGGGAGTTAGAGGGTTGCTGAGCGCTTTTGGCAAATGAGTAGGCACCAACTACACAAAGGTTGGAGAGGTTTTCTGTCCTAACCGTGCATCGCTTGAGGTTCGAAACATGCCAAGTGTAGAAGATCGCCATTCTCCGATACTACTGCTCTCAGTATAGAGATATGTTATAGATGTAGCATATTACTGACCTCATTCTTGTATGCTGTCTCATCTTTACCCTTTTTTTCTTACAAAGATTCAAAGATTTATTGCTGAATAGGGAGAGATATTACATCATTCAAAACAATAAGAGAAGATAAAAGAGCCCTACTCTTCGCCAAAAATTGCGCTAGGGCATTAGCTTCCCTAAAAGAGCCCTACTCTTCGCCAAAAATTGCGCTAGGGCATTAGCTTCCCTAAAAACATGGACAAATAAAACAAAGATTATTTCAACTACATCCATGACTTGTAGCCAAAGGCCACGAAATTCCCAGGGTAAGATTGTCTTATGTTTACCCTTGGCAGTTAATGATACACGGTTTGATGGTTGTATATATGCATGTAATTGTAAGTATTTTAAAAGTTATAAGCGAAAATTATAGACACCCCAAAATCAACTTTCTAGACACTTTACTCCCTAATGCTTTTTTGTTCGTGCCCTAAACCTTAACATTGTTTTTCTTGTATTTACCTCCGATCATATTAAAATTTAGACTATAATACCCTTTTCAATAGCTCTATATAGCCTGTCCTCTCTCTCTCCCCCGAACTCTCTCCACCCAAACTCACTATCCCTCTATCATTCAAAACAAAATCTCCCTCTCTCTCTAATCCCAAGAAATTCAGCAGAAATTCTCTCTGCCTACCGAAATCTACTGTGTTCTCTCGCTTCCTCGCTCTTCGCCACAGTTCTCTCTCGCTCTCTCGCTATCTGTGCCAGAGCTCTCCCTCCCATGGTGAGTCTCTCTCTCCCCTGAAATCTCTGTTCATAAATCTCTCTTCCCCCTCTCTTTCCCAAAAGCTCTCTTTCCTTCTCTCTCCAAAAATCTCTTTCCCTCTCTCTCTCACTCACTCCCAAAATCTCTCTTTGCCTACTCTCTCCATAAATTTCTCTCTCTCTCCCTTAAATTCTCTCTCGAATAGTGTCATTCTCTTTCTCTCTGTCTTAATCTCTCTCTATCGCAATCCCATTCTTTATTTTTTCACAATCTCTGTCTCTCTCTTCTCTCTCTTCTCTCCCAATCTCTAGATTACTAATATTAGTATATTTTATATTAAAATTTCTATTTTATCTTTTTGTTTTATAAGGTGACTTGGCAACCATACCGGGCACCTCGAGATGAATTCTATGCTGCATTAGACTTTGTCAGTAAGGAGGTGGCACTCTGCTGGATGTACTTGATCTGCTTCAACATTGCCAAGTATTATATGTCTGATCGCTTGTTTCGACAGCGTGAGAAGGCAAAGTGATTCCTCGTGAGCCTCCTATGTGAGATAGGAAGGATAAAAAAAGTGTACATCCCACAAGTTGGATGGATGAATTGAGTGAGGAGATAAGACAATAGAACGAACAAAAAAATTGTATTGTTCAAGCTAACACAGATATGAGCGGGAGGGCTTACAAATAAGTACATGGCTTGGTACAACTGTTTCTCACAAATGAGTTCACCTGAAGAAAGCCCCACTAGCGACATGGGCCATGATGATGATGGAAGGTAGGTAAACTATTTACCTTATGTATTTCATCATGCAATTTTATTTTGATATTGCATATAATGTATGTTTTCATTCCACATTTATGTTCTTATTATATAATTGTTATTGTATATGTAGCAAAAAAACCTGTATACAGATGCTCGATGCTACACTCAATAGTAGAGAATTGGAACTCACATGAGTTTATGTCCGGCAAGCTCGTGATTTGATAGTGAAGAATACGCCAGTAGAGACATGCGTCGAGGAGCGTGGGAGTGAGAGTGAAGATGGTGATGAGAGGATGACAATGAAAGTGAGGACGGTGAGAAGGGAAATGGAGGTGAGGATGAGAGTGAAAGCAGGAAAGGTGAGGAAAAAAATGGAGAAGAGAGAACAAGGGATGAGGACGATGAGAGGATAAGGAAAGAAAAGAAGACCATTGTCAGGTGGACATTCCCGCTTTGCGTCGGAACAGAGGTGGCATTTACATTTACGAAGAGGGGCAGTGACAAGTGGTAGAGAGTGAAGGTGAAGGGTTTTGTAACCTGGCTGAATTTTTTTTTAAAATGCTTAGAAATAGATAAACTTCAATTTCTTTAATTTGTTTTTGCCAATTCTCATGTGACTATTGCTTTTTTATTGTACTCGCGAGTTTTGGATAATGGGCTGCACTTTCAATGGGATGGGATAATGAACTGTATTTTGCATTTATGGACTTTATGTTTGTGCGTCCAATAATTAGGCCATTTCTATTGACTCTTAGGTATTTGATTGTTCCAAATGAGGCCAGTCTTTAGTTTGAAGTGGCTACATCTCTTGTTTGAAGTGGTTAGATCTCTAAAATTTAACTTCTACATAAACTTTTACTTGAGGGAATAAAAAGGTGGATATGCTCCCATGAGATTAGATTGTAAGTGTGGGTGTTATGTGAAACTTGAGAGCTTATAGTTAAGCAACATGTTTAAAGTGAGATGTTTTGTTACGAATCATTAAAAACCATTCAACAAGAAAATCACATACGAGTAGGATGATTCAGCTTATGTAACAAGAAAATTTGAGATGAGTGGGATGATTCGGTTTACGTAACAAGAAATTCTGAGATGAGTGTGATGATTTGTTACAAACATTTTGTTTTTATTTTTTGGCGGTCCGGCAAAGTTAAAAAAGGCTTGTAATGCGGCGAACCGGCTGATAAACCGAAATTTTTTTTTTTGGTTCGGCACATAGTGTGTTGGACTGGTTAGAAATCCAGTAGAGGTCATGCTTGAAATGTGGACTGGAATAAATAACGGTGTAACACACTGGGGTCGGACCAAAATTTTTTTTGGGTCCGATACAAGAAAGTGCCGGACTGCAAAAATATTTCGTCCGGTACACACTGTGCCCGACCGCTTTACAGGCTTTCTGAGTGGTTCGGTGCACCATGTGTTGGACAAATATTTTTGTGCAGAACTACAAAAATTTTGGTCTGACACCCTGTGTGTTGGACTACATTACAAGCCTTGAACTTTCTACTACATTTCAAAGAGGTCTGGCACACTAGCTGCCAGACTACAAATAAAAAACTTAAATATTTTGTCCATAATTGGAGAGAGAAAGAGAGAGGATCGGTAGAGAGAGAGACAAAAAGAATGAGAGAGAGAGAATAGTTAGCAAGTCTCCGATTAAAACACATTTTTTTCAAAAAATCTCTTAATTTTTGAAATACAGTTAGAACTTCGATTTTTTCAAAAGATATTAAAAAAAATCATGACCTTTTAATGGAGCGGATTTAAATCCGTATTTTATCTTTTTTCAAAAAAGATTTTAAAAAAAATTCCTTCCCTATAACTTTATTTCTTCATTAACTTAATATTTTTGAATTTTGATTTAAAGATAAATGCATTAACAGTGGGAGCAAAGTAATATTCTTGATTTAACAAAAAATTCCATCAAGAATTAATAATGAGTTATCTTAAAAAAAATGTACAAAAGCGACAAGCAATATATTCCTTCAAAAAAAAAAAAAACAATCATATATTTTAATATAATAGGCAAAATTAGAAGAAAAAAAACCTAATAAAAAATCTATTTTTTTTTTACTTTAAACCCATAATGTCTTTATAAAGAGCGAGAGAGAGATTCAATCATACTAAAGATTTAAGTAGCTATTCTGTGCGAGATTCAAATTTTCTTGAGCAATTTGGTTTTTTTTTTTTAGGCATAAAGAATTTGATTAATTTTATATATTTTTTTATTTTTATATTTTATTGGAGTATACAACATAGAATTTTGGATGGAACATTATTTCACATATTTGGGTTTTTTTTTTTTTTTAATTAGCTGCAATCTTATATTGAGGGCGTTTTTTGGTTTAAAAAATAATCGTTTACCTTGGTTCACAGTTCTTATTATTTATTAATTAGTTATTGTGTTTAGTATTGTTGTCGTTGTTTCATTTAATGCTCGCAATAGATTTATGATATGTTTTGTGATGTGACAACAAAGCAAGCATTGTTACTGTATTTATTTAAGATTTCAACAAAAATTGTTAAGTACTATTATAGTGTCACTCGTAAGGCTACAAAATTATTGTTTAGTGGCTTTAGTATATCTATACAATAGCTGCAAATCATAATGCTATATTTTACCATCTTTACATATCCGATTTTTTCACCACGTTTTTTTCAACTAAATCCGAAATATTCTTGATTTTATAGCTTACCTTATTTTTGGCGATCCATTTTTTTGACCCGATTTTTTCTTCTGGCGTTTTGAAATAAAAATGATTGTTTGCCAATGTTTTGGTCTGCCGATATTTTACTGTCCCCTGACTTGCTAATTATGAGAAAGAGAGACAAAGACATAGAATGAGAGAGATAGAGAAAGACAAAGAGATAATGAGAGAGAGGGCCAATAGAGAGAGATGGAAAGTGGAGACGGAAAAAAAGAGAGAGGGCATGTAGAGAGAGAAAGAGAGGACGACTAGAGAGAGAGGTAGAGAAAAAATGAGACAAAGGGCAGGTAGAGAGAGGTAGAGAAAGAGATAAAGTGCCATAATAGCATGTGAATAGAAAATAGAAAAGGCAAAGAGAGAGAAAAAGTATATTTGTCAAAAATTTATTGATTATTTAACTTAGAGAGGGTAAATACAATAAAAAATAGTGTTGGGGTTTAGAGTGTGAGAAAAAATATTGAGAGATAAAATGTCTAGAAAGTTGATTTTTGGAAACTATCTACAACTTTTTCAAGGTATAATGGATGCGGATAGCAAAGTGGGGCTTCATGTTGTATATGGATTACTGGGAGGAAATCGAATTTGAAGTTGGGTGTGCCTTTCCATCAAAAAGGAATAAACCTACCAATTAAAAAAAAAAAAAATGTCAGCCTTGTTTTATAAGGTATAGTGAGACGCACTTCAAAAATCCACTAGACAAAGGTTGTTTTAACGTAGGAGAACCTTTAAATTGATCATTTCGATGTCGAGGAGTATGGATATTAAAAAACAAAAACAAAAAAAAGATTTTTATATTAAAAAAAAAGTGCATCTCATAATGTGCTATCTAGACAATCCATCTATAAAATTTCTGCTTTTTATAGATATATTTGATTTACACTATTTTATTGTCTTTAAATTTTATAATTAGGGGGTGAAAGGCATTCTGGCACCGGAACCACATCTTTTGGCATAATTTTAAAGTGCACCTTCCTTTGATTATCTAAAGGAGACACCTCATACAAAGCATTCCTCCTTTTTAAGATGAATGTTTCTTTTACTTTTGAATCTTTTTTATAATGAGCATCTCTTAGTGTGACATTATTCTCTCCCATAACCCCAGCCCATGTGAAACTCGCCCATGTAAAACTATGTCTATATATTAAATAAAAATCATATTAAGGGGATAAAACTTCTCGCAAAATCATTAAATTGGTCAAATAATCTCAAATAATGATTAATGGATTATTTTTTACTTTTCTTTTGACTTTGGCACCTCCTCAAAATATTCTCCAAATTGTCTTTGATCATAATTGGAAAAGAGGAACAATCAAGGGTATTTTAGTAATTTTTAAGATATCCCAACTAAATAACAAGATTCCCCCTACTTGTTTAGGGTTACGAATAAAGAACACACTATTTATGAATAACAAGGAATAATTAGTAGTATATTTTCTTGTTTGGCAACCTAATGCCATGTATATATCAAATGACAAAGATTCCCCTACTTGTTCCTCATTATAAATCCTAGACAGTAAATTCTTTATTTGTAACATTGAATAAGCATAGGTAGCTCTATCTTTCTGTTGGGGTATCTTGGAGGGTCAAATTACTAAACACCCTTAATCTTTCCTCTTTTCTGATCCCAAACAAGGGCAATTTAAATAACTTTTAAATTATTTATAGGAAGTACATAAGTGAAATGAAAAAAAAGAAAATAACCTCTCAAATGTTAATTGATATTATTCAACCCCTTGAATGATTTTGTGAGGAGTTTCAACCCCTTCAATGGTATTTTCACTATTAAATTTCCGTGCCAATTTTCATAAACAATCTCTCCAATGCAAGTTCGACTCTAAGAAATCGTTGAAATCCTTGTTAAATAAGATCGCAATTTAAGTATGGGAAAAGTTTATATAGAGCCGAGGCTCTAAACAATCAAATTTGAGCCTATCTCAAAAATTTAACTAGAAGAGGTTGTTTTGATGTCCAAATATCTTCAAATTGATCATCTTGATATCAAGATGGATGGATATTAGAAAAGAAATGGATTTCAAGGTTTGGAAATAGTGTATTTTGTAATGCATTTTTGGACTGTCAATTTTCAAGATTTTCAAGTTTTCATAGATCTATCAATCTACACTATTTTTGAAGCCTTAAATTTTATAAATAAATATGAAAATATATTTTAAGGCTATCACAAAGATTTTCAGTATTGAAACCACATTTCTTAACACTATTTGAAAGTAGATTCTAATTAGAGCCTAAGCTTTATACAAACCACACCCTTTAAATATATGTAAAAAATGTCATTCTTCTATTATTATCGATGATAAACTCTTGGTATATTATCAGTGGAGATTTTTATGGCTATTATTGTTTAGATATTTTTATTATGGTTTTGCATCAATAGAATTTAATTTAATATGCAAGGAAAGAAGCGATGAACTCCTGATGATGTTTATGAATGGTTATAATTTGGGGATAAGATAGGTGGTGTCCTTGATGGACAATAATATAGAAGTGTGGAGAAGTGTGGAAGTGAAGCGTCTTCCTATGAGAGTAGACTTAACTCTAGATCGATAGACAAGCCCACGGCTCAAAATATACTAGCAATAGAAAGCCACCAAAGATATGTATCATTTGTGTCATGCTATCACTATGTTGAATAAATTCCTTATTTCAAACTTCTATGTTGTTGTAGAATTTGATAGACTTTGTAGTGCATGCACTAAGTAAAACTCAAAATTCAAAGGATATCCTCATGGTACACAAACGATGCAAGGTTTTCTATATTTTCATATTCTTTTAAAATAAGTGAAGAAAATGTTCGTATTTTTATTTTGGAAAAAATTTAGGTAATATAACTCATTTATTATGGAGAGGGACGTCGGATATTGTGATATCCAAAATCTAATCTCATATTATATAGAATTGTGATTGATATTGGAATTAATATTTCTAAAAGAATCCAAAAAAATTAGGACTCTTAATTGTCTCTATGTTTTTAGATATATATAATATATATTAGAAGTTTTCTATTTAGTGGGGATTCGTAATATAATAATATAAAATAAGAGAGAAAAGAATATGTATGCCCTATTTTAATTTTAAAAAAAAAATATATGCCCTATTGAAAGAAACATTGCGATGGTGCCTTCTGTAGACTAAGAGGCTGGTTTCTTGTAGAGAAGTAGTTCTTATAGAGATTTTCGATAGTTTCATCTTTTAGTGAGATAAAGTCTTGGTTGCGCTCAAGGTTCTCTTCTTGAACAATGGTTTAGTTGTGGAGAAGTAGTTCCTGTGGAGATTTTTGATGGTTTCTCCTTTTAGTGAGATGAAATCTCAATAACTCTCAAGGTTCTCTTCTTGAACTATGGTTTAGCTGTGGAACGGATATAGGTATCTTTTCTTATGGTGGCTTAGAGATTGGCAGGGTGCCAGTCGGCTCTTCTTGAACAATGGTTTTGTTGTAGAGTAAAGATGAATATCTTCTTGGATAGCGGTTTAGAGATTGACAGGTGGTGTGGGTCAAGAGAACGGTTCTAAAAGGGTCTGCTCGACTGAATTTGTCGAGGGTTAAAGAGGTAACTCTATATCCCGAAATCTTGGATGTAATTTTTATTGATATAGAAGATTTCAATTTTTTCATGCCAGTGAATGTAGCCCTTTTAGGGTAAACCACATAAATCTTTTTGTTCGTGTTTTTTATTCTGTATTTCTAGTATTATGACTCATACATTTGCTTATTTTGTTTCTAGCTAGATAAGTACTTTAGTGGTTCATACGCTTGCCTATTTTTCTTCTAGCTGGATAAGTACATGTTCTTGTTAGGATCAAACTTTTGAGATGCCTAATTTTATTTCTAAGAGAGATCTTAAATCCTAATAAAAAAAATAAGAGTTATGGTCTCACATCAAGAAATAAAGAAGAGAAAATACGTTCTTTCATTGTATCTTGTAACTAAGGGGAGAGAAGACCCATGCGTACCATGTGAAGTATGAAACGTATATGCGTGCTCATGTTTGGGACATGGGAGCCAGAGGGACATTTTTGCACCTCGGACGTTAGCATTGGTGCAAAAGCGTCCTTTGTCCATACATGGGTACAGGCTGAGCTCATGATTTTATTTTATTTTTTTCCTTTTTATTGTTACCAACCAAGTTACATTACTGCCCAAAGCCGTAATGTGTGATATCCTGTGAGACAATTTACAAAAGCAGACTATCATGTGTCGCGATGTTTCTCGGGCATCACCTCGTGCTGTCGTTCGAATATAGCTTTGCATGAGTTTAAGTCGCATGTACATCAGATGGTGCATGCCTCATGAAATGAACAATCACTCAAATGAACAATAGATTTGTTTTATTAAAGGCAATTTATTTACAAGATATGATCCGCAAAAAAAAACCCCACATCACACACAGTATATATCGCAGACTGCCAAAACGCCAAACACCTTTGCAAGCGCAAATTGAATATAGCCTTCTTCCCAAGAGGAATAAAAGAGAGTTGTTTGGTACAAAGAACAATAAAATTCGGAGGGAAGAAAGAACATTATTCTATTTATGCATGGGAACGATACAATTGAATGTGCTGCGCTTCATAAGACGGGTGGAACATTATTCTATTTATTCATAGAGAAAGAGAGACAGTGATTAAAATGATAGTGTCCTTATGGATTTTGGGACAGGAGAGGCACTGAGAGCTTCACCACCTGAAACCATGGAGAAAGTGAAAGTAGGATTAAATAATGCAACTTAGGGAAGCCGATCAAGTGGTCACATGTGCAGTTTCATATTTCACACAAATATGGTGTCTTAACACCTCATTATGACACTTGTTTGTTATTTGTAAAATTGAATAATATTTGAAATTTTAAGGTCCCAATTTCTATGTGGCCAAGCCCACATATGCAGAGATACCGCCTATTAATAAATCTATTTTTGAGGTGGATTTTTGGATTTAATTTTTAAAGACATGTAATATCTAACTTGGAGATAATGAATTTTAAAAAAAGATAACAAATTTTAACATAGCCCAATTAATATAGGCCATCCATTTCGATAAGATGTTTAGATCTAGAAGGATTTTTTCTTCTCCAATTATTTTAGATGGATTTATTGTCATTAGATGAACAATGTTAAAATAGAAAAAAATGATTTTGAGTTTGTAAATGCTTGAAATTTAAAAATGAATGGTCCAGATTCGTTGTTGGATGGGACTCGTTTTGACCATATCTAGTGCAAATTTAGTTTTTTTTTTCTGGATTGATTATTCAGATATATATATATATATATATATATATATATATAGGGATATTCTAAAATTCACAACCCTTCAAATTACAAAGGTTCAAGATTGATAGAGTTGTGAATGGTGGATTTATTAATTTTGTTGTCTATTTTTTAAAAAAAGTTACTTTCGTGGGGCAAATTTGTAAATATTACTACAAGACAAAGAGTATTTTTGATAAATTTGAAATTTTAACTAAAAAACAAATGCACTCTACAAATAAAGTTGCAGGACACTAATTGCCAAAATGACATTGTATTTTTGTAAAAATTTCAAATTTACGATTGCTTAATGATAAAATTACCTATTTAAATAATTTTTTAATAAAAAAGTAATGCTTGCCATCACAACCTCTTCTAATTTGAACTTTTATATTTTAAGAGGTTGTTACCTCTAGATAAACCCATATATATATATATATATATATATATATATATATATATATATATATATATATATATATATATATATATATATATATATGAAAAGATCTTGTCAGCTCATGGGTTGACTACTACAGTAAACGTCCAAGGCTCAAATTGAATCTGGGCGGATCTGACGGTCATGATCTCATTTTGTATTTGAATTTTTTTTTTTTTTTTCTACAAATCCAAATCACTTAAAACCTAAAGCATCTATTCTTCAAAAATAATATAATCTAATAAAAATATAAAAAAAATAATTATCAGAATATAAATTGGTCAAAATACCACAAAACGTTGATAAATTTCACTAATTTCTTAATTTCGCGTCTATGTATGATGGGTGAGTATGGTGGTGGTTTGACTCACTTGAGGGAGATGGTACGAGATTGTCTATGCATGATGCTTGTTGTATAAAAGATAGATAATGGGTGATCCACTAGCTGACGGGTCTCATCCCACTTATAAAGAAAATTAAGAAATTAGTGAATGTGATTCCCTAGTGGGTTGACAACCAGTTTTTCATATACAACTTCATGAGCTTTTATTTTCTTTATAAGTGGGTTATTGTAGAGAAAGAAAATATATGCCTAGGGCAAACTTGGGAGAAAGCTAGTTTTTCCTCTAGAGAGAGGTTGTGGCCTCCTGCACAGAGGAGGATGAGCCTCTAGATAGAGATTTATTTCTTGTAGAGAAGTAGTTCACATAAAAAGTTTGGGTGGTATCCCTTTTATAGAAAGAAAGTTGGTTTTTCATTCCTCGCATCTCTATTTGGTATTGTCGGAAATGGTCACAAGAAGTACAGAAAAGAAAGAATGACATATGGCGTCAGTCGAGAGAATGGTTTAAAGGATTGTTCGACTGAGTTTTGTTTATGGTTATTATGGTCATGCCTGTGGATGTAATCACATTTGTGGTGAACCACATAAATTATTGTGTTCTCTTGATGTTATTTCTTTTCTACTTTATTTTTTCATGTTTGTTGATTGTTTGTTACCGGTTTTATTTTTCTTACACTATATTTGCCAAAAATCAACCCATTCAGTTTTGAAGCTTCCGTGCACAACAAGATGGAGACCGCACGTTATGGAAGGCAATGAAATTTTTGTGTGTAGGCATAGAGAGAGAGAGCGAGGGAGAGAGATATATTCCCCAACATTAGCATGATATATATACTGTCCATTCTCTAAAACAAAGCAACCCTCAGATCACACGTAATATACATCGCAGACCATGCCAAAACGCTAAAGAGCTTAGCAGGCTCCAATTGAATATAACCTTCTTCCCAAGAGGAACAAGAAAGAGATAATTATACAAAGAACAATAAAACTAGGGGGGGAAAGATACAAGTGAATGTCATTGCACTTCATAATAGAGGTGTAATGTTCATGTATTTATTCCAATACACCAAAAAAGAGAGAGAGAGAGAGAGGCCCGTATGGGTTTTAAGACAAGAGAGGCACTGGGAGCTTCAGCACCTGAAATCATGGAAAAAGAGAGAGTAGGATTAAATAATGCAAGCTAAGGAACCCGATCAAGTGGTCATATGTGCAGGTTCATATTTCACACAAATAGGATGTCTTACCTCCTCGTTATGACACTAGTTTTTTTTCTTTTAAAAATTGAATAACAATTGAAATTTTAAATATGCTTGTACAGCTCATTTTTAAGGAAGACAAAAGATTTCATACTCATAGGGTGCATACTCTTCATTTACTTCCTTCATTGCAACGCAATGCATTTAGGAACCCAGAATTTAGGAATATAACCCCTTCAACCCATATTCTATTCTCAATAAAACAAATTTTAAATTATAGTCTCTATGGGCTTGAAAAAAAAAAGTAATGCCTCAATATTAAATAGAACCCGTCTAATTTTTAAATGGCTCTAAACAATCAAATTAGAGCTTGTGAGAAATGTGGTTTCAACATTGGAAAGTGATATCCTTAAAATATATTTTATTTTTATTTATAAAGTTTAAAGCTTAAAAAATAGTGTAGATTGATAGATCCATGAAAACTTGAAAATCTTGAAAATTGATTGTCCAAAAAATGCATTACCAAGTACACTATTTCCAAAACTTGAAATCAATTTTTTTCACATATCCATGCATCTTGATGTTAAGATGGTCAATTTGAGGATATTTGGGCATCAAAACAATTTCTTCTAGTGAAATTTTTGAAGGAGGCTCTAATTTGATTGTTTAGAGTCTCGACTCTATATAAACCTTTTCCATATTTAAAAAGTGAGATTTAAGTATTAAAAAACTCAAAATTCACTATTTTTCTTTTGAATACAATCATCTAGTAATTTTTATGTTGATCCCAAAATTTCGGATCAAATAAATCTCCACAATTTCGGATCAAATAAATCTCCACAAGTTAGTTTTCTATAGAGGGAGTAAGTGTGAAAAATGTGCTCCTGAGGGAGCATAGTATAAATCTAAGTGCTCGAGGTAGTAAGTGTACATTATTGCTCCTGGAAGAGCATAGTATACATGCTCTTCCTAAAATCTGATGGATATAACAACCATTGATTCCTTGGGTGTGACCCGTTTCTGTATAACAGTTTAAATCTTGCCTGGACTTCTACTAAAAATTGGTGAGGAGTTTTCCATTTAAAATCAGTCCGACTATCGATTTCGACAATATTTCAATATATATATATATATATATATATATATATATATATATATATATATATATATATATATATATATATATATATATATATATATATATATATAATAATTTTCAAATCTGATGTTTATTTAAAAAATTTGTTTGAACTTTCATTCCCTTCATTTAACAAGTCGCTCAGCTGAAAGTATCTAGTTCGACAAATAATATAAGTCAAGTCTATGTTTTGTCTTCTTTCTAACCCAATCTAGCTTTTACTTTAGTCTAGATTGGTCAAGGCAACAGTTAGTGGTCTGACTGATACGACCGGCCAATCAGATTCGATCTTCATAATTGCAGGTAAATCTCATCTCCAGCATTATTCTTAATTAGTACGAAGGAAAATGTGCTTTTAGGAAAGAAAAAAACAGAGCGACACAATTCTTACCTTTCTTAGTCTCTAGGCCGACTTTTTGATATGTATATTTGATATGTCCCAAACAATAGGTTGTACATTCCAACTTGGATTTTCCTTTTTTTAAGCACTCCTTGAAGCAGATCTTAGAGAGGCTCCTGGGCCCCAATCAATCTTGGGCCAAGTAATGTTAGACTCATGGAATTCAGATGCTGAAGACTCAGCCACAAGACCCACCACCAATATGCTCAAGAGCAGCACCCCATTCATTTTGCTCCTCTCCATCTCTCTGTCAAATGCTATTTCAGGTGATAAGGAGAGAGGGGAGAAATAGAGCCTCTCTCTCTCTCTCTCTCTCAAAAGTTTATTGAGGTGATGAAGAGAGAGGGAGATATGGAAGTGTTTATATAAGGGAGACAGTTGGGGTTTGTTCACTGTGGGAGTTTAAGAGGGTTGTTGAGGGCAATGGGCCAGCTTTTGGCAAATGAGTAGGCACCAACTACATAGGTTGGAGAGGTATCTACTGTTTCCTCTTTCGAGAGGTGCACCACTTGAGGTTTGAAACATGCCAAGTTTAGCAAAACCCCCATTCTCGAAAGAAAAAAAAAAAAAAAAGAAAAGAAAAAAAGAAAAGAGCAGCTGGGATAGTGGTGGTAGTACCTTTATATTTTATTTATAATGCTCTCCAATCTCGCTCAACATCAAAAAATGTAACCATTGAAAAACGGGTAGGGCCTCTATTACCCTACTGAATTATTCAAAAAAAAGAAAAGAAAACCGTTCTTCGATGATGATCCACTTATGCTGCGTATGGAGAACATGCTATACGTGGTGGATGTACTGTTCTCATCATTGGATGGTGCGGGGTGGAAATAAAATAGGAGTTGGGGTGTGCCTTTCATTTAAAGGAAAAATAATTTATATAACGTGTCAAAATTATAGTGTGTTGCATAAATAAGGTTATTATGAGCTTAGAAAACCCTCAAATTGATTATTTCGATCTTGAGATATGTGGATATGGAGCAAGCTTGTATGCTTTTTTTTCTGCATAAAACTTGTATATTTTTCCCATTTGATAGCTGAGATGACCCGAATCACAATATCACGTTTTTACGCTATTTCATTTTTAATTTTTTTTAGAAAATTAAAGCTTACAGGTGAAATGTCTTGTGTTTCTTAAGAGAAAATTAGGTGTACCTTGTGATTATTAAACGTGAGCACCTTGTTAATTGGTGCTGATTAGCAATATTTTGAAATGAATTTTCTAGTATTAATTAATCAAAGCACCGTGTGGCCAAATCCAAAGATCTAGCTGCAAGCAATTGCAACAACTTGGTTTGATGATCGGTTTGAAGATGGAAGTTGGATTCGAAACCATTCTCACTAATTTGACTTTAGGTCTGAAGCACTGTGAGAGAAGATCATGCTCCCCATAAGCTCTATGTATAGAGCAGAAGTGTAATTTTCTGCAGAAGAAGCTTTTAGCGAGAAATTATTTGTATAAATTCATGGATGAGTGGGGGTGTTACCAATGTAATAACGATTTATCATTGTATTCCAAAGAAATACATTGGGGTTGTGAAACATCGTATCAATTTGTATACATGGGTGCTCTTTGTTCTCAATATTAAACAAGGATTTGTACTTTTTATGCTACATCTCTTTTGACAATCTCTATGAAGAAATTGTTTCTTGTGTATATCTTCTCTAATTATAGTTTTTGTCAGATAAATTCAACAATTAATTATCCACATTGAGAAGTCTTAGATACTCAGATTGTGGTCAACGGAATGTGCATGTTGAGTACTTTTTTGTAATTTTCTTTTGACAATCGTTTGATCTAGATATGAAATAAACGATTTTTGAACATAAGGAAACCAGGTACCATAACATTGTAGATTCAGACGTTGCATTTTGGTCCGAGAAATATTAAAGGCATTGCTGAAATAAAAATAAAATAAAATAACTAAATAAAACTCCCTAGTTAGTGTGTGTTCTTCTTGGTCACTCATTTTGGACTTGCATCGTCAAGATAACTACGTGTGTTAGGAGGAATTTGATGTTTGAAGTGTACATCATCACCACTAGGACTACTATGCATGTCATCATTCTCCTCGGTTAAGAAAATATCAACATGGCTTGCAATCAAATCTAAACATAACCTACAAATAAACCAACTTAAAACTTTGGATCCATGGTACATTTATGTATTCTTCAAACATTTTATCTCATCCAAATCTATAAGCTTTCTTACATTTTTAAGCTTGTTTATTTATTCTTCAGACATTTGTTCTCATCCAAATCTATAAGCTTTCTGATATTTATAAGCTTTTTGATAAGTTCCTTGAATAAAAATTAATGATATCCATTCATAATGCAATTTAGCTCTATCTATGTGGCTCTTAAGCTTTCTTGAAGATGGGTTTTGCTATAGAACATTATTGGTCTCTCTCATATGGATTTCTGTCTCATATTGAGAAGATGCAATTTCATCACTGAGCACCATAAATAGCGATGATGAATATGCTACAAATTCCACGGCTGAAGTAAACTATTGAAGTTTAACATATATATCCAATGTTTCTTTTTAATATATTAACTGTTGTGTTAATATAAAGAGTACACAAAATACAAGTATCAGGCAGCCCACAAATAGGTTGCTCTATATAAAAACACCATAAAAGGGCTCCAAAGAATGTTTTACATCCAAAATATGAACAAGAAGTTAAGATACAAAAAATAGGAGACCATGTGCTCAAAAAGGTCCCCCAAAAAATCCAATGTTTGTTGTCTTGTGTTGCTCCCTCTTTATAACATTAACCTCCTTAGAACTATCATTGTTGTTTCCTTTTACATGTGATTCCATGGGTTTGTATATACTTTTCATGGGTCCTTGTTCTCATTCAAATGGTTATTGAAAAACCATTTGAAATCTATGCCCTGTTACTGAATTAAAGTCTTATATCGAGAGAAAGATACAATAACTTCCATACAAATACTATCAATTATGAAGCACTCAATACTTTCATAGCACTATCAATTTATTCTGTATTGGTACCATACCATAAGGGATGATCTTCAATGGTTGCCTTCATGGTTAGGAGAAAAATCAGTTTCTAGGTCAGAATTCCCACACCAAAATTACCTTTATTTTAACCAATGGAAGCTTTGCAAGGGAAAAACCAACAAATATAAGGGGTTATATAGAAACAAGGAGAAAACCAGCAATTGAGCATCATTGTGTAAGAAATGTTTTGTCTTATATTGGAAACAGAACATTATGATGACATAGAGCATACCCAAAACTCATATTTTATCACCAATAGTTCCTGGAAAGCGAAATATCGTTTGCATTTTTTGACAAGCTCAAAATTAGAAAATTCAAAAAAAAAAAAAAAAAAAAAAAAAAAAAAACCACAACCCATTCTTTATAATCCTATTTAAAGTCCCCACAACAAAAGTCAGGTTCAATATAATTTTGTTACTCTCAAAGTTTACGATTTGATTCTTCCATAGCTATTTGTATCTATGATCTTTGTCCTACCATCTACCACTCTCTGATCAACAATATACACAAAGAAAAAGAAAAAGAAAAAGAAAAAAAAACAAAAACTTTTACTATACATGATAAGCAATACAGCTTAATCAGAACCCTTGGACATGAAATTAATCAAATATTGATTAAAACGATACAAGACAATATTCCATGGATAATTAAACATACAATTGGACTAAGACAATTTGCATCCTCAAGATAAAAGCCATATGTTTTCACATGAACCATTGCAATAAAAAATCATATTGGCACATTCATCAAAACTGTTATCCATATAAACAAAGGTGTCAATCAACAAAACTAAGATAAAACCTCAAAACCCAAATGATCAGGATGAAAAATCAGGTTCATGGTTTACAACCTAAAAAAATAAAAATCCACAAAAATCAGGTTTAGTTACAAAAATCAAGTTCAATGTTTCAGAGCTTAACAAAAAAAAATCGTTTGACAAAATCACAGATATCTTTTTCTTTTTCTAAGAAAAAAATCATAGATATCTTGATATAGGATTTGTCGAATTTTTTCTTTTTAAATATAAAAAAAATTAAAATAAAAATAATAATAATAAAAAAAAAGAACTTGCAACCCACTGGTTACACATTGCAAAAATCATGACTAGGGTTTTATACCTTATAAAGAAAATCGTTTATTTTTTACCCAAAATACATTGATTTCCAGTAGGGATGATTAAAAAAACAAAATTGATTTTTTTTTAACCAGGAGCTCATGAAACCTACAACCTAAAAATTCAAAAAAAGAAAAATCCACAGCCCATTCTTTGGTATTAGATTTTCATAGCTCAAAGCCTCAAACAAAAACTTGCCTTTTTCCAAATAAAAACTAAAAAATGAAAGGAATAAATATATTTGATTTTGATTTTGCTATTTTTTGCTCTTTGATTTGTTAGCCGAAAAAATGCTGAGCCATTTACTTCATCTTCAAAACCCATTCTTGAAAGAAATCAACATATGCTTTGAAATGTTAGCCAATGAAATCCTGAGCCCATGTGGCAGATTTTGGGGAAGAAGATAAGAAAGGGGATTTTTGTGGAGGGCTAGATGGGTAATTAGAAGGAGAAGAAAAAGAGAGAGAATGGAGGGGGAGAGAGCCGGAGGAAGAGAGAAGGAAAAGGGTACAATGACCCTGCGGGAAGAAGAGGGCCAGAGGGAATGTAGAGAGTGAAAGGCAAGAGATAGTTAACAGGGAGAGAGAATAAACAAAAGTGCTGAGAGAGAGGGAAAGTGGGAGATAGAGTGCAAATGAGGCGAGAGGGAGTTATTTAAAAAAAAGTAATTTTTTAAAGAAAGAGGGGGAGGATTTGAAATTTTCCCTTGAGATTTGGATAGAAATTCAATGGTAATCCATTGGGGTCTTATGCTTGTAGGTGTGGGATGATCCTATAAGAAAATTGCTCTTATCTTTTATTCATGGAGGCCACAACCATTCTCATTTATTAGATGTCAGATTGGATGATTTGAGGTGAGTAGCAAAGTCCAAAAAAACATTTTTTAGAATTTTATATCTATTCAATAACATTCTTACAACTACTTATTTTGAAATTTATTTCAGATGTCAAATTGGATGGCTTATGGTCAATTACTAAGCCCAAATTTTTTTGTTTTTTGGAACTTTATATCTATTCAATGACACTCTTACAACCACCCATTTTGAAATTTAAGTAATAAGAACAGTTGTGACCTCCATACCATCATCATCATCATCATTATAACCTTTCTTCAATTAATTGAGGTCGACTACACGGATCCTAGTCTGTCATTTTGCGCTATTAAAGGTCATACCCTCAGTGAAGTTATAGGTCTCTATATCTTTTCGGACTACTTCCAACCACGTCCTTTTGGGCCTACCCCTTGTCCTTTTCAGTCCTTCCACTTGAATTAAACTTGCATCTCCTATCAGGTGTTGTAGTTGGTCGGCGTCATACATTGCTAGCTCACCTAAGTCTACTCTCCCTCATCTTATCGTCTATTGATGCCACATTTAAATTATCCCGAATGAATTCATTTTGAATTTTATTCCTTCTTGTCTTGTTACTCATCCATCTCAACATCCTCATCTCCGCGACACTCATTTTATAGGTATATTGTTTTTTAACCTGCCGAACATTCCGCCTCATAGAGCAAATTTGGTCTTACAACTATTCTATAGAACTTACCCTTCAGCTTCATTGGTATGCGTCGATTACATAAAATTCTAGTTACACATCTCCACTTCGTTCACCTAGTACTAATTATGTTTGCGACATCTTCTTTAATCTCTTTATTTTCTTGTATTATCGACTCAAGATATCGAGAGTGTGGTTTTTTTTGTACTTCCTGGCTATCAATTTTAACTACTTCATCGTCTCTACTCCTATGATTACTAAACTTGCATTTCATATACCCTGTCTTAGTCCGTGTAATTTTAAAAACTTTGGATTCTAACGCATCTCTCTAAAGTTCTAACTTTGTGTTGACTCCATTTTAGGTCTCATCGATCAAAACTATGTCATTTGCGAACAACATGCACCATAATACTTCATCCTGTAGGTGCCTAGTTAAGTTGTTCATAACTAAGACAAAGAATGATGACCTCCATATATAAAAGATAAATGGTCTCTTTGTAGACAATTTCTATAAAAATAATAAATAATCTTTTAAGGCAAAGATTTTATTTTATTATTTTTTATCTAACTTTATTCTCACTTATCCAAGCCAAGAATTATCAAAACGGAGGGAAGAGCTTAAAATTTTGGATTTTTAGAGAGACAAAAAGCTAAGGAAGAAACCATGAGAAAAAAAAATGTAAATGGTGAGAAAAAATGAGACCATAAGAATTTGTTTTTTAAAAAGGGCAAAGCGGTCCATTTGGCCCTCCACAAAAGTAGGGGAGCCAAAGTCAGCAGTAAATTATCAATGAGTCCAATGTCTTAAAAATAAAATCCAATAAGCCTTTTTTCTTGAAAAACCCTAACTAGATATTGTTTTTCAATGAAGTGATACAGTTATAAAAATGACAAATAGTTAAAAGGAATAGAATCAAGGAGAATAATCATATATTACCCCGGCTTGAAATGGAAACGACTAAAACCAGCCTTTAATCTTCTATAAGCCAACGTTTTAGAAAACTTTCGTGACCAGATTGCATAACCGGATTTACAATCCAGTTTCGCGAATCAGTGATCAAATCAATTGAACAGGTAAATAATAAAATTTAAAAAAAAGTCAAAATTGAGTACGGTTCATGGTTCTCAAACATAGGTTCTATTAGAAAACTGGACAGAATTGGCCGTCTCATGGGATGAACCAGGCGGTTCCCGATATTTAGCTGGAATCGCTTCACCCCCCACTATTTCCGATTTAGATTTGCCAATTCTGATCCAGATTAATGTTTTCTAAAACCTTGTTCTAAACCAAGTGTACCCCTCATGAATTAATGAATTTGTAAAATATTATTGATTTGATAACCGCAATTTTTCGAAAGAAGTTAAAGATCAAAATTCACGGGAAAATACAGTGTTCAGTAACTCGGCAGCCTCTCAGCATCGAGAGGCCCATATGAGATTCTCTGTCCTACTCAGGTACATATAAAAACGAGACAAATTTATGTATGGATATTGTTGGGGGTCAATTACAAAGGGGCTCACGCCTAAACGAAATTACGAGCACCACCCCTTTAGTCTCTCGAAAAGTCAGGTGACTCTAGTTTGAAGCTGCCATTAGCTTTGGGCATATTTTCGTTTCCCGGAGAGTCCTCAGCCATTTTCTAGCCAGTGAGCAGTTGGCGTTCAAACCCAGAGAGTTATCTGGTAACTGAAACACCAAACAATTCATGGATAGGAAGCTGTCCGTTGTTTCGAACACCGAACAACATTTTTTACTTTGAAAGATATAAACCCCATGTCTGAAAAAATATACGCCGTGGGGGGAGGGGTGGTGCTCGTAATTTCAGCCCCAGCCCCCTCCCCCCCCCCCCACCCGGGCCTCTCTCTATATCTGTCTCTAAAATGGTATGGTCAAACAAGTCCCTTCTCTATCTCTCTCCCTAAAACGGCATCATTCCCTTCGTTTGATACTCGCTTCTTCTAAAAAAAACCCTCTCTTTAAAGGAAAAAATTTACATAAAGATGCAACCTTATAATGTAAAACTACAGATACACCTCAAAAATCCATCGAAAAAGGTAGTTTTAATGTTGAAAAACCCTTCGATCGATCATCTCGACATGAAGATATATGACCATGAAAAATAAAAAGATTTTAATTCTAAAAAATATTGCATTTTATAACATATTATCTGCACCGTCCATTTTCAAGATTTTCATATGTTTATAGATCAACTTGATTTTGACCATTTATTAAATTTAAAATTTTATAATTAGATATAAAAATAGATTTTAAGATGATCCTAAAAACATTTTACATGTAAATTTTATCTTATGATAAAATTTAAAGATGCACCCTACCTCTACAGGTACGGATGCCAACTGCACCCCTCTTTCAAAAGGCCCCGTTCCCTTCCTTTTCCCGTTGAAACTCATTTCCCTTGCACAAACCCTCTCTCTCTTAAGTTTTTCCCTAAAACGGCCCGTTCCGTTCTTTTGGAATTCGCCTCTTTTCGAAAAACTCTCTGAAATATCCGATTGTGATCGAAATGAAGCATCCAAAAGTGGGTTCTTTTCTTCATTTTTTATGTTTAGATAATGGACATTCTCTCGCTCCGGCGAAAATGGAATATCTTTTGGCATATATATAGAACCTTTCAAAATACAAAGGTAAAGGTCAAATAGATCGTAAATGATGGATTTACCAAGTAGGAGATTTTCTTTTTAGAAAACTATTTTTTTATGTATAATTTGATCATTGATTCAGATAATATGTAATGATTGCTAAAAGGTGTAGTACTTTGTCATTTATAAGGAGTATTTTATCATTTTTATAACAATAGACTCGAAATTTTCATTAAAAGACAGATAATTGTAGTAAGAAAGTCCTAGGACATAGCTGCGAAAGATATAGACCACAGTGACATTGCCCATGAACACCAGCTGTTCAAATTAGCTTAGTGGTTCAATTTAAGCTACTGGGTTCAATTTAAGCTATTGGGAAGAGACATAAAATAACATGGTAACAATAAACAACACAATGTAAAGAGGAGTCATCATCATCATAGTCTTTTTAATTGGAGTCGGCTACACGAATTTTAATCCGCCATTTTACTCTATTAAGGGCCACATTGTAAGGGGTGATATATTTATATATATTTTCTCTAATGGGAATACCATAATTTCTCACTCAAGAAAAAGAACACTAGAAGTCTAGAACATTTTTAGAAGAATGACCAAAATCCCATTAAACAAATTTCTTATTTGTGAATAGCAAATCACATTTGGCTATAAAGCACTATCCCTCAGACCAAGGAATAGTACGACACATACAGGCAAGGCACAATCATATACAAATGGTAAATAGTTGGATGAAAAAATTACATGAACTATACTAAAAAAAGAGGACATCTAAAACAGCTGAGGGACAATATACCAGTGTTCATTGTTTCACAGGCTAGAAAGCCCCCAGCAAAATCGTGGTTTTAATGGAGTTTACCTATTTCAATAAAATGAAATTTTACAAAATAATTGAATCACCACAGAACAAGACAAAGTGCGACTGATGCCATGCGTTTGAATCTAGTTTTTAAGTAGAGATGCCAAACCATGTCCAATCTCCTGTTTAGCATCTCTGTCAAATGGGTCTTCTCCAATGTAAAGGTCGAATATTGATTTGCAGAGGAGTTGGCTCTGAACGCTGCCCACCACCTCACCATTAACTACAGCCAGATAGTAAAGTAAAATGAGAGATATGGTAGGAATAGTTCTTTAATGAATAATTCTCATATCAAGCTATTTTTTCATTTTTTTCAACAGGAACAAACTAGACACTGAACACACTGAGGGGTCTGCCTCAATCAAAATCAGTTTTGACCACTAAATTTACAAAAACAAAATAATAGCTTAAAAATATAAAATATATTAGAAAAAAATTTTAAATTTATTTAGTATGTCGAATCGGTTAAAAACTAAACAATCCGACATGCCAAAATCAGTCAAACATTGATTTTTCAACCAAACCAGGTTTATTATTTAGACTGTATCGGCCAAGACACCAGGTTGTTTAGTCCAATATCTATAGTGATGCTAAATGCTAGCTTATATAGAATGACTAGAGATCAATCAACAAAAAGAGGCAACATTCAGGAAAGGAAAAGTAAATTAGTACAATGGACCATCAAATGAAATGCACAGTGATGGAGGGGAAGTAGCACCCATCTAAACAGGAAATAACTCCTATTAGTGTGGGGCCCATCTTTCTTCATCAATATCCAATGTTCAGTGGATGGTTATGACTGATGGATTGTGGTCTTCTTATATCTCATTGAACTACAAGATGCTTTTACAACAGGAAATTGGGGCCCGGGAACCCAGAACTGTGATCTCAGAAACAATGCTTGTATACAAAGGGCGTTTTGTGGTGGAGTTAAATAGCATCAACGAAAAGGAGGCATACTTTTGGTTTGAAGGATGTGGCCATGCTGCCGTGAAAGATCGATTATGGTTCCTCGTGGTAGCTTATATTCATCTTTAAACTGTGTTGTGAATCTGCAAAGGGAAAATAAAGTTGTAAAGTCATTCTATGCAATATAAAGACTCCAAGGTTTTTACTACTTGGAAACTAATCATCTGCTCATGATTAGGGAAAAATATCTTGTATTCATGAACACATGATATTTAAAGACAGATCAACCCTTTTTGCAAGATGTAAGAAAGGAACCGATGTTCTCAAAAACAGCTAAACATAATATATAACCAACAAAAAAAAATGATATTAATGACCTTAAATGTAGGAATAGCACAACAAGAAAACCCCTTCCAATTTATTAACAAGGAGAGAACAATATATTTATGAAGATCAGCAAATTTCAGTGTCTAATAACATCCCTAAGCAGCTACAATGGGAGGGAACATGATGGTCATCTTTTCAACTGGCAAAGGTCTCACAAGTCCAGCCCTACTCTTGTAACGATATGCAACAAGTTTTTTTTTTTGGGGTGCGCCAGGCCTGTGCGGTAGTGCAACGCAGGGCTCACGAGCAAGCTAGTGTGGTGGCCCACTCCCCCACAAAAAATTAATTTACTATCATGTTGCCCAATGGGCCCCATGGGCAACAAGTTGTGATTTTAGTCCTGAATTGAAACCCTTCGCATCTAGGAACATCCGCCAATATGCTTTCTTGTTAGTTTTAATTTCAACCTTGTAATGTAGGGAAATTTGACTACAATCCAATGAACCGCGTTATGGTCATTAGTACTGATTCACCAAGGAATGAAATAATGGACAGTCACACACACACACACACATAGAGACCATAATAGGACATGAACTCATGGGTTCACTATTTCTCATCACCGTCCATTTTGCTGGATGGTAATGAACCTCTTGGATTATGGTTTTCAAATGTACGTGATATCTAAAGTTTCATTCCTACTAGGTCCCCACCTTAATATTCAATAAAATAAAAAGATATCTCATTGGTTTTTATTCAAGAGGGTGCAAAAAAAATCTCGAATGAATTACGACAGCGGGAATTTGTATCACATCTAAGCAAGGATACAAAGAACGATGGGTGGCCCATAGGCACCCCTCCTGTCGGGGAGGGGAGGGGGAAGTGGGTGACAAGGCTGCCTAGAACCTCAGGTGCCATGAGGTGTCAGATATACACATATATGTCTATATGTACTTCACACATGTGTGCCAAATCTGTATATTTATGCATCTATATGTATCCCAACTAACACTTCTATACAAATATATGCGCATGAATGTTGAAACGCATTCAAATCATTGAAGATTTTGATTCTTTAAATAATTGAAATAGTTAAAAACAAAAACGAGTTCATAGTTTATTAGTGATTCAGTGTCCATACAACCTATTCCATACTTCACACAATATACTCATAGACTCCAAGTCTCCAATAAGACCAAATGACTAATACAAAATGACGCAATACAAAAAAAAAGAAAAAGGAGATCTTCAATTCTTCGTATCAATGATTAAATTTCAAATAATATATGGCAAGGCTTCGGATGGTTCTAAACACTTTTCAAAATTTTCTCGATTGGAAAAAAAATACAGATCATAAAATTATTCGATTTTGGATGTTTCTAGGGCATAGGAAGAGTATTTTTACTTTGAGGGGCTAAAGTACCCCCCTCCCCCTTTTCACAAGTCAAAATGACCCAAAATGTCCCCACAAAGAGTTTTTTTCTACTTTTTTATGGTGATTCCTCGGCGCTCACCAAGGACAGGGCGCTTGCCTAGACACCCGCCCAGCCTGCTTGAGTGGGCGCCCAGGAACTTCCTTCCAAGAAGGCCTGCCCAGGCCTAGGTGAGGCGGTCTATGGCCTCTTGCATTCCTAGGCAGCCGCCTAGGTGCTAGACTGGTCATTTTGTGGAACCTTGCATCCAAAGCAAGGAAAAGGAAGGAAAGAGAAATAAGAGGCAAAGAGAAATTATGATGATCATTAGAGAATATCCAAAATGAAGTGACAAAGCTAAAATGGAATAAAATATTTCTTATGACCATCTAGGCAGAGTAGTAATGAATGTTTTAGAATTTAATATTAGTAATAAAGAAAGATATTAGGATATGAAGAATATGGCAAGAAGACAGATAAATGTTAAAGCAAGAATAAGATAAAGCAACTAAAATAAGGGAACAGGAGGTCCTCTCAAAGTCACAAAAATCTTATATTGGTCAAAAAATAAATGGCATAAGAGTAATGCGAGTTAGCAAAAATACGGTGTTGAAAGGCTTCGATTCTATAAGAGAGACGATTAGTTAAATATGTAATAAGTAAATAGCGACAACATTAGACCTTTCTGCAGTTCTAAAACTCTAAGAAAGAATGCAAAGACTAGCTTCTATCTTCTCTTCTATAAGATATATATATATATATATATAATCATCTGAGTCTCATCCCAACTATTTTGGGTTGGCTATACGAATCCTATTTTGCCATTCCATTTTATCAAGGGCTATACCCTTAGTCAAACCATAAGTCATCATATCCTTTCTCACTACTTCTATCTATGTCCTTGGAGGCCTTCCCTTTGCTCTTTTAGAGCCATCTACTTGAACCAAATCACTCCTCCTAACTAATGTCGTTCTAGGTCGATGTTGTACATGACCATACCACCTAAGTGTACTTTCCCTCATTTTATCGCCTATTGGAGTTACTCCTATGTTCTTTTGAATGTATTCATTCTTAATTCTATCCTTCTTTATCTTGCTACTCATCCATCTCAACTACACTCATTCTATAGATATATTGTTTCTTGACCGTCCAATATTCCATTCTAACTTTTCATGCCTTAGTCATTGCTCAATCACTCTCTCCTATAGTTTTATAGTGTAGCTCATAAGTTTGATCCATTGCTAGTTCATTCATATGTCGACAGGAGGCAATCTAGATGGCTTATATTCATCGAAAATGCCAGACAAATTGTGGCCCACATTTTTGGTGTACATTCATTTTGTATTTTATTTGGAGTTCCTAGATGAGGCGTCTATGTGTAAAAAATTTGGGGTCCATCAGACTCCACTTTTTAGACAAAATAAAAAAATAAAACGAAACATATGCTCTTCATTTATGTAAGCTTCAATTTGGGGTATTGGGCCTACACAGTTCTATAGGTGCATGGGCTCATATGATCTTTTTCCTAATTGTGTGTGTGTGTGTGTGGAAGTAACTTCCATATGCTAGCATGCATACAGAACAATGTATGACCAATGACCTAGATTCAACTTGGGCAGATCGATGGGAACAGTCACATGTTAGTGTTTGAATTTTAACTTTGATTGTACAAAACCAATTGACCTGAAATTTTTAGGGTGTGTGTGCCTCACGGCATAGATTGATGCTGCAACATTGGGCATTCATTGTTTCATAAGCGAGATGTCTATGAGAGTTAATTACCATAAGTGCATGTGTGTACTATGAAAGTTAATTACCATAAGTGTGTGTGTGTGTGTGTGCGTGTGTGTGTGTGTGTGTGTCGAGAGAGAGAAAGAGAGAGTTTCAAAACTCAAGAGGGGAAGGGTGAATGAAAAGTTTTCCTTTCCAAATTAGGGAACGAGTGAGCAAAAATTTTGATAGAGGAATATCAATGCAAAAAAAATTTCATTTTTCCTTTTTCAAATAAAATTAAATAGAAGAGGTGATTGTTTTCCTTTCATCCTTTCGTTAACAATGAAGGGAAAGAAAGACTATGTGAGAGCGTCTGGAGCTAGAAAAGGTAAAACAATGCTTCAAAAATGAGAGTTCGAGAGATTGGGATAGATTCAAAAAAGATGAAAGAGAAGAAACAATGGGGAGAGAGAGATAAAGGCAGGAGATAAAACTTAGGCGAATGAAACACACTTTTAGAGCAGCAACACTGAATCGATGACCGCAGTGGGGCAAACTTTGTAAATATATTACGATTTAGAATCATTACATTTGACTGACTAAAACAAATAATAAGCCCAAATGAAAATATCCTAAAGGCTGTTCAGAAACAAGTGTTCAAAAAATGACTCGGCCAAGGTACTCGAGACCTGGCTGAGGCGATTTACTCGGGCAAGTCCGAGTTACTCACCTGAGTCCAGCTCATTTTTTTTATAGAAAATAAAAAAAAATAATAGTTAAAAATAATATGAGCGTTATTATTATCAACAACTTGTGGTTGGCATGCTGGTTAGTGCACCTTACATAAAAGGACCTCATTTCAAGAGGATTCACATTCCATCCTCCCCGAGGCAAAATCATTGAAAAAATCGATGTTTATAAAAAATAAGTGACGGACAACACTTGTGGGATTCGAAACCCCGACGGTGTAAAAATTTATTTGATAACGCTAACCGCTAAACCATTCAAACATATCTAAAAGAAAACTGAGGTAGCAATATATTTAAACTTTAAAAGTATGTTATACAACTTTATTTGAATTTTATTTTTTTTCTACAAATCCAAATCATGTGAAATTTTAGACCACTATTCTTTTCATTAAGGCTCACATAATAAAAACATTAACAAAATAATTCGTAAAATAAAAATTGACCAAAATACCCCTGAAATGTTTCAAAGGTATTTTGATCAATTTATTTTTCACGAAATATTGTTTTGATACTTTTATTGGATTCTCCTATGTTTAAAGAACATACGCCCAAAATTTCATGTGATTTAGACTCGTAGAAAAAAAGTAAAATTCAAATATGAAATGAGGTCGTGTCCTTCAAAACAGCCAATTTCCTCTTTATATATATATATATATATATATATCCCACAAAAAGCTGACGTTACCTCGCTTTTACTGAGCGGAAAAATAAAATATGGGTGGAATTAGCTAGTGAAGTCGGTAAGGGTAGAAGAAAAGTCCCTCTTATCAACCCTCTCACATTCCTGTATAACATGTTTAGAAGGATACGGAAATACATTTGTGTTATCAATGGAAAGCAGTCAAGCTAAAGAAAACAGTAGACATATGTACTTATGAAGAATAAGGATTAGGAGGTTATGTGTACTTTAACTGGTCAGCAAAAAATCTCAAAATGCAACAACAAAAAAGAGATAATGTGGAGGGAGTGTGATGGTGCAGCCTCGCATGGCCCCCATCTTTGAGGTCCACCAAACAAAACACAAAAACCCAGCATGCCAAGCCTAAAAAAAATGAAAGAAAATGTGCCGAAGTTCAAACACGTCTAAGTCCAAAGCTTATGTAACCAAAGGCATTGGGCAAGATCAAAGCAAGAGGAGTGCCTCTCTTCGAAATACAAGCACTTGACTAGGCAATAGAGGTTTCTATGCAATCACATACATAAAAATATATGCCTATCTGTAAAGGGGTATAAGATATAATGAGCATGTGTATCTGGTAGCCCGAAGGAAAATAATATTTTGCTCAAACATGTTTCCTGCTTCAAGCCTGTTGCAAAGATTCAGCCATTAATTGCACTCTCTGAGGAAAATAGCCCATGATTCTAATTGAAAGAATTCTGAGAAAGAAACCTACCAGAAGAAGCTGATAGTTGATGCAAGGATAAAATGGAGATGGTTGCTGGCAAGTAAGGGGAGCTTAAAAACAAAGCTTTGTAGATGGAAACAAAAAGAAAAGCTTTGTACATTCTCAAAAAAAAATAAAAACACAAAAAACTTTGTAAAGTCAGGTTGATCTTGCGTTCAAGGTTGGCTTATGCCTTTACAAGCGAACATGAGTTGCAAAGACATGGCAGGGCGCAAAGGGGGCACCCATAAAGCTTGAAGGATGGGATGAGGCCCATAAGGGTGAGAGCTTAAATCCAGAAGGATGATGAGAAGCCCAAAGGGGTGATCACTATGGGCCAAAGAGTCAGAATAACATCTGTCATGAATGAATGACCCAAAAAGGAGATGGTTGTAGTGAATGAAAGAATGATGCACGTGGTGAATGGAAAGAATAGACAGAGGGTCGAGGATGGTGCCACACATCGTCATGAGAGAACTCACAGTGCCCGTGATTCCCATTAAGAGGTTAGCACAACAATTAAATTTTGAAACCGAAAATGCCATCTATATTGACAAGGTGAAGAGTTTTAGAGATAATTTTGAGGCGGATTGGGAACTAAATGGTTCAGCATCATGAGAAGTTCAAGATGAATGTTTCCAGAGGCATATTCTTATGACATTCAAGTGGACCTGTTCACTAGTATGAAGAACATTACGAATCTCGTTACTTTAGTAGCTCTATATAATAGGAAGTTAACACATGTCGAAATGATGTTAGAAATTTTTCTCTCTTAGGAAATAATTTACACGACCATGTTATGTACCTATAGCTACTGGCAACTCACATGCCCTGTTTGACTACCAGGTCATTGCAATTTAAACCAAATTGCGATTTGGCCTGTTGCAAATTGACCGAGGCATATTTCATTTACCAATAACAATTAATTTCCAATTACAATACATGGAAAAATCACTTGAAGATGTTTTTCTCCCTCACTCCCTCCCTGGCCACTTTCCTCTGTCTAGCCACCTTTCCGCTACTCCACCACCTCACTGCCTCTCTCCCTCGCTACCTTCCTACCTCCCTCCCTCCCTCCCTGCCTAGCCACCTTTCCTCTACTCCACCATCTCCCTCTGTCCCTAGCAGCCTATCCACCTTTCCTCTACTCCACCACCTCCCTCCCTCGCAGCCTAGCCACCCTTCCTCTACTCCAACATCAGCAGCAGCATCACTATTATCGCACCACACAATATGAAATTGCAATTCAAACAAACACCCCAAGACAACAAATGGCAATTGTCCAAATTGCAATTTGGTCAAATACAATTGGAGAAAAAGAATTTATTTGATGAAATTTGACAACCAAACAATGCCTTAGTTATTTTGTTGTTGTTCATATATAGCCCATGAAGTGAGTCTACAAGGAAAACCATCCATGCGACCTGACTTTCTAGCCCCATCCATGTTTTCCTTGTTGGGCATATAGATGTTGATTGGTATTGCTGCCCCATTGATTGCCCTCCACCATAGGCTTCTATATTATTTTGACAAGTCTCACTAGGCAGAGCAAGAAGTTGGATCCTATAACTGAATCACAACTTCAGAATCATGACAAGGAAACTTGTCCTAGAAAATGCTCCTTGCATTTAAACATTATTAGATGATGACTCTCTTCATTGACCTAAGGCTAGGAAAACTATAAAGGATAATCAATCATACCAGTGTATACAATGTGACACGACTCTATGAATCCCATAGAGATTGATTAATTGTTCTACTAAATCTGTCACTAAACAAGATGATAAAACAAAATAAATGAAAGTATTGAGAAAATGACAAAAGATAATTAAAAAAAAAAAAAGAATGGGAAAATATTTAACATTTCGGTCATGAGATTTTCAAAAAATGTCTGAGATATATCATTACAATTCTGCTTGTAGATGAAACTGTCAGAATAAAAAAAAAAAAGATTATCCTTACAATGAACTTATATGTGTATTTATCTTAAATAAAAATATAAAAAGGTTCTAGAAAAAGAAGTTACCTCTGTAACAACTCTTTATTATCAGCTCCACTGAACTTTTGGAGCCTACTTCCAACTGTCTCTTCAAAAGCACTTCGAACAGAAGCAATACTCAACCTTCCATATACTATCTCTAACCTTACTGTCATAGATATATCACTATCCATAATATCTCCATAGAAATCCTTATTTTCTTTAAGCTCATCAGCTGATAAAGGTCTATACTTTTCATACAACGCTTCTTTCATGTCACTAGCATCTGCATAAATACCTGCAGTATAAAATAACTTCAAGAATATATATCAGGTTTATTAGAAGCAGATACATCAAGCAAGATAATCTGATTCACTACATCTAAAAGTATCAGCAAAGCTTTATAAATTCTTGAATGGGATCTGTAACTCACAGCAACGTTGATATAATAATGAAAATGGATCAATAATAGCTAATAGATATTCATAACTATGCCCTAGAATGATAATTGATCATCCAAAGAATGCAAAAGCTCAAAGAAAGTAATGAAAATTTGTCATATGAGCCTGTGAGGTGTCTAGGAAAAAATGAGTAAAATTAAAAGGACAAGGTTGCTATGAGTTGGCCAACTCACCTATTTAAATGAGTCCTATTTCCAAAATCTATTTTAGAGATGGAATTTGTTTAAAAGTTTTAAGAAATAAAAATCTCAACTACAATGAATAAGAATCTGACAAATAAATAAATTTCGAAAATAAAAATGAAAACTTTTTTATGTCATTCTAACACCATCCATTTAATTTTTGTAGGATAACCATTTATTACATCCATCCCTAAGATGGATGTTACATGTGCCAGGGGATAAGTGTGTCCCCTGACACACGTACTAATTTTCCAAATTAAAATGAAAAGAACTGACTACTGTAGCCTTCGAAATTAGTGCAAAGAATATTAATCTCAATATAAAAGACATATCATTGTCATTCAATCTGTCATTATCATACTTAATAATCAGTTGCAGGAAAAACTATATCATTAGTTCATGAATCCAAAAGTAACTAGTTAAAACCCATGCATCAAACAGACTCAACAGTCAGATGTTTTTGATACTTGGGAATTATACTTCCATTATCAGATTTTATCATTTGGCTTGAGACAATCAGTGCATTTCTGATAATGAACAAATATGTTGAAATAAGTCAACTTATTAAAAAAAACAAAATAGGATGAATTGCATTTCCCTAATTAAGAACTTTACAATAAATTTTCAAATATGGAAAGCCATTTTCTACCCCTAAATTGGGGTTACATACTCACAGTTCACTTATAAGAAAACACTCTACAAATGCTGTTGGCCAAAAAGCTGAGAAAGGTATAATTACTCATAGACAGCTCACTACTCAGGAGCTTTTTGCTGCAATAGCTTCTAATTTTCTAGAAAGGCAAGTTAGGATGCGGTAACATTTTGTACGAAACAAAAATGAGATTGCAATTTCATAAACATAAATATAAAAATTGAACTCAATTTGGCAACACAATAAATTGTCGAAGGAAGGGCCAAACCCTTACATGGGTTTGGATCTCTTATGATTGTAACTTAAGTCGCAGCATTGAATGTTACAGACTGATTTGACAATTTGAATCTTTTCTTTAAAAAATAATAATGAAGAAAGTACCATGATAAACTTTATGTAATAATTCACTTGGTAAATTTAGGTAGCAAAAACAAAAACAAAAACAAAGCTCTTTAATGATTCTGATACAATTGCAACAAAACCTCATCAATTCAGATATAATTCAATTCACACACCAATGAAGGAATTAACCCAATGCTCATTCAAGTTTAAATCCAAAAAACAACAAGCAAAATAAAACAAAGATCCAGAACATTAAAGAATTCTAGAAATCGAATCCAGAATTCCTCAGCCAGCAAGCAATTCAGTGGGAATCTAAAGAGAATGCAGATCTTAAAAGAGAAAACAAACGAAAATATGAACATGGATGAATCTAAAACTCACCAAATGCATATACATTGATGTTCTTGATACCTATGATGCTTTTCTTCCTTATCCCAATCCCCACAAGCTGTTGAGTCTCGTACAAAACCGCCAGAAAGGAAGTGCCAGTCCTGGATTCAGTAATGGTTTTCTCAGAGGCCAAAGAGAGCGAGGCCCACAAATGGGGTATCGACTTCTGGCTCGCAGAGAACCAATCCATGGCTTTTTGAAGCAATGAACCTCTCTGGTCCGAGAATGAAGAAGCCATGGCCAAGCCCACGCCTAGTCCTACTCCCATGGCCATTGCTACTCGGCCATGGTGCAGTGGAGAAGAGGAATTACGATAGGGTAGGGTATTAGGAGGATGAGAGTGAAAGAAGGGAAAACGGAGAGAAACCATGGTAGAGACAGAGAGAGTTTTGCTGCCAAAAAGGGGAAGAAAAACACCCCTGAAACTTCAAGGCATAGAACAGGGGACGGAGACCACGACGCTCGTATGCACTGTAAAAGCCCCTCTCTTTCTCTTACTTACTGAATACCGTAGAACAAAATGTAACGAGTATTAACGACTAACGAGCTCTTTTGCTCTCTCTCCGGCGCGCGCAAAGAATCTGTGAGGTTTGTATAAGGTATCAACCTTATACTGTTGATGTAAGGTGCACCACAAAACTATGTCGAAAATTCAATTTGGGTGCCTCAATGGCATAAAAATCTAGTGTTTCTGCCGACAATGAAATTTAAAGTTAAAAATTATAAAGTACATCTATAAAGTTAAAAATTATAAAGTAGATCTATAAACAGTTAAATTTTTTGAAAATGGATGGTCCAGATAATATGCTAGAAGATGAACTATTTTTAGGGTTAGAAATCCCTTTTTTTATGTATATAAATCTCAAAGTAGAGACGAATGATTTGAGGGTTTTCCAGCATAAAAACAACCTTCTCTAGTGAACTTTTTAGGTGCACTTTATTTGTACATATTGATACCTTATGTAATATTGTACAACCTTATACTATTGATGTAAGTGTACCGGCGGAAAGTAACTCAAATGGTATAAAAATTTATTGTTCCCCCAATCGCTGAAATTTAAAGTTTTAGAAACGATGATGATCAAACAGATCTATAAACAATTGAAAATTTTGAAAATGGATGGTCTAGAAGATGAACTTCCTTCAGGAGTTTAGTTTATTTCTACTCCCTTAGAGAGATTGTCTACTTGGGAAGATTTTTTTAAAATAAAATTTTAGTAACCATCTTGTAATCACTACATGATTATTTTCAAAAATAAAATTTGAAATTTGAATTTTCTAACACTTAGATCTTATCTTCTACAAATTGCACGGTTTCCATTAGATCTTAAATTATTATTATTTTTAACCACTTAGAGGGTGCAATTAGAAAATAATTTTTTATTGAGGCTAATCTATGTGGTAAATAGGATATATCTCCAAATTTTGGGATCAAATCCTAGGTGGGGTTTTACCTTTGGGGGTAAATGGGCAATATACACCAAGAAAATAGAATATCTTTTGGTGGGGTTTTACCTTTGGGAGTAAATGGCCAATATACACCAAGAAAATAGAATATCTTTTGGCAAAAAACCAATACCTTACCTGATATAAAAGGAAACTGTAGCATCAACCATATATATCTTGATGATAACAGCATAGTCACAGTGCTATTACCGTCAATCAATGGAATTAAATCGAACACATTAAAAATTGTAGATGCTTCTCTCTTACCTCCAACCTATCGATTGGATGGTGATGAACTTGTGACTATATGTTACTTCCAAGAACATGTGGACTACACCATGTCATAAATTGACAAAAGGACAATGGACTATCCATAGAATAATGGCATGCAAAGACTATCGCTGGACCATTTTTTGTAATAACGGTGGAGATGGGTTGTTGCTCACTATTAAACGATTGTGGACTTTGAAGTAGAGCATCGCTTGCCTTTGATTCTTTATTATGGTCCGAGAAATAGGGATGGCAACGAGCCTGGTAGCCTGGCGTTAAAAAACTAGGGTCTGAGCCACAATATTTGGCCCGAGGGCCGGACCATCAAGGCCTAAGGGTAAAGCCAGGCGGGCCTAAGGTAGAGGCCATGACAGGGCCGGCTTCATTCACACGGTCCGACATTTTTTTCTTTATTTTATTTTTTATTGAATTTATTTGGCCTAGCCCCTCCCTAGGCCATGGCCGCTCTTTAGCCCTGTCAAGGCCAAACAAGCCTGGCCCAGCCCTAAGGGGACTAGGGCAAGGGGTAGTACGGTCCGTTCCTAGTCCTAACGGAAATTTCAATGGCCTATGCAACATATATAATTTATACACGTGTGTACAACATGGTATCCAATTGGACAAGATTACTTCCTTCTTGGAAACACCTGATTTTGGGCCACGGTTCGATGCCATGCGTTCGATTCCCCCTGTGAATATTCCAAGGCTTATTTGGATGTACTCGTTATCACTAATTCATTGTTTTAATAAATTTAATCATGCAATGGATTATCTATTGTTTGGTGTCTATTATAAAATTATTCAAGACAAACTTGTAGGCAGTCTAAAATATAAGAGTATCTTTTTGAGATGTTATTTTTACTTGATTCAAAGTAATTTATCATAAGTTATTTTCTTTTAACTAGAAATAATAAAAATAGCCAGAAATCACTAAAAAAATTAAATAATATTATACAAATACCGAACATCTACCTTGATTTTTCTTATGTATATTAATTTTAGATAAGACTGTATAATATAGATAATATTAACATCACAAATAAGCCCTAATATTTTGAGGAATTCAAATAATTGTAATCCATAATACTTCTCCTGTTATTTATGCCCCAAGTTTAATCAACTGAACATGGTTCTTTTATTTTTCATTATATCAGTAAAACCATGCTACCAATGGCTAGATGCCCATAAAACGTATTCTGTCCTTGAGGCAGTGCAAGTCAACAGTGGCCCAACATTATATATTGGCTAGATAGATTGTCAGATGGCACAAAAAATGAGGCTGACGGGTGATCGACAATGTTTCTAGGGGTTCTTGGCAGTGGAAGTCCTCATAAACTGATTGCAGTGTGTAAGGAAATGGCCCACAGGAAATGCTCAGAAACTGATTACAATCTTGATGGAAATGGGCCACAGGAAATGCTCAGTTACCGTTTTAATCATCCCGGTGCATGTTGGAGTACAGCCACTAAGGCTTTATGACCACCATAGTATTCATGGTCTCTCTCTTATCTTCTATTTTTAAATGCATTTAATTCAATTTAATTGTATTATATACTTGCTATAATAATCTCATTGCATTCAAATTTTTTGGCTATTTTTTATAGTTAATTTCATTTTGTGTTTTTTTTTCTCTTGACCACCCATCAAAGATATTCTAACAGTCACATTGAACCAAATGTTTTTATTTGGGAGAGAAAATGATAAAAAAAGGGAAGGCTTAGTTATTGATTTAGGCAGACAGAAATCTAAATGCAAATTTTTCCATATGTGGTTAGGGGATAATCTCCAATGCTGATAAAAGGGTCACCCATTATAAAATACAGAATATAGAGAAAAATCCCATAACCATTATTCATCTCTCTAGCTATCCATAAACTTTACAACAAAATTCTTTTTTCCATATCCATCTTTCTCTCTCTATCATTTTTCAATTGAATTGTTTTTTTATAATCATTTTTTCATCACATTGCTTGGTTGGGGTAATGAGACCAACTCAAAAGGAATTTGATTAAAATTCTGAGAATTGTAGAACCACGTTCAAGGACCAGGATATCAAGATCCTGAGATAATTTATAGTTTTGGATGAAAAGAACACATGAACGAGTTCCTTAAAAGGCATTTCAATCATAAAGATCAACAATTGAGGCAGAAAATTTAGAAAGTCAACAAGATCGAAGCCAAAATTCTCAAGTCCATTGTTCTATCATTTCACGAATGAATTCATTCTTTGGTTTTCTTCAACAAGATTAAAGAAAATCATCTAAAATATTACCCGTTCAGTCTCTAATCATTGAAGAAAAGGATAGGGACATTAGAACAACAAAATGATAGTGACCTGAGATCGAAATCTCAGGTTTAAGGAAGATTAGCCTCTAGATTAGGGTGAGCACAACAAAGTTCAAATTTCAATTTGAAGGTTAATATAGATGCAATGGATAGCTTTGAAAAACCATGTCTTCCTTCCTTGGTGTAATACCAGTCAAAAGAACAAACTGGATCAAATATGGACAATTGAATATCTTGAAATTGTTTCCACTCCGACATATACCAAGTGAGCTATAAAAGCAATACTTGTCTTAGATTCAAAAGACATGTGCACAAGGAGAGGAAGAGAGATCTAACTCTGCGTTGATTGCTTCTGAGTGTTCCTTTAGCCTTAAAGTCACATTATTCACAGAAAATGAATGAGCGATTTCGTTTTACCTTGCACCAAGCACATTCAAGCCTGAAGAACATCATGGTGAAGTGATTTCTATTGATTTCCAGTAGGTGGTTGCTGCATTTTAGCTTTCTTTCGTGTTCTTGCAAACACCCAAGCACCTTATCAAAGGTGTTTCACTTTATAATAAACGAAGGTGGATGTAAAAGAAACAAGGTACTCGAAGGCTCTTGGAACTCCTCTGTCCCCAGTTTTAAGATGAGAAACTCTTGATCCTGATACGTTTGAGAGTGAGTTTTGAGCTCCCTTTTGTGTGATTATCTGGTTTGCTTTACTTGGAGTCATTTTCCTCAGACTCATCTTTAGTACTTTGGTCGAATATGATTAGAGGAGCTAGTAAGGGATGCATGATTAGACGTGCCGATGGATGTTGAGGTAGATACAATAAGAAATATTGGAGATAATGATGTTGATTCTGAGACGACCCAAACCACTGTAGGTGTTGACACAAGGGGACATGAGGCTGAGCCCCAACAGCAGCAGGGTTCAGGTACTAGGGGCGGACCAATGTTGGGGACTTCGATTTAGGAGTAGGGGTATACCATGCCAAACTCATACTTCAAAGTGATGGGATGAATATATTGGTCTGGTTCCCAAGATCTCATATCCCTATATTAGTTCTTCAACCAGTTCCCTTGGTGACACGAGACTGATTGGGGTGATGCTAGTCATGATGATTATGAGGTATCTCATCTTTCACTTTTGTATTAGATTACATTTTTTAACTTATATATTTAAGTCATGTTAGCCCACTAGTAGTTGATGGAATTGTGTAAGTCCAATGGCCTATATTGAATCTGATTTGATGGTCGCAATTGTATTTTGTGTATGAATTTAAATTATTTTTTTACAAAATCTAAATCACATGAAATTGGAGCGTCCACTGTTCTCATCAAGATGTACCTAATAAAAAATTTTAAAAAATATTTGTAAAAAAAATAATAATCATAATACCCCTATAAATTTCATGAGCATTTTGGTCAATTGATTTAGTAAAATTATTTTTTAATATTTTTATTACGTTTGTCTATTTTCAAGAGTAGACACTCAAATTTTTAAGTGAGTTGGATTTGTCAAAAAAAAATTAAAATTCAAATCCGAAATACAATCGTGACCATTGAATCGGTCTAGATTCAATCCCGGCCATTGAGTGTTTACTGTAGCTGTCAGTTAGCTGGCAGACCTGGGACTCTCCCTATATATATACATATATACATGTAATTGTTCCTATGGATGTTGTCATTGTGATCTTCTATATATATATATATATATATATATATATATATATATATATATATATGCTAGTTATGTTAGGTACTCATACATATGTGTATTTACTTAAGGCACTCAACCTTTTTTGACACTTGATACACTTATCCCATAATGTAGTTATTTTTTTGTATAGATGTATTTTAGGTATTTAATCAGGGATAAAATATAAATTATTAATAGAAGAGAAACAATTATTAATTATAGTGGAGGATAATATCATCTAAATGAGGTATGCCATCATTTATATAGAACAATGATTGCTTTTTAACCACTAGTAAAATGTCACTAGTTTCAAATAGAAATATCTACCCTGCCTTTCCTAATGATGAAACGTGCTTTTATTCAAAAAATTTTATATTACAAAACAAAGGGCAATGAGTGTAAAGAAATGTTTTGTGCATTAAAGAAATACTCATATGTATGAATACCTTAGCATTACCACACACATATGGGTTTACGCATTTGTATCTATAGGGTATATTACTTTGAACTATAGAGCTTGAATCCTCCTGATATTGAAGAATAAATCGTGAGCTAAATGTGTGAGTAAAAAAAATCTGAGATACGGTTGCTCTAATTGTTTCTAACATACCGATTTTTATATTTTAAGATGATTGAGAATTGTCATTTCAACTTGACTTCATTACGACACATAAAGACAGTATTGAATTTCTTCGTAAATGAAATTTTTTTACATTCAATACTCGATAGAGTAGTTTCTTTTCATCAACTTAGTGGCAATTTGTTGCTCTATTAGAAAATAAATAAACAAATTCACTAAACTAAAACTTAATATCAGGCAGGCCTGGTTAGGCTTGGGCCTCAACAAGGGAATTTGGGGCAGGCCCAAGCCTAGCTTGAAAAAATGATTTTGGGTCTAGCCTAGCTTAATTAGGCCCAGGCCCAAGCTTGGCTTGAGCTTTGCCCATTGACAGCCCCACCTTCAACAAGTACATAACAAAAAAAATAAAAAACTTACAAAGCTCTATCTCCCCTCGCAATCGACAAGAAAGAAGCAAAAAAAGAAAGTGTACCACATCCCCAACTTTAGTTGTCTTGTGGATTTTCTCCTAAATACTTGATGATGGCCTCATGAACTTCAAAGGCCTCATGCAATGGTGTGATCAAACCGCCAAGCTTTGAGTAAGAAGCTTCTGACCATTGAACCACCCTCGACCATACCTACATTGGAAACATCACTCGGGAAATCACATAAGAAAAATTGTTTTGTGAGTCAGCAGACTCATTAGCCCGCACAATCACAAACGTCCATCTTTAAGATGAACATCCAAAAGCTAAAGAATCCTATTCAATGGATAGAAAAAAATTCTAATAAAAATGTTTTAAATTTTTATTTTATTATATTTTATTTTTTATATTCATGATCATAGTGTAGGTCATGGATCACTACAAATTTGAATCCAAGATCGATACAAATAATAGTTGTTCGACGGAGCCCGCATTAAAAACTCATAAAAACTAGGTCCATCACATAAACCTTCATTAACAACCATAACTCGAGCAAATCCCATAGTTTGGGTGGTTACAAGTTGTCAAATCCTTAATGGCTCTATTAGGCCTTCTTGTAGAAATAAAAGTCCCAAATGTCTCAATCTTTCTACAAAGGAAATTGGTGCCCAAAATAACTAAGCAAATAATCAGGCGTGCTAACGAAATTGTTAACGTCGTTAGAGGTAATAACAGGGAAATATTCGATCCAGTTCCTGCATTCCGATGTCAGGCAATGGGCAGCAATAAGAAGCCAAGGAGGCTGCTAATGGCGTTAATGATATCGATAGCTTCGTTGAAACAAGCGATTCGAACCACCGACTATGCAATAGAGATGGGAGTGTCGTTGACGTGGTTGTCAACATAGTTAGAAAAACCCAACATAATTGACACTTGAGTTGACGCAGCTTCCATTGTAGTTGCTCCCAGGCTAGGTCTTCCTTGATTCTAGACATTCTACATTTAATTATGGTGTCCCGGGGTGTCTCCCAAAGTTCCAGACTCTGCTGGTTGGCCCGGATACTGGTGTATGGTTCTTTGGGGTTCTGGGTGACCCAATTTTTAGGGGGATTATGGTTCTCCTACAGTTTCTTCGATCGGGATCGAGGTGCCTACAATTATGTAAACAAGACGAGGAGAATGGTGACCACCTCTTCCTTCAATGCATGTATACATCCTCAATTTGGGTTTGGGCCTTCAATTTGTTGGGCATCCATTCTATGTTGCCTGCTAGGCACATAGATATCTAGATGCAATTGGAAATGCTGTGTCTGTCTAAATGTGGACAAATCAAATGGTCGATTTTGTTGGTGGCCTTGCTGAAAGATATGGAAAAGAAAGAAATAGGATGACTTTTGATAACATTCTTTCAAATCAGGAGGTAGTGAGGGAGAAGTTTGCGCATAATTTATGGAGTTGGTTTTCAGCCTCAAAAGAAGGAGATCATGTTTCAAAAACTGGTATTGTGTTAAGGGTGCAGTTGGCATACGGATGCATCCGCAGTTGTAGAGGTAAGGTATACCTTCAAATTTTATCATGGTATATAATTTTGATGTAAAATAGCCTCAGGATTATCTCAAAATCTATTTTTATATCTAATTATAAAATTTGAAATATAAAAAATGGTTAAAATCAAGTAGATCTATAAACATATGAAAATCTTGAAAAATGGACGGTATAGATAGTATGTTGTAAAATGCACTATTTTCGAGACTTAAAATATTTTTATTTTTCATGGTCATACATCTCGATGTCGAGATGATCAATCAAAAGGTTTTTCAACATTAAAACTACTTTTTCCGAGGGATTTTTGAGGTGCATACGTAGTTCTACATTATACGGTTTCATCCTGATATAAACTTTTTCCTTGTGTTAAATCTAAAAGAGAAGATGAAAAACAACTACTTTCATGCGAAGCTAAAATGATATGGGTGTCGCCTTTGCCTGTATTCTTTAAATTGAATTTTGATTGGAGGCCGGTGGGAATTCCAAGAATTGCATGAATTGGAGGTGAGGTCAGAAATTCTGATAGACAAATCTTATTCTCATCCACTGGACCATGTGGTTTTGATATAGCAAATAAAGCAGAGTTCCAAGCAGCACCACAAGGCTTAAAGTTGTTGAAAGAGAAATTTCCGGGGTACTATTGGCTGGTTGAAGGAGATTATCAAAATGTCATAAATTGGTGCTCCAATAGTAGCATACCCCTTGGCGACTTTTTTCAATATGGACAGAGATTGTTGATTTATGCAGAGGAATGGATGTCTCTTTCAGACATGTCTATAGATCTCCAAATGAAGTGGTCGACTCGTTGACATAAAGGGAGATTTATTTAAGCTCTTTAGTAGTTGTAGAGGGCTCAGTGTTATGATTTGTACTTTACTTCATTTTTTAATAAATCTTTGTAATCTTGTCAAAAAAAAAAAATTTAAAAGATGTATTTCGCAAATAGAGTATATAATAGTAATTGGTAGGCAAATACAAGCAATAAGATGTACGGGACTAGATTGGGGAACATAGTGGTTCCACAAGTTCTTATGCAGAGAAACTTGGATATGCATTATACATATTTGGTTAGCACTTGAGGACATGCAGCGCTACGTCTTAGGCTCAATTCTTATCAAAGGTAGGGCCCTCTCCCCATTGACACACTAAAAAAACCGAAAAAAGAAAAACGGACACACATCAAGTCGGCTACTAATTAATGAATACATTACTGTTGGGTATCTTGAGCTACGGAAAGGGTCTAATGATGCCAGTTAGAAGGTAGAACTCCGAAATATAATATCAACATTAAGATGAATATCCGCATCCTTTTAAGCAGCAACTTTATGGTGGTGGAATAAAAATAAAAAAACATAGATTTCCACTAAAAAATCGAGCCAAAAGTTATAGCCTTAACCAATACGAAAGGATGTCAACTTGTTAATGAAATTTATAATTGTTTATAAGATGACGTGTTTATATATTGACACCTCTCACTCACCTATCCTTTTTTATTTAAAACTTTTTTCTAAATAAAACAAAAAGGAAAGACACTAACTCATCTATGCCAGTGTAGAAGTATGGCTTCTTTTTATGATATTTAATTTAGACTAAATTAGGATCAAAGCATAAGGCTAAAAAGATAGGGGGCTAAAAAGATAGGGAATGTATAGACCATTTATTTTATGCTAATATTTTTGTGTTGAAAGATACTTTGCTTTATTTTAAAATAATAAAATACTATGTAGCATGCTTTATGAAATCTATTTTTGTCTTCGTTCTATAGAAGGGAATGAATTTTTAGTCCTACACTGACCATTGAAAGAGGGAGTCCAACGTATATAAAGAAACACCCTCCACATTTAACAAAAGGAGAGAGAACAATTCATAGGAGGAATGCAATTTAGTATCAAAGGCATTTGAGGTGCACTGAATCATCCTGTTAAGTTATTGGCTATTTAATTGTCAGGATTTTAAAACTTAAAACTCTTGAATCTTGAGTATTTTGGTCATCAAGATGATAACCTCTCTTTTATATCACTTGGAATTAGTGTTTAATGTTAAGAAAAAGTATATATTGTCTACATGGTTATTATGGAAGGTTTATACTGTAATTAATAGTTATAGGAAGGCTAGGTGCAATATCCTATATTTTATGGTAAGTATAAATATAGTATAGATATCATCTCTTACTTGTTTATGCAAGTCAAGTTTATATATATAATATATATTTATATTTAATGAATACATAGAGCTGTCCTTTTAGGGAAACTTGAGACACTGACATTTACCTTAGGGCATTTTGTTCTTGCTGCCTTTTCACTCTCTCCTTATGTTCGATGCTCTATGGTGATTCTTATTTCAAGAGGTGCAAGCATTTTGTTGCATTTCCGGTTGATGCCTCCAAGATTCTATACCACAAATACAAACAACATTCGTTTTGTCTTGGAATTGATCGTTGTTCTTCTCTTTGAGTGTCTTCACCTTTTGCTTTATCTCAAGCTTTAATAATAAAATAAAGTGAAAGAAACTTGTGTTGTTTTAATAAGCTTCCTATTGTACCAAGTTGGTCTTAAGTTGTTTTAATAAGCTACCTATTATACCAAGTTGGTTGTTGGAGACCATATCCTAATCCCTTGCCTAGTGCGTACTAGTCATTTAGTAGTTTGAAAAAGCATGAGGAAGGGGCACTTTTCCATTCTATTATATAAAAATCAATAACAGTGGGGCACAATTTCTTTTTTATTATCTTCCAGTATTCATGGTTTGGAAAGAACAAATAGCATTCTAGTCGTAAATAAATGTTTAAGGGAGTGTTTGTTGTATTTGTTTAATTAGTTCACTGGTTCCTTGCTTGACCTCGATTTTGGGACAAATTTTAGTCTAAGTCTACGAGCTGCTAAATTTCGTGGATGGGTATCTCCCCATTTTCATGTCGTGTCAATTGCCATGTTAGATGCCGAAAGTGGAATCCTAAAAGTTAGATTCCACCATAATTGTGTACTAATCTAACTAGAAACAAAATAGGTCAGAATATGAACCATACGCCACAAGAATACAAAGATTTACGTAGTTCACCCCAAGATGGCTACATCCACGGTATGGCAAGCTAAAATCCACTATATTAATGAAAGTTATATCTATCAAAGATTTTGGGACAGAGTTACATTTATAACGTTAGACAAAACCCATTCGAATAAACCTTTTTAGACCCACTCTCCCGACAGGCACCACGCCCATCTTTCATCTCCATTCCACATCTAAACCATTGTCCAGAAAGTGTCACATCTCCACAGCTTGAGATATATCCAAAAATCCTAATCTTTTTAGATTTCTATTTTCTTTAGAAAACATATCAATCCCAATCCCAATCTCAATCCTAGGATTCCTTTTGTGGATGATTTTGGATATCACCATGTCCAACAAATGTTAGGGCAGATTTGTTGGCTAAAGATGGAGTTCATGTTGATCTTTTATTTATTTCTCCTTTGACATTGTAATTATGAAATTTTTCATTTGTGATTAACAAAATTTAGTACTCTTGTCAAAAAAAATTTGTGCTTCTTGAAGCGACTCAATACTGAAAATGTGGTTCTTGTCTGAGTGCCATAATGTTGTTTCATTAAGTGTTTTCATAAAAAATGACAACATATTAGTAAATATAACTTTATAGTTTTAAGAAATTGTTGTAAAGTTTAAAATAGAGATGATGACAATAACAAAATATATATATATATATATATATATATATATATATATATATATATATATATATATATATATATATATATATATATATATATAGAGAGAGAGAGAGAGAGAGGACCCTTCCCAACCACTTTGTGTCTCTCTTTAGAGCAAAACAAAGAACACCGCCAAGCAAGGTGCAAGAGGCGGTTTATCTTTTCTATAAATAGGGGTGTGGCTGTTTTATTTTGTGTGTGCGTGAGCCCCATAGAAAAAGAAAGAGAAAGAGAGAGAGAGTTGGGTTGAGAGAAAGTGAGAATGGATCTTTCATAAGAGAAAGACAGAATGGGTGAGTAGGGGGCATGTGAAAGAGAGTAGTTGCAATGGGTTAATTGGCCATGTGAAAGGGGCTAGTGGAAAAGTGTGGGAGATGTAGTAAGGGGTTGAGCATGCGAGTTTTAGAGAGTATATTTTGGGTGGTCATAGAAAGATATTGTAATATTTTTTATTAATAAAAGCAAGTGTTTCTTTCTTTTAGTTGCTATATTGGATGTCTACAATTGATATCAGAGCTTTCGAAAAATTCTACAGTTCTAATTGAAGTTGTCCTCGGATTTCCTTTGCCCCATGTTAGATACCAACACTTTTCTAGCACTGGTTACCAAAATCTTATTAAATTTCCTCTTTGGACTGCCTCACTATAACCTTCAATTTCAGAGTCGGAATCACTCTAGACTTCGTAGTCCTTCAATCTCCTACTTAGATAACAAACCAAAGAAAGCAACATAAAGAAAACAACAACTTCAATAAAGTTTACAAAAGTTTGGCCTAAGAGTTCCACCGGCCTCGAATATAACGAACTGTTTTAGACTCTTGGCTTATATGTTGCCGACAGGATGCCCCTAAACAATCCAAAAAGTAAATTGGAGTGATGAAGTGGAGATGTAATAGTTGATCTTATTGTGATCTGATACCATTTATTGTGCGTTGAAGCTCTAAACCCGATGGGTTGATTTTAGACAAATAAAGTATAAGAAATAAAGTACGAAACACATACGATGAACACAAAAGGCTAAATCCACGGGCAAAATAAACTGAAATCTATTATACGAATGAAAGTTACATCAAAGATTTTGGAAGAAACCTCAACAAAAACATAGTCGAGCAAACTTTTTTATACATGCTCTTTCAAACGGCACCATGCCGATCTCTCATCTTTTTCCATAACTAGACCAATGTCTAGGAAGAGAACAACTTTGAAAGCAAACGAGACTTTATCTGACTAGAAGGGGAAACAACCCAAAATCTCTATAAGAAACGCTTCTCTACAAGAAACCAGTATCTCACTTTACAGGAGTCTTTAGGAGGCATCATAATGTTTCTCTTCATAGAAAGCTCTCTTCTCTCTAAGAAGAAATTGCATCTTATGCACAAGAGGCTCTAGCTCTCTCTCTGTGTCTTTCTCTCGCTAGAGGAACCATCATTCTCATATGGTGACCTAAATAAGGCTCACAAAATCTCTGCACTTTCATCTCATTTATATATCATATATATAATATTAGAAGTCCATATTAAATAAGAAACTTCTTATAGATATTACATATGGGATGAAAGTGAAGAGAATTTGTGTGCCCTATTTGGGTCACCATATGGGAATAGTGGTTCTTCTAGAGAGAGAAAACTAAAGCCTTATGTACATAAGATGCACATTCCTCTTAAAGAGAAGGCCTAAGTGAAGTATATTATTGTCACCTTGCCCTCAAGGAGGTAAATTCGAGTAGGAGTGTGCACTTCACTTCACAGAAGGCGAGATGTTTTGTGGAGTGGAGTTTAATCTAAGAAATTACAAGGATTTGAGTTAATTAAAAGGTAGATGGAGGTCATTCAGCCCGCAAATATTATGTAGTTTGAGAGAAATTAATTAAAAAGCAGACGGAGGTCATGCAGCCTGCAACCAGCAGTGATCCATTTGATCCCTTTCTTTGGTCTTCAATCTATTATCAATCCAAGAAAATAACGATTTTGATGTAGATATGGATGGAGAGAGCAGCACGTAAGGAACAACCCACAAAATTTCTGCTTCCATATCCATGGATTTTGGGAGAGATGACCCAAAAATTGTTGATGTTATGTTGTTAAGTGCCTATTTGAGGTCCAATTCGACGCTCCGTAGTTCGACAAAACTAGTTTGATGATATATCTAATGTACACCCAAACACTAAATTCCTTTTAACAGAGGAGAAAGCTTGTCCGGTTATTTTGGCTTATGGATATGCTTCACTTCTTTAGAACTTCTCCACAATTTGGAATCAACGTTAACTTAACCATAGACTTGACATAAGGGTAATTGAATCTATCCTCATTTAGCAAGCCACGAGATAAAATTGTTCATGATATAAGCAAAAGAATACATTTCATCATCAATATCATGTTTGAAGAACATCCCATCACACCGAAGAAATTTTGTAAATAAATACACTATTCTTAATCTTTATCAGATCCAATGACCACATAAAACCATGTTTATTCTGGAGATCGATATCCACCAATTTCATGTTTGGTACAGGGTACACATTATCAAGTAAGAAGTTTCCCAAGCCAAAATTTAGTTCCAATTCAAGTACCTTAGCAAGGACTTGGATTCCAGATTACAATGAGTCTCAATGTTCTACAACTTTGAAAGGCTTCTAAATATCACAGTCCTTTTTTTCTTTCTTTGGTAAGTCAATGGGGAGAGGGCCCGAATTGAGCCTAGGATGTAATATTGCAAATCATCAAGTGCTAACTAATTACGCCTGGGCTCTTTTCCTAAAAGAACACGGTCCCTGAAATATAGGTACTAAAATCAGTGTCTGATGACCATCGCAATTAGTTTTTATTTGCTGGTCATAGCTTGATTTTGCGGTTTTTGTTTTCTCTTTCTTACACAACATTGGTTTTTCATGACTATAACAAATGCATCTCTTTTTGCTTTTGTTGGACTTAGATTTCTTATTCTTTGAAATAACCCTTTGAAGTAAAGGAAGATTTCTTTCTTTGTTATCGTGTCATTTGCCTTGGATAGAATTATATTTGGCGTCATATTTTCTATTGTGAACTATATATTCTTTTTGTTTAACGTAAAATGATCCTAATGTTGAATTAAATCGCCATCAACTTTTTTGTGCTTCTTCTTTTATACTATTTTCAAGATGGGGTATATTGAAATATTCATTTTAATTTTTACTTCCTATACATTGTAACTCATATACTTGATTTAGTACGACCCGAAAATTTAATGTCCAAGTACTTTAAAATGAAAATTATTTCATTCCATGATTCCTATGTTTGATATTTGGTCATCAAAGGGTTTTAAAGTTAATAGATCTCATAAAAGACATTATCGTTTTACTTGCACGTTATTATGAAGGAAAAAGTTTATATAAGGATGCAACTTTATAATGTAGAACTACGGCTGCACCTAAAAAATCCATCGGAAAAAGTAGTTTTGATGTTGAAAAACCCTTTGATTGAACATCTTGACATCGAGATGTATGACCATAAAAAATAAAAGGATCTAAGTCTCAGATATAATGCATTTTACACCGTATTATCTACACGGTCTATTTTCAAGATTTTCACTATTTTTTAAATTTGAAATTTTATAATTAGATATAAAAATAGATTTTGAGATAATCCTAAGAACATTTTACATCAAAATTATATACCATGATAAAATTTGAAAGTGCACCTTACCTCTACAGCTACGGATGCATCTGTATGCCAACTGCACCCTATTTTGAATGGGGGCTTAAACATGGTTCGCAACTCTCTGATTAAAATAATTTTTTGTAAAAAAATCTCCATTTTTAAATCCATTAAAAACTCCGTATATTCCAAAAATTCACCTTTTTCTTTTCAAGGAAACAATATAATGGCGTATTTTATCTTTTCTCAAAAAGAATTTTTCAAAAAAACAAAACTCCTTTCATACAACTTTATTTTTTTCTTCATTGATTTGATATCTTTGAAAATTTGTTTTTGAGATCTTCATATTAAAATTTGGATTGTTGATATAGTAAAAAATTCCTTTAAAAATTTTGTCAATATATTCCCTTAAAAAATTATACTAAAACAAAAAAATACACTACCAACGTATTCTAGAGTATATAATCTCCCAAAACGACTATATATATCAAAATAATCGGTAGAGTTGAAAAATAACCGATGACAAATCTTTTTTTTCTCTAAACCAAGAGAACCACTGCAACGAGGTTTGAGTTTGTGTACACATTCTTCAGTACAAATAAGTCAATTTTTACTTGCTCTCTATATAAATAAGTTTGATTAATTCCAGTATTTTTAAATTTTTATTTAATTGATGTGCAAGAAAACATTTTAGATTGACTATTGATTCACATTTAATGGTTTTTATGTTTTTGTTGATCGCAATCCAATACTAAGGGTTCCTAACGAAAATCATATACCTTGGGTTACAATTTTTTATTTGTTAATGTAGTATTACCGAGCCCTATGGAGAGGTCTTTGACTCTATTCTCACCAAAAGGTAGAGGCCAAAATCCCATTGACATGCCACTTCATTTTTAGAATGGGGTTGGGGTAGTGGTGGTAGCACTACTTGTGCCCCAGCTGAGGTCTAGGCTTCTATTATCACCTAACGCATTAAAATACCATTATCAATTTTTAAAAACAGGTAGGGACTTGTCATCACTACTGAATCACTGGAAAAAAAAAAAAAAAAGGTATTGTTGTTATTATTTCCTTGTACAATCCCCATAAAATTATTGTGTGTTTTGTGTCATAATGGGGGAGGAAGAGTCGTTGTTGTATTAAAGCATTCAACTGCAAAATTTGCCAAGCAAGATCCTAAAAATGATATTAAGAAAAGAAATATCATCATTATTCAATAACTAATGTATCTTCAGGACATATCATCATTATTCAATAACTAATGCATCTTTATAATTTTTGTAAACTATAATCATATCGCATGTCATCTTTGCATATCCGATTTTTTCACGAATATTCAACTTAATCTTTGGGGACCCATTCCTGCCCCGATTTTTATTCTCCAACTTCTCTAACCAAAACATAATTATTATTGGTACTTTGGTTAATCAATATATTATTATGAACAAGTATACAATAGGACTGTTTACTTTTAATATAAGGGGATCACAATCACTCTTATATGTTAGATTTGTTTACTTTTAATATAAGGGGATCACAATCACTCTTATATGTTAGATTTCAAATCTATTGATAGTAAGTGTGTCATTGATTAGACTCAAAATATAAAAAGAATTGAACTTTGCACATAAATTGGATTTTACACATACCCCAAGCCATCTAATTTTACATCTAATAGCTAGAAACAATTTTGACCTCCTTGAACTATATGCTTGAATGGGTACATATTTTCTAGAACTGATGGTTTAGACAAGGGCAATGGAGGCAGAACCTGTAAATGCACCAAATGAAATATTCGAAAAATGAGATTGAACTAAAGACGATGGTATTCAAACAAATCGACCTCTTCCTCCCCCCATTTGCTTGCGCATGGAATAGAATGCACCAAATGAAATTGTAAAAACATGACCTGAATTAAAGATGGTGACAAACAAGTCCATCTTCCCACCACCATGGAGAGAGATGCATGTTTTGTTAGGGCCTGGATACGATTGAACTACTATTTTGATGCTATGCAAGTGACATAAACGCCAATAAAAAAAACCAAGGCACCCTTGTACTCATACTGTGCTCATGGTGTTTCCCATGGGGTGAGGTGAGAGAGAGAGGAGTACATCCTGGGGATACTATATTTCCTTACCACCTCCTAGAAGGCAAGAATATTGGGAATATCAAAGCTCCTTGTCATGTTTGATAACGGACAAAATAGGAGTTTTCTCAATTACCACATTATTATTATTATTCTATTTGGGAATGGGAAAAATGTGGAAATGTGGAGCCTTGTATTTTTTTTTTGTATTTTCATGCTTTTCCCTATTTTTGAAAAAACCTGTAACGCACCTCACAGGGGTGCTGCCGATTTTTCAGGAAAATGGGGAAACACAAAACCTCCCTTGTCCCTCTTTTTTTTTTTCTAACCTTGGTATCTCTCCTCTCTCAATCTATCTTTGCCAAAGCTCTAATTCGAGCTCTACTTCTACCTTTTTATCAGGCTTCCAATTTCTCAGAGATTCTTCAGGTAAACAGATTTCTCAACCCTTAATAACACCAAATGTCCCTCTCTCAATGTCATTTTTCACCCTAAATAACTTCACTCCTTGTAAAGTTGACACATAAACTTAGTTACATAGTGGTCAGTAATAAAATGAAAATGTTTTAATAGTGTTGCAGTTAACATTATAAAAATAAGTAAAGCGTCATCTCAAAACTCAGAGAATATTTGAATTCTGGCTTCGGAAAAAATTCTTGAAAATAGATTTTAGAGCCATCATTGAGATTTCCACGACCTATATTGGTTTTAATATAGATCAAGATCCGATTTTCTACAAAATTTTATTTTTATTTTTGTTGATTTTATTTTTAGAGATGTAGGTAGATTTTTTGGACTAATTTTTAGGAATTATATCTATTTTAAGAATTAGGGTTACATTTTTTTTTTTGGAAAAACTTTTTTTTGTTTTTTTTTGTTGTGGTATCTTTTACTTTATATTTTTATTCTTATTAGGGTTAATTGTTAAAAATATGATTAGTCTAAGATTTTTTGGGTTAGTTTGATATGTCTATTTTTTTTAAGTGAGTTTATCTTCTTGGATCGAGTCCATTTACGTTTCGGGAAAGGTTTATATACTTCCCCTACATCATGGAAGATATATGTTTCCCCTCCCATCTAGCCATTCAATTATGATCAAGTGAGCCACCCGACGTTTGATTTAGATCTGACATCTCAAAGTGTTTTATTTTTAGTTTTTTTTTATGCATATATAGTATGAATATGAAATTTGGGACGTGCCATCTTCTCATTGGGACACATCTAAAAAAAAATATTAAAAATAATTTTTCGATAAATTTAATGACCAAAATATCCTTTTAGACTTTCAAGTGCATTTTGTTTATTTTATTTTATTGAAAATATTTGTTTTATATTTTTTACAAGTGCGAGTTTAAAAGCGGATTCGACGCTCAAAATTTGGTGTCAAAATATTTTGCATAAATAAATTAAAAACAAAAGAATGTAGAGACATGACATTATGATTGAATCCATCTTAGCCATCCATTCAGAATGGATGTAGTAGGGGAAGCATAGAAAGCTTGCCCATATGTTTTTTGGCAAGACAGTCCTTAGTTCGAAGAAGTCTAAGTATAGCTTGATAAGTTGTTATTTTTCTTTAGAGTCGATTTTGACAAATCTTTAGATCATGTTTTAGAGGTATGCGTATTAAATTAAGGTGGGTAGTCGTTAGGTTTGGAGTCCATTCTAGCAAATCTTGAGCTCGATGAAGTTTGCTTCCAAAGATTAAGGTACGTAGTGGACACCTTTTAGGAAAAGGATGAGTCACATTCCTTCTTTTTGCTGATATTCTGTTTTATTTTTTCTTTATTTATTTATTTTTTCCTTCTATTTTTCACTCAGGTAATTTTCAAATGTGTTTATTCAAATAAAATGTGGAAAAAAAGGTTCACACTTTTTTTCAAGTCAATAAATTCAATTCCCCTTCCGACTTTCGACTCTGGCAAGGAAAGCACCGCCTCTTCGTCACCCCGTAGCGGCGACAATATTTTCTAGCATCTTGAAAGCAACACGTACACAATGTACGGCATTTTCTCATCTACGGACAATGTTATTCCACGTGTAGAAATCTGAACCGTCACGATGTTGAGTTAAATCAAGATCGGTAGAACATCCCTCCTGACACCGACCCGGAGAGAGGAAATAATCCGAGATTTCCTCGAGCCGAAAAGTCGCTCCCGAATTTCACCCGCGAAATTTCCCGGCCAAATTTCCGATTTTTTCCGGCGAATGTTCGGGGAAGCTACGAGACACAGAGAAAGAAGGGGTGAAAGCGCCATCTCTCTTCCTGAGTTATTCCCTGATCGTTTTCATTAGAATCTCATGCGAACCCGCTTTGTCTTTTAGGCTTGAGCCGCTTCCATCCCCCCTCTCTCTCTACTATATTTATCCCATGATCTTTTCGCATCTTTCTCATTCATTTTTTCAAATCTTTACGCATCTTACTCATTCACTATGTTTCTCTCTCCTTTAATTATACCTTAATTTCTTCAATCCCTTTCTATTCAGTACACTCCATCTCTTCTGCTTCTGCAACTCCTCTTGAGCAGCTATGGCTATGAGTATCAATGGCTTCTCCCCGCCTCTGTATTCTTCTTCTTTTTTTAGAGAAATCAACAGAGCTCCCATGCAATTTTCACCTGATCGACCTGAATTTTTGTCAGGTTACTCCATTTCAGTGGTATTTGGATTATTTTCAGCGATTACAAACTGTAAATCGCGTTCTGAAACTTTTGTAGTTGGTTTCAGGCCAGATTTTTTCTTCAAAGCGTCAGGTCCTGAGGAGATGCAGTACTATCTCTGAATCGCCTTTGCTAGGTACAATGAAAACCTTAGAAATGAACTTCATCAATTTTCAGCAATGGCAATGCTATCTTTCTCAAAGGAATACATCACAGAGACATTCGTTCTATGCCCTTTTCCTTTGCATCATGGCTCCTATTTTTTTTTATTGATTTTTTGGTTAAGCATTTCCGACGACTGAATTGATCGGAAACAATTTCAATTGCGAGTTTTCCGATTACCTCCACTGTTGAATGTTGCAGAGCTTGGAGACGATGTACAGCGAAACCTGTCTCTTTTAAAACCAAGAGAGAAAAAGGGATCATCACCAGAAAGAGAAGATAACAATGTGATCCTACAGGTTTGTTGTCAAAATCACCATAATGTTTCCCGTTCTTGAGACAAATCCCTACATTTTATAAAATAATAAACCAGAACCATAAGAAATGCGAGAAAGCTTAAAAGCAGGGGATGATCAACGGTCCATATGCTCCAGATCGTCACGCGGGTGTGCAATGAAGACCGTCGATCTAGGCACGAAAACCCTAGAAAAGTTGCCAGAAAAGAGATGACTAGCGTGCATGATGCAATGAGAGCTCTGTTCTTTCTTTCCCTCCTGTTTATTATTATTATATGTTTTTCTGGTGAATGAGATATTCGAAATTGAATGTATCAGAAACAGGTGGAGAGAGTGAAAGAGAGGCTTTTGGGTGTCGGAAACGGGGAGATAAGCGTGTCGGCTTACGACACGGCGTGGGTGGCACTAGTTCCGGACATGAGTACCAGCGGGTGGCCTCAGTTCCCGTCCAGCTTGCGTTGGATTGCCAAGAATCAGTTATCGGACGGTTCATGGGGTGACTCACGAATCTTCTCGGCTCATGACCGCATAATCAACACTCTGGCCTGTGTCATCGCATTAAAAACATGGAACATTTGCCCCGAAAAAACAGAGCAAGGTATATTTACAATTATATTTTTGAATTTGTGGGGTGATTTTTAATGGATTGTAATTCTCTTTATCGAAGTACTGATTGGAGTCTTTGACAATTTAGCATTATGCAGGGATTCCAAGTCCCAGAACTCGTATATAGAAATGGGTCCTCTCTTAAAAAATTCATTTTTGAGATGGATTTTAGACTTAATTTTTAATGAATATATCTCTAACATGGCGATCATAAATATATAAAAAATTGAATTTTAAAATTTAAAATAATAATTTTATAAAAAACATTTAGATTATTGATTTTAACTTTTTTTTCGAAAGGACAATCTTTAAGGTGGTTGTTTTATGGGTTGGGGACGCAAATATAAGAATGAGTCCCCCAGTTTTTTTTTTAACATTTCATCCATTTACAACTATTCAATTAATGATAATGTATCTTTTGATAGTTATTCTTAACATAAATAAAAAAAGAATAAATAGAATCTTAAATAGTTCTTCTCTCTTAGTTATTTAGATAATGCTTACACAGGAAGGTTGTTTCTTGTCGATAATATGTGGAGACTGGAAGGCGAAAAGGCGGAGCACATGCCCATAGGATTTGAGGTGGCGTTCCCTTCTCTCGTGTCCACCGCTGCCGCCATGGGCCTCGACCTACCCTATCACTCTGCTTTCCTCAAGAAAGTCCATGAAATGAGGCAATTCAAGCTCCAAAGGTATTACTCTCCCTCCTACATGTTCTAGCTTCTATTCTCTCTCTTCTAACTTCTATTCTCTCTTCTTTCTCCCTCTGCTGATCATACTTTTTTCTTCCTCTCTCTCTACCCATCGGACGGTAAAAAGCTCCGGTATCCCGCGCAAAAGCGTGGGTTTGCCTTTCTCTCTCCAACCCGTCGTCAGTGGGTACCACTTGTGTAGGAAAATTGTATGCCCGTTTCATATTTCTCTCGCAAATTATCCGACATTTATTCTTATCTTCTGAAATTTTATATGAACTCTCTGACAACACTTATGATTATTTGCACATGAGAAACGATAGCAGCAGTCCAAAACTTGCCTTTTGCATTGGCTTCCACCTGGCCATCACGGGGTAAGAGAGGAGCATAACGATAAAGTTAAAGAGCTTTTTGTTAAATTTTCAATGAGGGCGACCCGGGATAGTATACTGTGAGGCTTTTTTTTTTTTTTTTAAATGTTTTTGAGGGTGTCCCAATTACTCTTACCCATCATATGCAAAATGTAGTTGCTTGGGTGTGTCACAGAGTTTGATATTTTTTTAAAAAACTTTGGTCTAGTCAATGACATTGCATATAACTATCCGATTTGAAATCTAAAGGCCAAAATGATTGTAACATCTTTGTGCTAAAAATAAAAGGTGTCATTTGTGTAGAGCCTAGGCTCTAAACGATCAAATTAGAGTCTACCTTTAAGTAGTGTTGAGAAACGTAGCTTTATTATTGGAAATATTTTTTATAGCCTTAAAATATATTTTTATCTTTATTTATAAAGTTTAAAGCTTAAAAAATAGTGTAGATCAAGAGATCTATAAAAATTTTGAAAATTGACGGCCCAAAAATGAGTTACAAAATACACTATTTGCACTATTTTCAAAAGCCGAAATCCATTTTTTTCTTATAACCATGATCTTGATGTCGAAATTATCAATTTGAAGATATTTGGGCATCAAAACAGGTTGTTCTAGTGAAATGTTTTAGGTAGGCTCTGATTTGATTGTTTAGAGTCTTAGCTGTATATAAACTTTTCTCAAAAGTTTGCGCCTATTAACTTTTAGTACAATAAGATCACAATCATTCTTATCTTTTAAATTTCAATATCGGGTGGTTGTTATTTAAAGTTAAAAAAAAAAAAAGATTATCAAACTCTAGGACACACCTCTAACTAGGGGTGGCAACGGATCGAGTATGGGTCAGATCCGGTTAGACCCTGACCCATACCCGAATAGATTCAAGTCTAGGTTTTGGACCCGGATCCAACCCGTTTGGTCCAAAAATTTGACCTATACCTGTACTCATTGGGCCTCGGGTCCACCCCATCGAGTCTTGGGTCCATTGTCACCCTCAGTATGAACTTTTTTTTTTTCTTTTTTTTTACCCCGTTTTTACCATCATGTACGCATATTATTAACAACAATATCACAATCATCCGCTATTAGATTTCAGGCCGTGTGATTTGCCGTTTAATAGCAAAAGATGACTACTAGGTCGAAGTATATATGATCTTTAATACACCCAAATGAATAGGGCTTAAAGTAAAATATTTTATCTCTAATAGTTTACGGGAACGGATTGGGTATGGGTCAGGTCTAGCTAGACCAGGACCCAGACCCGTAAAGTGTTCGGTCCAAGTTTTGGGCCCGGACCCGACGCATCAGGTCCAAATGCTAGACCCATACCTGACAGGTCCTAGGTCGGGTTCGGGTCCATTGCCACCCCTACCTCTAATCATCAACTTTAACATCCAATGGCTAGGAGTAATTGTGACCTTAGAAGAAAGATAAATGGTCTCGTAATGGACAATCCCAATGTTTTAAAAGAAAAGTGTTAGATCAGTTTGTTTGAGCTTTTCGTGATGAATTTCAAGTGTTTAAACCCCGTTGTTTTGTTTTTTTTTTTTAATGTTTTAAAGGTTATGTCCCTTTGGGTTAGGAGTTGCTCCTAACCCAAATAGACATATCTTTCCGTTAGGTCGCTAGAGACCTACGGATATGTCCTCAGTAAGGACATATCTAACCTATAAACTACTTATATTTGTTTTGGTATGGCTACATGAACTGCGATTTTATTGGTAAGGAGCCCATACGAGGGATCCGAAAGGTCGTAAACTCTTCTACAGGCTTCAGAACTTGCAATTTTTTTTTGGGAAGCTAAAAACTGATTCAAATTTGAATACAATTGAAATAGAAAAAAAAAAAAAGGGGAATAGTTAAATTTGGAAATCATTATGGCTTAGTCTATGTTGTCGAGGTAAATTTGGAAAAGAGTAATTTATGTAAAAAAAAAAAAAAAAAGGAAAGGTCAAGTTTGGGTGAACATTATACAAAAGGTCGGTCAACTCGCTCTATTTTATTTTGTTCAAAATTGCCCCTCGGTCTGAAGCCTATGATTGCTTTGGATTTTTTTGTAATCGTTTTCTGAAATTGGGTTGTGCCCTAAGTTTTAGGGCAATGCCCAGTCAGTCTAAGGATCAGACTGCACATATTCTCACTTAGGATTGAAGAAATGGGTGGTATGTAGATAGAAAACTCACACTCCTTGGACTAAGCAGATCTCAGTTCTATAGGGGTCAGAGGTTCCCATCCTCGGACTACCCATATTCTCATTTGGGAATGAAGAAATAGGTGGTCCGAGGAAAGGAACCTTGAATTGCTCCTTGGATTGTGCAGAGGTCAGTTCTGGAGTGGTTCGAGGTTCCCATCCTCGAACGACCCATGTTCTCATTTGGCCATGAAGAAACGGGTTGTTTGAGGATAAGAATATCTGATCGTTGACTGATTGGGCACTAGTTGAAAAAATTTCAATTATCTGGGTTGTGTCTTATGTTTTAGGACAATTAGCAACGGGTCCGAGGTCCCCATCCTTGGACCACTCAAATTGTGGTCTTACACCAAATTATAGGCATCCGACAATGAAGATCTTGGGCCGCTTCAATCCAGTTAGCGATCTGAGGTTCCCATCCTCGGACTGTCGACACTGTGCGGTTCAATCACATTATAGGTGCTCTGAGGGTGGAGACGTCATTCCCCTTATAGGTGTAATACGACAATCTTGACGGTCTGAAGATAGGGACCTCAGATTGCTTATAATGTGATGTAACACCACAATCTGGGTGGTCTGAGGATGGGAACCTTGGACCGGTCGTCAATTGTCCCAAAACATAGGACACGGCCCAAATAATAAAAAATAAAAAAATTAAATCGGTTTGGAGAGACCATCTTGTGATAAAAGGGTATTATGGAAAAATTTTAAAAAACTCTACAGTAAATGACCTTTCTTGTAATTTTTGCCCAAAATTGACCCATTTTGTATTGGGTGTGGTTTCTATAAGATTGCAACCTTAAACAATACAATTAAGGTGCACCTTCAAATTTTATCATAACATGTAATTTTGGTGAAAAAAATTCTTAAGATTATCTCAAAATCTATTTTCATATCTAATTATAAAATTTTAGATTTCAGAAATGGTTAAAATCAAGTAAATCTATTAGAATATGAAAATTTTGAAAATGGACAGTCTAGATAATGTATTGCAAGATGCACTATTTTCAGAACTCAAATTCTTTTTTTTTTTTCATATTTATACATCTCGATGTCGAGATGATTAATTAGAGGTTTTTCCTATAGCCTTTTCCAATGCATTTTTTAGCTGCATATGTAATTCTACATTTTAATTGCAATCTTATATAAACATTTTCCTTTTGTATTTTATTTATTTATTTTGTGTTCGTACGTAATCTGGTTAAAAGGTTATAGCGGACTTCAATGTACTCACACGTGTGGCCATGTGGGTGTGGCTTCTTTCCTTAATAAGATCACTCCCTGTCTATAACTTGTCTATTAGGGTGGCAAGAGGCCAGGCCTGGGTCGTCCTAGCCCTGGCCCTGCCTTTATGCTTGCAGTGCTGGCCCAGTTGGGTAAAAAATAAATAAATAAATAAATAAAAAGCAGTAAAAAAAGATGGTCAGGCCGGGTCAAACCAGGCCATCTGGCCTTAGCCCAGCCCTAAGGCCACAGTTGTGGCCCATGCCTTATTTTTTTAGGGCCGGGCCAACCGGACCAGGCAAGGCCAAGCTGCCCGGCCCATTTGTCGAGCTCTATCTTAAGAAGACCAATAGATGGTCCCTTTCCTGTTTTGCAGGATACCAAAGGAAACAATGCATAACACACCAACGACGTTGTTGCATAGTTTGGAAGGAATGGTGGAGTTAGATTGGGACAAACTTCTAAGGCTTCGGTGCAGCAATGGCTCCTTCCTCTTCTCACCTTCAGCAACTGCCTTTGCTCTCATCCAAACCAAAGACCAAAACTGCCTTAGATATCTTCAAAGAGTCGTCAACAAGTTCGATGGTGGAGGTAAAACATGCAGATAGAGATAAACACACAAACATTCAGTTACAAGAAAAAAGATGCACATTGAAAAACAATTACTCATTCATGTGCCCTTTAAATTTGCCTTTCTAGTGCCCAATGCCTATCCGGTAGATTTATTTGAGCGATTATGGTCCATTGATCGTCTGGAGCGCCTAGGGATCACTAGATACTTCGAGTCTGAGATCAGAGACTACCTACACTATGTTTACAGGTGGGTTTATGATTTTTCAATCTAACCAAGATTGAAACTTTATTTATCTTAATTTAATTTGTTTTTTCTTAACATAAAATTTCTGAGTGATGTACTGGGTGCATTGAATTAGAATGAACCGATAGAAATTTTGTGTTATTTATTAAGCTATTGGAACAAAAAATGGTTGGTTGATCTTAACAGATATTGGACGGAGCAGGGAATATGTTGGGCAAGAAACTCAAACGTTCAGGATGTTGATGATACGGCCATGGCCTTCAGACTCTTACGTTTACATGGCTACGATGTTTCAGCAGGTCATATTAGATTTTGTGCTGTTTTGTTTAAAAAGCTAAATTTTAAAAAGTGAAATAAAAAATCCGTTTCAATGATCCTATCACAAGCAACCGTTGTAGACTATCGAAACCAGTATTACGGGAGTCAATCGAGTCGAGTCAGCCTCATCCTATGGGCAAGTCCGAGTAACCCCAGGTTGTATGTACATGCCGGGTGCATAAAATTTTTTAAAAGATCGTAGAGAGAGTAAAAAAGAATTTTGTATATAATTTGGATGTGTTTAGCAAAGATTGGTCGGTGTTTTTTTTTTTCATAATTATCTTTACGTTGTACTTTTTAAATATTTTTTAGGAAAATTTATGTATAGAACCGAAAACATTTCCTATATTTGGCGATGGGCTGTATTTTGGGTCAATATACAATCAAGTTCCAACCTCCGGGGATTGCCTAAGGCATTTTCCTTTTTTTTGAAATTTTCCAGCTTTGCCCCTCAGGCCGAGGTGAGTCCCATGACACTGGTTGAAACTATAAGTTGCTTTTTAATTAAAAAAAAAGAAAAGAAAAATCCAAATAAATTGTTTTTCAAAAAAAAAAAGTCACAGAAACATAAATAAAAGGAATATGAGTAAATTTTGGTTTCCAATTATGATGCTGTGCATTATGTTCCGAACAGATGTTTTTCAGTATTTCAAAAAAGGGGAAGAGTTCTTCTGTTTCTTTGGGCAGTCTAACCAGGCTGTTACTGGAATTTACAACCTCAATAGAGCTTCTCAACTGCTATTTCCTGGAGAGACCATTTTGGAGGAAGCCAAAGAATTCTCCTACAAATTCCTTAGGGAAAAGCAAGCATCCAATCAATTGTTAGATAAATGGATTATTACCAAGGATTTGGTGGGTGAGGTAATCTCTCAGAACAACTTTTTCTTGTCCTTTTCAAACCCAGAGAAAAATACCAAAAATAATAGCAATAAATAAAGTACCCGGTTGTTATGCAGCCAAGCCCGCATATGTAGAAATGCGGGCCTCTTAATAATTATATTTTTGTGATGCATTTTAAGACTTAATTTTTAAAGACATGTAAATCTCCAACATGGAGATCATGAATATGAATAAATAAATAAATTTTAAAAACCATAATTAATAATTATAGTAAGAAGACTTAATTTTTAAGGACATGTAATCTCCAACATGGAGATCATGAATATGAAAAGATAAATAAATTTTAAAAACTAGAACTAATAATTCTAGTAAAAAAACATTTGGATCTTTAGTTTCCATTGTATTTAGATGAAACACCTACTTGCATCCATATTTAAGATGAATGTTTTACACTTTTTGAACCGCATATGTAGAAATGAGTTCCAGTCTGCATGAAAAAAGATTTCTATAAATAAATAAGATAAGAAAAATGTATGTATAAAGCAGCAAGCTTGTACGGTGGAACTAAGGTGCACCTTAAAAATCTTATAGAATGAGTGTTCCAAAGTTTAAAAATCTTCTAACTGATAATCTTGACCTCGAAATGTATATATATAAATAAATAAATAAATTAGGTCTTAAAAGTAGTGCCTATTATTATAACAAGTTATCTGGTGCCTATTTTCAAGATTTGTAAGTATTTTTTCATTGTAAAAAAAAATATTGTAAATTTCTTTTCTTTTTTTTTCTTTTTTTTTTTCTACTCCAGATGTTCCGTTTTTCGACTTTAAATTTATATTAGGATTGAACATGAATTTTAAAGCCATTATAAGGTTTATGATGGCGGCATTTCTCTTCAGGCAAAATTTAGATACGTGCCTATAATATAAGATGGACACCTTATATAAACCTAATAACAACAACAAAAACAAATCATATAAAGTGTATATAACAAAAACAATGCATATAAGATGTATATATATGTAATTTTTTTAATAATAATAAGGACCATAATAATATTTCACCAATTTCAGGTGGAGTACGCTTTAGATTTTCCGTTCTATGCAAGCCAGCCTCGGGTGGAGACCAGATATTACTTGGAACAGTATGGCGGGGAAGACGATGTTTGGATTGGCAAAACATTATACAGGTTACACGTCACTCTTTCTTCGTTTGTTTCTTTTCGTAGAGGACAAAATTTCGCCGACACGTTCGGTCGATCTCATCATTGGGCAATGAAATTTCGTTACGCGAAATCTTGTCGAAATTGGAAGTTTCTTTAGCCGGAATATTTTGCTTTGTCCGATTCATGATCGTGACAGGGAGCACAGTGGCCCGGATTATAGACACATAAGGCCATGACAAACTCTTGACTGTTCGATGCTTGTTTTCATAGGATGCCTTTCGTGAACAACGCCGATTTCCTGGAACTCGCCAGACTCGACTTTAACCGGTGCCAGTTCGTACACCAAACAGAATGGCATGACCTTCAAAGGTGAACTAACCACGTGAATACCACTTAAGATGCTCCGTAAAATATAGGGCTGATGTTCTGTAAAATAAAGGGCTGGCAAAGGACTGCATTGCTCGGCAAAGTGTGGGCGATGTAATCCGGGTTCAGCTTGATTGGCTGTTATAAGATTCCAAAAAACCTTCAAAACTACCAACTTACCCGATCTAATTATTTCTTGCACTTTTTTTTTTTTTTCTAAAATATACTTTTTATGAAAAACCTCCACTTAAATTAAAAAAAATAAAAATACTTCAACTACCCTCTCTTACTTTATCTTATCCATGTGTCACTCCTCTATCCTACCAAAATAAAGAGCTCCAACAAAGTGTTGTCGGGCAGTAAGGCTCTGTGTAAAATGTGGTACTTGTGAAAACATATCAATCGGTAGAGCCCTTGATAAAAGAAAGAGATGTTGTTTATGAATCACCCATATGTTCCTCAGAATTATACGTATCCGTGGGTTTAATTTGAAAATAGGCTCAGTGAAATAGGCATAGACTACTTGCATCTAAACAGAAAGACCCTATCAAGCTTTATTGTTTCCTAGGATTGGCTTTAGGCCTTATACAGCTTAGGTGGAGGGTGAAGAAGGCTCCTTTCAAGCTCGAGCCATCAGTGAGATACCACTTTGTTCTGGCACTTTGTAAAGTGTGGTCCCGCAATTGAAAACCGTCGTCCAGTCGATGTAAATGGCGGTTTGGCAGTTAAAAAGGGTAGTCCGCCCAACGTGAAATCTGTCCAAAATGATTTTTGCATATGAAAGGGCATTGTCGGGTATTTCTGTTTAAAAAATTTGAATTTTTTCCTTAGGAGTACTTGCATAGAAAGTTTTATTTGAGAAAAAACGTCAGAAAAAAGAAGTTAAAGTTGGGGTTAATTGTATAGAAAGAATATTCTTTGATTTTTTTGTTTTTAATTTTTCCATTAAATAATATGGCCCAAGGGCTCGGATGAGACCCGGCCTATTGCCATCCTTACCTAACGTTTTACTAAATCACGGCAAAAATTTTCATTGAGTCTGCGCAGGTGGTACGCCAAGTATAACCTAGGGGACTTGCAAGTGAGTCAAAATTCGGTTTTGGAGCACTACTTCGTGGCGGCCACAGCTGTGTTCGAGGTGGAGAGGAGGCTGGAGCGTCTCGGTTGGGCTCAAAGTGCGGTTTTGATGGACGCTGTTTACTCTTACTTTACTGATAAGAACAGAACGGCTGAAGAGAAAGTAGCATTTGTGGAGGATCTGAGGAGGTATGGAATCATCTCATTTTTACGTGGAGAGAAAATGAAAAGAGCCGAGGGGTGAGTTCCGTGTTTCGTAAGCACGTAGCTTAGGAGATTGAAGGGAGAGAAAGCGCGGGGTTGTTTTTTTCGGAGGCAGTATATACATGTCACCAATTTTAGACCAATGGACTTTAAAATCTTTGTCCAAAGAAAATATATTTCTTATTCTTGAAAATCTAGTTTCACTTTTAATAGATTTTACAAAAAAAATATCGATTTGTGCGTAGGGTTTTTATTAATTTTTTTTGAAAAATGTGGAAAAAAAGAAGTATTCATTGCCAAAATATAAATAAGTATTTATGGCCAAAATATTTTATAATTTTTTTTTAAAAGCATAAAAAAAAAACATTAAAAAACACATTACAAACAAATCTGGATTTGGGAGAGAGCATTCGGAAGTTTGAAAATCTAAGGTTTGGTGACGGGAAAAATTGGTGTGCGCCTGTGAATTTTAGAGAGAGAGAGAGAGAGAGATAGGCGATTCGGCATGTCTTAGAACCAGCCGACCAAAACGACAAGGCTGGTCCGTCTAACATTAATTCTTCTAAACTCGCCAAGATGAAATCATTGAGCCTATGCAGCAAAAGGAATCAATTTTCCTTTGCTCTGTTTTGTTTTGCAGGGGATTGTCGATGAAGACAGAGGAAGGGCTTCAGGGTGTCGTGTCCGAGATCATCGATTTTCTCTCTCTAAGCACTCTTCTCTCGCATGGCCGAGACATCTCTCGCCGCCTCCGATCCGCAGTGAGTCTCTTTTTGTAGCTATCAGAAATGAGCCCACCTCCCTTCCTCTCTCTCTAACCAAACCAGCTCTTTATTTAATACAGCCTATTTAAATTCCAAAAAAAATGACAGAAGGATAAAATAGGCCGGTACCGATTCTACTCCAGCTCTGGGCCACAGTTTGTAGCCCAGGCTTTAGTTATTTGGTGACAAAATAGGTGACTCTAGCTCTCAGGCCACAATCTGTAGCCCAGACCTTAGTTTTGTAGGGACAAGATAGGCCGGCACGGACTCCAGCCCAGCTCTTTTGCCACATGTTGTAGCCCAGACTCTAGTTTTTTTTATTTTGTAAAACCCTGCGGCCGGGGGCATTTGTAGCCCTAACGATTGCTTCCGTTAACAGTGGGAAACATGGCTGCTGAGCCTAAAAGACGAGGGAGGTGCGGGTGTGATGAGCGGCGAGGCCGCGCTTCTGGTGTCAACATGCATCCTGTGTAGTGGCCGTCCGATCCCTGAATCGATGGTCTACGAGCCACGATACACGCGCCTCGCAGGCCTGGCTAATTCCATCTGTTCCCGCTTACGACATCTGCGCACGTCATTGACAGTAAGTAAAACTTAGCCCTTCTAAAATTCAGTGTACGTCTTGGGAACAGATGAACTCACGTTTCTACTAAGCTATTCAATATTGCCGGTGGCACAAGAAGCATATACGGTGGCGATATCTAAATAAAGACTTAATAATTTAGAGCAGTCCCTTTCATGTATATCATATTCCCTATAAAGAAACGTGGTGCAGACGGGACCACAAAAACTTGGGTTCGGTACTCGGTAAAGATCACGGCGCATGCATAGCAACAGCATTGAGTTACCGCCATTCTATTTCTCCCTTTCCCTCTCTACCTGCCTTATCTTTTCCGCGGAAAAAATGCGGCGCACGCATCCGGCGCGGAAAATAATTATACAGTTAATGGGAGAAAGATAGAGACTGGGAGGGTATGGTAAAGAGATGATGGAGAAAAAAGAAAAAGTAGATTAAAAAAAAAAAAAAAAACGGGTAGAGAGAGCGAGAGTGGATAAAAGAGAGAATAAGAACCGTGTAGAGAGAGAAAGTGAGATGACAGATAGAACGAACAGTGAAAACCGGTATTTTAATTTTATTGATTTTTTTAGTATGATAAATACAAGAAAAAAAAAAAGTAAGAGGTATACAACTTTAATAAAAAAAATTTAGAACTTTATGACGTACCTAAGCTATCAGATTTTATATCGGATGGTTGTAAGCCATCGTGATTTTTTTGTATCAAAGGTAAACTATATCATTATATAGAATCTCTAGGTTTACTAAATTTATTTTTTTCAAAAGTTTTTTTTCTATTTACGAAAATTCTTACTATTTAGCCAAAAATACGTAAAAAGAGCTATAACTCATAAAAAGTTAAATACAAGGTACGTACCCAAATAATTGATAAAATAATTAATATCTAGAGTATATGAATCTCAAATAAAATAATCTATTCTAGATAATAAAAAACTAAATACAACTTGGTCTTTATTACACCAGCACTTAATTTGCTCGAAATCATTATTATTATATTTTTATTTTTTTCCAGAAGATGAGAAGCGGCAGCGGGCACGAAATAGACAGGGAAATGAAAGAATTGGTACAAGGCGTGGTCGAGATTTCGGATGCTGTTGATGTTGAAGTCAGACGGACGTTCCTTAGAGTGGTGAAGGGCGCATACTACTATACATTTTGCCCCCCTGCCACCATCAATCTTCATATCCACAAGGTTCTGTTCGAGACAGTTCCCTAACCATGGAGCGCCACAAAGTCAAGACCATTCCTTTCTCAACGAATCTCAATCAAGTGAATATCAAATCTCTCTCTCTCTCTCTCTCTCGTGTATTTATCATCTTTGTCTCGTGTATTTATCATATCTCTCTCTTTCTCGATTACGTAAGTGTTGATATCATCCTCCATTATTATACTGAAAAGTGTTTCCACGTGACATAAGCATTGTACGTTCAATGAATTGCAGGGTCTCATCTTTATAGATGGAGATTTATAGAAATCCTAAAAGAAATAGAGGTCCTAAAAAAATTTAGATAAGCTTAAAAGGAAAAGAAAAATTTATGTACTTTTTGGTTGGCATGACATGAAAATTTCTCCCATGCAATCAAGCCTGGGAATATTTTTATATCAATTAATTGCGAATTGATGTGAAAAAGATGCACTAAAACCACTCGGTACGAAAATATTCTCACATTAAGAGATCATTTTATTTGTGAGAATAATTTTTAAAAAATAATTTCACACGAACCAAAGGTGAGAGAGTTTTAGAGGAGAACGAGCTGAGACCTATAGCATCCTCGAATACGTTTGGTTGCAACTTACTCCACATTCAAATCGGTGATTTAGATTGGGAATTGCCAAGATTTAAATTACTGAATTAAAGAGAGTTGCGGTTAGCATATGGCTTAGGTTATGCGGTAAAAGGTTTCGTCGTGAAATGCATTTGGTGATTAGAAATCTCTATTATTGCTTTAATGAAAAACCAGTAGGGGCCTTCTCTCCTACTGACTTACCCAAAAAGATCTCTATTATTATTTAGAAATCTATTTTGGCTTTTCAATATGAAATTTAAAACTAAAAAAATGATACATATCTGAAAGAGCTATAAACAACTAAAAATTGAACAATCCAAATAATGTGCCACATGACAGTTTTTTTGGTGCTTGAAATATGCTTTTGTTGGAGAAGATATAAACAGAGTACGGAAAAGTAAATGAGAAAGAAAAATAGCTTCGAAAATTTAAAAAAAAAAAACGCAAATAAATAAATGTGGTTCAACATTTACATACATCCATAGGGGCAAAAAAAATCTCGTCTTCTAACTACAAGATCGTACAAGTATGAAAAATACAAAGTTTATAAGTTCTCGTCTCCACCCAAAAACAAGTGTTTTTTCTCTCTCTAGAACACACGCCAAAAAGATTACAAGAACTTACCCTCTCTCTCTATTTTTTCTGCATGCACTTTCTCTCTCTACTTCATTTACAAAGAAAAGAGCCAAGAGAAATACTCACGTGAGGCCCATCTCAAAAACTTAACTTTCCTACTTTCTAGGAGGTTTCTTTTTCCTATAGGAATCATGTGATACTTTTCCAATACCAAGGGATTACTAACTAATCGCCTCAAAAAAAAAGGAATATTTATCCCATATATAGGAGATCTATTAGGACCATAAAAGGCTACATTACTTCCTTAAAACATGGACTTCTTAATTCTTATACAGTAGGAAATATAATTAGTGATCAATTTGAGGGTTTTTCCGCTGTTGCAACTGCATTTTTTTGTTTGGTTTTGGATTGTTGCTTCAATTTTTAATTAAAACCTAGGTCCTATGCATGGGTGTTCAAACTTTTCCATTTAACAATGAGGTGATTTATGGACAAACAAATTAATGAGGCGATTTAAAATGTGGTAAACAAATTATGTCAATTTCCATTGCATATGATAAGCACAAAGTTACAGTCACTCTTAGCTACGAGACTTCAAATCCAATAGCTAGGGATGTATCACAAAGTTCAAAAAAATTTTATTTGAAATTTAAGCTTAGTCTATCGCAACTTGTGCCAAATGCAATAGCCCAAAGTGATTGTGAACTCCTAATACCAAGAGTAATTATACATGTTGTCTTTTTATACAAAATATTATTCATTATTCCCAGATGAAAAATTAATAATGCAGCTGTCAATAACTAAGGCACCGTTGGGAATTTCAGGGCACCTAAACCATTTATGCAAATACATGGCAGTGTTGTTAAGTACGCTCCGCTTTGGCTGAAGCTTTCGGTTTCTCCCTATGTCCTGAAGAATAGACAAGAAAGAACAGTAATTCGGCCTGATTCGGTCGCTTCAGCCAGATTCGAGTTGATTTGGCAGAAAAATGCAACTTCAAATGAAGAGAATAGGGCAAACAATCTAATTCTATGATGTTCCAAGGATATGAAAAAAAAATGATTAGCATTAAAATAATATGATTTCAGACATTTAATTTTTGGAAATTAAAAGGTAATATTTTTTTTTACCCATGTTTGCAATTTTTCATTTGATGCAATTTTGACCCTTGTATTTGTAATTTCCATTTGTGCATGGCAAAAACAGAAAATAATGGATGTTCACAGATTTATCATTTCATATTTATTTGCAATGCAAAATGACGAATGTCGATGCTATAACTTAACCCTTTATAATTAGTTTTAGTAACAAATTTATTTATGGACCCGGTTTCTATGCGGCTTCCGCATATATAGAAATGTGGACTTATTAATAAATCCATTTTTGAGAAGGATTTTTTGACTTAATTTTTAAAGACATGTAATCTCTAATATGGAGATCATGAATTAAGTAAGTGTTCAAAGCTAAAAATAATAATTCTCGTTAAAAAACATGTGGACCTTTAATTGCCATTGTTTTTAGATGGAGCACCTAGTTGCTTCAATATTTAAAATGGATGCTTTACAATTTTTGGACCGCATAATTATTTATTGTTAAACTCATGGTAATAGGTCCTGCGTTTCGTAGACAATTTGTTGTGGATGAGATGATGGGTGAAAGTTTGTTGGACATAAATTCATGGATGAGAAGTGAAGGGATGGATAAGTTTGACAGGTAAGCACGGTAAAAAAAGTCCACAAAAGTGAGCCCCATCGGCCACGCAACCTTCCATAATAGCATGAAGGTGGGGCTTTCTTTCTGTACCAAATCAACTCAACATGTTCCCCTTTAGTTTTCCGAAAGATTTTTTTTTGTTTTTTTGTGTAATTCAGATGGGGGAAGATAGGACCCACTTGTTTTTTCATATAGATTTGGAAGTTTGATTTTTTTGTAGGTATCAGTGGGTGGTGTCAGCATGATTAAAAACCTCAATGTGATAACTAAGTTCCGAGGTGTTAAAAGATACACATCTGGTGACCAAAATTCTTATGAGGGGCTTCAAATGTTATTTTACCCCTAATTGTGTAATTTAGAGCTCAAAAAATTGTGCAGACCATAGTAAGCCTATAAACACTTAAAATTTTGAAAAATGAATGGTCTAGATAATGTTACAAGATGCATAGTTTTTAGTTAGAATTTTTTTTTATGTTCATACATTTTCAAGTCAAGACGATCAATTGTAAGGCATTTCAACATCGGAACAACCTTTTTGGATAGATTTCTTGAGGTGCACCTTATTTTTATAATATAAAATTGACACTTTATATAAACTGTCAGGAGTAAGCAAAATATCTTTGATTCTCTTATGGTAATTTTTAGAAAAAAAAAAAAGAAAAAATTCATTCAGATAGCATTTGAAAACCAAGAAAGTCGGGAAAAGTCCCTGAGTTTCCCAGTAATTGCGGCTTTCCCGGTTTGAATCGAGGGATAGAAACAATAAAGGGGAGATAGACTTTCGACTCTCCCTAAGTTCACAAGGAAAGCTGCAACCCAATAGCCCTAGGATGTCCCTTTTCTGTTGAAAAATGGTGGATTAAACAAGGTTGTAATGTGAAGGTTTTAAATAACTGTGAGAAGAGGACCTTCGTTTTCAATCACGCTAAAAGCAATATCTCATGATTATATCTAGCCCCTTAGTGAAATATATCTATGGGTAAAAGGTTGAACCAGGAAAATTAGTCCTCAAAATATCTAAAAACTAAAGGTCAAAATAATACTCCCACTGAATGATGAATTAAAGTTCAGATTTCAAAGCACCATAGTTGTCTCAAATATAAAAAAAAGCAAGTAAGCACAAATAGGGAAATTTAAAGCCCGTTTGGATAAGGAGGAAATTAAGAATATTAGATATTTGAAATCCAAGGAAATCTATAGATTTTCAACATCGAGGATTTTTGTCATGGATTTCTAAAATCTCTTGTTTGGATAAACTATACAAAATTGATGGATTCCTTGCAATCACTTCTATGTCCATTGTTTGATAACAAAACTTGATACAATTTCTCTCTTTAAAACTTTAATATACTTTCTCTCTCTAAAATTCAAAATTTAGGATAGTGTATCCGTAAAAATTTTAAGATAATTTCTCACTTTAAAAGTTGATATGGTTTGTCTCTCTAAATTTTAATATATTTCCTATCCAAAATTTAAAATTTAAAATTTTTCATCTAAAAATTTTGCGATAATTTCTCTTTCTAAAAATTTTAGGTGTTTTACTCTCTAAAATTTAATATAGTTTCTCTTCCTAAAATTTTAAGATATTCTCCCTAAAAAACTTAAAACTTGAGATAATTCTCCTCTTCAATAATTTTGATATAGTGTCTCTCTCTAAACATTTTTAAGTAAGTTTCTCTCTCTAAAATATGATATAGTTTTTCTCTTAAGTTTTAAGATACTTTCTCTTTCTAAAAACTAAAATTTGAGATAATTTCTGTCTAAAAATTTTACGATAGTTTCTTTTTCTAAAACATTTATGTATTTTATCTCTCTAAAATTTGATATAGTTATTTTTTAAAATTTTAAGATGCTTTCTCTCTCTAAAACTTCATGTTTGAGATAGTTTCTCTATCTTAAATTTGAAATAATTTCTCTTTAAAATTTGATATAGTGTCTTTCTAAACTTTGATATACTCCCTCTCTAAAGTTTAAAATTTGATATACTTTCTCTCTCTATAACTTAAAATTTCAGACAGTTTCTCTCTCTAAAATTTTTTGAGATAGTTTTTCTCTTTAAATTTTTTTTGTACTTTCTCTATTTAAAATTTGATGTAATTTATCTCTCGAAAATTTTAATATAATTTTTCTATCTAAAATATAACTTTTGTCTCTCCAAAAATTTTGAGATAGTTTCACTCTCTAAAATTTTTTGAGATAGTTTCTCTCTCTAAAATTTCATGTACTTTTCTATTTAAAATTTGATATAGTTTATCTCTCAAAAATTTTAATATACTTTTTCTCTCCAAAACATAAAATTTAGCGATAGTTTCTCTCCAAAAAATTTGAAATATTTTCTCTCTCTAAATTTTTTTAGACAATTTCCCTCTCTAAAATTTGATATAATTTCTATTTCTAAAATTTTAATGTTTTTCCTCTTTCTAAAATTCAAAATTTCGAGATAGTTTCTTTCTAAAAGTCAAAATTCGAGATAGTTTCTCTCTCTAAACAACGGGATATTTCTCTCTCTAATTTTTTTTGGCCATTTCTCTTTTTAAAATTTATAATAGTTTCTCTCTAAAAGTTTAAAAATACTTTCTCTCTCTACAATTTTAATAATACTTTCTCTCGCTAAAATTTAAGATTTAATATAATTTCTGTCTCTAAATTTTTTTGAGATAGTTTCTATTTCTAAAACTTTTTAAGTACTCTTTCTAAATTTGATATAATTTCTCTATCTAAAAATTAAAATATGAGATTGTATCTCTATCTAAAAATTTTGAAATAGTTCTCTCTCTAAAAAATTGAGATAGTTTCTCTCTCTAAAATTTTGAGATAGTTCATCTCTCTAAAAAAATTTTGTACTCTCTCTTTAAAATTTGAACATGCTTTCTCTCTCTAAAAGTTAAAATTTGAGATAGTTTTTGTCCCTTAAAATTTTGATATAGTTTGTCTTTAAAAAATCTAGGTACTCTCTTTCTAAAATTTTCATACCAACCAAATGTTCCCTATATTTTGGATCGAGGGAGTCAATGAGTGAAATCTATGGGCCTTGGAAATGTGAAAAAACAAGTTTTGGTGTAGAAATGAAAACATTGAAAGTAGGTTTTATTTCCATAATTTTGATTTTCTTGATTTTAAGTATCCTAGTTATTAAACAATTCAAACGGTGGATTTTAACAATATCCTAAGTATTACGAATCCATGTACGTAAACAGACCCTTCAAGAAAATATAAGTACGAGAGAAAAGATGGGGAAAACATAATGTGTATAAATGGGGAAAACATATCCCAATTTATAGAGTAGAAGGTGGCTTTTCAAGTAGAGAGGTGCAGAGTTCTCTGGGTAGTGATGGTTGTTTAACTTTTCAACGATCATTAACCCCCAACAATCATAAACGGCTACATCCACAAGCTAAAAATCCAGTCCGGGTAGTGACTCGCATAAAAATGGCAAATCGTGAGGCTGACTTACACCCGTGCATTGGCACCTCTATAAAGTGAAAAGTGCGCGCCAAGGGCCCTTGTATACGGCTGTCTGAATCGTATGTTTTGTATGCTCTACATATGCAACCGCACTCTATCTTTTGTTATATGAACATAAGGATAGATAGTATTTGTATATGCATGCTATTCTTTTTTTATTTTCTTTTTCATCGTAGGCTTATAAACTCACCACTCTCTCTCTATTTATTAAAAATTTAGAAAAAATTTATTTGAAAAGATATTATTTTGACATACTATTTAGTATTTTCCAAACTTAAAATACTAACCTCGCATGTTCTTTCATTACTAGTTTTTTCTATTTTCCTACTAAGCTAGCGGGTTAGTTATTTCTATTTTCCTACTACGCTAGCGGGAGATTGCATGGAGTGCCACCTCTTGTATTAATACTAGCACTAGTATTTGCCAATGACTTTTGGGGATGTCTGATAGTACAAACACCAAACAACTTAACATTAGGGTTGTTTGGTGCTTTTTATATCGGACCTGTATTGAATAAACAAAAATTAGAAAAGGGTTTTCTATATGGTTGCAACCTGAAACAATCCAATTAATGTGCACCTTTAAATTTTATCATAACATGTAATTTTGGTAAAAAACATTCTTAGGATTTTTTCAAAATCTATTTTCATATCTAATTATAAAATTTTAAATTTCAAAAGTTGTTAAAATCAAGTAGATCTATAAACATATGACAATATTGAAAATAGGCGGTCTAGATGATGTATTGCAAGATGCTCCATTTCTAGGACTCAAAATCTTTTTTTTCTTATACTCATACATCTCGATGTTAAGTTCGTCAATTAGAAGGTTTTTCAACATTAGAACAACATTTTTCGATGGATTTTTTAAGTGTATATGTAATTCTACATGTTAAGGTTGCAACCATAAACTTTTTTCCTTAGAAAGTTGGGAAATTTTCCACCTGTCTAGTGTTGAAAATATTGGACGGACGGGCAATTCTAGAAAAAAGAAAAAGGCTGTCTGTGTGGGCTGGCCTCCACATAATTTCCACAAAAATATATAGCATATCAAAATGTAAGGGACCAAATATGGTCCTTACATAATTTTTCCTTCACATATTGGTACTGGTACAATATGTAATTCATAGTTACATCACTAATCATAAAACTTTAGCAGTAGATAATATTACCTTTTATGTGACCAGTAGATAATATTTTAAAAGTACCAACTTCAATAACATATTAGTTTCATCACAAAATTTTATGTTTATGTCAAATTCGAATTAGAGCACTATGAGCTTAGAGTATGGTACGTTTAAATATTCGATAACTATTCGAATAATGCTAGTTGCATGTAATTGATAGTGTATGTTGATTGGGTTTAAAAAAATTAAATTGTAGGGTCTGTTTTAAAATTTTATATTTTTAGATTGTTCATCATAGTGAACCAATTGTATGTTTAAAAATTAGGGTCAAAACAAATGCCTAACACGGTATGGTTTTTGAAGGTACACTTAATTATGGGAAAAAGTTTGTATACAGCCGAGGCTCTAAATAATTAAATTAGAGTCCACCTCAAAAATTTCACTAGAAAAGGTTGTTTTGATGCCCAAATATGCTCAAATTGATCATCTCGACATCCAGATGCATGGGCATGAGAAAAAAATAGATTTCAAGTTTGAAAATAGTGCATCTTGTAACACATTTTCAGACTTTCAATTTTCAAGATTTTCAAGTTTTCATAGATCTGCACGATCTATACTGTTTTTGAAACTTTAATTTTATTATTAAAGGTAAAAAATATATCTTAAAGCTATCACAAAGATTTCTAGTATTGAAACCATATTTCTCGACACAATTTGAAGGTGCACTTTACTTTGATTGTTTACGGCCTCGATTCTATACAAACCACCCTTAATTATGTTATGATATAATTGCATGACATCACTCAACTGTATATATATATATGATTAGTTTATGCAATCGCTTATTCCATTCGTATGGGTAGTGAACATTATTGAACTAGTATATATAGGGAGAGTGAAATTTATAAACTACGACTGCTTGTGAGCACCCACAAGCAACCCAGCGAGCGTCTAATGGATGGGTTAGAGATGCGGATAGGAATCAATTTCTTTTCATTTTTGCTTGAAAAAAAAGTAAATGAATTTTTTTTTATATAAGATTGCAAAAATCTACATCATTCATTTTATTTAAACAGTATGGATTTGATACTATATTAAAAGATGTTTCACTTTTTGACATTGGCAAGTTTTCTATGCTACCCTTGCAGCATAGAAGTTCTATCCTCCCCCTTATCCAACCGTCCATTCTGAACGGAGGGCTAAGATTGCCTCAATCACAATGTCACGTCTCTACACTATTTTATTTTTAACTTTTTTTCTATAAACTATTTTGACACGAAAATTTGTACATCCATTCCTCTATTAAACTCGCACTAGTGAAATATATAAAAATAATATTTTCAATAAAATAAAATGACCAAAATACCTTTGAAATTTTTAAAGAATATTTTAGTCATTATATTTTATCGAAAAATTATTTTTCATATTTTTTTATAGGTGCACCCCAATGAAAAAATAGCACGTACCAAATTTCATATTCACACAATTTGTATAAAAAAAAACTAAAAATAAAATACTTTGAGACGTCAGATCTAAGATCAAACGGTGAGTGGCTCTCTTGATCAAAATTGGACGGCTGGATGGTAGAGAGGATAGAACTTCTATGCTGTAGGGGAAGCATAGAAACCTTTCCTGACATTGTCTTAAAAAAGTATCAAATCTACATAGTCCAACTGAAACGATTGTTATTCAATGCAACCTTATATAAACCGCACCCAAAAAGTAAAAGAAATAAGGGTTTGGTTAGCATGAGGCCTAGCCTTTTGACAAAATGCATACAAATAATTATGAAATTGGAGGAGCCCAAAATAGTGCCAATTAGATAAATATGTGAAGATTTGAAAATGAACCGTCTAAATAATGTGTTACAAGTTGTATTATTTTTAAGACTTGAAAGATATCTTTGCATTAATAGCCAAGGTCAATATGATCAATATGAGTCCTTTGGGCATTATACCAACATTTAGGGTTTGAGGAGTAGCCTTACTATTTTCATAAAGCCTCTTTCTCTAACTCTCTCTCTCTCCATCTTATATTGCCATTTTGCAGGTCTCTCTCTCTCTCTCAAGCAAATCTGATAAAGAAAAAGGAGATGGGTAGCAGAGGGCTTTTGGGTGGTCATTGTCATGCCTCTATAAATTACGGTAAAAAATATGCTTCTGAATAGATTGAATGTTTCGCAACATTTCTCGATCATCAATGGAAAAATGTCATAATGTCACTGAAGATGTGCTTTGTATTTATGCGAGGAAGATGTGGAAGAAACAATGGCCGTACGAGATTGTTTGTAAACAATTGCAGGGAATTATAATAACAGTCGTGGTGGTAGCATTACGTGAGCCCCAACTAAGGCCTGGGCTTTTTTTTTCCCTAGCACATTTGAAAACCACTAAGAATTTCAAAACACGCGTAGGGTCAGTATTTCCAATGATCTACCCAAAAGTTATAGGGAATCACGATGACGAAAGAAGGTGGGACAATGGTGAGGTGGATGATTGATGTAGATTTTTTTCTTTTCTTTCATTGTTTTTATTTATTTATTTAAAAAAAAAATAATTGGGTTCTAGCTCTGTGTGAGTAAGAGACTCTTTCCTCATACGTAGAGAAAGAGAAAAAAAAGGCATGTGTTTGCAGTAGAGAAAAGGATGAAATTTTAATAAAACCCTTAGAAATCTAAAATTTCTGAAAGTAAATCCTAAAAATCTCATATAGAAATCCTTAAAAATTAACCTAAAATTTTCAAAATAAGAGAACCTGTATGAGAGAGAGAGACCACTAGTTGCTGCCCAAGGCAGAGGGAGAGAGGGTAGAGAAGAGCGTTGGTTGCTGCAATAGGAGAGCCCTCCTCGTTGAATTTTGATAGAGCTACGGCAAGAAGTTCCAAAGGTTTTACTTTTTGAAAGAAAATGATTAAGAAACACCATAAGGTTTATTTTTATTTTGAGTGATTTTCTAATGGACCCTAAACTTTTAAGTAAAATACAAAATGAGCTGCTTATATGTGGAATTTACAAAGAAGGTCGGTCAACTCAATTTTTTTATTTTTTTTTTAAAATTGCCCCTTAATCAACCGATTATTTTTTTGTTTTTGTCGTGAGTAGTGGCCCAAGCTTGCACTACTAAAGAAAAAACTAAACAATAAAGAAACAAAATTCAGGTTGACTGAGAAGCAATTTTAAAAAAAGTGAGTTAACTGGCTTTCTTTGTAATTTCGGCTTATAAGTTGAACATTTTATGTTTTACTTAAAATTCTAGGGTCCATATATAAATCACTCTTTTATTATTTAAAAAGAATGAAATAAATGGCTAGTGGATGAGACAAGGAGCCCGAGTATCCTATTAGCGTGCATACCTAACCCTTGTATGTGGGGATCGATAGGGTGCTTGTAGATGATGAATAAGCACACCTTTGAGGGTCTATTCCTTCCCATATTGTCTATATCTCTATATACTTCATTATTTAAGCCATGAGTGTCTATTCCTTCCCATATTGCCTATATCTATATATACTTCATTATTTAAGCCAGTTAAGGGGTAGATATGTGTAGTAAAAATAAAATGGGACTCTATTTCTAAAGAGAAAATTAGCCAATGACTTTAAAAATTGGGACTCTTATCTCTAAAGAGAAAATTAGCCAATGACTTTTAAAAATAAATAGTGCCGGGTATTTTGTAGGATAAATAAATTCTTTTTTCTTAGGATAAATTCTCGATTTCCTAAACTTCATGTAACTTCATCTTGCCTATTTTTTATTTTTAAAATTAATTCTACCCTTACCACAGTTTTTCTCTCATCCTTGAGAAGAGCCACTATATTCAAAGCTCCCTTTTTCACTACTAATAATAACTTGTTTCAGTTATGTGTCATGGGGGATACTAAGAACCGCTTCAAATATAGTATCAGGAAGATCAACTTGTGGAACCTCAATATCTACAGAGTTATTAGCTAAATGACAATTGGCATATACAATAAATCCAGATGCTTTTCACGGATTTTCATAACCTACTGTGCAAAAATAGGATATGTATTTGAAATAGATGCTAAAGTTATTATATATATAAAATCATGGTCAAGCTTTTTATGTTTCCCCTACAACATAAAACTTATATACTTCCCCTTATCCAACTGTACATTATGAATGGAGGGTTAAGATTGTCCCAATCGCAATGTCACATCTCTACACTATTTTATGTTTAATTTTTTTTCTACAAACTATTTTAACATAAATTTTTGTACGTCCAATCCTCTACTAACTAGCCCTAGCGAAAAATATATAAAAAAATATTTCCAATAATATAATATAACCAAAATACCCTTGAAAGATTCAAGGGGTATTTTGGTAATTATATTTTATCAAAAATTTATTTTTAATATTTTTTATAGGTGCGCCCCAATGAGAAGATGGCACATACCAAATTTCATATTCATTCAATTTGTATAAAAAAAACTAAAAATAAAATACTTTGAGACATCGGATCTAAGATCAAACGGTGAGTGGCTCTCTTGATCAAAATTGGACGGGTGGATGGTAAGGGAAGCATAGATCTTATATACTATAGGGGAAGTATAGAAACCTTTCCCTATAAACATTGATACAAAAACTAATTGATTTATTTGTTCCTTTACCCAAAAAAAAATTTCTTTTGCATGGTCCAATCATTGATCTCATAAATTTCTACAATAAAATAAGTAGGTAGATTATTAAGCAACAGTTAAAGGGTGAACATGTGTTACAAGAATAAAGGAACCTATCTCTAGAAAAAATATAAGGAGGATGGCCTTTAAAAATAAAAAGGACAGGGTATATTGTAGAGTAATTAAATTTTCTTTTCTTAAGATATATTCTCTATTTCCTAAATTCATGAAAGTTCATCTTACCTATTATTTTTTGCTTCCAAAATCATCTCTACCCTTTCCAGCAAGTCCTCCTCACATGGTCTTTTCAATTTTTGGTTCAAATGTCCTTGATGCTACTGATTTGCCTCTATTTGTTTCCTTCAAAATTTACAGTCGGTACTCTCCCTCATCCACGGGGTTACTCGTACTTAAAACTTCCTCTTTATATGGGAAATCACATCTCAAACTTTATGCATGCAAATCCTTCCCAAAAATATTTTTCATATATTTATGTATTCTTATTTCTTGGTGTCTGAAATTAATTCTATCATCTCTACGAAGAACTCCCTCTCTTCCATCTCATCTAGGTGGGGTACGATCTCTCTCAAATCCAAAATTGGACATAGTTATTTCAAATCACACCTCTCTCTCTCTCTCCAAACACCCCCCCAAAAAAAAAAAAGCAAAATTTCCAAGTTAAAACTCTTTACAAAAATATAAATATCAAATTTTAAAAATAACATTTTTATATGCCCATAATTTCATTTGCGACTAATTTTAAAATTAAATTTTAAATTTTATGTAAAACAATGTTATCTTTCAACACATAATTACTCTTTATTGTTAATAGATATGGCAACTACAACAGATATAGCAACTGGATATTCAAACTGTCAGTGTCTAATTGTATGTTATAGCTACATAAGAACTGTATCCTATGGTTTTAGTAAGTATTGGTTGTACCCTCTTTATAAATACACAATTGTATTGTAATCTTATTGATTCCAGTTGCTATATCTGTTGTAGTTGCCACGTCTATTTACATTTACATTTAGAAGTCAAGTAACTACCACTTTTTTATTTTAGCACTTAAATTTGTGAAAACAAATTCGTCCATTAATGTTGCTTAAAATTATTTATGACAAATTTATTGCAATTATAAATATTCCAAGATAGCCGTACTAGATTTTGTGGTATTATAATTTTTTGCTCTAAAAATATCTATTGAATGAAAATTCATTTGTTCTTACAATTTACGAAGCATAAAAAAAATTGGGAAAATTACATACATATCCATTATAGTTTATGTTATTATAGCTCTACCGAATAGTTTCCGTTATTAACACCGTGTCCGTTTTTTTCATGTCAAAACAAAAATTTTGAAAAAGTCGACTTTAACCTTTTTATATTGTTGAACAACCGAATTCAAAGTATTTTCGGTTGTTCAACAACAAAAAACGGGATTAGCTCGTTTAAACTTCCCGCTATGTGACTGCGAATTCCAAAAGCTTGCTAGATGTTCGCAGTCACATTTTCGGTTCACTTGTTGTTTTCGGTTGTTGAACAACCGAAATTTTAACATTTTCGGTTGTTCAACGTTCGAAAATGTCACAATTTCGGTTGTTGAACAATCGAAAATGTGACTGAGAATTTCAGAAGCTTGTTGGATATTCACAGTCACATTTTTGACTGTTCAACAACTAAAAAGAGCAATACAATTTGAGGTAGGCTCAAATTTGATTGTTTAGGGCCTCGGCTCTATATAATGAGTTTGAATGTTTATTTATTTTTTGCATATTCATTGCAGTCATTACTCAGTTTGAAACTATTGTTTTTGGTTGTTGAACACCATTGACCTTGTAACGATCCGTATATAACACCAAGTTCAAAAACACAAGATTGACAACACGAAATTTAGTCTATTCATTAATTCATCAAATTGATAGTTCGATACACAAACACAAAATTGACAACACTGAATTCAGTCTATTCATTAATTCATCAAATTGATAGTTCGGTGCACAAACACAAGATTGACAATATTGAATTCACTCTATCAGTTCTCTGCAAGTCCTCATATTATGACCCACTATGCTGCATCATTTGCACTTCAAATGTCTGGTGATGGACTGTTCGGTCTCGGATATTTTTCGTTGTTTTTTCGGCTTACCAGGAAGGCGTATCATCCTTGGTGGCAACACTGTCCGGTTGAACACACATATCAACTCAATATCATTTGAGACAAGCCCAAAGGGAGTTTCAAAAGCCCTTTTAAAGTATTCCACTGTGAAATACTGAAGGCAATATGCAGTGGGATCCAAATACATATGGTTAATAGTTGCAAAGACATGACTACACGGTATGCCACAGAGTTACCATTTTCTACAACTACATGTCCAATGAGTTAAATCAACAACGTACTTCTTCCCAAGATAGTGGATCTCAAACTGCGTATCCATAGAAGATATAACTGTGTGCAAAAATCTTGCTTTCATCTTTCACAAGTCAAGTAATTATTGGGCTTTTGGTACTAGAAAGCCGCTTCAACTACTACCTAACTCTCTCTTCTTTTCAAACCTCGTCATCAATTGTACCTTTATTTTTTCATATATTGTAATGCTTGGCTTCTCTCGAGCAGATAAAATCCAAGCATTGAATGACTTGGCCATGTTAGAGGTAAGATTATTGTATCTTATCCCTGGAAAATAGACATCTGCCAATATTTAGGAGGGAGATTCTTAATCCACTCATATGCTTCTAGGTCAGCACACTGTATATCAAGCATAATTTTTTCAAACCCACAAATTGTCGCTTTAAGGGCAGCCTTCAAAACAACATCAACAATACTTTGGTATTTGCTGGCTTCTTTATAAAGCCCTTGAAGTTTTCTCCCATATGTCGCATGTAGAATGCTGGAAAACATGTAGGAAAGTATTTCTCTATTGCTTATGGCAGGGTTTTCTGTCAATCTGATACAATTGTTAAGGGTGGCAGATTAGGAAACTACTTAATAACCAATACCAACTGTGATAGTTCTCTTTTTCGACCACTGCAAATGCCAATGGGAAGAGCCCATTATTTGCATATATGGCGATGACGCACAATGATATGTCTATATATTTTTCTTTTAAGAATGTCTTATCAATACCCATTAGTGGCATGCATTCATTAATAAAACCCATGATGCATGGATGAAAAGCAATAAACAGTCGTTTAAACCTACCTTCATCTGTGTGGATGCGAACTTGGTTCTAGGGTTTGGTTCTTCGAAGCTTCTCCACATATAAAGGGATGTCATTGTATTGTTGTTCATGTGATCCATCTATCATCTCTCCAAGAACCTCTTTTCCCTGCCATGCTTGCATGTAGGAAAGCCTAACACTATGATCACGTTGGACATCCTTTACAATGTCTTTCACTTTAATTTTTAGTTGGTCTATAAGGCAAACTTTATTTTTTTTTGCCACCCAATCACTACGAGCTAATGGCTGATGGACCCTCCCCATTGGACCACTACATGTGTGCTCCTTAATCATCGACTTCACTTTAAAGTATACTGTACTACCAACTCGTAAGCACCGCATTTGTCATGTGCATCCTTCTGCCCTACAACTTGCCCACACCCGTACCAATTCACTTTTGTCAAAGACAAAATTATTATGGATAGCAAAATCAACTAGATGATGTCAGCATTCATTGACATTTTCAAACAATTACCTAATTTCAATTTAATCTCGTTACCAACTCCTCTACATGGGCTCTCTAATGGTTCAATATCTTCCATATCACGCTCTGGTACAAGCTCAAGGTCGAGCACCACTTTAATGTTTTGATCTTGATCAAGTAAAAGAACGTTACAACAACTGTTGACAAAAGATAGTATAAGATGAAGCAACAATTTCTGTACATAAAATATTCAAATAAAGCAAATTAGAGATGAAAAAGTATATTGTCGATATACCTATTCCTTGAAGATGGGCCATCACCAACAGATTCTGCGGTTGGGAATTCCATAGATCTCTATTCTGGCTCTATTGCAGAGGCAATATATATACAACAGTACTCGAAGACTCCCCTCCCATTATAAAAGATACATATATATCATCACTTACATCAATCAATTCAAGCCCACTAGATAGACTTGTGTTGTGGTACATAATAACCAATTTCTTTGGATCACACGATGTTAAATTACCAAAATGTTTTTTTAGTTCCTCCAATGAAGTATTTCCATGATACTTCGTAACCTTGAATTTTCCGCTTTTATAAACCACACGTTCGTCATCTGCATTCATCTCAAATGACCCCCATATCGGAATACTAGTTATACTCCCTCGGTAACCATCGTCAATGCTACTGTATTAAATGAATAGTTTGATTCGTGTTACAAAAAATCAATACAATAAGGAATACAAAAAATTTGGATATTTTTATCTACTTTAGGGTTCATAAAATATGAGTATTACATAATAGATTAAAATAGTAAAAAAAGTCAACTAATCAATAAACAACAAAAAACATCAAATACTAAAACAAACACAAAATAAACAACAAATATGATATATAGTGTACTACTATATGTATCAATATAATACAAACAATAAATATTAATACAAACAACAAATAATTATACAAAGAAACAATTTCAACAATATTTAACAAATATTATTTATTAATTAACAATACACAACAAATACTAATAAACAAATATAATATTCTATTAATTGTGACAAAATTAATCAAAATTAATCAACAGTATAATGAAAGAGTAAGAAAGGTACCAATCACGACCAAATAGAGAGACAATCTCTTCAACTTTGTGGGATAATGTATTGGGGGATAGTAAAGTGCGTAGGATTGGGCACAAACAAAAAATTTCCCTAAATTATCGCAAAAAAATAACTCCTTCCCGCTAATAAAAGTGAACTTTTCTAGCAAAAAATTTCGGTTATTCAATAACCGACAACCGTAAATTTTTGGTTATTCAAGAACCGAAATTGATGTATTTTTTGTTGTTGAACAACCGAAAATACTTTGAATTCGGTTGTTCAACAACTGAAAAAGGGTAAAGTCATCTTTTTTAAAAAAAATTGTTTTGACATGAAAAAATGGACACAGTGGTAATAACGGAGACTATTCGTTAGAGTCGCAATAACGGAAACTATAACGAATATGTATGTAATTTTTCCAAAAAAATAATTCCTAGATAGAGCTTATCAAAGATACGCATAGTTGACTTCCTCAATTGGTATGGAATAATAACTTCAATATCCTCACATGGCATACCTGTTAGTATTGGATATAGTAATATCTAAAATAGCATCATAAGGGAATCCCATAGTATTGGATATAGTAATATCTAAAATGGCATCATAAAGGAATCCCATATGATATGGGATTGACGTTGATATTGATACTGATGAGTTTTCTAAGTTACTTGAAATATCTATTGAAATCCAACAAGATTAGAACTTCTGGTTATATACATGTACGTGACATGTATGGTATTTCTCTATGACATGAAATTCATAACCTTATATGCATCAAATAAGATAAAAGAATTTGTTTTCCCTATTTGGCTTACCTTATGGGAAAGGTAGACTTCCCCCAGAGAGAGGCAAGGCCCTCCTGAACAGAGAAAGAGGAGCCTCTGAAAGAGCATCAAAAGAGACAAGTGAGTTTCTAGTCTGAGAAATGGTATGTCCAGGCCTCATGTGAAAGAGAAGCTTATTTCTTGTAGTGAAAGTTCTCGGGGCTATTTTGAGTGGTATCACTTTTGTAAAGAGAAAGGCGGTTTCTCATTGCTCTCACATATCTGTCTGGTGTGTTTGGTAATGGTTGCGAGAAGTAAAAAGAATGAAGAATAATAGGTGATATTGGTTGGTAGAGTGTTTTCACTTATTGCTCGTCTGGGTGTTATCGATCGATAGTAAAATACCTTTTATGTCCCTAAATATATGAAATAAGTCTCATAGATATAGTGGATTCCAGTTTGTTCATGCCGGTCGATATAGCCTTTTTAAGGTGAACTTCATAAATTATTGTACTCTTGCAGTATGTATTTTTTATGCTTTATTTATCGTATTATAATTAGTATTTTCATTTATTTTATTTCTTTTTATGATATATTAACGGTGGGAATAGATGGTGGGACGTTATGTTGAGGCATTAACCTGCCTTAGCCACTGTTGCCTCAAGCATTTTCTCTAAATCAGACTGATTTAGTTTCTAGTCGAAGAAGTACACAATCTGCATTTTCTCTAACTGATTTAGTTTCTAGTCGAATAAGTACACAATCTTGATGGGATCCAGCTTTTGGGGTTCCTAAAACATAAAAGAGGGTTCTTAAATCTTAACAGCTTGGACATATTCTTTAGCTTTTTATGATCTTGCATAAAGAGTGAGAAATGACATGAAACACTTTTTTTTTTATAAGGACTAAGTTTTGATGTGTCGGCCGACATACCCATTCAGATGCTATGTCCTTCATAAATCCATTAGGGGATGGATTTTGAACCTAAAAGTTTATGGGTCCGAATCTCTATAATAGAATCATGAACTAAAAAAGGCATATTGCCTTTCTAATAGATTGTTTTGAACTTTATTTTAGGATCATTCATCAACATTCCTTTTATTTCTTTGTTGATGGTTATATCTGAACTGTTTTAAGCTGCATGATCATGGTTCTTTAAGTGAAAATGCTTCTAGAACAGAGGGATCAAATTTGAATTGGACCTACGTTAATTTTTGCTTTATGGAAGGATAACTGAGTTTCCTGCATTTTCTTCATGCCCCAACTATTATATGTCACCACCAAATGGTTGGGTTGTGTTGCTCCATTGAAAATCCAAAATTTTGATGTATTTTTTGAGTGAAAGATGAGTATGTTTTTTTTAATGGAAGACTATACCCCCAAACGTCCCTGTTGACATGACTGGTAGGGGAATGCTAAGAAATGAGGAAATATATACAATGACACCGATTGCTTTTGTTGCAAGGATGTTACAATTCTGATTGACCATTAGATTTGAAATTGGATGGTTGAGGATGCGTCATTAATTGAACACAAAGTCCAAAAGAAAATTTCTAGAATATCTTTTATCTAATGGATTTCATATCCAATGGCTAAAAATAATTGTAACTTCCTTATACTAAAAATAAACTCTCATAGTATATCATCCCAAAAAATGATTTCCCTTTATATAGTCATTACTATTGTTCTTTTTTTTGTTAGTGTGATATATATATATATATATGGAAAAGATAGGATTAGCCCACTAGCTCATATATATATATATATATATGGAAAAGATGAGATTAGCCCACTAGCTCATATGAACATATGAGCCGAACGTCCCAGATTGAATCTGGGCCGATCTGACGATCACAGATATCCAGTATTGTTTGAATTTTAGTGTTTTTTTTATAAATCCAAATCACTTAAAATTTTAGGTGTGTGTTCATAAAAAAATATTTGAATTTTCTAAAAATATCAAAAAAATATTTTACATGAAATAAATTGACCAAAATATCCTAGAAATCCTTTAGGGGTATTTTGGTCATTTTTTATTTTACGAATAGTTATTTTTATATTTTAATTAGGTACATCTTGATGAGATGAACACATACCTAAAATTTCAAGTTATTTGGATTTGTATAAAATAAAATAAAATTCAAACACTACTGGATATCCGTGATCGTCAAATCAGCCCAGACTCAATCTGGGACGTTGGGCTCATATGTTCATATGAGTTAGTGGGCTAATCCTATCTTTTCCCAGATTAGTCCACTAGCTCATATGAACATATGAGCCCAACATCTCAGATTGAATATGGGCTGATCTAACGATCACGGATGTTCAGTAGTGTTTAAATTTTAGTTTTATTTTTTACATATCTAAATTACTTGAAATTTTAGGCGTGTGTTCATCAAAAATAGATGAATCTTTGAAAAATATCAAAAAGGTACTTTATATGAAATAAATTGACCAAAATACCCCTAAAAATCTTTAAGGGGTATTTTGGATATTTTTAATTTTTTGAATAGTTTTTTTATATTTTTATTAAGTACGCCTTGATGAAAAGAACACATGCCTAAAATTTCAAGTGATTTGGATATGTAAAAAAACAAAAAAAAAAATTATTTAAACACTACCAGAAATCCGTGATCGTCAGATCGGCCCAGATTCAATCTGGGACGTTGGTCTCATATGTTCATATGAGCTAGTGGGCTAACCCCATCTTTTTAAAAAGAAGATGGGGTTAGTGTTTGAATTTCTTTTTAAATTTTTTTACATTTCCAAATCACATGAAATTTTAGGCACGTGTTCATAAAAAAATAGCTGTTCATCAAAAAGGTATGTGTTCATCAAAAGGTACTTTACATGAAATAAATTGACCAAAATACCCCTAAAATTCTTTGGGGGGTATTTTTGATATTTTTAATTTTTTGAACAATTTTTTTATATTTTTATTAGGTACGTCTTGATGAGAAGAACACATGTCTAAAATTTCAAGTGATTTGGATATGTAAAAAAATATATATATATTTAAATACTACCGGATATCCGTGATTGTCAGATCGGCCCAGATTCAATATGGGACGTTGGGCTTATATATTCATATGAGCTAGTGGGCTAACCCCATTTTTTTTAAAAGAAGATGGGGTTAGTGTTTGAATTTTTTTTTTAATTTTTTTACAGTTCCAAATCACATGAAATTTTAAGCACGTGTTCATAAAAAAATAGGTGAATCTTTGAAAAATAACAAACAAAAGTATTTTACATGAAATAAATTGACCAAAATACCCCCAATAATATTTGAGGGGTATTTTGATCATTTTGTATTTTGTGAATTTTTTTTTTTTTTTTTATTAAGTACGCCTTGATGAGAAGAACACACACGTAAAATTTCAAGTGATTTGGATATGTAAAAAAAAAATCAAGCACTACTGGATAACCGTGATCGTCAGATCAGCCCAGATTCAATCTTGGCCGTTGGGCTCATATGTTCATATGAGCTAGTGGGCTAATCTCATATTTTCCCTATATATATATATATATATATATGAAAAACACTACGCAACGCTTATAGGCGAAAATGAATAGTGATTTCACATATCCCCATCACCATCCAAAGTTCATCGCGCGGTCACAATTGTTCAATAGTGTTTCATTTTTCATTTTTTTTTCTATAAATCAGAATGATCTGAAATTTGGTGCATGTATTCATCAAAAATAGAGGAATCTTCAAAAATTATAAAAACAATATTTTACATGAAAACAATTGAACAAAATACCCCCGAAATGTTTTGGGGGTATTTTGGTCAATTTATTTTTCACGGGTAATTTTGTTTATATTTTTATTAGATGCGCCTTAGTAAGATGTACATACCTTTTAAATTTTAGGTCATTCCGATTTCTAGAAAAAAAAATAAAAAATAAAACTCTACTGGACAATCGTGACCGTACGATGAAATTTGGACAGTGATGAGAGTAGGTGAAATCACTATTCATTTTCGCTTATAGATGTTGAAAAGATTTTATATATATATATATATATATATATATATATATAGATATATATATCCCCAACACATAAAACATCCATCTTAAACATGGAACAGGGCAGTCCCTTGAAAATAACTTGAATTAATGGTCCAAATATTTTATCCTTAAAATTATGATTATTTGTTTTCAAATTTTATTTATTTTACGTGTTCATGGTGTCCATGTTAAAGATTATATATTTCTTAAAAACTTAGGTCCAAAATCCATCTCAACCGTGTCATATATATCGCAGGGAGTTTACCCGGTTCCCAATGTAATTTTATCACTCATGCACTGAGTCGAGATTGAAATCGGCCTTGAATTCTTCCACAAACACTAGAGAGCAAAAATCCTTGAGATGAATTAGGAGTGTACTAATTTATGACGATGAACAAAATCCTGACTATTTTGGTTTCTGTTTGGAAAGGCTATTTAATAATGAATAGTACAATTCTTTGCGCTTTCATGTTCGTAGTGGAATTGTGGCTTGGTCCCCTGCACCATTCATGTCGAGCACCTTTATTAACAAAGCTCTACCAAATTGGTCATAACGCTCCAGAAACCTTGTTTTTGCATATTTTTATATTCCTGAAGTGGAATTTTCCTATGTCCATATTGGGCCTTAGTTACATGTCCATGAAAGGAGTAAAAAGTAAAAGTAAGATTTGGCTTTAACGGCTCAAACTTATGGATATTGTTTAGAGAAATATATTTGAGAAAAACTTTAAAAAAAAGTAAAAAATATAACCATTTATTTTTTAGTACAAAAAGTTAACAATTACTAATGGCTGGTAGATCTAAAAGTGGCCAGTTAGGAGTGTGTTATTAACAAAACCCATGTTCAAAAGAATATTTCTCAATCTTTGCAACACATCTTAAATTTTAATAATTGACGGATTGTTTCTGTAAGTGTTAGTTCCTTGTAACAAAAGAAAATATTCTTATAGTTTACAATCCAAAAAATTTAAAATTCGCCGAGGTTCGATGAATCAAGTGATAAGTGATGGCCCCACATCTCAAATAGGAGTCTATCACCGACCACGCAATCGACCAATGGTGCTGGAGATGGTGGGCCCACCACTTTTCATGTTTCTGGTGGGCCATTATCCATCGATGAGGTGGTGATACACATCTAGTATTTTTTCCCGATGGAATAAACACTATTTCTATGTCAGTGGATGAAAAGCTCAAAGCTCGTACCATATTCTTCTTACTATCATTGAAAAATGGCCACCCCCTCTCATTCATGGAAACAGAGCTTGAACATGGCGCCTAGTCCTCAATAAACAGCAAGCAGCCACCGACTTCGACCCATATGAACCGAATTGAATTGGTGATTCCAATCTTACTTGCTCGATTCATATGGCGGGATAACCAAAAAATATAAAAAATAAAATGAAAAAGAAAATGGAAATGAGCAATTTCCAGAGTCCCTCCCGCCCCCCACCTGATCTAAACTGACTTAGGCGATTCGAAGTCAACCGTAAATACTAACCCGTTGCTACTCTCTCTCTCTCTCTGCACACAGCTGCTCGTTGTGAAACTGTGACATCTAAGTGGTAACGTTGGCGCGTTTGGATAGATTCTCTTCTTTACTTTTTATCACTGGTCTAATGGTAATCTTCAGCACTGCTATGCCATGTCCAGTGGGCAAGAAGCTCCCAACCATTCAATTTGCGTTCATTTGGTTAGCTTTTGACAATTTACAACACTATGTCCTAAGCTCAATTCCTACAAAAGATAGGGGCCTCTCCACACCGACTCACCCAAAAAAAAAAAAAAAACCTTCCAACCATTCAATTTGCAGAGCCACTAATCAATAGCTCCCGACATTAGCCAGTAATCAATTGCTCCCGACATTAGCCACTAGTCTAACAGTAGGCCAGTGGCCTCACAACCATAAACCTTTCAGACGCCAAGAGCTTGACTTTTGGGCCAAAAGATTTCGCATGAACAAAATTTCTTTCCCACGAAATTTCACCTCTTTTTTCCTCGAGCCTATTTTCCTAGTAGTAGCTAAAGATTATAAAACTTTAAAAATAAAAAAGGAATTAAGATATAAAAGGAAAACTGCCTGTACTTCTTCACCGTATATATTATACTTCCTCCATCTCCCAGCCATCCAATCAGAATGGACAGTTGAAATGGCTCATTCACAATGTCACGCTTATACATTGTTTTATTTTAATTTTTTTCTACAAAACATTGTGATACCTAATTTGGAGCATCCACCCCTCTTAAAGTAAAAAAAAAATTTAAAAAAAAATATTCCCCATAAAATAAAATGACTAAAATACTCTTAAAAGTTTCAGAAGTATTTAGGAACATTTTTATTTTTATTTTATTTTTTTAAGATTTTCTTTAGGCATGTCCCATACCGAATTTCAGATTCATATGATTTGTTAAAAAGTAAAATAAAATAAAATACTATGAGACGCCAAATCTAGATCACATGGTCAGTGGCTCACTTGTGACCTTTTGTGCCAACCGTCCAGATGGCTGGATAGGAGGAGAAATATATGAGATGCATATGTTGGACAACTATGGAATGTTTTCCCAATAAAAAATACAGTTGTTTAAATCAAGATCAGCCAATATCATACTGTCATTCCCTAAAAAGATTTCCCATATCAACAAACTCTTATCCACATTCAGAGGCTTCATTTTTACCTTCTTTTTGAATAGTATGTACCCAAAATTCGAAGACAAGCTGAAGTTCGCACTGATAAGCGCCTTTTAATTGAGCCATGGGCGGTTAGACAAGAAACCACTACAAAGAAAGATGAAAGATCATGCTTTGTCCGCAAAAAAATTATATTGACTACAACAAAGCACAAGCTTCTGCAACATGACATTTCCAGCTTTTCTATGAAAGTACAGGTACACGCACATCAATTGGACTCTTAAATCCATCATGATCGATGTAGCAATAACATCAATCATACTCTAATTCATCAGGGGTAACAGGTCTCTTTAAGGGGATTATGGATTTCTTTTCAACATCACGAGATAAAGCTTTTCTCATATCTGTAATGGCAGACAGAAGCAAAACATATGCGTCAGACAAACAGGCCCCAAATCTGATCTTTAAGAATCACCATGATGGCCAATAAAGAAAAGGAATAAAATTCATTTCAATGGCTCCTAAAGTGAGAGAAAACATGATGTCATAGTCATTGCACACTGAAACCATCCTCTACATATATTATTACCATGATGGCCACATAAGGAAAGGAATAAAACGCATTTCAATGGCTGCCTAGGTTTGGAAAAAATACAATGGCATGGTCTAGCATGAAGCAATCTCCCAACCCATCCTAGCTTGGCAGCTTTCCATGATGGCCAATGGAAACAATGAAATAAAACCCATTAAAATAAGTGAAAGTGAAAGAAAAGATGATTCTATGGTCCATCACTCACCCAAGCCATCCTCCTCGCCTGAGTAGTAACGCAGCACACGTCGATAGATAACATAACCCAACTAAGACCAAAGATGTCAATCATAGCATCAGCATTTCATACAGCAATCCCGATAATGATGTCAGCTTTTCCTAATTCCATACTTTGATTCTATGAGGTCGGCTAGAAAGCAAAAATCGATAAGTTGCCAAGAAAGCACACCTTTTCATACATCTTAATGGCCGGCATATTGGATGCCCTCACGAAAAGATCCACAAAAAAGGCCTTATATCTGGAGACAACATAGAATGTAATGATGCATGGATAGGACATTGCATGAATATTAGCAACACAGACAAGAAATGGACATCATACACAGTGGTTCAAAATCATTGATAGGTGACAAAATACTTTAATAAACTTTTAAGAGGAAAGGACAATTAAAATGCATAAAAAGGTGACGAGCAAGAAACAGCATCCCTACAATTCGAAACATTAATGATGATGCATGGAACAATGAGTATGAGATGTAAAGGCATAACAGAATTTATCAGGAGAAGAAAATGGATGAAGAAAATCATGTAGACAGTAAATGGCAAAAATCCACTGCAAGGCTATATACTTGTCTGACAAAGTTTGGATGGAGCTGACAACTTGGTTGTTGCGTGTGTGTGCTTGGGGGGGTTTGGATGTGTTTGCCAATGTACATTCTACGTGTTAAGCATTCATTTCATGCAGTGTTTCCATAAATTAATTTGTTTGGGTCAGTGTTTTAAAATGCAGCCGCATCAGGCGCTATGCGCTGGGCAGCGCATCGAAAAATCCATGCATATGCGGTTTGGAGAGATGCACCGCATCTCTTTGCATCAGAGCCACATCCTGCATCTCACCGCATCAGGCCGCATAATCTTCCACCATTTTTTTTCTAACTCTACCCCTCGAGCAGGGGTATTTAGGTCATTTTGGCCTTCGGGGGAAAGAGTTTGGGGGGTATTAAACAGCCCGAGCCCAAAAAACATTTTTCAACCACATTCGTGGCTTTTATTGGATTGATTGAACCAAAAAACAATTTTGGGGGGAAATTTTAGTTGTTGAAGTTCTTCGATTTGTGCATTTGTTGATGCTTGGTTGTTGATCTGTATCTTTTGGGTGTTGATTTGAGTAGAGGGTTTGAAGGGTATTAAACCCCCCAAACAAAATGATGATTGTATTAACTCTTTTTGAGCTTCACTTTAAAAGTCTTTAATCTTCATGGACAATTTGTAGTAGTTTGTAACTTTAAAGTTTGTGGTTGTAGATTTGTGCTCATGGTTGTTCATTGTTGAATGTTTTATGAAGCTAGTTTCAAGTTTCTAGTTTCTATTAAGGGATAGTAGATACAGAATCTCCATCAGCTAATATTTTTGGAGTTAATGAATAAACCTAATACCTATTATCACATATACCACCTCCACATTTTTTTTCTATGCATTAACCTATTTTTTTAGATTTTTTAGAATTTTTTATATTTATTGACCGAATCACTGCGATGCACCCGCATCTGGACTGCATCAAGCTGCATCACCGCATTGGCCCCCACATCGCCTTCGGTCGCATCCCACATTTTAAAACACTAGCTTGGGCGTACACATGTGGATTTGCATAAGAATTTCAATAGCAAATATTGTGATTGGGTTATTGTTTGTGGAGAATTTTATCATGGTATTCTCTAGAGGCTTTTTCGTACTATGAAGTAATTGGGAATTTGATGGAGTATGTAGTGACAACAACATTCATACGTAATGGGCTGTGAGTCATGCATAATGGGCTGTAACAGTCATGCAATAAGGCATAATGGACTATAACTCCTATGCATGTTGACCTACCGGTGTTGTAACTCTCATAGATTTATATATATATATATATATATATATATATAGGGCACATTGCCCCACAATTTGTGTAGAATAAAAAAAAATCTACATTTTCTTTATATTGTGCTTGAATATTACTGTCTTCGCTCTCTCAATCTTAACATGGTATCAAAGCAGGACTTGAAACCCTAGGATATCCAGTACTTCCAGCTGCGGTGTATCAACAATCTCGTATTTCCAACATGATCATCTCACTTTTCCTTACCACTAAGTTATGAGTGTTAGCCCTTGGTCTACGCGGATGTAAGTTTTTATCCCAAACTCCTTTCTATTTCAGCAACCTCATTTACAACAACCTCATATTTCCAGCAATATCACATTTCAAGCAACATCACATTTGAAACTAAGGAATTAGTACACCATAGTTGATGGAAACACCTGGGAACCCGAATCGTTTTAGGAACCGGAATCGTTGAATCGCAGCCGGCTAGAAGATTCTTGTCTTAGGAATCGTTGTCCGTACAATAGGAATCGCTAGAAACGAGATTCCTTGTTTTTGAGAATCGTGCTTCGACCAAAATAGATCCAAGTTTCATCTACCTATGGAATCAAGATTCCATCTCTTTGGAATCAAGACTCCCATCCCCCTGAAATCGACACTCCAGGAGTCAAGATTCTTTAATATACAGAATCGAGTTTCCAACATTCATGGAATAGAGTTTCTGACATATGTGGAACATAGATATGTTGTTGTTTCGAATCGTGATTCTAACATATTTGGAATCAAGTTTTTAAAGTATATAAATCAGAGATCCATGCCAATTTGAGATCGAGATTTATAATAATATGGACTATGGAAAGCATTTGACGACCCCTATCAGAAATCAAGATTTCATTTTTATGGAGAAGGAAGCCACAAGCACATCTTGAGCCTCATCAACTTTAGAACTTATATTGGATATCTCTTATTAGAAGGTTTCTCGAATTTTAAAGTGATTGTGTTGACTATTGAACTTATGGTCATTATATACAAAAGACAAGTATTTATAAATTGTGATTTTGACTTCATTATTACAAAGACAAAATAGGATTATGTCTACGCCATGGTTTTACATTTAATTGTACGTATTGTATTTACCAATTATATTTTAGATTTAAAGCAAAAGCCATCCAAGGTGGCACAAGTAAAATAATGAAACCCTGCAAACACTAGAAGCATTCGAAAGAAGATGTCGACTCCAATTGACACGGAATCAAGATTTAATCCTCGCTAGAATCCAGATTCGATATATTTAGGAATGTCTACCCGCAATTAATGGGTTCAAGTTTTCAAAGATGTGTTGGATCGAGATTCCAAAATTAAGGAATCGAATTTCCTTGGTTTCGATAAATGGTTTCTAAAGATACGTTGAATCGAGATTCCGAAATTAAGGAATCAAGTTTCCTTGGTTCCGAAAAAAATTTTCTAAAGATGTGTCGAATCAAGATTCCATAATTAAGGAATTGAGTTTCTTTGGTTCCGAAAAACAGTTTCCGTAGAATTTCTTAACGGAAACGCAGAATCGGGTTTCGGAACCGGAAACGCAAGGTGGATGGAGAGATTCCACTAACTATGATTAGTAGCTTGAAAAAAATGTCTTGGGGTTTCTAGTTAAAGAGAGGACAATGTCAGAACTCAAACCCAATATTTCCTTGGGTAGTCAATTTGACCACCCAAGAATGATGCATACTACAATTAAGCTACATGGGACAAACAACTTAATAGTCCCAAATCGGCCAAAATGTTCATAGGAAGACGGAGGAAATTACGTTATATCACAAGAGAAGTGAAAGAGCCTCCAACAAAGGATCCATCCCATAATGAATGGGAAAGTGAGAACTTGACAGTAATGGTATGACCCCTTCATTCCATGCAGCCAAGTATCAGGAGGGGTCTGTTATTTCTTAAAATTGCAAAGGATATGGGAAGCAGTAGCCGAGATATACTAATTGCATCGTGAAATAGTGAATTTGCAGCAAGGAGAAATGACTGAGGAAGAGTACTTTGGGATACTAAAGCATAAGTGGGAAGAAATAGACCACTAACAGCCTATTAATTCCATCGTTGATGACATTCAAAGATAGGCCAAGCAACGAAGGATCTTTGAGTTCTTAGCAGGCCTACATCTTGACTTTGGACTTCGAATAATACAAGTTCTAGGAAAGGGCAAATTGACCGCTCTTAAATCAGTCTATTATTATGTAAGAGGGAAAGCTAGTAGAAAGACTATTGCAGAAGGATAAAACTCAAGCATCCATCCTGAACAATCAGCCATTGCAACAAGCTTCAAGAAGGGAAAAGCAAGTACGAAAGGACCAAATTGTGCCTCACTTTCTCTTGCCAAAAAGGAGAAACTCAAATGCTCCCATTAAGGTATGAGGGGACACACCTACGTTGGGACTTGCATTCACACTCAAGACCAAAACTAGGAAATGCAAGTGCCTATACTATATCGAGCGAGGGGGAGGAAACCTATAAACGCAACCCAATGCATCCAATCCATGAGATCAGGCCATCAAAGATTTGCAACACCAGTTGACTGCTCTCAAGGCTTCACTCAACTCTAAGACACCGGTAAAGCAGCCAGGTACATATGCAACTGCAAACTATGCCTCCAACTCCACCTATGCTACACCCTAGATCCATATGACTAGTAAGAAATTTGGTTTCTTGTCTTTTTCTCTTGCTTCTCGTGAAGTAAAACTTGCTCATGGATCCATGACCAGTCCCATTGGGAATGGTACATACCATAGTTACCAAGAGCCGGAGCAGGAATGGCTCCGGGATCGGGAGCAATAACAGTGGATCGAAGGGTGACAGAAATTCCGCCATTCAAGGAGCGCACTCTGTGCCACATATCAATCCTGGGGCTGGGTCCCATATATAAAGGATCTCGTTTCCGATGCTCATGGGAGCGAGATCCCATTTCGCAAGACCGTCTTTCCCACTTCTCATGGGATCTCTACACCAAATACCCAAAAACCGCGATCCATATATATTGGGGTCCTCAATTCATAAATATAAAGGATCGCAGTCCCAATGCTCACAGAAACTAGATCCCATTATGCAACAAATGGGATTCCCTTTTCGTTGTGTTAAATGCTTTAATTATTTTAATTCTTAATATGATATTTTACTATGTAATTTAATTCTTGATGTTTGGGATTAATATACGATCAGGATGGAGATCCACAAATACAGGGATCAAGAACCTGATAAGCATGAAGATCCATAAATATAGGGATCAAGATCACTTAATCGAGGAATAGCGATCCGAACATGAGAGGGATCAAGATCCACAAATAAAGCAATCGAGCGCCATGATAAGGTGGGATCGAGGTCCCTATTAATAAGGAATCAAGATTCCGTGAAAAGGGGGCGAGCTCCCTCGAAAAAAAATGATTTCCAATCGAGATCCCGGCTTCAAAGCACAGGATCTGGATTTCGGAGCCGGAATTATGCCCCCCAAGGGCGCTCCCCGTAACTATGGTACATACAAACTTTAATCATCCTTATCTTTACCTCTATAATACATGGACCCTCTTTTCCTTCCAATCTTCTTTCTGCTAGCAGCCTAACAAAACAACTAAACTGCAGTGTCATTTTTACTTGACAAATTGTATTTTTCAAGACCTAAAAATGAGGAAGTCAATTGGTGATGGTCGTGAAGACAATGAATTGTACCTGTTCAACACAAGATGCACTTCTACTACTCTCAGCGTTGAATCTCAAAGTCATGAGCAAGTCCTTTTCTGGCACACCCACTTAGGCCACATGTCTCTAAAATCTTTAAAATTATAGTTTCTAGATACGTTTATTTCTTTGTTCCTCAGTTACATGTAAGACCTATCAATTGTCTAAACACAGTAGAATCTTCTTTTTCTATAATGAAAATAAAAGTTCTAAGCCATTCCATCTTGTTCATTCTGATGCTTGGGGGTCTGCTCCAGTAATTTCTTATTTGGATATCAGTATTTTAGCTCGTTCATCAATGACTACTCTTGCTATACTTGGATCTATCTTAAGAAAAGTAGAGATGGAGTACCTTCAGTAGTTTAAATGTTTCATAAAACGATTCATCCCCAAATAAAAATTTTTCATTCTGATAAGGCACGAGAGAATCTCGACAATGGATTAAAAGATTATTGTCTTGAACATGGTATAGAAACTCAAACATCGTGTTCCTATACACGACAATAGAATGGTGTGGCAAAAGAAAAAAATAGACACTTGTTAGAAGTGGAGAGAAGCATCTTAATAGGAATGAAGTTTCCTAAGACATATTAAGCTGAAGCAGTTCTTACTGCTACCTATATGATCAATAGAATACTTACACATCTTCTCGATGGTGCTTATCCTTGCAAACTTCTCCAGCATGCACTTCCTTTGTTTCTTTTCCACCAAAAACCTTTGGTTGTGCTACTTCATGGTCACTGGTATCTCTACCGAAGTTCCCATTGTGGTTCGGAACCCCAATTCAAAAATTCCGACATGGAACCTTCATGGAACCTGTTTTCTGGAACACAAGACTCTCGTTTCCTTAATTTAAGAATCACATTTCAAACCATTTCAAAATCTCAATCCCATTAGGAATCTCAGTCACAACTTTTTCGAATCTTGGTTCCAACATCATAGAATCTTAATTCCACACATGTTGATTCCTGACTCTACATGTAATGAATCTCGATTCGTTTTGGTTTTAAATCTAGAACCCACAACATCAAGTACCTCGGTTCGTAGGTGTAGAGCACTGCAATTCAATCAACATGGAATCTTGCTTTGACCTCCATAGAATCTCAGTTTAAAATATTTTGGAATCTTGATTCCACAAAATCCAATATTGTTGTTCATAGGTGCATAAATCTGCGGATTTGTTGTATAGCAATCTTACCTCAAATATTTAAGGATTTTAATTTCAGTTATTTGGAAACTTAATTGGAGGACATTGTTTACCATGGTTTATAGTCTTCCGAATAGTAATGTGATAAACACAATGCTGAAATATTTGTAACTCAAATCAAATTTCAAAGGAAAATGTTTAGAGTTAAGAGATAACATGTAGGATTCTAATGCCTTTTGCAGATAACAAAGTACGTATAACTAGGGTATTGGAGTATTAAATTCAAGAGAACTTGGTCCTTAGAACATTATAATTGCACTCCACATCTTCACTCCCATTATCACAAGGCACACTCAAACTAGAGCATAAATGTCGCCCATGCCCAGCTTGGAACAAATTGTTTGGTGAAAATGTCTACCAGTTGATCCCTAGATTACACATATGGAGGAGACACCTTCTTACTAGCAACTTTCTCTTGGATAAAATGACAATCTACCTCAATATTCCTAGTCCTTTCATGAAACATTGGATTATTGGCTACATAAGTAGCAGCATTGTTATCACAATACATCTTCATATGTTCGGCAACAGTGATCTTCTGCATTAGTGTTATCAGCCGCATCAATTCACGTGTAGTGTGCTCCATTGCTCTATATTCAGCCTCGACACTAGATATAGCCATGTCATTTTGTTTCTTCTTCATGTCACCAAGTTTCACCAATGAATGTACAATAAGTTGTGGTAGACTGCATGTCAGATGGTGATCCTACCCAATCAGCATCTGAGTAAACTTTCAATGGCCAAATAATTATTTGGCTTGTAAATCAGCCCTCAACTTGGGGCTCCATTCAGACACCTTAAAATTCCACAAACAACATATCAGTGAGGAATCCAAGGAGCATGTATAAATCATCTTTACAACACTTACTACAAAAGCAATATCAGGCCTAGTGATGGTTAAATAAATCAGCCTGCCAACCAGTCTGTTGTACCTTCCTAGATCCTCAAACAATTCCCCCCCAGATCAGCCAATAATTTCATATTTGAATCCATAGGAGTATCCACTGGTCTAGCACCCAACATTGAGTTTTTTTCAACATGTCGGTCACATAATTTCTTTGAGGCAAACTAATGCTATACTTTGATCTAGCTACTTCAATTCCTAGAAAATAACTTAGCTGGAGCAAATCTTAGTGTGAACATATTGTCTTAAATGTCTCTTCAAATGACTAATTCCTTCAAATGACTGATAATTCGGTGAGTTCCCATGTATCATTTAAATGAAAAGCATCCATCTCTTCCACTGCTCACTTCACCCAATATGAGAAGTCCTTCCTGGTAGGTTTTAGGAACAAACATAGATGAACGGGCTGAAGCAAAATTTCAATATGATGGCAACAAATTTGTAACGATAACAAAGCATTGGATGTAGAGTACGAGAGTTGACACCTTTACGGATGGCAATAGGTACGTTATCATCACAAGGAAGAGGATCAGCAGACGAAGATAACGATTGAGAAGCCGGCAGAGTTGGTGGGGAATGTCCAACCTGTATTTCTCTTGTGTAAACCTTTATGGGCTGCTCTTGAGAAACATGATGATATATAGGTGCACTAGAATCAATGGAGTCAGGCAAAAAGTATGAACAGGAATAGGAAGATGATTCATAGAAGGCGAGGACTTTGAGACTACTTCAATAGTAGGATAAAAAAAATTTGTATCAATCATACTCTCTTCTGAAAAGTATGGAGCCTTTTTAAAAAAGGTAGCATCAGCACAAACAATTTTTTTTGTAAACCAGGATGATAACAACGACAACCTTTCTGGAACTGTGAATACCCAAGACAGATACACTTGACAACCTGGGGATCTATCTTATCATTACCAATACCTAACATATAAACAAAGCAAACTGATGGAGGGAAGATGGGGGAAGAAATAATTAAAATAAAAATCATAATAAACGGCGAGAATATACCGTCTCTCAAGGTCTGCAAGGGAGTCCACCCTAAAAGATCTTTTTACAAGACCTAAATTCTTTACTGAATCACCAAATCTCTTCTCTCAAGTGAAATAATAAAAAATAAAATAAATAAAAAAACACATTTATTTAATTTTCTCCTTTTATCTCTACCCATTTTTCCTATTTCTTCTCTCTCTAGCTTCCGTTCCACATCTCTTTGTTTTTTCTTTCATGATCCTCATCAACCCATTAAGAATTTACTATTCTACCCTTTAAATCGCTACAACTAAAGAAACAAAAATAACCCTCAAGAAAACTAAAACCTCAAATAACACCATAGACTTTCATTACAATAGATATGAGCATAACCATAGAAAATAAAAGTCATACCTTATCCTATTAGATAGGGTCCCGATACAAATTGATTTAGTTCTATTTGAGAATCTTAATCAGGAGCGGTAAGGAGACTACAAAATGACTCCTTCTAGGGTCCTAATAAATAAGGTGTCCATAAATTTAATTTTTTAAATTTTTTAATTTTTACTTTTACAAAAGAAATCTGACAATTTATTAATTTTTGTTTATTAATACTCTACTAATTTAAATTAAGATGATATGAAAAGCATGTAGATCCTTATTGAAACCTAATAAATGAAGTTTGGATAAAGATGAAGAATTTAGCTAAAATTTTCAATTTTATGTTTGAAAAACTTTTTGAAAAAACTAAGAAATATGACATTATCTTATTTCGTATTCTTCTAATTACAATTGTTTTGATGAAAAGCGCCAATAAAATGAGGTATATGGAAAATAATTTATCCTCACAAAATAAGTCCAGATTTCCATTCACATAGGATTAAGATTAATTCTTAGTTTTTCAATTTTTTTAAGTTTTGGCTTTAAAAATACAAAATCTGACACTTATTAGGAATGGGCTTAAGGCCAGGTGGTCAGGGTGATGGGGCACTGGTTGCTCCGAAAATGTGCCGCATTAATTTAAAATGTTTAAAGAAACATCATGACTCCAAATGAACAACCATAGGGCAAACACATCCGGAGCCAAATTCATCCATGTATTTCATATTGTAGAAACACAGGTTTTTTACGTATATTACTGGGAACGGAAGAGTTCCAAAGGTTTAAACCTCTGTAACAATTTACAACAGCCCAAAAGCTAATCCAAATACCTTTGATTCGGGCCTTGAAGCCTATATATACGATTATAGGAAAGGAAAATATACATATGCATAGAAAATAAATCAATACCAAGGGCAACACGAGCCCATATACCTGAACTAAACGCGAGGGTACTATCCATATGGTCTGCTCCTTCTTCGATATCAGGCTTCAAGTGAGTCTAAATCCAATAACTTCTCTCTCTCTATCGGATTCTGGCATTGTAGTTCAGAAAGAAGTAGTATATGCATTGTAGTTCAGAAAGAAGTAGTATCAGTGGGCTACTTCTTTGCAAACAGTGGATACAGTCACTCTCATCTCACTATCATGCAAATATCACACAGAATAGAGCGTATGTCTCAATCTCTCTCTCACTGACTGGAAACTACTGATTAAACCCCTTCCTCATCAGGAAACGAAGTTTATATAATCATCCACGAGTTGATAATCACAAAAGCTTGTCATACCTATCCGCTTGTTGACCACGCACACTATCCTTCACAATCTAGCTTGAGACGATAACTATGCAGCTTTGCTTAAATTTGAATGCACACACAGGTGATCTTGATGATAATCATATATTCCGTCAATGTGTATCCATCTGATGTACGAATTTGAACTCGCAACTCCAAGATTCAATAAGATACCATGTGAGAAAATCAAGGAATTTTGTTACTTCTTATCCGTCATCGGTCAAGCCGCTGCAACACAGTTCTGCCATGTCTTCATATTTCTTCTACAGCTTTCTTGATGGCGAATCCTTTGACCATGAAATTTAAAGAGATGATAGAGGACTCAGAGACGAACACAATGGTTCAAGTCTTTCTTCAAATGGATCACAGATGAGAGAGTTATGGTTCACCGAAGTCGACCCTTCGTTGCTGGAAATTACACCAACAGGATCAAGAAATTGCAGGCTCAACTGCTTTCACCACAACGATCAATATAATGCCTGCACCTTTTAAGGGTGACAGAGCATTAAGTTAGGAATCCAATGGTCCTGGTCCCATGAGAAAAATCCTCTTGGATAGGGAGAAATCTCAATTTTAAAGATCGGAGGTTATGCTGGCTTTTAATAGACAACGCATAAGGCTCTTGACTGCCGATGGATACGGATGAGGGGTCATCTCCGGATATTGTGAGAGTTCAGGGTGAGGGAGATAATGCCTCAAATATAAATCCTTGAAAGTTTCGGATCAATGCCAAACATTAAAGTTTGGGGCGTCGGTCAAAGCATATCTTGACCGCTAATGGATACAGATGCTAGGGATAAGCCAACTCCGAATGATGTCCAATTTGTATAATTCTTGGACTTAGAGGCAGATGAAGCCTCATAAGTTATATTTGCACGCACCACATCGTGATATCATATGATGAGATTTTCTTATGCTCCGTCCATCAAACACTTTATCATTAGCCGACAACGGATTAATAAAGACTTATCGCTTCTCATTAAACTCCTCCAATATCATGTGGAGAGCCGTATATGGGCCTTTCGAAGTATATGTATCCTAGAATTTGTCTCAAATTGAGATGGCTTAATAGTCTCTTATCATCGATCATTAGTCACGATGCACATGTGTGACCGACGATGGATTAGGGAGCATATCATTCCAAATCAAATTCCTCCTCTTATCATATGGAGAGGCATATTGAGACCTTAAGAGTATATATATCCTAGAATCTATCTCATATTGAGATGGCTTAATATCTGCTATCATCAATTGTTAGTCAAGATGGACACACTTGACCAACGTCAGATTGGAAAGCATGTCATATCGTATCAAATTCCTTCCATATCTTGTGAAGCGGCATATATGAGCCTTTGGAGTATATGTATCCTAAAATTTGTCACGTATTGAGATGGTTTGACTCCTCTCATTATCATTGGTTGTAAGTTAGGGCATGTATGGGTTGACTGACGAATAGGGCTCTAAGGCATATTGGGGCCTTCCTTGGACATATCACATCCTTTATATCATATCAGGAGCATATCTTAGCAAATATCTTCAAGGATAACGCTCATTGAGCTTGCATATTTTATCCCTTGTCCGTTAAGACAGTTATCTGGCATTGGTTAAACACTTGTCTTATAATTATGCCTGCAATTTATTAAGCATCGGTTGAAATGTACTTAGTCTCATATGATGACTAAAAACACACCCAACAGGTATCAGAATGTGACATCTTGAGTTTTATTCCTACTAAGGGTAGGAGACCCCTTCCCTACTAAATTGCCCAAAAGGAAAAAAAAAAATCTCACACTTTCTTGACGTTTTTATTTTAATACAAATTTTAAATGTTTAAACAAATTTGCTAAACTAAAATAAGTTTATATAAAAGACATAACAAGTAAAGTTCCATACATATGCAGGATTAACCTAGATTTTTCATTTTTTTTATTTTATTTTTACGAAAAAGTAAGAAATATGATACTATCTTAGATTTTTTACTATTTAATGAGGAATTTTTATTGTTCTAAAAATTTCCAATAAAATAGGGGCCGTTAAAAATAATTTATAATTACACCATAGAGTCCTAATATATATAACAGCTTAATAAATTCCCAAAATTATTTTGAACCCTTAATTTTTCTGCTTTAATGAAATTTATGAAAATTGATATGATTCTTTTTCATATTATAACTAAGAAATTTTGGAATTTTAATCATAATTTTTCCGTTAAAAACATAAAATTTAAAAACTATTAATAATTTGGTTGGTTGTCCCTATGCAAAACAGGAGTTGTGGATTAGTATATTGTGAAGGGGCTTCTACATGGCCATATTGAGGTGGACTGATTATTCACTGGAAGGAAGTGCCACCACTCAAATCTAAGGGTTTCCTAAACATTTTAGCAACGTTTAAAGGCATGTACAAACCTAAATAGAAACATGACCCAATTATACTAGAGACGTGTACTCAGGTATATTTTTAATATATATGAAATCCACTTTTTAATATTAGTGTAAAGTTTTATCATTTTTGGCACCTAATAATTCCAGGCACCCTGCATGTAGTGCCTAGGCAGTACACCTTCCTCACTGCCCAGGCATAAATGTTCGGCACAATTTGTGCGACGATTGTGCATCTGGGATTTGCCCACAGGCATTTACCCATGCCCAAAGCCTGGCAGGAAGCAAGCAAGTGCAATTCAGTCCACCAATGAATAACATAAGAGAGAATACATTATTTAATGCGATTGTTGCTGCTCTTAATAGCCTTATATTAATGATGTTATATGATTCTATGAATGATAACTGCCAAAAGAAAATGTATTCATTAATTGAATGAAACACCAAGATAAAAGATTTTGACTATGGAGGTTTAAAGAATTCCAAATCACCCCATAGTTGCACAGCAGGAGGAATAACAGCTTGAGAGGTTGTGTGACTAAAAGGTTATTTCTCAAAAGAATAAACCTAACCTTAAAAGTCTCCCATGCATACCCCACTTCATTGTAAACTACAATAATCAAAATATACTAAAATTTGTTTTAAGATAAATTTTAGACTTAATTGGGTCACAAACCCATCAATCCCCAAGAAGGTTGCGATGGATGAGTGGCAAGACAAGAAGGGATAGAATCCAAAATGAATCCATTCGGGAAAGTTTAGGTGTGGCACCAATAGGCAACAAGATGAGACAGAGCAGACTTAGGTAGGCCAGCCATGTATGGCCATGTGTGGCGTCAACCAAGTATAGCACTTGTTAGGAGGTGCGAGTTAGTTCAAATGGAAGAATTGAAAAGGGCAAAGGGTAGGCCCAAAAAGATATGGTTGGAAGTAGTCCGAAAACATATAAGAACTTATGGCCTCACTGAGGGTGTGGCCTTAAATAGAGCAAAATAGCAGACTTGGATTCGTGTAGCCGACCCCAATTAATTGGAAAAATGCTATGATGATGATGAATTGGGTCACAAACCCATCAATCCCCGATAAAGACAAATGAAATAAGAACAAAATTTTTGGGGGAGAAATTCTTTGCTCACCTATTTTTTAAAGATAAAAACATGGTGTATGGACCACAAAAAACTGCATAGCTTGTAGGAGTAACAATCATCAGATTTGTGTTCCTCATTCAACCCTTTTAACCTAATGAATTGGCACTTTGATCTGAACCCATGCTCAGACACCAACTGCCAAAATTATATATCGAGAACCAAACTACAAATGTCACATCTCATAAACTTATGTACCACCAACAATTTAGTGTCACTCAAGTTTTCAAGTTTCTAGTGGAACGATCCTCACTCCCTAACAATCATCATAGAACCTCAACAGCAATATAAGATCTCCACATGTAAATCCTTTTTTAGTCCACATGTTTCTTGATCATTCTCATCTAAATATAGAGCATTTCTTGTATCTAGTGTATATTAAGATATGTAAATCCTATGAGGAAGTTCAACAGAAGCATAGAGGTTCTAGTCTATAAAAAAGCAAAAAAACAACTAATATCTTGGAAGAGATTGAAAACGGATTCATTTACCATGCCTAAACACAACAATCCTATACAGAGGGAGAGAACATAGAGAACAAGACTTAGACATCAAATAATACAAGGTAAGGTTTGTCGAAAAGGGTTGCAATGACGGCATCAGATGGATCGAATAACCACACTCTTATAGCAAAACGTGACGATAAAGCACACCGTAACAGCTACACAAATTTGAGAGAGGGACCTTACTCATAGGGATGCCAACAGGTTGCTTTGGCCCATCATGTCTAGAATGCCTCAGTCTTGGGATTGGGCCTTGAAGTCGAGACCCGTGGAGTGGGTCAAGTCAGGAAAAGCTGACCCGATTGCTAATCAGGCAGGGCTTGAGTCAAGTGTTGTCAGCCTATCAGGTCATCACATGTATGTCACAATTGGGTTGGCCATGCCCATTCAATAATTACCAGTGATTTAAAAAGCGGACCGCCCAATGCCTAGGCGGTCCAGAAGGCCTAGGCCCATCGCCCAGGCCTAGGCGGCAGTCTCTGGGCGGCCGCCTAGGCAATACGGAACCCGCCTACGCGAGCGCCCAGGCCACCTAGGACCCGCCTAGCGCTTTTTGAAACACTGATAATTATAATAAAGACAAAAAATAACCTTATGAAAATAATTTTAAATTGTCCCGTAGAATTTGAGCTAGTAGTAAACATCCTAGAGTGTGAAGTAAGTTAGGTTTGAACCCATGAAGTTCATTCAACAATGAAACCAAGCGGACCTATGTTATAAAGGATCTAGATCCCTAACTGAAAGGGACCTTGATTGCTTTGGAAGGGGATCGCAGCCCTAGAAGAATGGGGTAGGATCATGGTCTGAAGCGAGTTCCAAGGGAAGTTTCAAAATTTTATGAAATTTGAACCGTCTTTGATTTTGTGCTCATTTTTTTGCTTTTTGGCAATTCTCTAGCGAATAACCACTAGTGAACAATTTTTGTTCTCGGTTTTCATAGTCGACATTTGCATAAGTGGTTGAAAACTAGCAAACCAACTTGGAACTCCTCAGGTGTGTTTGGATTTGGGGGGGAGGGGGGGGGCTTCCCGGTCCTAAATAGTCCGAAAGAGGGGAATTGGTAGAGTTGTTCTGAGTCAGACGGTTCTCACTATGGAGAATTACCCTGTCTTGTCCGGTAGGGAGTCCGACAATTCCTAAGTTAGGTTGATATCCTGGCCCTACAATCTCATTTTTATCAAAGTTTTATGAGACTTTCATGCTATAGAGTTCTCAATGTACATATGTACATAATGCTAAAGAGGATTCTACATTTCTCAAATTTTCGAACATTTTAATATACATATATACATATAAATATATATATAGGAAAACCTTGCCGAACAGCCATATGTGAAATGCTATAGTGATTTGGGGCTAAAGGCTATCACACCGTTCGATCAAAAATAAGATAGTTGAGAGAATCTAATAGCAATTTACTTTTAATACTTTTTATATAATTCAAATCAACCTGAAATTTGGAGAGGGTGTGATCAATCACCACAATCTAATAAAAAATAAAAAAAATACATATTTTAAAATGACAAAACTACCCCTGGATGTTATAGGAGCAATTTGGTCATTTTTAACTATATGAAATATTTTTTAAATATTTTTATTAGGTATGTGAGGCAGAGGCACATCTACACTGCAAATTTTAGCTCAAACAAGTTTACAAAAAGAAAATAAAAATTCTTAGACTAAATTACACTCCCAACCGTTGGACCAAAATCGAATAGTCGAAAGCCTTTAGGTCGACAAGCGAAATAATTGTTGCAAGCTCCATTTAGTAGGGTTTTCAACATACACACACACAAAAGTGTTCCCCAAGAAAGCCAATATACATATATTACATGCATTAACCCACTCATGATACATATAGATGTGGCAAAAGTTTTACACTGGCTGCCAACTTAACGCAATCTTCCTTGCTCATCTGGGCTTGAGAGGCTCTAAATGGGCAAGGAGAAGGCCCAAAACTATATAAATGGAAGTAGTGAGAAGATGTATGGTGACTTATGGTTTGACTGAGGATATGGCCCTCAATAAAGCAAAACGATGGAAGAGGATTTATGTAACCGACCCAAATAGTTGCGATAAGGCTCGAATGATGATGATGACGATGATGAAGCCACACTTAGGCCCCTTTCCTAAACAACGCTCTCAAGCACTCCCATGACAGGGAGCTTCAGCCATGGGTCCTCCTAAGCTCCCATTCTCACTCTCAACAGCTATGGCCTTAAATCATATTTAAAGGTGTATTTTGGTCTTTTTGATACCATGTTATAAAACTTTATAGGTCAATAAGACCACCACCACCATCCCATGGCAATACCCTCATTCCTTAACCTCTTATTTTCTTCACCCATTATTTAAGACCTTATCTCTCCAAACCATGTCAACCCTATCTCAACCATTTTATGGCTTATGGCAAACAACTTGCTCTTAAGTTTCCAATAACCCGAACATTACAAAATAGCATTCCTAAGATTATTTTTAGTATGTTGATATTCGACCATCATGAAATTCGAAATCCTCTTTTTGAAATTCCATCCAATATGAATGAAGTGTATTATAATATTCACACCTAAGTGTTCAAATCGATCTTCACATGTTCGCTGCAATGTCATAGTGAACAACTTGCTCGTTTTCTAGTCAGCCGAGCATGTCAAAAAAATGCATTACTAAGATTTTTTTTTTTGAGGAAAAGCATTACTAAGATTATTTGTAGTACAAGGAGATTCGACCATGAAATCAAAAATCCATTTCAGAAATTCCACTTGATACCAAGGAATGCATAAAAATACTCATACTTGAGTGTATGACATCCACAAGATCACTATAAGACTAACTCATGGAGGAATCGTTGAAAAAACAAAAAGGACATCCATCTGCTCACGATAGAGCACCAATTAACCAATTTTATGTTGTTGCATGACACGATCCCCTGAAATGAACTTTGGCTGGAGATTGTAGACTAATTGTCAAAATACGGTGTTTTAGGCCACCCCTTATGGGTATTTGTGCAAGATAATCAGCCTTGCAAGATGCTTATGACTCCGCTCTTAGCCCAACTAAAAGTTTGACAAAGCAACAATTCCAACCGAAGTTTGACTTGTAGATGGAAGTTGTTTCCTGTCATGTTGAGCAAGTTTTTTACATCTGTCCAAATGTCTAGTTAGGTATATTATTTTATACTTACTATACAATAGAAAAGAAGAAAGTTTCACACTTAATATCACTATTCATGTTTCCTTACAGCAATTGCATATTGCCCTATGACTTCTTTCCACTTATTGGACTCTGTTTGAGATGTTGCCAAAATGGAGATGTTAATTTTTTCCTCTTGTGGGATGATGGTTTGTCCAAATAAGTGATATTGTTCGTTTTTTTTGGGCAAGTGAAGTGATATTGTTTTCACCATATTGTGAGTGTGACATGTTCGTTTAAGGTGTGGTGCATAAAACAAATAGAAGTAAATTTTGACCAATTTTCACTATTCAGTGAGTGTGACATTTCATTTAGGCTGTTCTGCATAAAACAAAAGAAAGAAAATTTTAACCAATTTTAGGTTCAGAAAAGCAAGTCAGAACTATGCTAATATATCATCACATTCAGATAAAAAAGCATTAAATTAGAAAATGTGAATATGGAACATCTAAGACATTATGGACAGAGATGGAGCTAATTGAAAGTACAATAAGAAGATTCATCATCTAGGATACCATCATTACTTCATCAATGATTCACAAGTGGTGGTTGGAAATAAAACTGTCAATGGGCTATACTGAATGGCTAGGATGACAATTTTATTGATTTGAGAAGGACTATCATCAGGGGCATGTGCCATGTATCATGCAACATATCGTGAAAATCTAACAGGTGCAGCTCCAGGATCAGGTAAAAACCCTGGACTGGATGAATCACATCCAATGGTTTAGATCCAGGGCATTTAAGTGTTTTTGACGTGACCAACAACGATAAACAACAACAATAACAACACCACTACCAAGACCAAAAACAGAAACCAAAAAAAAAATAAAACAAGAAGAAGAAGAAGATAACATTTCACACCATTTCTTTGAGTGGGAAACCTCCAACCCCATAACGAAACAGCCATCGGATTAAAATGCCCCACGACCACGAGAGAGCACCCAATGTCCTCGATATCCTGGCCCAAGTTACTAAAATCTATCCCAGCTCCTTTTAGCACAATCAACCCACTAAACAACCAAAAGAAACAGAACGATTTCTTCAAAATGATCTAACTCAGAGGTCGAGTCTTTAAAAAATAGGAGCTTGCAAAACAGATGACACTAAATCGTAGTCCAGCAGTGCAACTCATTTGTTCAGAACTGCAGATCAATTGATCAAAAGTTCAAAGTGAAGCCGGCTTCAAAGTTCAGAACTTCAGATCCGTAGAGAATGAGGAACAGAGAACTGGAGATGATTGGGAACCTGAAATATGCACTTTGAAATTCAGAAACATGAAGAGAGGATCAAGACGTGCGACAGAAGGCTGAGATGGAACGGACTTGAATGCAGTCAGAGATATAAGGGTTCAGAGATGAGATAAGTTGCTTGAAATATGCCCTGTGAACCGACCCACAGGGCGAAGATTTCACAACCGGACCTCAGGCCGGACAGGCTGACCTGACCCAATGATGTCCCTAGTCGTATTTACAAAACCTAATATATATAGTTGGTTGTATGCAAGGTTTAATTTAGATGTGTCCAGGAAATGAGACAAGGTGCTTGACAAGTTCGCCAATATGCTTAGTGGACAAGGTTTTGAATTCTGCAATTTAACATTTACGTGTTGGAAGGAAGAAGTACAAATGCCTTTGAAGGCTCCTCCTTGTTCAACATCGTCGGGCTGCACGAGCTGGCTACTGGTCCTCTCCACCGCCAGGTCTGATCAATTTCAATTTCGATGGGTGCTCCCTTAGGACCCCGGCCCGGCAGGTATTGGTGGGGCTTTCAGAGACCACCAAGGGAACATTCTGGCCTCTTTCTCCAAGCACATTGGCCACGCCGACTCCCTGCTTGCGGAGTCCATGGCGCTCCTCACGGGCCTCAAAATGTTAGACCCCGAATGGGATCAACCTCTTTTAGTGGAAGGAGATGCCCATAATATCGTTACCTAGGCTGCCGGCCATGCCACCCCACCTTGATATCTTCCTTCTATTGACGATGAGATTCACAGCTTTGCAGGGATACAGCCATCTCATGGACGCAAATTTGGAGGGAATCAAACGGCCTGGTGGACCAGTTGGCTAAAGACAGAGCTCTCACACAAGTTGCGGATCCTTAGAAGTTCTCGGGACCCACGCTCGCAAGACAGCGGCCTTCTCCTTTTGTACATCTGGGTTTTTGTGGTCCTCCACCTTAGGACTTCCTTCCTTGACGGACCCCTTTCTTTGACTTTTTTGTACATCGTTGTAACGGGCATTGTTATAAACCCCTCTCATTTTTTTGTATAGGCTCACTTGACTGAGGTTAGCTTATTTTCCGAGAGGCCCAGTATGTGGGCACTCTCCCTGGACCCCTGTACTCTTTTTCCTATTTCAATACAACAGTTAACAGTATCAAAAAAAAAAACATTTACATGTCATGTGTTCTTGAGATTTTCTTAGGTATCAGTAAACATAAAAAGAGAAGCAATACATGCTACTATCCAACTCCACCTTCTTTGTAGAACCAGTTAGTTTAATGATCGTGGTCCTAGACTCTTAGTTTCAAAGATTGCTTCCTTCATTAATTTAACCTCCAAGGTTAAAGGGAATACAAAGTCTTTCAGAAATATTAGCATAAGGGGAGGCTTCTATAAGATCGTAGCCATAGTTTTAGCTATTAAAATAAGGTATTGCTATGCTAAGCTTTATTTTTATTTTTATTTTTATTTTTTTCTTTTGAAGTCAATTTTCAGCCATATTTCTCCCTTGACAACTTGCTTTTATCAAGGAAAATAGAATGTTGATGCAGGTTTGGCACCGTATGAATGTTTCAGCTACAAACATAAGAGAAGGAAGTCCGGAAAGAACATAAAATTGAAGATGGAGAACCATGTTGTCTAGAGTTGCTTGGAGACTCTTCTAAGATCATAACCCTGCTATGAAAAATATCAAAAAAGAGCAAGGTTGAACGACTCTGAAGCTTGTTTTATATGCTGGGAAGCCAAGGAAATTGTGGAAGGAACTGTTTTTGCTTACATTGTTTTTTAGCATGTAGAATTTGGAATTTCTTTGCGTTAGTCATCCCCAAATTGGTGCAAGGATTCATGCTTATTGGTATCTTTGCCTGAGAAATGTCGCCTTTTCTAGAACTAGTGTCCCTAAGCTATCTTTTTGGTTATAGGGGAAACAACAATGTATTCAAAGGATCCTCTACGGATTTCTTAAGTTGGCACTGACGGAACACAGCAAGGGTTATCTGGATTCAAATCAACAAATCTAAACTGAGATTGGAATTCATTAGTTTGAAGTGGCCCTAAGGGCCTGGCTGTCATATGGCTATGTCATGCTCAAGTTTAAAAGAACTTTGGGGGAAACCTAGAGCTGTCTTGAGTGGGTGGCTTAGTAAGTGATAGACTTAGCAGGACTTCTGTGACTTTTGGTTTGGTTAGTTTGGTTCTTCAAAAGTAGAAGTGTGAGCTCAGGACTTTTGTGACTTATGGTTGGTTGGTTTGATTCTTCAAAAATAGAAGCGTGAGCTCTACAGATAGGCCTTGAAGTTTTACGCCATTTCTTCTCAAGACTCCAATTACAAAAGAAGATCCAATCAAAATTACTAGGTGGTTCCACAGGGACACTTGGTAGCCATGCCCACTATATCTTGGTGATTTTTCCTTAGTCTATTATTATTTTTATCCCTTCTATTTATGGGCTTAATGTCCCTGGGCTTCATGCCTCTTTGCTAATTCAAACAGACATAGACCAACTCTATTGCAACTAGCATTCCAGCTTTCACTAATTCAAACCACTTTGGAATATTCAGAGATGGTAATCCAGTTTGACCATCATTGCTCTGTCAGGTAAGCCAATTAAATACTATTCAAAATGTATAGCTCCTACTGAGACTTCAATATTTGTAACAGCAGAACATGACAAATATAAAGTGCAGAAATAGAGAATGGAACAAGAAAGAAATACCATCAAACATCTTTAAATGTAAAACTCATTTTCATTATCAATAAAACCAGATGATTTTGCATTCAACTAAGACATCTAAGATATCCAATAGGTTATTCATTTATGCGTCTCACATTTTGTCACTAATCTCCTCCAGTAGGTGCATAAGTTTCTTAGCTAGTTGCTGCCTCCTGTATTCTGGAGCGACTGTCACAGCAGTTACATGACCATGCCAAGATTCACCTTGTCCTTCAACTTTACCCATAACTGGTTATGTTCCCAACAAGAAAATTTAGCTCATTAACAAGAACAAGCAATAAACAATTGCATGAACATTTAAAAAACTAAAGGCATAAATTAAAAATCAATATGGAAGAACATCAATAATGAAAACTTTCCTTTGCTAAAACTAATTCTCCACACATGAAAGAATAGAACCAGATGGCAAAGAAATATGCACAATAAAGGAACAACAAATTAGGTTCTAGAAAAAAGAACAAGTTGGGAACACACTTTTCAAAGTATGTCAATAAACGTACACATCTGGGGGTCAGAAATATAAAAATCTTCATGGAAATTCACACACATCAGCTGCACATAATAAGATTTTTTTGTTTCCTAAACAAGACAAAACATGTTAGAACAGATGGCAAGAAATGAAAATCACAATCCACGTTACTAAAGTTGTATGCAAAACACACCCCTCCACTCTCTAAAACAAACTTCCATAATGTAGTCTCTGCTCTAAACTCATCAAAAGAAATCACTTTATCCATTAGCAGTATTATGAATCAAATGTGGCCTCGTGCATTATGTGGCCGCATCGAAGTGGTATGGCCATGTTTCAGCCCACCTAGGCTGGCATACCTTACATGCCTGCCTGGGCGGCACATTGGCCACATAGGTAGGCGGCACATTGGCCCCATTGGCTGCAGCATATGTGACAAGGCAATGACCTTATCAAACTGCCTTGATCATGGGTTAGTTTCATTCCTTTTCCCCTAAAAAAAAGGGACAAAAAGGTTCCCCAAAACCTTAGAACAATTTTGGTTTTGTTCCGAGGGAATTAAATCCGACCTGTTGAAAATCAATTTCTTTTTCCAATTTCAAATTTATGAACAAAAGTTGGATTTTTCCAGCAAGTTTCAGTCGATTTGGTTTTCATCTTGATAGGATTTTGATCCCACAATATCAACTAAATCACTCATCAAGGGTTTGAAGGTGATTCATGGAACAAAGAAACTAAAATTTATAACATTAGGTTTTGATTGTACTTGCGATGTACTTAGTATTTGGCTATACGCTACAGTTACTTCTTTTATATTTCCTTCACTACATAGTGCTCTTGTTTCTTAAGTGCTTGGTATATTTATGTTCTTTTGTTTTTTGTTCAAGTTGATGGATGGATTGGATGGCATAGTATTTTTTGATAATTGTTAACATTGTATTACTAAAGAGAGTCCGGGATTACAAAAAGTGTAGGACTGAAAGCACCCTCACTGGGTAGCAATCAGTAAAAAATACATCAGTCGATTACATGCACATGGGCTTATAAGATTCGCCCTACAGTCAAGATTTACAGAGAGAAGAAAGAAAGAAATTAAGTGAAAAAAAGAAAGGCCAAAACAGTGGCTGACGCGCTGGAAGGTGGGCTATCTTGAGAGGCTGTGGTCCATAACAAAAAAAGAGTTGGACGTGGCCTGGATGTTAGTGTGTAGGCTAGCTCCCTCCTTCGCCAAAATGTCCGCGAGATCGTTGAAGGTCCTCCAGATATGCTGCCATGAGACATTCGTATCCCTACAAAGGTGGGTAATTTCATCAAAAATGGAAGACAAATACCAGGGTGGGGGGGATAAACCGCCGGCCCAAGAGATGGTGTTCAGGGAGTCTCCTTCCACAATCAGACGATTGCCCCAGGACGGGTCACAAAATCTCAACCCCAGAAGAAGGGCCGAAGCTTCAGTATATTGGGAGTCAAAGGTCCCAAGGTGCACAGAGAAGGTGAGGAGAACATTTCACTAACAGTCTCTGAATGCCCCCTCAGCGCCTGAAGGGCCTGGGTTACCTAAAGAGCAGCCATCAAAGTTTAACTTGATGCTGCCTTCAGGTAGATGCTTCCAGTTGCTTGCTCTTGAGGGTTTTGGGGGCTTGTGGATGGGGCCATTTTTCCAGTGGCAGAGAAGGGTGTTCCTAGAAAGGCCAGAGAAGGTCTTGTGATTGGAAGCCCAAAAGGTCGTCAGCGAGACCACCTAGTTGAATGGAGCTTGTATAGTAAGGCGGGCACCGTTGAAAATACAGTTGTTCCTTTCAAGCCATAAGGTCCAAATGGTTGCGGCCACCGCGGCCTTTCAGAGGGTTTTTCCCGCCAAAGGCCACTGGGCTTCGAAGTTAAAGGAGATCAAGGCTCGGACCGTGGGTGGCGAGACCCATTGGATACCAAATAATTGAAGCAAGAGTGACCAGAGATTATGGGAGAAATCACAATGAATGAAAATGTGAGGGTTGGATTCCTCCTCACAAAGACAGAGGGCGTATATATTGAGGGCTCTCTGAGAGCATGCGATCCAATTGCAAAACTGAATTTTAGGGGGGGCAATGGTGGACCATACTCTTGACGAGGTAGAAGTGGGGTTAAGGGGAAAGGTTGGGGATTGGGTAAGATTCTTGTAGAAAGAAGTGACGGTAAAAAGACAAGAGGGGGAAAGGCACCAGACAAGACTATCACTCCCAAAAAGCGGGACGAAGTGGGAAGAAAGGACACCCAAAAGTTGTTGAAACAGCGAGCTTTCTTCTTCCGAGAGGTTTCTAAGGAAGGAGGGAGTTCAGGTTCTCCGTCCCCCTGAGAGAGGCAATTCGCCGGCGATTGAAGAGTTAGTTATGGAAGAGAGAGAGAAAAGGGTGGGGAAGGCCTTGCACAAAGGGGAGCTACCAAGCCAGAGATCAGTCCAAAACTTGACCCTACGACCATCTCGGGCATGGAATCTAAGGTGGCTTCTGAACTGAAGCAGAGAAGAGGCTAATGACAGCCACACCCCTGAAGCCCTATGTCTCTGTATTCTCTCTGGCACCTACGTACCATCTTGAATTCGGTATTTGCTGCGTAGCACCTGGGCCCAAAATGAATCTGGTTGAGTGGCTAGCCGCCACCACCATTTGCTTAAGAGGGCAGTGTTTTGATTTCTGAGCGTCCGAATGCCAAGACCCCCTTGCTTTCTAGGTAGGCAAACAGTGTCCCAGGCAACTAGGTGAAACTTGATCTTCTCTGCCTGTCCCGACCAGAGAAAATTATGCATAAGTTGTTCTATGCAGTTAGACACGTGTACTGGCATCTGAAACAGGGACATGAAGTAGATTGGGATGTTTGCCATGGTCGCTTTGATGAGTGTAACTCTTCCTGTAGGCGAGAGGTATCAACCTTTCCAAGTTGCCAAGCGTCTCTCTACCTTATCTAAGACTTGAGACCAAAGTCTCTTTTTGGGTTTCCCCAATCCCAGAGGGAGGCCCAGGTAAGTGGAAGGAAGGTCTTCCACTAAACATTCCCAGTCGGAGATGAGCGTAGCAACTTCTGCTTTTGGCATGGCTACTCCCATCATTTTAGATTTCAGCATGTTAACCTTGAACCCCGTAGCTTTCTGAAAGCACAGGAGGAAGAGTTTGAGTGTGTCAAGTTCTTCTCGGGAGGCGTCAAGGAAGATGAGGGTATCATCTGCGTATTGCAGGTGTGATACCATGAGGCCCTATGAAGTGGTAGAGAAGCCTAAGAGTAGACCAGACTAGTAAAGGCGGGAGAGGGATCTAGAGAAAACTTCCGCTGCAATGGCAAAGAGGAATGGGGAGAGATGGCCCCCTTGTCAGAGTCCCCTGTTGGCAGGGAAGAAACCTTTCGGAGACCCATTTATGAGGATGGACAGATAGGGATGAGAGTGACAACCTCTCATCCAATTCCTCCATCGATTATTGAAACCCATTCTCCCCATGGTTTTGTCCAAGATGGACCAGTCAACGTGGTCGTAGGCTTTTTCCCAGTCAATTTTGAAAATGAATCCCGGTGTCTTAGCTAAGTGTCTGGAGTGAAGGCACTCGCTGACTACTAGGACCCCATCCAGAATCTGTCTGTTTTGAATGAAGGCGGATTGAGAGGGAGAGATAACCATGGGGAGGACAAGCTTGAGTCTAGAGGCTAGGACCTTTGCAAGGATTTTGTAAGAAGAGTTTAGAAGGCTGATAGGGAGAAAATCCTTGATCTCCTCTGCCCCTTGAACTTTGGGAACTAAGGCAATAAAGGTGGCGTTAAGAGCTTTATGGATGATTCCTCTAAGGAAAAATTCTTCGAAAAAATCCAAGAAGTCAATTCTGAAAGTGCTCCAGAAAGTTTGGAAGGGTGCAATCGGAAAGCCATCAGGTCCAAGGGCTGTGTCACTGGCAAGGGCTTTAATAGCTAGTAAGATTTCAGCTTCGGAGAAGGAAGCTCTAAAGAGGCAGCTAAATCATCTGAGAGAGGTAGGAAATCAAGGTCGGCCATCCTAGGCCCGGGGTCAGCCGGGGCAGAGTATAAGGTTTGGGAAAAAACTAGAATGGCCTGCCCGATTTGTGCTGGTTGGTCCAGAAGACAGTTGTTAAGTTTGAGAGTCAGAACAGAGTTGTCCCTTCTGCGACAGTTGGCAATGCGGTGGAAGAAAGCAGTGTTGGAGTCTCCGACTTTTAACCACTTGATTCGAGAACTCTGGTGCCAAAAGATCTCTTCTTTTTTTAGGGTAGCCAGGTAGTCTAGTTTGGTTTGAGCTCTGAGGTCAAGTTCCGAGGTGTCTAAGGCTCTTGTTTCTTCAATGAGGTCGAGGCTATGGATAGAGTCCAAGAGGAGAGATTTGGTCTTGAAGTAATTGCCAGGAAGGGTTTTGCTTCAGGTTTTGAGGGAATTTGTTAGGAGTTGGATCTTGGTTTGTAGCCTGCACCCTGCTCTTCCCCTAACCTGAGGTGAGAAGGAGGACCACCAAGTAGGTAATAAAGAAACAAGGGATGTCTCTTGCAACCAAGCCAGTTCAAACCGGAAGGGTTTAGGCCCTCTTTGTACAGCATTTGTATCCAAAAGCATTGGACAATGGTCAAACACAGGTTTGGGTAAGGCAAGGGCCATGGAACTAGGGACAAATTCCTCCCAGCTGGTGGAGAAGAGAAAACGATCGAGTTTAGAAAGGGTGGGATTGGGAGAGTGGTTGGACCAGGTGAATAGGCTGCCTTGGAGAGGGATATCGATGAGTTCATTCCTAGTGATGAAATCAATGAAGTCTCTCATGTCCTGGGAGATGGAGGTTGAAAAGTTTCACTCATAGGACCATCGTGTGACGTTGAAGTCTCCTCCCAAACACCACAAAGGGTGTGGTAGAGCTGCAACTTCATCCAATTTGGACCAAAGACAGGGTCTGAGCGAGGAAATGTTAGGCCCATAGACGGCTGTGAATTTTCAGAGTGATCCGGCAGAGATACTAGAGAGTAGGACAGTAACCGAGAAATCGCCTAAATGAGAGGAAATGAGAGTGTGTTCCTGTGGATTCCAAACCACCCAGATGCCACCTGAAGCACCATTCGCTGGGAAAGCAGCCCACTGAGATGGTTTATGCCCCCAGACATGGCAGATCAGCTGCAGGGTGGGCTTGGTTGTTTGGTCTCCACGAGAGCCAGTACAGTGGGAGAGTATTTGAGAACTAGGTATTTGACCGCATTCTTCTTGCGCTCTTGGCCCAGTCCCCGTATGTTCCATGAAACGAACTTCATGGAGAAGAAAGAAGAAAGTAGGGGGGGGGGGGGGGGGGTGGGAGGCTAGCCTAGAGGACCTCCTGGGGTAAGATATGGGAGGGGCTGAAGGGATGTCCCTGGGGGGGCTCGTCCTGGAAGGAGGGAGAGGAGAAGAGGCTAAGAAGTTCCCTGTGTGCTTTGGGTCTCACCTTAGCCTGCTTGACGCGTCTGCAGTTAGAAACTTATTGGCTAGTCCTTCCGGTCTGTCATGGTGGAAACCCATGATTCTGTACATGTTCTTCATCTTTTCTTCCAGGCTCGGATTCTTATCTGCTGCGGGTACCTCCTCAAAGCGAGGGGTAAGACGGTTGGGCTGGCTAGGACCAACCAAGAAAGCTTCAGCAGGGGGGGGCGACGACGCTACGGGATCGAAGGGGGGATAAAGATCAGGGGGTAGCGGAGGAAGGTGTTCCAGGGATGAGGCTGGCGACCGAGGTGGGGGAATCTTGAGTACAGGGTCAAGTTCAAAGGTGGGGAGGAGGGAGGGGGGTTCCGACAGAGAGGGAAAATGCACGAAGTCCTGATCCAAAACAGAGGCAGGGATGGGATGAGGAGGTCCTCGAGAAGAGGGAGGATGAGGGGAAAATTGAACCACAAAGGACTGGTCCAAAAGTGGGGTGGCCTCCTGAAGAGTAGAAGGGCGATAGACGGGCCAACTGTAGGCGTTCGAGTTCGGGGGAGGAAAAACCAAGGGAGGGGAGGAAGGGATGAAATAGACTTAATGTTAAGTATAAAAGCATACATAGAGCACAAAAGTTTTGTGCCTACACAAAATCGGCGCTTTATCAGCAAAAGAACAATCCAAAAACTGAGCAGAATCTGGTTATAGTTTATTACAAAATTTGAGCTTGTCCCCCTACTTTTGCTAAAGTATCCACGGCCCCATTTGCTTCATGCCAAATTTGTTTAAAAGGCACCTAAAGCAAGCAGCAAATCTCAAAAACAGTGTTTCAAAAAATGCCGGGAGGCCCCTAGGCGACCGGGGGGATCTAAGCCGCCCAGCACCTAGGCGGGCGCTTAGATAGGTACCTAGGGATTGGGCCTAGGTTCAAAAGGGGGCAAAGGGTGTCTAGTTAATGTTTTAGGTCCAAATTTTGTATAAAAAATGCATTAATACATGCATCTTTTAATATCCAAACAAAGAACACCAAAAATGCACCACCCAATGGGCATTTTTGCACCATGCAGGCGCAGTCTCTGAGCGCCCTCCTAGGCGCCCGCTTAGGCAGGGTCCTAGGTGGGCACCAAGGGTCCCTAGTTGGGCGCCCAGGGACAGCCAGCCTAGTTGGTCCGCCAAGGCCCTCCAAGCCCGCCTAGGCGCTAGGACTGCTTTTAGAAACTATGCTTGAAAATCTTGTCAAAGAAAGTTTCCAGTCTCCATGGAGCTGGGATCATTTGGTAGCCCATGGAATAACACTTTTTGAGACACTTCGACAAGGGGAGTCTGGCCCCCATTCTGTCAAAGGAGAGATCTTGCTTCAGCTACCATGGAGCCCATTGTGCCAATTGGGCCTGGAAAGGACAACAATATCTCAGAGGAGCCATTTCTAAATAGGTCCCCGATCCTCGCTGTCCCCGGATTCCCAAAGGAACACACATCAAAGTTTAGTTAGATGGCACCCCATTCGGGTGGCCACCAAAAACCCAACCTTGGGTTAGGCAGGAGTCCTGTACTGAGGATAGACTTCATAGAGGCTTGCCACATCAAGAGACAAGAGTAGAGGTTGGGGAAGAGAAGAAGGCTGTTAAGAGCTGATGGACAGATTGGGGGTGACAATGCCAATTCAAACATTTGGAGCATAGTGGACCACAAGCGATTGGCCAGAGGGCAATTGATGAAAAGATGGTTGGGATATCCTTGGCTATTTTGCCTATGATCATCGGTTGTTAAGATGGATCCCTTTTCTTTGTAGCTGGTCGACAGTATTTGAATTAGCAAGCCTGTATAAAAGCCTGGATTTTTGGGGGAACAAAGGAGAACCAGGTCATGTTTGATATGGCTGCAGAGTTAGGATAGGGGTTGAAGACTAGATAGAAAGAAGAAACCCAGAACCTCCCTAAATCCATCGCCCTCGGTTCCTATGTGACAAGAAGTAACACATGTCGAAAATGAAACCAGATCAAACTCAAACAGAAGCCAATGATTTCTTCAATTTTCTATTCCTAAAATGCAAGTTGACCACACTGTTCAACATAAATTTATAAGTGAAGGGTCAAATATTAAAGGAAGTTAAGGAAAATCACAAAAGAAACCTCAACTCATTTACACAAGATTCGTACTTACATGGATTGTGGCTCCCCTACAAATTTAAAATACAATGGACTTCTATTTGAGTTTTCCACTGTATAAGCTGTGACTGCAAGTCATGAAGAGCACCCTGGTTCACTAACCAGATAATTGAGGCAGAGGGTACAAAATCAACGGATATGTACACTCGATTCAAAGAAAGCTCCTAAGGCCCACAACGACATGTGCTTAGTTTATGGGTCAATAAGGTGAATTCCAATGTAATGCAAATGTTTAACGTTAGGAATCACAGCCCTGCCAATGCTTGAAGGCTTTGGTCCATTGATTAAAAACTTGCAACTCAGGCTTGGAATCGGCCATGTTGATTGGACTCACTGAGTTCCCGGTTCCAAAGGCTCCCAAACTGGGATCAAATTTGGGAATTTTTATTAACATACCTACTTAGCAAGCCTTAGATTATTCTGATTTGAAGCCTAACCCCAAGAAATCCTTGGGTTTTGATTTTTGACAGTCTGGCTGAAGCCAAATTACATCTCCTGATTTTCAATTTCTAATCATACTTTTAGAATTTTTTAATGCCAAAAAAACTGGACTTTGCCAGACTCACCAAGCTGACTCAAGACTTGGCAAGTAGGCTCAGCTCGTTCCATGACTAAGTCTCAGGCCAAGTCGAACAGTGGTTTGGGGCATCCGGGTCAAGCCTAAGGTCCAAGATTTAAGTTGGTTAGTGACTATAAGAAAAGCTCTTGCCGGGTCATTCCCAACATCACGGAATTAAATTTCCAAACCAGTACATCATGTGTGGGGAAGAGGAGTCTCATGGCCACCTCTTCCTGCACTGCAAAACGACTGCCAACATATGGCTAGCATTTCTGAGACGGTTCGACTTTCCAAACTTTCCAAACACGGTTCGACTTTCCAAACATATGGGTATAGCCATAGTTGTTTGTCCAAACTTGGCTATCCGCACCTCTTCCAAAAATTACCAACCACTGTGGCAATACAGTATTCCAAGCCATCATCTGATCAATATGGTTACAAAGATATCGAAGACACTTCCAAGGCAAAGCCTCTAGCATAGATCAAAATCCTAAACATCTCCTGCACTCTAACCAGAGAGAAATTCCACAAGCTAATCCGCAGTTGACCTCAACAGTCAATGCAAACTGATCATCCACCCATATCCCAAACAAGACCCAAGGTCCCCACACTGGCTACCACCATCTCTAGGAACCATAAAAATATGATGCGATGGAATCTGGGCCCTGCAGATCTAGAGGGCTCTTCTGAGATCACTTCGATTCGAATTTGCTCACTCTCTCAGGGCCCCTTAAAGTTAAGGACTCGACCAATACCAAACCACACAATCTTCTTGTAGAACTTCAACATTTTGACAAGAGCTGGAGCACAAATCATATCGTAGGGCGTGACTACACAAACGTAATCTCATTGGACCAATAGAAATGACCCCATGTCAATAGAGATTTGACCAAATGCTCGATAAATTCGCCAACTACGCCGTGACTTGTGTCTCAAACACACTTTGGAGAACAAGTTAGCAGACTCCACACCCAAATATGGAGTTGACGGAAGTTCCCTCTTCATCAATCACCACTCAATGCCATTCCCATCCCACCTATAGCCCACAGACCACAGTACAGAGATTTTGTAACATAGATCCTCAATTTAGGATTTTTATAAAGAGACTCCGTAACAACCAAGCCTGGTGTCATAATTTTGTAAATTTTACACAATCAAAATGCAGCTTATTATTGAGAAAAGGAATATATACGACGTATCTTAGAAGCCAATACATATAGACTTGGTTATGTTACAGTGAGTTATATCGATTGGAGCAGTGATCTCAACAACTCTAGTCTAAGGTGGATCTAGAAATACATGAGAAACCATGATAGGTTTTTTGACAATTAGTAACTTCAATCAGAAATATAGCATGGATCCAATTCAAACTTTCAAAGCCTTACAGGGCTACGTACAAAACTTAGATACTGATTTTCCATGAAATACATTATAGGAGCATCGAACTAAGATGCATAACATGGAACTTACCACCCAAAATTTAAAATTTCATTAATTCACCAAGGAACGTAAAAGGGAACCTAAAAATGCTGCAAAAATAAAATATTTCTTTCATGTATGTATGTGTGTATCTCCGGTGGAATAGGGGAGGGGGCCTTGAGTTACCCTTCAGATTCAAACCTTTCTATGGAATTATGGATATGAATTACTTATTGGTGAATATAGTTAAGAAAAGTGTTTTTTTCTAATCAAAATTAATGACAGATCCACTAATAAAGAGATACAAATATTTTAGCCTCCAGTCCACCATCCATTACAATTCAAGGAATATCATAGATTGTTAGGAGGGCAAGAGTCAGAGAAATTTTTAACAGGAGTCATAGAAATTGCTAAAAGGGTGCTACCCAATGACCTCAAATTGATAAATGCTAGATTTTTCTTCACTCAATTTATCCAAACCCAATCCCCCATGAATTTTCCATATTAAACGAAAAACAACACCGAATCTTTATAAACAGATTGGCTCTTCAAAAGTTATTTAATTATGTGATTTGAGGCTGCAATCCACTGAAGAAATCATTTAAGAATGCAGACCACAGAGAACAGTGGTAAGACTAATTCATGATGATTATTGGTATTTTATTTTATTTTTCCAAATAACAAGCAAACTATCAAGAGATCAACAACTTTGATGAAACTGAAAAGAGAAATTCATGTGCCATCTTTTTTGAGAAAAGATCAAGTTAATTAACTATCAAGAGATCAATAACTTCGATGAAACTGAAAAGATAATTTCATGTGCTATCTTTAATGAGAAAAGGTTCAGCTAATGAGGAAAGGAGCTGGGGTCGTCGTAGTAGCATCCCCACACCCAGTTACCACATCGTGGTATCCATTCCTAACGCTAACACCCCCAATTAACACTTTCAAAATGTAACTACCTAATCTTTTGAAAAACGGGTAGGGGCCTGTCTTTCCCACTGAATTACCCAAAAAAAATAAAAAAAGGTTCAGTTAATTAATGTGCTATCTTTCGTCTATTGAAAAGCAGAAACCAGAGATAATTAATTGCCCAATGTCAGTTAAATCCGAGAATTCACAACGTTTGCATCAAAGTGATTGTGCATTTAAAAGGCTTTCTCAGGCCAGTTGTAGAGAAAATCTCAGACCTAGCTCAATGTACAATGTACAAAAAAGAAGAAAACAAAACTCTGGAGGTTTTGATGGTCAAGATCTTACTGTATCCCATAATTCGATTTCCAGGACCTTCAGCAACATGAAAATAATCAGGCCAACGAGCCAAGTAGGTCATGTAGAAAGACATGTTAAACTGCAAGTTTCAAATGGGCCACTCAGCTTCTAAACTCAAATAAAAAAATCACGATGCAAAAAATTGTTATCAGAGGCGAGAGAGGGAGAGAGTTACGGTTTCAGTTAAGTGGTCGAGATTGACATGAGAGAAGCGTAAAAGGTCGTCACAGCAGAATCTTCGGATGGTGGTCATTCTGAAGAGAAATGGAGAGAGAGAGAGAGAGAGAGAGTTTCAAAGGCCCAATGGCTGAAAAAGATGAGAGAGACAGGGAGGCCCGGTGGCTGAGAGAGAGAGGGGGGGTTCAGGGGGCAGGATTGTTAAAGAGAGGGGTTTCAAGGGGCGGGATCGTAAAAACAGGAGAGAGAGAGAGAGAAGGGTTTCAAGGGGTGGGATTGTTAAAACAGGATAGAGAGGAAGAGAGAGATGTGTGCAATTTATATTGATGATCTATGTGAGCACAACAAATGCGTGGTCAGTAATTTGAGTGCCGTTGAGTTGCTAATTTTCACGGTGATGCAAGAAGTCATTTTCTTTTATGCCCCATACATCCAAGTTGTTGGACGGTTATTCGGTTACGAAATTCATAACGTCACATTCGTAATAATCAAATGATCTCACTCTCGTCCAGTCACCAGATGGTTTCTATTCCCACCACTTACTCCTCCCCCAATAATATTATCAAAAAGCTAACTTCTAATCTACTATAAAGGTCTTATTAAGATGAGCGATATTAAATAGAAAAACTATCTTAAAATTTTTAAAAACAAAAATTATATCAAATTTTAAGTTTTAGAAAGAGGAACGTCTTAAATTTTAGAGAAAGAAATTATATTGATTTTTTTAAAAAAAATTACTTAAATAAAATTAGAGAGAGAAACTATCTTAAAATTTTTAGAAAAAAATTGTTCCAAAGTTTTTAGAGAGAGAAACTATCTCAATTTTTTAGAACGAAATTATCTCAAAATTTTTAATGAGAGAAACTATCTCATAGTTTTTATAGGGAGAAGCTATCCTAATTTTCAAACTTTTAGAGAGAAAAACTGTCTCATAATTTTTAGATAGTGAAACTATCTCAAAAATTATATTTTGAAGAGAAAATCTATCTCAAATTTAAATTTTAGAGAGAAGCAATTACAAAATTTGTAGAGAGAAACTATCTCAAAATTTAAAATTTATTGTGTTTTCTTGTTTCCATATGTGATAACCAAAGAAAAAGAAGGCCGGAGTAATTTTTTCGTGTAAATTATTTGCATTCATGCGTACCAAATACCCCCCTAGTGCTTTACAAAGCTCGAGTTGTCTCTCACATTCGTCTAGTGCGAGAAAGTTGATGGGGATGGTTTCTCCAGGGGGTAGCATGAGAGAGAGGACATAATATTCCATGTCCTTTGAGAGAGAGAGGATCCCTGAAGAACGACTTGGAGAGCGAAAGGGAAGCCTAAGTCAGGCTTTGGTAGGGTGGCAACTGGTTGGGTACGGGTAAAGTTATGCGGATCTAGGTTTTGGATCTGGACCAACCCTTTGGGTTCAAAACTTGGACCCATATGCGTACCCATGGGTTTGGGTTTACCCTTTGGGTCACGCGTCTGGTCTGGTCAATTACCATCTTATGATTATGAGCTTTTTTTTTTTTTTTTTTTTTATTTTTTTTTTTTTATAACCATCATATACCTATATTATTGGTAACAATGTCAATTTCAAGTTATCTGATTTGTCATCTAATAGCTAAAATTAACTACGAGTTCTTATTATATACGATACTTAATGCACTCAAACAAATAGGACTTAAAGTAAAGTATTTGATCTTCGACGGTTTATGGGTACAGGTCAAGTCCGGCTGAACCGAGACCCAACCCTTCGGGTCCAAAAATTGATTCCATACCTAGACCCAATCGGTCCTGGGTCTGATTGGATCCATTGCCACCCTGATGACTTTGGCAGCCGTAAATCCGCAAATCGTTGGAGCAGAGAAAGCTCTAATTGCACCAAGAAGATTTGAGCGGTCTCCTATCCAAAGCTGTTTTTAACGAGAAATCGGCCCAACACTTACAAGTTTCGAGCCAAAATCCGAACCCTCAGTTCCACAATCGCATCTTCGAAACCTCTCAACATTGGCCTCTTTGATGAAGAAAAGATTGACAGAGGCACGGATTGGACAAATTTGGGTTTTCTGTGGATATTCTTATTGCGTAGGTTAGTGTAGTTAAGCAAGTCGCAAATTATATTTTAATTGTTTTTTATTTTAGTTGTTGTTTAGGATTTTGTCAGGGGTAAAATTAGTCATTTATTTTTAAGTTAATAATAGATGGTTATGGTAGCTTTTTTAGGGTTTTTGAGTTACTTAAATAGTTGCATTGAAAGGTTTAGGGGAGATCAATTTTTTTTTTCTTTGAAAAAGTTCAGTTAATAAAATGTGGGAATTAGAGTTCTCATTACTTTCAAAATCTCTCTTCATTCTCTATTTTTTTTTCCCTTTAAGGCTCGTGATCTATTATATTAGAAGGGAAGACCAAAAAGGTTTTTGCCAATGTTTAGAGAGAGGTATATATCTGATAACTCAAAAATGTAATCTTTATTGAAATAGTGAAATTCTATTTGGTGAGCCCATAAACATAGCCCTTTAAGTTGAACAACATAAATTATATGTAGGTTGTAGTATTCTTTTTGTGTTTGTTTTATTTCCCACATTTATTTTGTCATTATATTCATTTATTTTCTCCAACTAGTTATGTACATGATTTTAGGTGGTATCACGGTGTTTGCGATTTCTAGTTTGACAAGCATGGGGTTCCATAGGACCCTACTATTGGTATCAGAACATGAGGTGTGTACATAAATAGCTAAGCTTTGTATTCTTGAAGAAGGAAAAATGAATGAGAAAGTTAGAGGCCAGGTTGGATGGATACAAGGTTTGAGGTTGAGAAATATAGAGGTTAAGTATCTGTAGGAATTCCGCATTGGAAGCAAGAGAGAATAAACAAATAAATATGTCTAATGAATTTCCGCAAGGAAATTACGATGATTTTGCTATCAAGGTGGAGGTCGTTTGGTCTAATGATAGCCAAATCAGCACTGTTAGGTTTTTCTTAAAATATAAAAGGTACTCTTATAAAACAAAAACGGGCTTTCTTGTGGAGCAGGGTAGAAACCCTAATGATTTTTATATAAAGGAATCAAGGAAGACATAATACTCACCCCTTATCGGGTCATCTCTTCGGTGGTCATAGAAAAACATCTCCAAGAAGGAGATCAATCTCCTAGAGAGAAATAAATATAGCTTCCAAGAAATAGGGGTATTTTTGTAGAGTTTTGAGTTGGTTGACCTTCCACTTTTAAGGAGAAATAGTCTCTTGATTGCTCTCAAGGTTTTTTTTACTATAGTAGCGGAAAAGACAAGGCTGATCAATGGTGTTCTCGATTTAGGAGAGCATATTTAGAAGGGAGGATTAATGAGATTTTTGCCGATGTTTAGAGAGAGGTCTTCTCATCTAACCCAAAATTGTAATATTAATTGAGATGGTAGATTTCCACTTGCCAAGGTCATAGAGGTAGCTCTTTGGAGTGAACTATGTAAATTGTATATCGTTGTAGTGTGTATTGCGTGTTTACTTTATTTCTCACACTTCTTTCATTTTTGTATTCACTTATTTTACATTTAGCGAGGGGGGGCCTTGCATCACCCAAGTGGGCATAGGGTGACATGTGGCACCCCACAGGACCCACTAGTGGCTGAGTCAACATGACATCAAAACCAATGAGGTATCCCTCATTGGTATTTTGGTGTTTTTTTAAATAAGTTTTTTAAAGTTTTAAAGAAAAATAATAATTTTAAAACTTAAGTATCTATTTAGTCATAAAAAAAATTTATATAAGGCTAAGGCCCTAAACAATTAAATTAAGACGAACCTTCAAAATTCATTAGAAAGTGTTGTCTTGATGTTGAAAAAGCCTCAATTCAATCACCAAGACCCCAAGATATGTGGACATGAGTAAAGTAGATTTCAAGTATTGGTAATAGTGCATCATTTAATGCATTGTTTAGATCATCAATTTTCAAGATTTTCAAATATTGATAAATCTGCTCGATGTACACTATTTTTTAACTTTAAATTTTATAAATTAGATATGAAAATAGAGTTTCAAGCCATCATAAAGATTCATGATACTAAAGCAACATATTTCAACACTATTTGAAGGTGCGTCCTACTTTGATTATTTCGGGCCAGGTCTTATATAAACCACACCCTTAAGTTACATGTTAATTTAGCGTATATGTAGCCTTATTCACATGTGTATAGGGTCATGAAATTATGGCCTTAATCGTAATCTATCGTTGGAAATGATATTTTTAAAGTTACTCTTTTTGTGGCATCACCTCATTGGCTTGAGCCTATGTGAATTTTTCGAAATGGCTCAAGTTTGTTGTATGAAAGAAGATATTTTAAAATTTACAAGAGTGGCACACCCCTCACTCTTCATTCTTAATTGATTTTCAAAACTTAATCATAGGCACTTTTAGTAGTGCTTAAATACAATATGTGATTAGGACAATTCTGTAATATATCCTAATTTAAGGTTTTTAAGGAGTGATAAGGGTGTAAAATCTCATCATTTGATCTTGATTAAAGAAAGACCTATGTAATCTTTTACTGGGGAAATACAATTTTTTTTTTTTTAATAATAATCACCCCTTATAATTATGGCAACAAGATCACTCACAGATGGTCTTACTACAAACAATAGAAATTCCAAAAATAAATAACACATCAATAAAATAAATCTCAACTACTTGATGTCATTTATACAACCTAATACTGTGCTTGAGAATATAAAATAAAATAAAAACAATTAAAAGAAAAGATGCCTGAGATTACCTCAATTGGGCTTTTTACACACCACACCGAGTCACCACATCCAATGCCGCGGGATGAGCAGTCTAGTTTCAATCCCGAACAGGGAAAGCTAATTTCGACCAAACTAGGTAACCACTCTTAAATCTTTACAAAACCCTAATTCTAAAATAATTAGGCTCAAACCCTAATTTTCCTAACCCTTAGATGAGATCATGAGAGAGAGAGAGAATCTCTACGTTGAGGCGTGCCCCCTAGGGTCTTTTTAGGAGAGAGAGAATTAGAGAGTAGAGAGAGGGGCGTGGCCCCTAGAGAACAGAGAGAGAGAGTTTATGGGAGAGAGAAAGGTGTGTAGAGATGGGGAAAGCACTGCTATTTATAATAAAATTTAGGTCTAGGGTTTTTTTAGGGTTTCCCGTAGTTTGCATCTTTCTTGAGATTGAATATAGACCGTTAATCAATGTGACTTGTGGGGTGAGAGATCAAGGTGACTTGTGGGGTGAGAGATCTGAGCCAATCATTTCATAGATGGGCCATCAACATAATGGAAGGTGCATAAACCATTATCCCCTTTTCTTTAAATCATTTTTCCCATCAATATATTTAAATAAATTAAATCCATCGAAGATATAGTGCATACCATAAATTGCATATTCCATCTCATATTTTCTATAAGAATATTTCAATAATATCAAGTAAAGATATTCCTTCAATAATCAAGATAAGATATGGTCAATATTTTCTAATCAATATTTGACCATATGCTACAAGATAGAGTTACCATATTTAACAAACTTGAAAACAATGCAACAAGAGAAGGTATCCAAGGGTGGGGGCGTGCCACCCATGTATGGTATGTGGGGCCCCACCTAATACCCACATGGGCCCATGTGCACTATGGGCCCCCATGTATTTTTTTAATAAATATTTTAAAATTAAATAAAATGAATTTTAAAACATTATAACTTTGTAAATTAATAACTTCATCTTTATAAGTTCAAAAATAAGAAATAAAATATCAAATGACTTATAAAAATTCAAATAATAAATCTAAAATAATTTAATAATAAAATGAACACAGTTAAATAAATATGATGGGAAGTGGATCCATATGGTTCAGGAATTCAATCAATGATCACGGGGTACTCCACCTTCAACTGTGGATTACAGACCACACTTGCTTTATCGAACCGACTCAATGTTTCCCATGACCCACAGTCCAAGTAGGAGCTCATTAGCATATCACCAAAGTCTAGTCGTTGAGCCAAGGAGTCGCAATCCCAGTCTGTGGATTACAGGTCCTCCTCTAGAGACAAGTCAAGGTCACCACGACCTGATGCGACCACAGCTCTATGGCGCATAGGGGGGTATCTCTCACACATGCATATGCTTCACCCAAATTTGGATATCTAGCTTTTCTGAATGATCTATCTATATGCATGCCGTGTGATGGAATATGGATGAGGTTTTGGCTCCCGTCTTTGTATGCCTACCATCACACACAAGGGTCACACAGTCTCTCGGCTCACTCACTTAGGCATAAGCTCCAACCTCATCAAGGGTTAACCTAAAAACCCTTCTTAGTTTATTTTTTATGCCCAGGTACCTTGGGTTTTCCAACTGACTGGCCTAGATCGTCAAGCACAGTCCGGTATTCGTAAATATTATTTGCTTAGTATGGTCTTCGAGGGACCACACTCCCACTGAGTTTATGTTCCACTATAATAAATGTTTTTCATTACACACTCATAAGGCCTTTAAAGGCCACAAAAACCCAACACTTGATGGCTAAACAAAGATGAGTTTCTAGGATCCAAAAACTCTCATGTGCTATATATAATGAGCACCAAGAGCTTTGATCAATTCACTTAAAATTTCACACTTGAAATTGCCTATAAATAGCCCCCCTTAGCCTTATTTCGAATCACATCCCACAACACATTTGGTGAGAGATAGAAAGAGAGAGTAGAGAGCCTTGACACCCACATTCTTCTTCTATCCTTCTTTTTCCCACTTGTGAGAAAAGTTTTTGTAGTCATTAAAGTTCTCTTCCTATAGTGTTTAGGCTAACACTTAGGGCCTGTTTGATAACTGGAAAGTAAATGGTTCTTGAAAATTAGAAATTCTTCTTTGTTGGGAAGAAAGAAGTTATTGTAAGAAGTTTAGGGTTTATGTGTTTGATAACCTGTTGGAATATTAAAGAAGTTCTAAATACCTATGTTTGATTACCTACTGGATGATTAGGAAGTTTTGGGTATTTAAAAGTTACAGGTAAGATGTGAAATATTAAGGTTAAGACCCTAAACAATATTAATTTTTTCTGATTCACATCAATTGGAGTCTAAGATCCAATTTACCAAAAAGATCAATGCTCCATTTTGCAAACTTTGCAAGTTCACCAGATTGTAACCATATCTTCGAAGCTCATGCATCAAATAAGATCGGGTTCTGAGCCTTTGGAGGTGTCATATGAGGGGCATGGGAATATAGATCAAAGCTACATACACAAATCTTCGAATGATAATGAAGCTAATACCAAAAATTCAAAAAATAAGAGAACATGAAACAATAAGGATTTTTAAAGAGATAAGAGAACAAGAATGAGGCATGAACAATTGTAGGGCTTTGGATATGTTTAAATGGTAATTTATGAGAGAAAAACCATTGTGGCAATTCTTTTTCGCCTGAGAAAGTCTCAAAGCCTCTGTTTCATACCCCAGATCCAATATGATAGGTGAAAACAAAAGATCAAGAGAATAAGATAGATAGAAAAAGAAAAATTAGGTACCTGAAAAATCCAAGAGTCCCACACATGAAAGAAAAAGAAAAAGGGAGAGATTAATCAGAATAAGAAGACAAAAATAAATATTTTATTTAAATAGTTGACAAAATGCACTAATACATATTATCACCACACAGAATGAGAGATGATAAAGGAAAGAATGCAAAAGAAGAAGAAAGAGGGTACCAATGTCATATTTCAATACCCTCAATAATCTAATTTTCATAGAGCTTAAATGCTTTATGAAACTTCATAAAATCTATTGAGACTCATGGGGAGGCCTTCTAGAAGTAAACTCTTGTGTATGACTATTCTACTAAGAATCCCATAAATCATCCACAAGAAAGAAGGACAATCATTTTAAAACTTCGAAAATAAAAAATTCTTTTGTGAACTTCCGACAACCAAAGACTCAAAATATTCTAATTGTTCCATTGAGTGTTGGTGGAGTCTTTCAAATCTACAAAGTAGTCTAACAACATAAGCCAATGGCTGGCAATAAAATAAACTTCTTCGACACTTTTAACAAATAGAAATTTAGGGATAAGCAAATAGTTCAGAATACAACAAAGTTCATGTAAATTTAGGAATTCCAGCCCAAACACCTGAAAAAGAAAAAAAATTCTATTGAAACATCTAGAGAGAAAAACCGAAGAAGAAATAAGAAGTAGTTTTATTGGAATGATAAACACATGAGAGTTTCAGAAAAAAAATCAGCCCAATAAATAGGGGAAAACTAAGAAAGATTTATAGAAATGTTAGTTTAAAAATCTTTCTTCTTATGTTATTCTTACAAAATTAAAAACGTTGATCATCTGGTTTAATCAATTTTGAAATAATTATTAAATATGTATAATCCATTAAAAATCTTACCATTATCTAGTTGCGGTCAATATCATAAGGGTCCGGTTTGTATAGAGCCGAGGCTCTAAACAATCAAATTAGAGCGCACCTTCAAATAGTGTCGAGAAAAGTGATTTCAATACTGAAAATCTTTAACTAGCCTTAAAATATATTTTCATTTTTAATTATAAACTTTAAAGCATAAAAAATAGTGTAGATCGAGCAGATCTATTAAAACTTGAATAACTTAAAAATTGACGGTCCAAAAATGCGTTACAAGATTCACTATCTCCAAAACTTGAAATCCTTTTTTTTCTCAAGTCCGTGCATCTTGATCTCGAGATGATCAATTTGAAGATATTTGGGTATCAAAACAACCTCTTCTATTGAAATTTTTGAGGTAGGTTCTAATTTGATTGTTTAAAGCCTAGATTCTATATAAACTTTTCTCATATCAAAATAGCTCAAGTTCTACATGTATCTTAAATTTGAAACCAAAAAGATACAAAACATTACAGAAGGCAAAAAAAAAAGAGAAAATAACTTATAAAAAAAAAAATCACAAATTAATAGGTGAGTAAACTAAAATAAAATAAAATAGTTCATAATTGCAAGAAGAAAAGAAAATTAGGCAAAAAAAAAGAAAGAAAAATGATGGGGATGAGAGAGGGAGAGAGATAGAGAGTGGAGGGGTGAGAGAGCTCTAGAGAGAGATAATGCAGAGGTGTGAGAGCTTTAGAGAGAGAGAGAGAAGATAGGGGAGAGAGAGGCGTGAGAAAGTACATGTTATATGAGGCGAGGCACGAGTAGACCTTGGCTTGCGAGAGCAGAGGAATGCAGTGAGCAGCAGAGAAAAGGAGTGGACGGAAGTGAACCTGTTTTACGGGGTGAAAATTCTTTTTTGAAAATCCTTGGTTTTACACAAAACTTATTTTTGGCCTAAAGAGAGAAGTTCTACCGTGCTATGAAATTGTTTTTACAACTTATCCTTTTTTTTTTTTTGTTAAGCGCGAAACATGCAGTAAGTTCCTTTTTCTTCCCCCTAACTTTTTCTTGTTAAGGTAACTTATATAGTTCTAATCGTTTCATTTTTAAAGTATTTTGTTCATCTTTTTTTTTTTGGTGTAAATATCATATTACAATAGGCTTTTCATCCATATATATTTGAGTATTCATGATTTTTAAGCCCCTAATGGAACTATACATGTATATCATCATATGTGCATAGTCTAGTTTACTACTTAGCTCTTAGACACCATTTTTTTCATGATTTTGATTCTATGTTTTCTCTAAGATTTTTTTTTTTTTTTTTTTTATCATACCAAAAGACATTTGATATCCATTTAATTACTATATCATTGGTCATTGATCATAGTTTTTTTCGCTTCTTTTTTTTTAAAAAAAAAAAACTTACTTTTATTTTAACACCTATATAGTTACAAGTTGTTTACAGCTGAATTTTGCTCACTCTTTCATCACCAAAGTTTATTTCTCTTCTCATTTTAAAGTTTTTCAAATGTATTTCAAGCAGTGGTTTAAAAAACGGATCGGTGCCCCGGATCGGGCATCCCAAAAACCCATGCAGATCGGGAATTGACCGAATCGGTCGGATTAAACCTTAAATAAAATTCAAAAAAATTATTAAATTTCATTATAAATGTTTTTTTTTTAAGAATCCAATAATAAATGATGGTACTACATTAATAACTTTTATTTTTTGCATCAATATGCAAATATTGAGATGTTGCTTCCCTGTATAAAGATTCTCATCAAACATTTATTAAAACCTAATTAAATACAATATTATACATTGAAATTAGAATTATTGGTTGGTATTTTATTAATTTATCATCATTTTATTATACAAGTAAGAATAAATTAGAAATTTGTCTTATAATATCATCTAATTTAAAAATCTAATTCATAACTATAACAAAAAATAATAAATTATATAATATATAATGAAATAAATTAATAAATAAAATATAATATTTGATTATTATTATAATTAATATAATTATTAATTATAATATTATAATAACCATGATTCAAAAAACAAGGTTCGACCCTCATAAAAAAATAAAAAAAATCATTAAGTACTTAGGAACTCAAAATGCCTTTTTCTTTATTTTTTATTTTAATAAATATTGATATACTGTAAAGTGGAATATAATATTTTAGATATTTTTTTATTGTTCAAAAAGAAAATATTTTAGATCTAAAAGTACTCCATAAATAAGCTTTTTTACCTAAGGGATTACGTGTATATTGTGATTCTACAGTTACACACGGTCTTTTTCACCACTTCTATGGTGCCCTTATGCATGCCCATTAAGTTCGTATGATAGTTTTACTATTTAAAGAAGAAACAATCCCGCATCGAAGATTTAGGATTGTCGCAGTACCTATAAATCAAACCCATATGAGGGCCTGAGAGGAAGTCCTTGCATGAGGTTGGGGCTTGTGTTTGTGAACTGCCTCGCTATAGCGGGGTTTGTTCTTAGGCTGGGGGTTTTGGTGTTTATTTACATTGACACGTAGTATAGGTTTTTGACACGTGGTATAATATTGGTAAAACAATCCCGTTTTGTTTGTGAATTCGGAATGGTCTCACTGATACCTGATCTGTTGAATCGCCCAGTTTCGGATCAAGTCGGCGATTTTTAAATTATTGGTTATAAGTGTGTGTAAGTTTTTCACTTCATAAGTTATTTGTGCTATCATTCATGGGATAAAATTAAGTTGTTGATCTGAGTTTTAGATCGGGTCGGCGATTTTTAAATCATTGATTTCAAATGCGTGTACGCTTTCCACTTCATAAATGATATCATTCTTCATAAATGATATCCTTGTGTTTTATAGTTATTTGTACTATCATTCATGGGATAAAATTCAATTGTTAAAAGGTATCCTTGTGTTTTATAGTTATTTGTACTATCATTCATGGGATAAAATTCAATTGTTAAAAGGTCTGCTTGTGTAAACTGGGTACGAAACGATTGACCATTGGCTTCCCCTCATTACTTTACACTTATTTGTTTTAACTTTAAGTTTATTAATATTTTATGTCATAAAAAGTTGATTATGTGAAGTTTGGAGTTTGGTTTATGTTGAAACGAAAGCTTATGCAAAGTCTATTTGTAAGTGTATGTGTTAAGTGGTGTAGTTTTCTTCTATATGAGCATTGTATTTGTTTTTATGATTTGGAGACTCTATAGAATTGCAATTCTTTCATTTTCAGTGATATTTGAGTTTTTATAAGTTCAAAATTGTGGTTGTGACAGTCAGTAAGAGTTGTAGAAACTTCTATCTAAAAGTGTTACATGTAAAAATATTAAGCATCAAGTTTTAGTATTATATAAAGAGCATCATAGACTCTATATTACCTTCACTATGTTGCTCTCATACGCCCGGGGGGCACATGATGGAGGAATGTAGGCCAAACTTAGGGAAGTATTCATCTTAGAGTTGAACTTCACAACTTGATGGTTCTAAATAGGATCAATTTGGTTGTTTTTTTTAAAAAAAATGAAATAGGGTATAACTATAATAATAGAAATGGAGGAAACCTTTTTTTAAATAAAATTAATTCACAGAAATATGCACGTAAATTTATCCTTTTTGTTTGTAGAACTTGTCCACTATTGGTGAATTTTGGTGATTCATTGTAAGTTATTGTTCAGTCACCTAAAGCACATTTCTCTAGTCAGGCATGCACTTTATTGTCTAAATAAGTTTAGGAATTTATCCAATACTAATGAGAGATGAACTATTGAACATTCTACCAATATCTGTTGATTTAATTTTAAAATACACATCAAAACTCACATGATCATGTCTTGAAATAGTTGCAAATGGTAGTTCACTCCAATGGGTAGTTTGATAAGGAAAAAATTTATATAAGGTTGTAACCTTAAACTGCAAAAAAGAAGGCACACCTCGAAAATCCATCAAAAAATGTTATTTTGAAAGTTAAAACCCCACTAATTGATCATCTCGACATCAATATATATAGATGTGGAAAAAAAGAAAAAGTTTAAAATTGCATTGCTTTTGTGTTACGAAGCAAAATGCATAAAAACCTCCAAAATTTATTTTAGGATTATGACCAAAATGCATCTCTTCTCGTATTCTCATGAAAAAAGTTGTATTGCTTTTGTGTTTCCTAAGCCAATTTTCACTGATGCTCGAAAAGCAGAAAAAAAAAATTATTTCACAAAGCGTATTTGAAATGTGTATGATTTTTAAACATTTTATGAATTTTTTAGAGAAAATTATAGATACCCCAAAATGAACTTTGTAGATATCCTCTCCCTCAATACTTTTAGTATCACATCCAAGACCCAAATACTGTTTTTTTTTTATTGACCCCTTAATAAAAAACGTAAAAAAAAAAATGAGACTAAAATGTTCTACTCCTCTCTGACTCTCTCTACCCATCCTCTCTCTCTACCCGCCTTCTCCCTCACTCTCTCTCTACCCACCCTCCCTCTATCCCCTCTCTCTCTTTCTACCACCTTCTCTCTACCCCCTCGCTACCCATCCTCTATCTCTCTTTCTCTTTCTTTTCAAATTTTTTTTATTTACTGTGACGATTGAAAAATTAGAGAGACGTTTTCATCAGTTTCATTTAAGAGTGAATATGATGTAATTCTTTTAGTTTCCTTAACTCCTTGTCTATTAAATGGAGAGAGAGATAGATAGAGAGAGAGATTGAAGTTCACAACAAACAAAAAAAATGCATGATTTTTTATCTTAAGTTGCAAAGAAACTGAACATTAGGGTTTCATTTGCTTATGAGCACTTAAAATTATTTTTCCCACAAAAAAAAAAATAACTTCATGGTTTCTCTCTCTAAAAAAAGAAGTTCAGTAAATTTGGGTAGAAAAAGAGAGACAGAGAGAGGACGGGTAGAGAGAGAGGGTAGGTTGAGAGATAAAGAGAGACGGCTGGTAGAGAGAGAAAAAAGAGAGGGTGGGTAGAGAAAGGAGAGAGGAGAAAGACATTTTAGACTCTCTTTTTTTTTTTTTTTTTTAATAGAGGTGTTAAATGCAAAAAACGAAATTTGGTTCTAGAGTGTGATATTAAAAGTATTGAGCGGAAGATGTCTATAAAGTTCATTTAGGGGATATTGATAATGTTCTCAAGTTTTTATTATGCAAAACAACTTCCCTTGTACAACATAGGATGATTCTCTATAGAGAGTGAGAAATATCAGGCGATAAATGAAGAGAGAGAGAGGGGAAACCAAGCGATAAATGATAATGGAAAATTGTTTTGGAGAATCGCATTTCTACATTTGCAGCTCTCAAGGTATAAAGCATTCATTTTAAAGATTGATACAAATATGTAGTCTAGTCTATTTTAAAAAACTTGAACTTAAAGGTCCAAATGTTTTTTTCATAGAATTATTATTTTTAATTTGTAAAATTTAATTATTTTTTTCATATCCATAATCTCCTTTGATATTATACGTCCTTAAAAATTAAGGGAAAAATTCCGTCTCAAAAATAGTTTTTCAAGAGGAGACTCATTTCTACATGGACCGGGTCCAATGATTATACATGAACCGAGCAAAAGTAAATACATATAAAGAGAGGAAGAGAGAGAGGGAAGAGAATTTAGTTGTGGGTAAGAGAGGTAGCCGAACCTGAACCTCCCATTGGCTCATCGGAAGATCACCTTATCCACACCTCACCTCATATTCCCTCCCTCCCTCCACTTCCACTCTCCAAACTCCCTTCCACTCGAAACACATACTCCAACATATTCCCTCCGCCGCAGCCACCACCACCGCAACCACCACCATCATGGCCATGGCAGCCCAAGCAGCCCTCCTACCCCCCAAAATCCCCTCTCTAAAACCAAGATCCACCTCCTCGCCCTCCCTCTTTCAACGAGCCACCCCCCTCTCAAACCAATCTATCCGATCAAAGCCGATCGTTGCCGCCACCACTGAAGAGAAAGCCGCGCCTGAAGCCCCTGTCGGATTCACCCCACCCACCCTCGACCCCAACACACCATCTCCCATCTTCGGTGGAAGCACGGGGGGCCTCCTACGAAAGGCCCAAGTCGAAGAATTCTACGTAATAACATGGGATTCACCGAAAGAGCAAATCTTTGAAATGCCAACCGGTGGAGCTGCAATTATGCGAGAGGGACCCAACCTCTTAAAATTAGCTCGAAAGGAACAATGTTTAGCCCTTGGAACCAGACTGAGGTCTAAGTATAAGATCAAATATCAGTTTTATAGGGTTTTTCCTAATGGTGAGGTGCAATACTTGCACCCTAAGGATGGGGTGTACCCTGAGAAGGTGAACCCGGGTCGACAGGGAGTGGGTCTGAATTTCAGGTCTGTCGGAAAGAACATAAGCCCGATTGAGGTCAAGTTCACCGGGAAACAGGTTTATGACGTTTAAGCTTTGTGTGGTTGGATTTGGTGAACATGGATAGATCAAGATCAAGCATGGACATATGAAAGTATGTATAATGGTTGGGTTGTGTTTTTCATTTTAGCTGAATTATTTGCTGCGTTTTACTTGTTTTCTTTGGGGTGCTCTATCTCATATGTAATACTATTCATGCAAGTCAAGACTCGCAGTTGGTTTAAGCTTCGATTTGCCCATAGGTTTATGTGTGTTTGCCAAGAATCTGCATTTAGGTTTATGTGTTTTTGTCAAGAATTAGCATTTTTAAAACCCGGTGGACTCGGCAAGTACCATTTACTGATACAAGGTGGTCATATTGGTCTTTTGAAGTTTGAGCTTGGTTAGTGAAATAATTGCAGCCACTCAATTTTACATCCAATAGTCAAGATTAATGGGACCACTTTGCACCAAACGTAAATAATTGCAGCCATTCAATGATTGACTGGGGTTATTCCTAGTCAACTCACCACTGGATTAAAAACTACCAAGAATCTATTATATCCAAGGGAAAGCATGAAATGAGATCATTTACATTTTATTCACAATAATCTTGACCATTAGATGTAAAGTTGGGTGGCTGCAATTATTCCATTGACCAAGTTCAAATTTTAAAAGAAATTTTTTTGAACTTGTGACACATTCAAGCAATCAAATTTCACATCAAATGGTTGTAAAGAATTGTGACCACTTTGTATAAAAGGTAACGGGTGCAGTTGGCATACAGATGCATTCGTAGACCAAGTTCAAATTTCAAAAGAAATTTTTTTGAACTTTGTGACACATTCAAGCAATCAAATTTCACATCAAATGGTTGCAAAGAATTGTGACCACTTTGTATAAAAAGTAACGGGTGCAGTTGGCATACAGATGCATCCGTAGCTGTAGAAGTAAGGTGCACTTTCAAATTTTATCATGGTATATAATTTTAATGTAAAATGTTATTAGGATTATCTCAAAATCTATTTTTATATCTATTTATAAAAATTTTATGAAAATCTTGAAAGTGGGCAGTGTAGATAATATGTTGTAAAATGCACTATTTCTTAGACTTAAAATCTTTTTATTTTTTATGGCCATACATCTTGATATCGAAAAATAATCAAAAGGTTTTTCAACATTAAAACTACCTTTTCAGATGGATTTAGTGCATCCGTAGCTCTATATTATAAGATTGTAGCCTTATATAAACTTTTTCCAAAAGTAAATGGTCTCATTGTATACAATCCCTATATATATATATATAGTACGAGTAGGCTCATGTAGCACGTGTTAGTCAAAATATATATTCTCAGCTTCAAACTTGGGAACAGAGGTTCATTGCCGATATACAGAATGGAATCAGAGCTTCGGTACATAGGTTTGGGAACCATGTGGTACGTGAGGAGAAATGGAATAAGAGCTTGGATAAGAGGTTCGGGTGCAATACTTATAAAAGTCACCGAAACTTAAAAGGTCATGAAATGGTATATAGGGTTAGCAATGCCATGGGTGGCCTGCCCCGGCCCAAAAAAGTAAGGCCTAGGCCACAAATTGTGGCCTGAGGGCCGTGGCGGCCCGGTTCGACTCGGCTTGGCACTCCTTTTATCTTGTTTCTTCTTTTGTTTTCTTTCATTTATTTTTAGTCTAGTCCGGCCCTAGCTTAGCCCTAATAAAGCTAGGCCCAGGGTTGGGCCAATCCATGGGGACAAGGGCTGGGCCAGCTCAAGGCCAATGCTGGCACGGCCCACAACTCCTTCCCACCCTTAATGGTATACTGCTATAACTGACCCAACTAATACAACTAATGTAATCATATAAGTTGATCTATGTTCCCTTGGATATATCATCCCTCACCACAAAGTTCTACTAAAAACTTAAATTTCAACTTTTTTCTTTTTAAAGTACTAATGCAAAAGTAGATCCCTTAAGTTTAGATACATAAAATATTATTAAGTAGATTGTTTTTTATGGATCAAACATATAATTTGTTCTATAAACACATTCATCACAACTCATTATGACATTAACATTTGTATTTGTAAGGGTTGTTAGAGAGAGATATTTGAATTCACTTCTTGAGATAGACTCAACGCATACACAAAGGAAATATGAGTTTGGGTGAGAAAGACGGAGATGGCAGTGGATTAAAGAGAATTGAAGCCCACTCTTTTGTGTCTGTGAGAAGAGGTGGGGTTAGGAAAATGACTCGGTTAAATCGGGGATGAGCCATGATGTACTATTGGTAAGAACTTTTCTATTTTTTTATTGTCTAGAAATTTTTTTAGTAATGTATCTTTGCTAATTTTAAAAAATTAGTAATGTTATTACGAGAGAGAGAGAGAGAGAGAGAGTTCAAGACAATGTGAGAGTTTCGAGTTTGGGTTTTCATCTCATTCCATTGCTGTGATTTTTCAGAAATGTAGCCTGCTTAGCGCTATCACCTCACAACCATATTTCACATTAGGCTATGGTGTTATATTCAAGTTGGAAAAGCCATAAATTATTGTTCTCTTAGCTCTGTATAATATCAACTTGCATACATGTTTATATACCTATTTCTTTAAATCATTTTCTTTGCTTGACCACTCAAAAGTTGAGCGTTCTCTATTCAATATTAGGTTGTTATTTTTCTATGTACATATACTAATATTTGATTTTGTTAGTATTATTTGCACAAGTGCAAAGGCAACTAAAGTTTACATATAAGTACTTCTTATGGAGCTCTTCAAGTTTTTTACAAAATGACTATTAACCGCTCTCAACTTACTACAGAAAAATTGATGTTTTAACTGTTTGATTTCGCCGGAGCAAGATAAGAGAAATGAAAGAAATTTATTGGTCAATTCATTTGGGTTTCACCATTGAGAAGAGAAAAAATGGAAATGAGACAGAAAGAGAATGGGAGTTTTTTAATGTAGGGAAAAAGAGTCCCAATTTCCCTTTTTTGGTTAGTTTTCCGTGAGAACTTCTAATGTGCTTTAAAAACTATTCATATGTATATAAAATGCTTATGTTAAAGGCATTTGTTAAACCTTTTACATTTTTTGATAAAGCACTAGAATTTGAACATAGAATTGAACCATGAATCTCTCTTTAACAATAACTTTTCAGCAGCTTATTATTTTTGCCTATAAAAATAGTAGGAAAACTCTTCTCAACGCCTATAGAAGAACCTATTTTTGCCCATAAAAATAGTAGGAAAACTCTTCCCAACGTCTATAGGCGAGAATGAATAGTAATTTCACCTACTTTCATCACTATCCAAATTTCATCGTACGATCACAGTAGTCCGGTAGTATTTCATTTTTCATTGTTTTTTTCTAAAAATCCAAATTACTTGAAATTTAGAACGTGTGTATATCTTAGTGAGATATACCTAATAAAAATATGAAAAAACAATTCGTAAAATAAAAATTGATCAAAATACCCCCAAAAAATTACGGAGGTATTTTGGTCAATTTATATTTTATTAATTCTTTTTTCAATATTTTTATTAGATGCGTCTCACTAAAATTTACACACGCTTCAAATTTCAGTTCATTCCTACTTGTAAAAAAAAAAATGAAAATTGAAAGACTACCAGACAACTGTGACCGTGCGATGAAGTTTGAATGCTTATGAGAGTAGACGAAATCATTGTTCATTTTCACCTATAAACGTTTTATATACGAGTTAAAACATACGACGCACGTTCCATTGCTTAATGTATAAGTAAAGTAAAGGCGAGTCTTTTGTTTTTGTATTTGAGTTGTAGGGACTCACCACATAGCCTATTGACTACAAGTAAACCATAGCAACACAAGTCATGCTCCTTAAAGCCTATTCCTAACTAATTCTAATTGGGGTCAGGTATGATACCCACACAAGTACAATTATTTATTTGAATGTTAAGCCACAAAAGTACAATTATTTATTTGAGTGTTAAGCCGCACAAGTTTGTTAACTATACACTCTACATCATACTCAAAAAAAAAATACAAACTATACAAGCTTGGGATCAGATCCTACAATCAAGGGTAACTCTAAAACACCAGAACCGTTGGCTATTAGGGCTCACCCCTTGTTTTGCATAGAGGAAATCAAGCTTCCACCGGAGAGGGTGCAATGGTTAGGTTGATTTGGCTCCCTGTGTGTGCTAAAGCACGACGGTCTCTTGTGAGGATGTCTTGGGTGATTTCTTTTTTGTTGTAATTTACCCAAATTTGTGGAATCGTTTGTTGTAGGTCGTGGATGCTTTCAATAATATAGTCCGCTCCCCGAGCATCTGCTGATCCTCCCACCTTGGATACCAAAAATTCAAATTTTAGTTTGGGCAATGAATCGTGATTCAAAGAAGCTTGGGTTCAATAAAAATTTTGATTTGGTTCCGTTAGTTCCCAAATTTTGGTTATTTTTCACTAACATCTGTTTTAAGTTTGAGATCCCCAAATTTCAGTTCATAAAATATTGGGCTGACAATGGGCCTGGCAGCCTAACCACGAAAACGTAGGGCCTGAGCCACGAACTATGACCTAAGGGCTAGGCAAGGGCTAGCATTGGTCTGCTTCGACCCTATTTTTTTTTATTGTTTTTCTTTTATTTTTCTTCATTTATTTTTAGCCCGACCCGCTGCCACCCTCAATAAAACAACTAAATGAAGGTTCTATCTAGATCATATTTAAAGGGTCTTGGTGAGCTTATTTTCTTTTCCTTTCTATATGTGCAAGGTGTGGGAATATTCTAGAAACAATGTTTCCCTCAACGAAATAATTCACTTGCCAGGATTTAGTTTTAATTCTGATGAAATTTAAATCAAAATTTGGAAAATAACATGGTATTGAATCTCTAAGTAAGAAAACTATTATTTTATCTAACATTTGACATTAGGAAGGAAGCTTCAAAGCTTCCATTTGTTAAAAAGTGACTCAAAAGATTCAATCTTCCATGTTCTTACTCAGTGAAGAGCTATAAATTTTTTGATTTTAAAGATAAAATTTGTAGCCAAGATGGAGGCATTTCCCTTACCTGGACAGTCACAAGGCCACATGCTTTACCAGCTGAAATATTCCGGCCACCATCATCAAAAAATAACTGCAAAAATTATAAAATGAATTCGACTAAGGACAAGGTTTATATGAGTCCATGTAGAAATGAGTCTCTTATTATTAAAAATATATTTGAGATGGATTTTTTGACCCAATTTTTAAGGACATGATCTCTAACATGAAGATCATGAATATGATAAAATAAATAAAATTTTAAATTTACAAATAATAATTTTATGAAGAAATCATTTGGACGGTTAGTTTTAACTGTTTTTAGATGAACCGCCTGTTTACGATGGCTGCTTTATACTTCGGGGATGCACAAATGTAGAAATGCATCCCCCGACGCCTGGAACAATTTTCCTCAAACGAATCCCTAGAACATAGGATATGAAAGGACACATGTGATCTAGCCGAAATATATAATATATTTTTTTCTTTCTTTTTAAATTCTTTTCTTTTTCTTCACGGCTTAGATCACTCACAAGAAGTCCTTTTACAATATAACAACTTCAAATAAAATAAAAGAAAATAATACAATAAGATCTCAAGAACTTGAAGCCATTGAAAACCTTTCTTTCAATAACAAAGAAAATACCCAACCTATGTCTGGGAATAAAAGACTTAATATATAAATATGGAAGAAACAAAAGAGGGTGCCGGAAATTATGTCAATTGAGTTTAGTACACCCCATACCGAGTCTCTTTCTTCCGATAGTATTCAAGATTTTTGATCGGTCTCTTGATTTCTCTTTCTTGTGGCAAAACTCAAACAATGCATATGGATCCCAATCTAGAGCCAGTCACCTAAAGCCTCAATGATTAAGCCTAATTCAAGCCTCTTGGCTTGATCCTTATAAGATATAGAAATTAAGAAAAGAGGGAAAAAAACTACTACTTAGGGATGATCCTTTTGCTGCCCACAAAATCACATAACCAAATATTCACGCTTAACCTTGCCTAGCTTGGGCGTGCCCCTTCTATTTTAGAGAGAGAAAGTAAGGAGTCTAGAGACAAAGGAAGAAAATGATCCATTTTATAGATTTTTTATGCATCAGGGTTTGCCATAAAATCGTATGAGCAAATCTTGACCATCAATATAAGAAGACTTGTGGGATAAGAGATGTCAGCCATCCATTCTCTAAATCCACCATCAAGATGCTAAGAAATATATTAGAACCTTATCATCTCCTTCCTAAACCTATTCCTATCAAATAAGTTAAATAAGAAAAATATTTCTTTACTTTCTCTAATAGTAAATATTCATTCCTTATTTCTCAATCAAACCTTCTTGATTATCAAGATTTTCTAAACCCATATGTTTCATTCCTTTAATGCAAATAGGCTTTTTTCCACAAAAGGAAAGCCAACTAGTATGAGATGCCTCTCCCCATATTTAGCAAAAAAAAGGTAATTCCTTATGAGTGGGAGGGTGCTACCCTTTGGTGGCCTCATGGGCCCTATCCAATTATCTCATGTGATTTAAATGGGCCTCTAATAATTATGGACGGTCCCACATATTTTAGAAAAAATAAAAAAACCTATTTGTTTATTTTATCAAAATATTCATAAAAATTCAAATAAACATTCTAAAAAAATAAAATAACATTAAATTAATTAAATTAAATTAATTTTTATGGGAATCGGATTCGAATAAGTCTAGGATTTAGTCAACGCATAGAAGCACTCCGCCTTCAACTGTGGACCACGATCCACACTAGCTTTTTCAAACTGACCCAGCAGTTTCCATGACTCACAGTCCACTACAGGGGCTCAGGATTGGACCACCAAAGTCAGTCAATCAATGGGCTAGAGGATGTAATCCCAGTCTATAGATTTCAGATTCTCCCCTAGAGACAAATCATGATCGGCCATACTATGATGCAATCATGACTCTATGTTGCATAGGGATAATCTCTCGCACATGTACACGCTTCACCCTCAATGGTGGATTACTATTTTAATACGACTATCTATGTACATGCCGTGTGATGATATAACGATGATGTTTTCGCCCTGTCTCTATAGACTATTCATCACAAACAAGGGTCACATAGTCCCTCGTCTCTCATCCGAGCATACTCCAACCTCATTAAAGGCTAACCTACTAAACGCTCATTGATTATATCTCTATACCCAGGTATTTTGGGTTTTTCAAATTTGTTGGCTTAGCACGTCAAGCATAGTTTGAGTATCAGCAAATTGCATTTGCTTAGTATGGTCTATAAGAGGATCACACTCTCACTGAGTTTATGATTCATCATATACAATGCTCATACAAGATCTCATGAGGCCTTTAAAGGTCACAAAAATCCAACGTGATAAAACGCCAAAAGCACTGGTTTTCGTGTCACCAACACTCACAATAATAATGTCACTTTATTACCAATACATTAATGTTATTTTAATTAGGGTGAGGTTTGTATAAGGTTGAGGCTCAGAAAAATTAATGTTATTTTAATTAGGGTGAGGTTTGTATAAGGTTGAGGCTCAGAAAAATCAAAGTAAGGCGTACTTTAAATAGTGTTGAAAGATAAATTTTACAAGGAAATATCTGTGATAGCCTAAAAATTTATCTTCTTATCAAATTATAAAATTTAAATATTCAAAAATATTGTAGATCGTGCAAATTTATAAACGTTTGAAAATATTGAAAATTGATGGCCCAGCTAATGCATTACAAGATGCATTATTTCCTAGGCTTGAAATCTATTTTTTTTCATGTCTATACATCTCGAGGTCGTGATGATTGATTTCTAAGGTTTTTCGACATTGAAACACAATATGTACTAATGAATTTTTAAGGTGCACCCTAATTTGATTGTTTAGTGCCTCAACCATATATAAACACTTACCTTTTATTTATGTTTCTTGTTTTCCCTTTTTACTTTAATATACATTTTCTTATTTTGTTGTTGTTGTGCCATTTTTTAAATTTCCTACGGCAATAGCAAGAAAGTTCCAACGTGGGAAAAAATGTCTCATTAAAATATATCATGAGAAACCTCAAGTTGCTTCTTCTGTATGAAAAATGAAGGCACCTCACATGTAGGGGTGGGAATTGGGTTGTGTAGAACAGTGGACCCGATGGGTCGACCACACCGGGTCCAGATCTGAACTTAGATCTAAATCCATTTGACCTTGATCTGACTCCAGCCTGGATCCAGCTTAGATCTTGTTGGGTTGGGTCCAAGTCAACCTGACCTGACTCAGTATATAAAATATATACTATATTTTTCATATTGCTATTTATGGACCCGGACCCAACCCGATCTGATGGGTCGGGGTTCGGGTCTGCATCCAGTTGACTTGGAGTAGATCCAATTTTGGGTCCGGTCCAATTGAGACCAGTCTGGATCCAACTTATAAATAGCGAGGTCGGGGTGGGGGTTGACCCAGCTCCAACCCGATCCATTCCCAACCCTACTCCCATGTGGGCAATAATAATAAATTGTAAGAGTATTATGCGTTAATCCTTTTTTATTCCTATCATGCATAATTGATGGTTCCAATCAATGGTTTAAAAAGCGGATCAGTGACCCAGATGGGGCACCTCAAAAATCGATCCGGATCAGGAATCGGCTGAATCGATCAGATTAAAGCTTCAAAAAAATCCGAAAAAATTATTAAAATTCATTATAAATGTTTTTTTTAGGAATCCAATAAAAACTGAGGGTACTATATTAATAACTTTCATTTTTTTTATCAATTTGTGAATATTGAGATGTTCTTTCTCTATATAAACTTATTTTAACTATTAAATTTGCATTACATAAAAAAAAATCATAGAATTATCATGGATAAAATATATAATTATAATGGACAATTATAAAGAGTAGACTAATCAATGAAAGAATGGCCATTAAAATCTCGTTTTGGCGAAAAACCCTAACCCGCTAAAAAAACCCAAACTATTACAGCCTAACTAACTATAATCCAAAATTATTACAACCTCACTAATTATAATATTATATACTGAAATTATAATTATTAGTTTACATTTTATAATTATTTTATTAGACAAATAATAACAAATTAAAAATATTTTATAATATTATCTAATTTAAAATGTATTATTGACAACTGTAAGAAAAATAGTACATTACATGATTTATAATGTAAAGATTCATAAATAAAATAAAAGATTTAGTTATCAATGTAAAAATTAATAAAATGCGTACAAATTTTGGAAATAACACTTCAATTTTTCAAAAATTTATTTTTTTAGGTTTCTATAATAAATTTAGTAAAAGAGATTGTTAGTAGAAAGATGGAGATTTCAAATAGAATAAAATTTTTATTTTTATTATACCTTTCATATTATTTACAAAAATAATTATACCACTATATACAACAAAAATTAACTGTTATATAAAAAATTAATTTTTTTATTTTTCATTTTTTTTGTCTTTTATATTATTTACAAAAAAATTTATATTTATACCAACCACTATATACACAACAAAAATGCAACACATACCCAAGGGGATTCGAATGGAATACATGCCCAAGGGGATTCAACCTTGGGACCTCAAGTAAAAAACGTAAAATCATAACCATCAAGCCATCTAACTACATGTGATTGTAAATTGCTGATTAATAGACTATATTTATATTTCGTTTTCATTTAATGATGTTTGGGAATTATCCCACATCGAAAGATGGGTATTCAACTTTGGTATATAAATACCTATACAATATGAATTATAAAATGTGTGTAAAAATATTAGGGCAACCTCACACGTGCGTTTGGATACACGTGAGTGTGCGAGGGGGCATGGTCACACGTGCGCTTGGATACACGTGTGCACGTGTGAGTGCGTGGGGCACGCTCGCACGTGTGCTTGGACACAAGTGTGCGCGTGTGAGTGTACGTGGGGCACGCTTGCACATGCGCTTGGACACACATGTGCGTGTGTGAGTGTGTGTGGGGCACGCTTGCACGTGTGTGAACCGGGCTGAATCGGATAGAACCGGATGGGAACTGGCGGTTCCACTCTAAAACCCGGGCGGTTCCCGGTTTTTGGTTGGAACCGGCATGGGCACGCGTGTTTTCAAGTAGAACCGGGCGAGTCCGATTCGACTTGCCGTTTTTTAAAACATTGGTTCCAATGGTTTATGAATTAGATGAAATAAAACCTTAAGGATTTGCAGAAAATATTCTATGCGCGTGTGAGTGTGCGTGGGGCACGCTCGCACGTGTATGTCCTGCATTACGTGTGTGAACCGAGCTGAACCGGATAGAACCAGCGGTTCCACTTTAGAACCCGGGTGGTTCCCGATTTTTGGTTGGAACCGGCACGGGCACACGTGTTTTCAAGTCGAACCGGGCGAGTCTGGTTTGACTCGCCGTTTTTTAAAACACCGGTTCCAATGGTTTACGAATTAGATAAAATAAAACCTTAAGGATTTGCGGAAAATATTCTATACTTGGCATGAATATGGTCTTAATACTCAGGTGAAGTATAGTCGGGTATTATGACTCAACATCCACCGTCTATATCAATCCACGGATTTTAAGTAAATAAGGGAATACAATTGAAACTTGGTGAAAATGTTCATATATATATATATATATATATATATATATATATATATATATATATATATATATATATATATGTAGAGGAAAAAGCTGTAATTAGTTTACTAATTCATATGAACATATGAATCCAATGGTCCAGATTGAATATGAGTCGATCTGACGATGACGGACGTCCGGTAGTGTTTGAATTTTTTTTTTTTTCTACAAATCCAAATTACTTAAAATTTTAGGTGTGAATTTATCAAAAATTAGTAAATCTCCAAAAAATATCAAAAAAATATTTTACATGAAATAAATTGACCAAAATACCCCAAAAAAGTTTCAGTGGGTATTTTGGCCATTTTATTTTTCATGAATAAATTTTTTTATATTTTTATTCTGTGCGCCTTGATGAGAAGAACACACACTTAAAATTTTCAGTGATTTGGACCTGTAGAAAAACAATAAAATTTAATCACTACCGGACATCTGTGATCATCAAATCGGCCTAGATTCAATCTGGGCCGTTGGGCTCATAAGTTCATGTGAGCTAGTGGGCTAATCCCAGCTTTTTTCATATATATATATATATATATATTGGTAATTCAATGAGGATGACGAGCCTCTACCCGTTTTTTGAAATCGTTCGTAGTTTTTTAATGCGTTAAGGGAGAATGGAAGGCCTTAGTTGAGACACAAATGGTGCTACCACCACGACCCCGACCCCATTCTATATGCATCCTACGACATAAATACCAACCAAACAACAAAATAATATTATTCCTAATATATTAATTTCAGATAAGATAGTTTATTCTAGACAAAAGTAATTGTCGTTCAAATAGGCTCTTTATGTACAGATATATTTTTACTTATATTTTTTTAAAATATTGTAATCTTTATTTAAAAAAATACCATCGAAGACTTCCGCTAACTCAGATGAGGAGCCAAGGCGCTTCCCTTTCCCAACCAAAACACATAGCCCTCTGTAACCAAATAGATTAACATTATTATGTTAGATAGTCTTGGTGATAGGCCTCTCATTGTTTATCTTAATCTAATCACAATTAACCAAGAAAAAAAAAAACTAAAGTCTATCTAAATTTGTCTTATTCTATTAATTGATTTTGCTTTTCACTAAAAATAAACGATGAAGAAGAAATAGAAAATGGGAGGAAAAACAATTAGAAACTCAAAAATAATAAGAAAACAATTATATACAATAAGAAATTTTTACGTAGTTGTTTATTTATTTATTCATTCATTCATTTTTTCTTTCTTTTTGGAAACGTACAAAACTTGTTTCCACTACCAAATCGGCGTGTATATATATATATATATATATATATATATATGATTGAAATTACAAAATAAAATTAAACAATATTGATAAAAATAAAAATGAGAATTTAAAAATTGTATGAAAATTAATGACTTAAAAATTAAACAAACTAAATATATTAACGCTGCATTCAAATTGAAAACTCTTAAAAGTATTTCAAAGCGCTATGTGAAATGCTTTGCATGCCTCCCTACTATTTGAAGTTTTTCTTATCAAGCATACATATTGTACTGCCTAGTAGAAAAATACACAATCAAACTATTTATCTTTGGTACAAGATGGTTACAATTAATTTTTTTGAATTTTGTGACACCTCCAAACTATCAGATTTGACATCTAATGATTGTAAGTAATTGTGACCTCCTTGTATCAAAGGTAAGTGCTCTCATTGTATACAATCCCCAGCTTATTTCTTTGCTTGTAGAATTTGTGACCTCTAATCAGGGTATTTGTGTAAACTATTTACTTCCTATACGGATGGATTTTGTTAGTTTGTTCAAGTAGTAATTACCAAAAGCTTTTTCTAAAGGAAATAGGGGACTTACAGTTTTGTGTGGATCTGCCTGTGCTAATTTGATGGCAATTTGCATTGCTTCCTTGGATGGCTTTAGAACCACAGGGACCTCTCTAGACATGGAAATATGGGGATTAAGAGACTCAAAGCATATGATTTGCTCAAAGCAATCTTCCAAATTCAGCCTCATTAGAACCTTCATGGCATGCGCCCTATCCGAATTTGTAAACACCTGACACAGATAATGAAGTTTTATGGGCATTGAATTTCTTTGGATTCATAAAGGAAAAAGTTTATATAATGTTGTAACTTTACACTGTAAAAGTAAGATGAACCTAAAAAATCTAGTAGAAATGAATGTTTGGAAGTTGGAAAACTTTCTAATTGATCATCTCAACTTTGAGATTTATGGATATAAAAAATGACACGGTTTCTATGAGTCCATGTAGAATTGAGTCACTTCTTAAAAATCTATTTTTGAGATGGATTTTTGGACTTAATATTTAAAAACATGTAATCCTTAACATGGAGATCATGAATATGAATAAATAAATAAATTTGAAAAAAAAATATTAAGAAAATATTTGGATCGTTAGTTTCGATTAATTTTAGATGACCACCTATTCGCATCTATCTTTAAGATGAATGCTTTACACCTTGGGATCGTATATTGTGGTCCAGCCCGCATGAAACAATTTTTCAAAAAAAAAAAAAAAAAAAATTCAAAGTTCTAAAATTAGTACATCTTGTAACAAATTATCTAGACGGTCTATTTTCAAGATTTTTATAGATTTTGCTCGATCCGCACTGTTTTTAGATTTTAAAATTTTACGATTAAGGTTGAACCTATATTTTTATCCGTTATCGATACCAAAACTACATATTGCAGCAAAATTTTAAAATGCGCCTTGTACAGTATAAGTGGACACATATACAAACGTCAACCATTCATAAATAAAAGTACTTGTGATCAAAATAATTTACATCACCAAGAGACAGGTTCCTTTTGTTTGAATTTGCACGATGACACTGATAAAAGAAATAAATATTGTAAACATGTATGCAAGAAAATTATTTTAAGTCATTCTATAACGGCACTACTCCATTTAAAGGTTATAGAAGTGGGTTCCTTCATTGTTATTTATTTGAAAACATTATCATCAAAAGATTGGTCCTATAGGACCATGCATGCTTATATAAGAGAGAGAGAGAGAGAGAGAGAGAGAGAGAGAGAGAGGGGGGGAGAGAGAGGATTTTTTTGATATTAGATTACCAGCTTTCTTTGCGTGATGCTTTGTAGGACCGCCCTTAGTTTCGGATCAGGTTTGATGACTTGGTAAGGTAATGGACCGTGCACGTTACTGCCACTCAAAAACCCTGTCAGCAATACTCGCAATATTGCTTTTAAAACAAATTAAAAAAAGGGTTTGGTTTAGGTTGTATCCTTAAACAATCCAATTAAGGCACACATTTAATTTTTGCATAAAAACTTCTTAGGATTATCTAAACATCTATTTTTTTATCGAATTATAAAATTTTAAACTTTAAAAATAGTTAAAATTAAATAGATCTATAAATATATGAAAATCGTGAAAATATACGATCTAGATAATGTGTTGCAAGATGCACTATTTTTGAAACTCAAAATCTTATGTTTTTTTACATTGATACATCTGGATGTCGAGATGATCAATTACAGAGTTTTTCAATATTAAAACAACCTTTTCCGAAGGATTTTTGAGGTGCATTGTAATTCTATATTTAAGGTTGCAACCTTATATATATTTTGTCCTTAAAAAATATTTAACTTTTAAGAAAAGGAATAAGTTTAGTGAGGCCCTAAACTATCAAATTAAAGCATACTTCAAAAATTCTCTAGAAGAAGTTGTTTCGATGTTGAAAAACCCTTAATTTTATCAAGACCTCGAGATGTATGGAGGTGAGAAAAAATAGATTTGAAGTCTTGAAAATAGTGATCTTATCTAGGCCGTAAATTTTCAAGATTTTTAAGCGTTCATAGATTTGCTTGACCTACACAAAAAGTTTATATGACTCAAGGCTCTAAACAATCAAATTTGAGCCTACCTCAAAAATTTCCCTATAAGAGGTTGTTTTGATGCCCAAATATCTTCAAATTGATCATCTCAATATCAAGATGTATGGACAGGAGAAAAAAAATGGATTTTAAGTTTTGGAAATAGTGCATTTTGTAACGCATTTTTGGACCATCAATTTTCAAGATTTTCAAGTTTTCATAGATCTGTCAATCTACACTATTTTTTAAGCTTTAAACCTTATAAATAAATATAAAAATATATTTTAAGGCTATGACAAAAATTTCCAATATTGAAACCACATTTCTCCACACTTTTTGAAGGTAGGCTCTAATTTGATTGTTTAGAGCCTAGGCTCTACACAAACCGCACCACATTTTTTAATCTTTAAATTTAATAAATAAAGATAAAAATGAACTTTCAGCCCATCAAAAAGATTGCTAATACTAACAAGATATATGTCGACACTATTAAGGGTACGCCTTACTTTGATCATGTAGGGCCTCAGCCTTATACAAACTTTTTACTTTTAAGAAAATCTTGTTAAAGTAGAGAACTTGTATTTCACTTTCTTGGTTGATTGAATTAAGCCTTTGGTTGATTGGATTAAGCCCTTCCGTGTGTTTCTTTCTCTGAATTTTTCTCTTCTAACGTTTGATCTTCCGAAGCTTCTATAATATATACTCCCCTTCTTATTCTTTTTTCACAACGATCATGATTAAAGTTGAAATGATTGATTTAAGGGTTTTTCAATACCAGAAGTGCAATTTTCCATAAGCTTAGAGGTGAGGCTTTATTTATTTTGATACAAAATATTTTCATTAGGGAACAGCAGTGGCAATTGCCAAAGTTTCGTTAAAACAGGAAGGGAGTGAATTTTTCTTAAATTCTTTTGAATGTTAATTTTTTGTTTTACTTTCTTTTCAATTAAACAAAACTTCCATTTTCTCCTCTGGACTTTGAAAGCATGCCCAAAAAATTATGTAATTTTAAATTAATTAAATGATATATAAAAAAGAGAGAGAAAATTACCTGTGATAGTCGTCAGCATCCACATCATAACCCAATGTCTACCAAAAAATTAAAGAAAAAAAAGCAAAAAATAAATAAATAAATTCCAAGGAAATTATCAATTAATGAATATGTGTGTATGAGTCTCAGAGTGTAAAATGCTCACTCTAAGGCCTGCAAGTGAACTTCCATAAGTAAGGAAAAGTTCAGCTCTAAGCTTTGTCGCTTTCTCTCTCACTAATCCACATTTCTTCATAAGGAACTCTGCAAAACCGAAAAATAAATAAAATTTAAAATCAGACAAATGATCTCTTGATCTAATACTGATATTTTCGTAAAATCTCTCTCTGCAATCCCTATGAAAAGCAATTAAAATTGAAACATGATATTTTCACCATCAATATTTTTCCTGCAATCCTCGGCAATTCCCAAAGCTGGAGAATAAAGAGTATCATCAAGATCTGCAAAATTTCACAAAAAACGTGATCCAAATGCTCGTAATTCCTTAGAAAAGCCCAATCAGGGATACGAAGAAAATTCGAAGAAGAAGGTTACCAAAAAGCAGGCAATCGTAGGAAGACACGGTCTGGAATTTCGATTTAGGGGCCTCCATTGATGAAGAAACAACGTGTTTGTTCTTCGCTTTTTCCTTCTGAGAATTGAGGCCCTGACTCAGACACGATTGCGCGCTGACTCGGACTCGTTTGGAGACTCTAAACAGAATGGAAAGCCGAAACGGAACGAAATCTTCTCAAAATGTTGATTCGATCGAGGAAAGCAGAACGAGTGGGCATCGCGTTCGGTCGCTATTTATAAAACTCAACTGTGTGACGTCTAAATCACATTTAATTGACCCTCAATTTTGGATGTTTCTAGACGGTAGGTGCATCGGCTGTTTTTTAGAAAGGAAAAAGTTCGCAAAAGGTTGCAACCTTAAAATATAGAACCGCTGATGCACCTCAAAAATCCATCGAAAAAAGTTGTTTTAATATTGAAAAATTATCTAATTGATCAACTTGACATCGAGATATATGATTATGAAAAAAAAAAAAGATTTTAAGTCTCAGAAATAGTTTACCTTATAATACATTATCTAGACCATCCATTTTCAAGATTTTTATATGTTTATAGATCTATTTGATTTTAACTATTTTTAGAGTTTAAAACTTTATAATTAGATATGAAAATAAATTTTGAGATAATCTTAAGAATATTTTACATCAAAATTATATGTTACGATAAAATTTGAAAGTGCGCTTTAATTGGAGTGTTTAAGGTTGCAACCTTATGGAAACCACACCTTTTTAAAAATGCTTCAATTGTCCATTAGGATAAGTTGGACGGTTTTGCCCTTGGTGAGTGGGCTCACTCACCCTGTTTTCGTGCACGACCATTAGAAAATTTACCTCAAAGATATAATTTTTATCCAAACTTTTTGGGTTTGATGATCTTAAAACTATCATATTCCAGATTTGAATTTTTTAAAAAAAATATGTAAATGTTATTTTTTGAATTCTTTTCTTCACCTCAATTTTATGTCAAAGACATTCATCTTAGAGATGGACTTTAGACGAGGGACCACACAGTACTAGGTGAGTTGGCCTAGACTCACCAAAACCGTGTCCATAACCCAATTACCTAAAAGATTTTCTACTCTTGGGAGTATAGTATCCATTTATTCTCTCAGGCAATATACGTGCTAGGGATCTTTTTTACATCTCAAAATTTGGGGTTGTTATTTTTACCACCTATAGTGGTTGTTATTTTTACAACCTATAGAATAATAATCTCATAACAAAAAAAATTGAAATAAACTCTCTGTATACTAAAAAAAAAAAAAACTTATATATCAAGATAGGAAAGAGATCATCCAAAATTTGAAGGCTTGAATCTAAATATCACAAAATCCAAATTATTATTTTTTAATAATCATCTAGTAATTTTTATATGGTTTTCAAAATTTTAGACTATAAAAAAAACAATCAATTGAGGTGTGTTGATCGAGGGAGTAGATGCACACAATGCTCCCGCTCGAACGCAGCATATGCGCTCACTTTATTATCAATAAAATATAGGCATGTATACAATAAGACCGCATTTTTTTTGGTACGAGATGCTAGATGTAAAATAAGGTTATTGGAGATGTATTATTGAGTGGGTACGTTACCTACAATAAGATAACTTGGATGTTACGTCACGTGTAATGTATGGAACACGACTACATATTTTTTACACATATCTTTTTGATATGGAAGGTCACAGTCACATTGATAGCTAGATAAGAATTCTAGTGATTGAAAATGTAGGTACAAAATAAAAAATAAAAAATTTCATATGTTGTGTCACACGTAATGTATAAAATAAGATTCCATATGTTTTGTACAAAAAAAAAAAAAAAAAGTCAAAATTATTATTGATTGTTAGATATGAAATAAAGTAATTAGAGTCAAATTATTGTACGGGCACATAATCCATAAAAAAAAAGGTGAAGTTTCTATTGGTTGCCATCTTAAACGATCCATTTGAGGCACACCTTCAAAATTTATCGTATAATTTTGATGTAAAATACTCTTGAGATTATCTCAAAATTTATTTTCAAATTTAATTATAGAAGTGATTAAAGTCAAGTAAATCTATAAACATATAAAAATTTTGAAAGTGGATAGTCTATATAATGTGTTGTCAAATGCATTATTTTTAAGACTCTAAAATCATTTTTTTTTCTCAAAATCATACATCTCGATGTCTAGATGATCAATTAGAGGGTTTTTCAATGTTGAAACAACATTTACTAATTAATTTTGAGGTGCATATGTAGCTCTACATTTTAAGGTTACAACCTTATATAAACTTTTCCTATAATAAAATATCTTAAATGTTATGTTACACATAATAATAACTTTAGTATATATTTTTGTTATAGGAAGGCCAAAATTATTATTAACTGTTAGATATGAAATCAAGTGATTGGAGATGCATCGTTGAGTGGCTACATAATCTAAAAGGTGTGGTTTTTATAAGGTTGAAACTTTAAACAATCCAATTATGGAGCACCTTCCAAATTTATTATAACATATAACTTTAGTGTAAAACATTTTTAAGATTATATGAAATTCTATTTTTATATCTAGTTTAGATAATGTGTCGCAATATGCACTAATTTTAAGATTCAAAATCTATTTTTTTTTTACATTCATATATCTCGAGATTGAGATGATTAATTATAGGGATTTTCAATATTAAAATATTATTTTTTGATAGTTTTTTTGAGGTACATCTTTAATTCTACATTTTAAGATTACAACTTTATATAAACTTTTTCCTAATCTAAAATACAATATCTTGAATGTTATCGATTAGCAGATTTCATATCAAATAATTAAAAATAATTATGATCTCTTTATACAAAAATAAATAATTTCAAATAATACAATCCGGTAAAAAAATTAGGATAAGGGTAGTCCTCGTCATCTCCACCCTTGCAATTCACTAGTGGTCAGTGCTGCTGCTGCGTCTTGCTTTTCGACCATTCATTTTATTATTCAGTCGTTTTGTGGCATGTGCATCGTACGACATTATGCATCACAGGGATGTGACGGCGATTGCTACCTTAGTGAAAAATGATCGTGATTGTGATATTATTATTTGAGAAATTTTACTACAATCTTTTTTTGTGGGTAAATGGAACGACGGTGAAAGTTTTTTTTTTTTCAAAAAGTGGTACGTCGGTGGGATTTGGGTCCTTACTCTTTAATGAGAATGAAGTAAGAGATTTATATAGGATTCAATAATACCACCATCAAGGTCCTAGGTCATTCTCATTAAAAGTAATAAATGGGAAATTGATCTTCTACTTTTTAGTGAGAATGGAGTCAAATATTTTATCATGGGGCTTAACAATATTATAATCAAAGCCTCAAGCCATTCTCGTCATATTTACTACAATATTTTGTTTTCTATTTCATCTTTTTTGCATGGAATTTACTAATATTTTATGGGAAATTTAATATAATAAATTATAATTTTTGGATTATAAATTCCTTATTAAAGCTTGGGCACCTGTAGATTTTTGTGATATCATTTTATTAGATCTCTAAATATCAGATTGAGATGATAGATTTTTCAAAGTACATCTTAGGCATCTATTTACTTTTAAGAATTAAAAACTTTAAGGAAAATTGTATAAAACCCCCCCAAAATAGACTTTTTAATCAATTTACTCCAACCTAACTTTTCTTAGCAACTTCTCCCAAATAACCATGTTTCCTAGCAAATACCCTAAAATACAAAAAGTTCATTTCTCTTCACAAAAATACCCTTCCCTTACCTAATAAATCATTTCGCTGGAGATGACGGTTCGGTGATTATTTTGCTAGAATGGGCGGTCCAACGTTTCATTGTGGTGGTCCGGGGATTATGCTATTGGAGAAATGGGCAGTCCGGCGTTTTGAAAAAGTGGCTCGGCTTTTTGAAGGGGCAGTCTGATGTTTTGACGTGACGGTAAGGCATTTTGAAGGGGCAGTCCAGGCATTTTAAAGTGACGGTCCGTCGCTTTGAAATGAGCAGTCCGGTGTTGTACAAGTACGGTCCGGGGCTTCCTTTGATTGGGATTCAAAAATTATTTCTTATATACGATAAGGATATTCTAGTAAAAAAAAAATGAACTTTTTGTAATGGGGGTATTTGCTAGGACACATGGTTAGGAGAGAAGTTACTAAAAAAAAAAGTTAGGTGTAGGTAAATTGATTAGAAAGTTCGTTTTGGGAGTTTTATACAATTTTCTCAAATTTTTAAGCAATTTTTAAGATTCTTAAGGTATTTATGAAGTTTTGCCTTCAAAAATAACAGGATAGGATTTGGTAGCTTATAACTTGTGATTTGAAAAGGTTATCACACTAGTTGAATTTTTCCAAAATTTAATTTTCTAAATGCTTATATATAAGTATCATATTAGATTTTTTATCGAGGCAAGTCCTACAATATAAGGGTGAACCAACTTAAGGTGCACCTCCAAATTTTATCGTAGATATAATTTTAGTGTAAAAAATTCTTAGGATGGTTTGAGAATCTATTTTTAACTGTAATTATAAAATTTTTAACTCCAAATATGATTCAAATCAAGTAGATATATAAACACTTGAAAATCTTGAAAATGGGCGCCCCTAAAAATATGTTGCAAGATACAATATTTTAGGACTCAAAATCTTTTTTTCTTTTCATATTCATACATCTCGATATCAAGGTGATCAATTAGAGGGTTTTACAACAAAACATTCTTTTATAATGGATTTATGAGGTGCACCTTAATTCAACATTTTAAGGTTGCAACCATATAAACTTTTTTCCATAATTACAATGATGAATTCATTTTATTGTGATCCACCCTTGATTTCCTCCTCATAAATCCCAATAAATTTGTTTTATCAGCATTAGTTGTCACTAAAATGGTTACTTGTGAGTTTTTTCTCTCTCTCTCTCTTCTCTTTTTTTGTTTTTTAAGTCTCAACTAAAAAATGTGACGGCTACCAGGAAAAGAGTATAACCTTTTAGCAAAAAAATCCCCCTAATTAGTTGCTAGTCAAAGAAATTCAATATTATTACGTACTGATTTAAAAATCGACAATCTGGATTAAGAATCGCCGATCCAAACCGGACCCAATTCCTTGTCGGAATTGAGAATCAGTTTGGTTTCAATGGACTTATCAAGTTCTATCTAGGAATTGAGCAAGTCAGGGAAACATGCAATCTATAGTGGTTGGATTACGCGGTTCCTACAAATTTTATATTTTATTTTTTTATATTTATGAACTGATTATCACACCAGAGAATTAGTTTGATTCACCGACATGACGAGTTTTCCAAAGGCCTAGTTCATCCAGCCAATTCAGTTTTTCAAACATTATGTTGAAGATAGACCAAGTCAAATTGCTTGGTCAGGTTGGTTATTGATAATAAGCCTCATATTATTTCCTCTATCTCCAAGATTCATTATGATTGTCAAGTATTTATGTAATTTTTTATTCAAATGGTGAAGATATAGCTATTGGGCTTTGGATCCGTGCACGTAAGGCTTTGGCCTGAGCCACGTAAATCTTGTGTTATCTATCTTTCTTATTTTCTCTCCATAATCTTGTGTTATCTATTTTCTTCTCTTTACATTCAATGATCTCTCGAACTTTGACATGGTATCAGAGTAAAAGAAAACCTCCAACCCCAAGTGTCGTGCCATGCAAAGAATACCTCTGGCCCCAAGTGCCGTACCGCATGGCGCAAAAGAAACCTTCCAGCCCAAGTGCCATGCCGCGCAAAGAAAACCTCCAGCCCCAAGTGCCGTGCTGTGCAAAAGAAAACCTCTAGCCCAGTGCTGTGCAAAAGAAAACCTCAACGTAAGAAAACCACCAGCCCCAGTATCGCACAAAAGAAAACATCCGCCCCAGTGTTGTGCAAAAGAAAACCTAAAACCTTTGGCCGCACAAAAGAAAACATAAAGTCAAGCAAAAACACCTTCCAGTTCCAGTTCCAATTCCAATTTCAGAACGTTACATTAGGCACTTCGCTTTGCTCCCTCACTAACTCCAAAACATAGAGTCGAGCAAAAACACCTTCCAGTTCCAGTTCCAATTCCAATTTCAGTTTGGAACGTTACATTAGGCACTTCGCTTTACTCCCTCACTAACTCCTTGAGGGAGAGTGTTGAAGATAGACCAAGTCAAATTGCTTGGTCAAGTTGGTTATTGGTGATAAGCCTCATATTATTTTCTTCTATTTCCAAAATTCATTGTATAGATTCATTGTGATTGTCTTCTGTATATAGAGACACCTATTTGTGTAATATTTTATCCAAATAGTGAAGATGTAGCTATTGTGCTTTGGATCCGTGGACCTAAGGCTTTGGCCTGAACAACGTAAATCTTGTGTTATCTCTCTTCTTCTCTTTTTGGCTTGAAAATATTGTATTATCTCTTTTCTTCTCTCTCCATAATCTTGTGTTATCTCTTTTCTTCTCCCTCCATTATCTTGTGTTATCTCTCTTCTTCTCTTTACATTCAATCTCTGTGCTCATGCTCTCTCGAACTTTAACATGGTATCAGATCAAATGAAAACCTTTGACCCCAAGTGCCATGCCAAAGTTGAAAAGAGGAAACTCGAGACCAATAGGAATGTATATTGCAACCATCTCGTTCCTCACCCAGACCAATCACTTTCTTCGTGGTAAGGTCACGTGGTAAGGTCCTGAAACACACGAATACACACGAAAGTCAGGAAAAAACACAGCAGCACAATTGTGGGTTTTGGTTAGTTTACTCGTAAATTCAAATCAAATGAAGGAGTGAGACAAATATTAGATGACAGAGTGCAATTTCCTTTTTGAGAGACATGAACAACATCACCATTGGGAAGCCTAACAGATTGGGGTTATGGGAGAGGTGTTGTGGGGGATGTGTAAGATAGATAGGAAGCCTAACAAATTGGGGTTATGGGAGAGGTGTTGTGGTGGATATGTAAGATAAAGAGGAAGCCATGTGATTAGATGCTCCGGTATCTATAATCCAAGAGGATGACATAGAAGGCAGAGAAGCACATGAAACTTTCATACCGGCTAAGTTGGCTAAAGAGAAGTTTAGTTCAGTGTTGAGGAGAGAAATTAGTTGGGAGTGTTGAGCAAGCTCGCTGGTGAAGAATTCATTTTTCAAGAAGAAAAGCTTGCATTTGGTGGGTGAGGAACTCAGCTCCATTGTCAGAACGAATAATTTTGACAGTAAAACCAAATTGGTTTTGGACCATAGCACAAAAATGTTTAATATAAGAAAAGGTTTCAGATTTGAATTTCATTAAAAAAGTCCATGTGCAGCGATTAAAGTCATCAACTATGGTGAGAAAATATCATGCACCAGTGTGTGTGGGTGTGGAATAGGCTCCCATATATCACACACAGTGTATAAGGTTAAAAGGAATAGAACTTTTATTAAAACTGAGAGAAAATGGCTCTCTGGTTTTTTTGCTATAGGGCAAATAGTACAAAAGCTACACTTATTATGCAAAGAAGAAAGGAAAAGATCTTAGGATAAATCTTGCAAACACTGATTAGATGGATGTCCAAGTCTGTTGTGCCACTTGGACATTGTTCCAACACATGTTTTGGATGGGAATAGCACAAAGTATCATGCAAAAGATTATCCCATTTTCGATAATCAATAAATAGCACAAACATTAGATTATTTATAAAAGCAACTAACAGAATGAAACAAATACCAATTACTTTGGAAAATAACAAACAAATACTAATTACTTTGGAAAATAACAAAAAACAGATTTAATGAAAAAAAATACAATGTTCTTCCTAAATCTTATTTTGTTCTTTATAAATATGTCCAACCAATTATTAAGACTCATCTTTTATTTTATAAAAAAATGGTACAAATCTTGTTGATCCATGAACACTTGAAAATAGATAGTCAATGTAGTGTGTTATCATATACACTATTTTTGGGCTTGAAATATTGATTTATTTTTTCATCGTCATAATAATCGAGGTCAAGATGATTCATTTGAGAATTTTCTAACACCAAATCTGTAATTTTCGGTGAATTCTCGGGGTGAGGCTTTACTTGTTCTATAAATACTTCGCTTTATTTAACATTTTCTAATTTCAATAAAAAACCTCTTAACTAGATACGCATTCACCGAATAAAGTCTAGTTTTTTTTTTAAGGGTGTGGTTTCTATGAGGTTGTAGCAAGGTTGTAACCGTAAATAATTAAAGCGCATCTCCAAATTTTATCATAACATGTAACTATGGTGTAAAACATTCTTAGGATTATTTGAAAATGTATATTCATACCTAATTATAAAATTATAAACTCCAAAAATGATTAAAATCAAGTAGATCTATAGACATAAGAAAATCTTGAAAATAAAAGGTCTGGACAATGTATTGTAAGATGCATTATTTTTGGAACTCAATTTTTTGTTCTTTTTTTTAATATTCATACATATCGAGATGTTGAGATGATCAATTAATGGGCTTTTCAACATTAAAACAATATTTTTTGATAGATTTATGATATGCATCTTTAATTCTACATTTTAAGATTGCAACTATATATAAATTTTTATTTATTTATTTTTAATTCCAAAGTCCAAACCACTTGCATAGCTCATCTTATGCTGTTTGAGCTGTTTTCTGATTATTAAGGGAGGGAAATGATATCAAAATGCAAGTACAGGACCCATGATCGTTGTAGTGATACATATGTCGTGTTGGAACATACATTTTCTCAAGGGAACAATATGTCTTTTGCTTTTCATTTTTCAATCATATAAAGTTTTATTGGCTTATTGGTTTCGAGTTTAGCTATGGCAGTTGATGAAAGGGACTTTAAAAAATGGGTGGGCCCATTTGATGGAGGGTGCCACGTCAGACGCACCTAGCACGCGCGTTTGCTAGGTACAATAATTTGCTCGTGTATCACGCTTCCGCCACAAAAAGCAGCAAATTCATCGTCTTTCTATATATTAAGGGTGCAGTTTGAGTATGGCTGCATCCGTAGCTGTAGAGGTAAGGCACACCTTCAAATTTTATCATGGTATATAATTTTGATGTAAAATGTTGTTAGGATTGTCTCAAAATCTAATTTTATATCTAATTATAAAATTTAAAAAATGGTTAAAATCAAGTAGATCTATAAACATATGAAAATCTTGAAAATGAACGGTGTAGATAATATGCTGGAAAATGCACTATTTCTAAGACTTAAAATCTTTTCATTTTTCATGGTCATACATCTCGATGTCAAGATGATCAATCAAAGAGTTTTTCAACATTAAAACTATCTTTTCCAATGGATTTTTGAGGTGCATCCGTAGTTCTACATTATAAGGTTGTATCCTTATGTAAACTTTTTCCTTAAAAGAAAGGGATGCTTGTGCAGGTGCCCACACTAGGGGTGGCAATGGACCCGACCCGACCCATGACCCAATAGGTAGACCCGACCTCAGGTTCAGGTATGGGTCCAAATTTTGGACCTGAATACTATTTGGGCTAGGGTTCAAGTCCAGCCGTGCCTATAGTCGTAAGGTATAAGATGGCAAACATGTGTCTTTAGTAATATTGACAACATTTACAGTATTATTAGCCATAGGGTACATGATGGTAAAAAATAAAATAAAATAATAAGCTCATAGTCATAGGGTGGTAATGGATCGGACCAAACGTCGGACCTGACAGGTCCGAGTATGGGTCCAAATTTTGGACCCGAATACTATCCGGGTCTGGGTTCGGTTCCAGACTGACCTGACTCCTTGCCACCCCTACACGCAAAACGGTTCCATATCCATTTATAATCCAAATGTTTTAAGCAAGGTTTAAAAATGTAGTCATTTGGATCAGATTTCAGATAAATTGAATCTTCATATATATCAAGGATTCACCCAATCCACCCCATGGATCGCCGATTCTTAGGTAATTCGCTACAGTAGAATCGTTGATCCACTGTAGCCCATCCCCTTTATTTATGCATTTTTAATCTTCTATTATTATTTTTTAAATTTTTATTTTATAACCCATAAACTTAAGGGTGCGGTTTGTATAGAGCTGAGGCTCTAAACAATCAAAGTACAACACACCTTCAGATAGTGCCAAGAAATATGGTTTCTGTTTACGCTCCAATCTGTGCTGATCTCTGGGATGAGATCGACTCAAATTTTAAGAAAAAACTAAGTTATTTTTTAAAAGATGGAGAAAGTGGGGTTGCTTGAATTACGGACACAAAAAAAATCTCAAATCTATCAAATTTGGTTTTTTCTGATTCCACTGGTAGCGCTCACTCCAAATTCTTATTTTGACTTAAAAAAATGATTTTAAATTTAATTAAATCTACTAATAAATAAATTTCCAGAAAAAATAAATAAAACATAGAATTAAATGAAGAAAAATAAACTAAATTAAGTAAAGAAAGAGATACTTACCTTTAAAGACCTGAAACCCCAAGTTTCGAGCTTGGATCAGACCGCTCTTCCGATTTACGCCATTATCTACTTTTTTGGATGCCCTTTACTTATTGGAATTGGTATATCTAAGGTTTTTTGCCCTAGATATAGGTTCTTAAGGCATAGAGAAAAGCTACGAATTTTAGGTGGGGTCTACCTAGGCTTTTCTTGGGATTGGATAAAAATTTCTTTAGGTTTTTAAGGGTTTTAGGATATCCAAAGGTTGAATATGAATTCTGGGATTGTCTGTAATATTTTTGGATTTTTTCTAAATTTTTAGGAATTTTCTATTTTAGGGTATTTTAGGCTATTTTTTTAATTTTGGGAATTTAAATTTCTTGATTTTTTTTTTCTCTTTTTGGGTTGTGGAAGATCGGTATTTATAGGATTCAATTGATGATTTTTTTTAATTTTTTTGAAATTTTATTTATTTATATTGAAGTTTTTGTCTTATCTAATTAAAAAAAATACCTTTACTGCATCATCAGGCCGAGCCTGGGACAACATGCCATGTCATGGCCTGGCCTGCGGCCAGACATTAGGTCTCATAGGGACTAAATTGTTATTTATTGGATCTTTTTATCCATAGGTCCGATTCAGACGATTCTTAGACCCCTTGAAAGCTCTCAGGTCATACTTCAAGTTTGGATAGTTTTGAACAGTTTTGGAGCAATTATATTGAGTATAGGTTGCCTACGGTCTACTAGGGTTTGTATGATCCATTAAACTCAGAATCGAGATTTGTAGGAGTTCCCTTAACCATAATTTTGAGGGGGGTGTCTATAGTTGCCCCTCTTTGGTATTCGCCTAGGGCAACAGGTAAATGGCAAAAAAGTAGACACTTGAGACACGGTGGGAATGAAATTTGTTTCAAGGGATCATTCTTTTGAATGACCAGTACCCTTTGGGTAAGCTATGCGCCGATGGATGCTTTTGATCCGTAAGATATCGAATTGATACTGCTATCTTTGAGTAAGTGCGATTGAGAGGTCTCTAACAATCAAGATCCGAAGTAATAGTCAACATGAATCGTGTTATCTTTGAGTCGGTGACACTCCTTGTTGTAGTCACTCAAATGCTACATAGGAAACTGCTAGTGTAGTCATCTTTAACTTTAAACTTTTTTCTTGGGTTCTGGTTCTCCAATCGAATGAGATTTTGATTTAGAAGAAATGATAGGATGATGAATTTCTGGCTAATTGAACTTCTTGTTCGCCTTCTATTCTGATTCTTGGGGTTCACGTGTTCAGGCCTTTTAGTTTGGGAACGTATAGGTTGGTCTCTATTTTCCTAAGGGTTTGCAAGCATGGCAATCCAAGATTTGGTAGCGGCAGACGCATCATATTCAAACCTCAATAAAACACTTTCATTTTTTAAACCATTTTATAAGGTTTTGAAGATAGATTGAATTTTGAAATAAAAAAAGAGTTTTGGACTACTTTTTAACCAAAGAAATTAATGTTTTTGAAAACTCATGTAACACATAGGGGAAAATTTGAAGACGGATGAGAAATTTTGAAAAACAAGTTTGGTAAGTAGTTTAGGCTCATGCTACCATGGAGCTTTCTCTTCTTTTTCTTTTCTTTTTTCCTTTATTTTTTTGACATGAGTTGTTGACCCTCTACTTTGGACTTTCACGACGAGGAATCACCAAGTACTTCCTCATCTTCCAATCTCGGCTCTTAAGTCATAATTAAAGGGAGAATTTTTTCTTGTTTTCTAAACAAACCGGTGTCATAGATAATATAAGATGCTGCCCCAGAGTGCTCAGAATATTTTTTGACTACCAATTTTGTTCATCCACTACCACTCATTAAAGTTCAGATAGTTGAGACTCTTCAAGTTTACTTGGACTGATGCCTTCAATTTACTTTACTTTTTGACGTCATTCTAACTTGAGAAGAGAAGAATTTCTAGATATTTTGAAGAAAAGATGAAAAGATAGAGAAGTTCTACTTTTCTGTTGTCCCGGGGTCCCTTTTAGGTGTTCAACCCGATAGCCTTTTTTCCAATGCTTGGGGTTCCTTTCGGATTTTCAACCCAGCATATTTCTTCTTCTCTTTTTTTATTTTTTTTATCGACGCCAAGGTCCCTTTCAGATGTTTAGCCTAGTGGTATATTTTCCAAAGCTCGTGATTCACTTTCTTTTTTTAATCCCGAGGATTTATTTTTTCTTTTTTTCTTTTTTAAGAATATAAAGAAAGAGGAGGAGAAGAAGAGTCAGTGGCATTTTTTTTTTTTTTTTTTGTACATTTTGTCCTAGAAACAGATAAGAATTCGATCATCCTTCCTTCTTCCAGGTGGTAGGGAGGTCCTAGTCTTGGTTATCTTTAATTTTTCCTTGCCCCTAGTTGATATCTGATACTTCATTGACAGATGTTGTCAAATTCTAGCCTTGATCTTCATATTCGGATTCACTCTCAGCTTGCTAGTCCTTCAATCTCTTATTTGGTTGGCTAACTCTTCTCTTCTTTTTTGTTTTTTTCTTTTTTTTCTTCAACTATTTAGGTTATCAATACCACGGAGTAAAGCAAAATGCCTAAGTAGAGTATAGATGCTCCACTTGGCCTATTTGAAAAGGAGGACTAAGTGATCAACCCATATCTTTTCGGTTATTTTTTCCATTTGCAACTTCATGTTGCTCTTGGGGAGTAAATCGCCTCGAGGCATGTCGAGAGTTGTGGGATAAGGTGTGGGTCTCACCGGTTGCCCTTGCTTTATTTTTATTATCAAGTGAGGGTACCCTTTTAAAGTGGTTCGGCTGGGCTGCCCTTGTAGGGTCTTTTTCTTTAGATCCTTTCCCTTGAGGGAATAACAATATTTGATCTTCAATGTCTAGTTCTTCATCCCATATAGTCAGGTTGTTTAGAAAATATGTGCAAGTGGCACAGATGGTCCTCTTAGAACTTCTAAGGGTGTTTTGAACTTTTGTGGTGGCATATATCACAGGGATGTTCTGAACTTTATTGTGAGCTCGTATCTTCAATCGGAATAGAGATTTTGCTTGAATTTTTCTCCTTTTCTTGAGTTTTAGAATTATGATCTCATCAATTGTAATATGAGAATCCATAATCTCAGGATTGGAGTCATCTGCCTCTGCCCCGCTATTTAGGATAGGGGTGTCTTAAATCTTCTGCAAGTTTGTTTCTTGCACTTCAATTGGATCTTCTTATGGGGTAGTTTGCTCTTCTAATTTTTCTTGGATCGTGGACCTTGGATTAAGGCAGTATTTGGCATTTTGTTTCAGGGTTTTGAGTGAGCTCATGCTTATCTGGTATTTTTTTCAAGGGGTGGATAAGTTGGTCCCTTTGTATCTTCATATTAGAGAACCTCTAGTGCTCGTATCACCTGTTATGAGGCCATGACATGAGTGAATGCATTGGCTTCCACGAACTCTTGGCAAAGAAGATGCAGCAATGCCAGGAAGCTCACGGTAACTCAGAAGGATGCCCTCAAGTCCCTCTTCCACCAGTGAAAGAAGAACTCCCGACGCAAGCCTCAGGAAGCGCTGAGTTAGACCCCTTGCGGGCCCTCTTCGAGGCGATGCTCCAACAGGGTCTTGTCACTCCCAAAGCCGCCAAGAAATCTAAGCGCCTTGCCTAGGGTATGGAAAACCTCTAGTGCCCATATCACCAAGTATGGGGCCACGAGCTGAAGGAATGCTCCGGATTCGAAGCTATTGTCACTCAGAACGTACAGGAAGGCCATGTCGTTTGTGACGTTCTCCCAGAGCACTCCCAAGCCGTCACTCTCATTCAAGAGGAAATTCTGCTACAGGTTCCCTGTGAGCATACACTGGATCCTTCAGAGCCCTCGACCTCTCAGCGCTAGAAAGTCTACCATGGGCAAAGTAAGCTCAAATCCCTGAAGCGTGAGAGAGTCCACTGAGCTAGGACTACTCATCAGCCCGATAGGGTGAACCAAACCCCTCCTCAAGGATCCAAAAGGAGACAAGCACTCAGGTTCGCTCGCCGAAGGAATCGTCTCCCTTAGCCACCAGTCGAGGAAGAGTTTCTCAAGCCCCTTCCTCTAGTACCAACCATATAGCACTTCATCCCAGGCGCAGCTCGCCTTATCCTATCGTCCAATCAGATGGACGTCCCTGAGTCATCAACAGCTCGGGAGTCGTCCAATATGGGTAATGACGCTAAAAGTACCCTACAACGGTCAAAGCCCGAGCAAGACCTAAAATACGCCTTGCACTCGTCCAATATGGGTGATGACGCTAAAAGCACCCCGCAACGGTCAAAGCTGAGGCAAGACCTAAAATACCCTCTGCACACGTCCAATTCTGACGACAACATAAAAAGCTACCCGGAACATTCTAACTCTTCTTCTACTCCCACCTCTTCTATTTCTTCCACAGGTGCAGCTCGACGGCAATCCCCAGACTTCGACACTATAAACAGAGAGCTCGAAAGCACCAGCCTTAGCAGGTCGCAGCAAAAGCGCCTAAGAAAGATGATGGCCCAGGCAACTGTTATTTTGTTCATGGGGTGGATAAGTTGGTCCTTTTTGTGGCTTGGACTTCTCTAATTCTATAGGAGCTCCCCATGGAATAGGCCCAAAGTTAAGACAATTATCATCATTTGGTTTCTGAAATTCCTTAGTAACATAAGTCACTCTACCAATTCGGTCTTCATTTTCAGGGCAGTTTCTTCTTGTGCCCCAAGGCCTTATTGGATGATTTTCTGGCTTTAGTAGGGATTTTGACTCATTGGTTGTCATCAGGTTAATATTCCTTAGCAGGTTAATATCAGCTAGGATTTTTTCATCTTCATTAGCTGTATCATTTGATATTACATGGCTTTGCTTTGGGCAAGCCCCATCTATGTCCTTAAATGATTCTAGTGATGGTTATGGCTTTCGACCGGCTTCACATTCTTTAATTGTCATCTCTTCACAGTCATATTCAGATGAATATTCACTATAGTAGGACCCTTGTTCCATCATGACTTCATCTCGCTCTTGCCCCAATATGGTTTCATCAGGTTCTTGCCCTAGTGTAACTAGTGATCGATCTCGCTCCTTTCCCTTTGCTCTCTCATAACATGAAATCATTTCTAGCATTAAGTCAAAAGAGAAAGGCCAAATGTTTTTATTGAAGTAAAGTTTATACTAATGGGGATGCGTTCTCTATAGCCATACTGATCTTAGAAGCTTATGAAAGCATGCAATCAATGACTTTTGATGCAGCTTCTCTAAATCTTTGGACAAAATCTGTGAACAACTCGTTATGATTTGTCGGGTGGAGACCAATTCTCTTAGGTCATTGGTCTCTCTTTGGTCCCCCGATATTGCTCAACAAAACATCGAAACAATTCATCGAGAGTCTGTTTAGGATTTTTAGACATCACCTCTAGAAACCACGTCAAGGGTTGTCCGGATAGGGTGTACTGAAACATGGTAATGAGATGGCACGATTTCTCTTGAAGTTCAAGAACAGTAAACAAGTAAGCGGTGACGTGATATTCAGGATCACCTTTCCCGTTGAACTTGCTTTCGAACTGAAGGAATTGGAAATTTGGAGGAAGAGGTTCGACATCCCCAAGAACATCCTTGGCGTAAGATATTAGATGAAGGATATTTGGAACTGTGATCTTAACCAGGGTCTCTTTAAATGTGGTTAGTTTGCCTTTCAGCCAGGCAAGTTTGACTAATTCAGGGGTTTTAACCTCAGAAGTCTGTTGGTTGCCTAAAACTAATGGCACAATTTGTGGTGCAGGAGATGCAGCTCATATGGGCTGCATTGGACTAGGGGTAGTCTGGACTTGCGAGATGGCTGGATCTGGATAAAGAGGTGGTATAGACATAGGGGCCTGGTTAACAGGATATCCTGAGTAAGGATGACTGGAAATCAATGGTGCAACCTTAGGGTATTTAACCGACAGGTACAACTAGCTTGAGGGATACTGAGTTGGAACATGGGATGGATAGGCCGCTTGTGACTGATGATATGAAACTGGGACGGCCTGAAGAGGCTGCATCGGTGGATGACTATACATGACTTGAGGAGGGTTAGGTATGAACTGACTATGGGATAGGCGGTCCCCTGATCGAGCCGATTCTATGAGAGGTGGAGGACGAGAAGCTTGGAAGTGTCGTCTCGCTGACGAAGTAGAACTTATATGATTCTATTGTTTAGTGGCTAGAGAGGTCCCTTGACTATGATTTGACTTATGACTCGATGCCATAGGTGGGGCATGTGACTCAACAAGGCTAGCATGCCTCAAGAAAGCTTTGACCTCTAATAAGTTCTTAAGACACTCGATTGAGAGGGACTCGTAATCCCTAGAATTGTGTAAGGGTGAACCTTAATAAATAGAGACGTGGCTTGATGAACTCTTGGGTTTAGGCAAAGATATCTGACTCTCTAGTTTTCCTTAGTGGCTAGCCTTTTTTGGGCCCTGACTTAATCTTCAGCAGTATTCTAAGTCTAACAAGTTAGCTTGCCTAATAAGTTCAGCATCTGGGTTTCTATGGACTTTACTAAGTTGGTGACCTCTAGAATGAGTCTTTTGAGGAGGTGAATAGTGTGTCCCTAATTGGGCAACACCTCTAGAGCTAGAAAAAGATGGGTGGTATGCCCCTAGTTGGGCAGCGTCACCCTTGGACTTGGACATTTGTGGGAGGTACGCCACTGACTGGGTAGCATCTCCCCTAAGCCTAAACTTAGAGGATGAAGGTGAGTTCAACCTTGATTCTTTAGTCCCGGGTCGAATGCACTGATTATTTTGAGTAGCTTGAGCCATGCGGACTGGCTGGACAATACGACTTAGTTGGACTACAAATTGGCCAGCTAGGCTTAGCCCTGAGCATGGGATTATGGACCAACTGAAACTTGATATCGACTGACTTGAGATAGGGTAGACCTAGGGAGCTGAGCCATGCGGTCTTGTAGGTCTAGTCATCCAAAGGGGTCGATGATATGCAATAGGCTTAATAATTGAGTCATCATGAACTATAGACATAACTACAATACTATGCCCAAAAAATCTCTTTTCTTTTTTCTTTTTTAAAATCTATCTAAGAAAAATATCTTTTAAAAAATGAGATAACGATGCTTCTAAAAGAAAAAAGATGCTTTTTTTTTTTTATAGAGAATAAATGATGCTTCTAAAGAAGATAAAGTCAAGAAAATTCTAAATTGTGCAGATAAAGCTTAAAAGCAAAAGTAAAAAATAGAAGAAGAAGAAGAAGATATGATCCATTTCTAGTCTAAACAGATAAAACAGAGAAAGCTTAGATGTATCTTTTTTTTTAAATATTTTATTAAAAGAGATAAAAAAATTCTCTTTATTTTTTAGGAAAGATATTTTGATTCTTTCTAAAAAATGTATTCTAAAAACATAAAGATGCACTTAAAGAAGATAAGTATGATCTAAAGAAGATAAAAGATGCTACTAAAGAAGATAAAGATTGATAAAAAATGCTCTAAAGACGATAAAGATGATCTAAAATATGATAAATAATGCTCTAAAGAAGAAAAAGATTATCTTAAAAAAGAAAAAGATGATCTAAAAATAATGAGCATAAATGAAAGAAGATCTAAAAAAAATGATAAAGATGATGATTAAGATGGATATAAAGATGATAAAGTTATTTACAAGATAATAAAAATTGATCTTAAAGAAGATAAAACTGATCTAAAGATAATAAGCATGAATGAAAGAAAAATCTAAAAAAATGATAAGGATGATATAAATGATGATTAAGACGGATATAAAGATGACATAAAAAGGATGATAAAGATTAATCTATAAGATGATAAAGATGATCTAAAAGATAGACCTAAAAGATGATCTAAAGATAAAGGTGATAAAGATGGATCTAAAAGAAAATAATAAAGATTAATCGACAAGATGATAAAGATTGATAAAAAAGATGATCTAACGATAATATAAAAGATAGACCTGAAAGATGATCTAAATATAAAGATGATCAAGATGGATCTAAAAGAATATATAAAAAAGATAATAACGATTAATTTACAATATCATAAAGATTGATCTAAAGAAGATCAAGATGGATCTAAAAGAAGATCTAAACAAATATGCCAATGATTGATCTAAAAGATGATAAAAATTTATCTAAAGATTATCTTAAAAGATAGATCTAAAGATAAAGATGATTAAGATGGATCTAAAAGAAAATCTAAAAAAAAGTTAATACTGATTGATCTAAAAGATGAATCTAAAAAAAGATGATCTAAAATATCCAAAAGATCATAAGGATTGAGAGAAGAAAGATCCTACATTTTTTTATGGAGAGAGAAAAATGATCTAGAAATAAAAGATAGAATCTAATAAAAAGAAATCTTTTCAAATTTATCTTGTTTTTCTTTCATTATTCTTTTTTATTTTTTATTTTTGTTGAAAATAAATATGAGAAAAAAAGAAGGTTTTTAAGTCTAAAATATGGATGTGGACTCAGAAAAAGACCAAATTTGTATAGATCTAGAATTTTTTTTGTGTCTATAATTCAAAAGACCACACTTTCTCTATCTTTTAAAAAATAACTCAGTTTTTTTGTAAATATTTGAGCAGTTCTCATTTTAGAGATTGGCACTATTCGAAGCGTAAACAGTTTCAATACTAGAAATCTTTGTGATAGACTTAAAATATATTCTCTTCACTAATTATAAAATTTAAAGCTTTAAAAATAGTATAGATCAAGCAAATATATGAAAACTTGAAAATCTTGAATATTGACGGTCTAAAAATGCATTACAAGATGCACTATTTCCAAAACTTAAAATCCAAATTTTTTTTTTTTTCTCATTTCTATTCATCTTGATGTCGAGATGATCAATTTGATGATATTTTAACATCAAAACAACATCTTCTAATTAAATTTTTGAGGTGGCCTTTAATGTGATTGTTTAGAGCCTCGGTTCTATATAAACTTTTTCCATAACTTGAGGCCTTCTTTTATGCTGGGCGGCCTGCAGTCCTATGATTGAGGAGCCACCGCATGTACCTAGGGTAGCGTTTGATAAACATGTAAATGGGTGTAAAGGGTGAAAAGTACCCGACTTTCCCTAGACTGTACTAGCGAAACACACGTGCTCCGCACGTGTTTTGCAGAAGCATGAGGCATATAAAGAAATAACCAAAACAATTTTAAAATCATATAAGAAATCAAAATTCTATTTCCCAAAAAAATATTCTTAATTTGGAGTCACATGCTTTTAATAGGACATGCTTTGAAATAACATACTTTTGTTGTGATAAGTTTCTTTTTTTACTCTTTTTTTTTTTTTTCCTATATCTAGAAGTCTTTCAAATATTTCTCTATATAACTTCCACCTAATTTATGGTGAAAATATTTAAAAACTTTTCCCTTTTTTCTTTTATATATTCATAAGCCTGCATTTCTCTATATGACTTCCACCTAATTGATGCTAACATTCAAAAACTAAAAGTTAATAGGTTAGGGCATTGGAAGATACTCTAATTTGTGATTCTAAGATTAAAAAGGAACTAAAGTTGAAGACACATTTGTTTAGTAAACAAAGCATGGTGATTACAATACATGATCAAATATTTTAAAAGCTTTGAAGAGACTGAAGATGTATATTGATTTTAATTATTATTTTTATTTTATACAATATAGGTTAATATTATAATGCTTGAAAATTTTGAAAAAACAAATGTCATATTCTCAACACAAATATGTAATATATGATTGTAATTGATATCATTGCACAATCAAAATGTTTAACATTGGTGGGTGTAGACCAAAGTGAATCCCTCAAATTCAAAGACAAATTAAATTATGAGCAAGAAAACATGATTTATAATCGTTTCTTTGTGATCATCATTCATTTCTTAATGTTCAGGTTTTTTAGCGTCCCCTAAACTTTCAAAATTCCAAAAATTATGTGAAAATTAAAATTAAAGATTTAAAAAATCCAAAACCTTCCCAACAATTTTATTTACTCGAAAAAATGTCTCAACAATTTCAGATTTTGAAAATTTGAAATTTAATTGAAAATTATATTTTTGGATTTTAAAAATCTAAAAAATACAAAATAGAAAAGTTGTGCAGCACAAAATTTCATTCCGACTTTCACACTATTAGAAACCCTAGCGAGAGGCTGCTTCGCTCTCCCTCACCAACCTTGAGAGTTTGGGAGCCGGGTACATGTTGAGCATTTGGGAGTGTCGCTTGATAAAGTGCCTTGTGTCTTGCCCTACTGCAGCCACAATCGATTGTACCTTAAGATTTAGGATTTCTTCCCTATAGTCTCTGTAGCCACAATCAATCGAGCATCTACAGCCACAATCAATCGAAAACCAATGAGTATCTTGAGATTTTTGCCCTATAGCCTCTGCAGCCATAATCAATCGAAAACGAGTACCTTAGGATTTTCTATTGTTTATTGAAGATTTATTCTCTTTGTGATAAGATATTTTGATAAACCCTACAGAAACCCTGACGTCCTTTTGTTTTTTTGTTTTTTAAGATATCTTCATTATTGACATCATCGTTAGTTCATCAATAAAAAAATTGAGTCTTTATTTCAACAAATTTATTTGCATATTTCATCTTCTTATTGAGTGCGGTTTTATTTCATTGGGTTTGAGCTATGGGTCCACATAAGATTGGTTTCGATGGATGCTGGTGTAAATTTTAATTTATGAAGCATATGTTTTCTTTGATTGTGTTTAGCAAATTTTGATAACTGTTACTGTGGTTCTGCTTCAGTCTTGTCATTCTCTAGTTTATCAGTAAAAAATTTGAGTCTTTATTTCGGCAAATTTATTTGCCTATTTCATATGCTTATTGAGTGTGTTTTCTTTCATTGGGTTTGAGCTATGGGTCCATAGAATATTTGTTTTGAATGGATGGTGGTGTAATTTCTACTTCTGATAAAGTGGCAGATGCTATTAATTTAAAAAGATAAATGGTTTCAATGGATGTTGATGCAATTTTTACTTCTAATAAAGGGATAGAGGCTATTAATTTGAAAAGATAAATGGGTAGGTGTTATCATAATTTATAATTCATGGTGTAAATTGTAATGCATCTAATTTTGGATGAGTAAAGTGAACAATTGAATGTTTGATACTTTGATGTGATACTAATTTCAATTTGTAAGGGGTATTATTTTTTTCAATCTTGTAATATAGAAGTTTTTTTTAAATTTGTTTTAATATAATATCATATTATAATTAATACTTATACAGAGCCAAACAGGGAAACGTCTCAATATTCACATATTTTTGAAAATAATGAAACTGCAAAATATAAAACCCCTAATTTTTTTGAAACTTAATAAACAATATTTTTTGAGATTTATAGTGATTTTTTGAAAAACTTTTGGGATAAAACGTGCTGATTCTTCGATCCGATCCATCGATTAGATAAGGGTATGGGTGTGAACGATTCGGGTCATCGATCCGCTTTTTTAAACACTGATATAGATATGTAGAAAGAAAAACAATGTTTTACTATTCACTTATTTTTGTAAAATAATGAAAGTATGTAATGTAATAACCCTAATTTTTTTTCAAAATTTCAAAAACACTATTTTAAAGGTTTTTAAGTATCTTTAAGGTTTTTAAATTTTTTTTTAACTTTTTTTAGGCTGAAACTAGCCGATTCGACAGATTCTTCGATACAGATTGTCGATCCACCGATGCGACATGATTTTTGGGATGCCCGATTTGGGCCATCAATCCATTTTTTGAAACCTTCGTTTAAAGAAACTAATTGGTGACTCAGACTGCCCATTCGAATTTTTTTATCTGTTTTGGCGGAGTGGAGATCTGGATTGGCAACCTGGTATATAGAACAAGTCATTAAAAAAATTAAACAAGTAAAAAAAAGAAAAAAAGAAAAGTGGAATTGGTTCTAACTATTACATTAATAGAACTGACTGGTTCTGTGGCAGTGTCATGGGACATATTGGCCAGTTCCTGATATTTAGCAGGAACCGTTTCACCCCAACGATTCCCAATCCATATCGACGTTCTTTTTAACCATAAGAAAGCTTGGCTAGATATTATTATTTTCATTAGTTATCGATCGAATCCGAAAAATAAAGTATATAAAGAAAAATAATAATATTTATGGAGTTTATACATTGTGTTCACACTTTCTTTTATTAAAGAAGACTATCTACGGAGTTTATACTTTATGTATACTTTCTTTAAGTGCTTTCTTTCTTCTTGGATGTATAATTCCAGTTCTTAATTCTTCTCATTTTTATTTTCCATGATAATTCTTGCGTGAGTAATGTTTCACTCATGCTCAAATTATTGAAAGATCAAAAGATTTATTCCCTTGCAATACATGCATCCATGTCAAAGTAACTATGACATCAACTGGAATATACTAAATACACATGTATATGAAACAATAATTTCTAAGGAAGTGGAGTTAGATTTTAATTTTTTTAGGACAATCTCCCAGAGCTTCACAAAATGACAAACCATCATCAATTAAAGAAGAGTTATATTAGGAAAAAATAATAATATAGTAGTTAATAAACGTCCTTTGGTGTGCTCATTTACGAAACAGAGTATAAAAACCAGCAAGCAAAAATTAAAAATAACCAGCAAGCAAAAATTAAAAATAACCAGCAAACAAAAAATAAATAAACTCATGTAATAAGCAAGGAAAAAAATAAACCACAGAACTAGCAAGAAAAAAAGCCAACAATGAACCAGGGTATACGCACTCAGGATACACAATAATAAACTAGCAAAAAAAAAACAACTCATATAACCAACAATGATCATGTACTAAGAAAACAAACTTATATGACTCTGATTTCTTGCATTAATTGAATTATTACAAGTTTATTAGAACATGACACATAAAAAGCTATTTCTGCAATCTCTAATTGAATTATTAAAAGTTTATTAGAACATGACACAAAAAAAACTATTTCTGCAATCTCTAATTGACGAAGTCTATATACAGACATGGTTAACAAAGAAACTAGTAAATCTTGAAAATGGACGGTCCGCATAATGTGCTGCAAGATACACTATTTCTAGAACTTCAAGTCTCCATTTTTCTCTTTATCTATGCATCTCAATATCAATGATCAATTAGATGTTTTTCCAACATCCAAAAAAAAAATCAAAGGATTTTAGTGGTGCACCTTGATTCTACCTTTTAAAAGAAAAATAGAAAAATAATACATGTGATCTCAATCTTTGGTGTTAAAAAATGGGTAACTGAGATGAAATGTTCATTGACTTCAAGAAGAATGGCTTATCCATAGTTTGTTTATATACTAGTAAATGATGAAACATGTGGTAGTTTGCCTTAGAATTACATGTACGATGTACTCCCCTTGTTAAATTTATGTAGTTTATGAAATATATTCTACATTATCTTTTGTGTTTGGATTTTAAAGGTAGGATCTTTACTAATTTTTATTTTTGTTGAACATGATGTTATTATTATTAGATATTGTAACTTAAGAGAATCTCTCATACAATAATGTATTTATTTCAGAATATAAAATAATAGAGTTCAATGTTGTGTGGCCCACATTTTCAATCAAGAATATGGTGAATTTATGTTTTTAAACAATATTCTTTAATTTAAATTGAGCAATGAATACAATAATAATTGACCCAAAAGGGCATTACGGGCTACTTTTTCTCAATTTTTTTGAAGAACTAGTATTTAATTTACTTTTCTTGGGTTGAAACTATTTAAAATGCTCACCATCGTGGGTTATTTAATCCTTTTTATTATGATATGCATCATATTTCTCCTTCCAAACTAAAATACATATGTTTTATTTTCCTTATTTCTCTCATAACGGTATTTATTATACTCTGCGTATACAAAAGAGAAATTTGTAGAAAATATTCTACAGATTTATATCTCCATTGCTTTCTTTAATAGTACATGAATTATTATAATTCCCGACTCTGAAACACAATTTGTTCGGTTCCACCAATTTTTGTTAGTACGTAATAGAGATCACCAAATATTACAACATAAATTATAAGAGAGTTTGTGATTGCGGTTTAGATTTTTCAGCCTGTTATTTATACCTATTTCCTACTGAACATGACTAAGCAAACAAGACACTGTTCTTTGGAAAAGTCCAAGCCCTTTATGAGTGTACCTTCCATCTTATACTATCTATCTTTTTCAATCTTGGTTAAATTTCTTTGGGTGAAAATGTAACATTATTAGAAGAGGTAAAAAGAAAAAAAAAAAAAACATTAGGATGGATATCTGGAACTTAGGCCATAATAAAAGAGCTATTAGAGTGCCTCTTCTAGTTTTATTAGAATAGAGAACCAAATCTTCATGTACTATGTACGAAGTAGACTCGTGGTCTAGAACCTGAATGCAAATCTTGGCCTCCTTCATCAAAGAATTCCAAGAATGAATATGGAAGCTAGCATTAAATTAAAAAGAATTCACGTATGGGTTTGCCGAATTGTCAAAATGAACATGACAACAATGAAACAATGACTTCTTAAGTTTGTTTTTAGAAACTTATGATTGTTTGGCGGTATTTTGTCTCAAATAAAATATCATTAGACTCAAGGAGTGACGATGTCCAACCAAATAAATTCCCAATGCATTTAATTGTCAGAATACCGAAGGAACCGATGGAAATGACTGCAACACATAAAAAACGGTCTCATAATAAATAAAAGGTGAAAATTTCTTTTAATATAATGAAAGGAGGGCTCTTGGCAAAAATGAGAAAGATCTAAGCCCAATCATGCTAAAATCACCAATCGAATGCTTCGGAATGAGTAGGGTCAAATTTAGGTCAAAAGATATCAAAATCATAATCAGACCATTGAATACTTAATCTAAGGTGGCCTTAGGCGTCCCTTCAGAAACGAAGCCAATATGATGCCCGAGGACCAAGATATGACCCAATGAAGTCAACCATTCATCACACTACATTGATCTAACATTTGTAGATAGGGTATATTTAAATCCATGTCAAATTAGATTGAATGGCAATCAGAAGGTTTTAACCTCAATCCATAATATCATTGTCAAAAAATGAGACCGATCAGACAAAGGATAACCAAAATATGATATGACAAAACTCAATCGTTCATCTCATCCCATGACATTGATCCAAGGCTAATTTACAAAGACTCTAGAAGATATAAAAATGTAAATGACACAATAACTTTATGGATTAGAGGTATTAATATAGCAAGGTTAGGGTCCAAATTTGATCCTGATCCGTTATCAGATGAGAGAGATATACCTTCTCCCACGCCTTGAACTGCAGGTAGAGTCCACCTAAATCAGTCCAACTTTACAAAACAAAACCCAATAAATAAGTGGCCAATAAGCTTAAAATTTTTGTGGGAGGAAGATGATGATTAAGAAAGCCTTTGGTAAGACTTTCAGCCAAATTTGATCTCAAGAAGCATTTTTTTGGCATCATCTTTAGTGTACGACAGGGGGACCACAGAGAAATGAACAAGATACCATATTGCGTTTGTAGTACATCATTTTCATGAGAATTACAGCAACTCACAAAATTTTTGGGAAAACTTTGGGGGCCATATCTCTTGATTCCTGTAGTCAAATAAGCCCAAATTTTAGTATGATGTTGCTTGCTATATGGGTTCTTTATTTATATGTGGATTGGTGTGTTTCTCAACTCGGATCGAGGTCGAATCGAACAAAAAATTTGCAGGTTCGCAACAAGTGATGTATATCAATCCCCATGACTTCCATTCACTCTCAGAGCAATGAGCGATATCTCGCAATCCGTATAACGATTGAGCCAAACTTTTATTAGGAACTTTGTAACTCAGAGATAAGCACATCGATATATTAAGAGTTGCCTAAATTTATAAGGCTGCAAATGTAAAAAATAGTAAAAATTAAAAGAGCTACATCTCCTTAATCCAACATCATCTTGAGACGAATATTTTGCCAAATATTAGTTTTGGGGCTTCCACAAGAATCTACCTGTTGATCGTCAAATAATAGCCAAATTTGAGCATAATGACGTGGTGTAGAAATAAGCATTCACTTTTTACAAAAAATAAAAAATCGAAACTCAAAATGAGTGAAACTTGACGAATCATGGATGATTTTCACTCAAATTTGTTACAAAATGATCGTGGTTGATGCTTGACATCTTTATGGAAAAAAGGGCCGAAATTATGGAAAAACAGTATGATTTGATGGGTATTGGTGGCAGATGAAAAAGGAATCCTCCTCAAAGCAAATCATTGAAAACTCCAAGGCCTAGGTATCAGTTTTTGTTAGTTTTAGGCCTAGTTTGAATTTACTTTTAATAATCCACCTCTTTTGAGCCATGCTTTTGATTTTTCACCCACCAACTTTTCATATTTTACCCATGTTTTGGTGTATCTATAAAAGCCAACTTAAACTTCATTTTTGGGATTGGAGAATTAAGCCCAAACCCACACGCTAAAGAGAGGAAACTTGAGTTTCCCAAAGTGCCATTGCCTCTATTCCATAATCTTCAAATTCGCCATGAACTTTACCAAAATACCTAAATTACACATAGTTCCCAAAATACCCCTAACCCTAGAAGAAAATTCCTAAATTGCCCTCCAACCAAAAAATTCCCTAGGAACCTAAAACTTCTCATTTTTAGGAAAAACCACCAAAATCTAAGAGAAAACTTGGACTACCCACTTTGTAACTGGAAAGTTCATGAGCCGATCATCGGGAACTTGGAGGGTACACGGGCCTCTCGTGAGCAGTTAGCTTCTTAAGTCATTTGAGATTCCGCCTCTTTCTGGACGATAGCATGGCCAAGTCTTGGTGAGAGGGCTTCCTCGGTACCAAATGCCGGTGGTCTAAAGGGGTCCGAGTTCTGTCAAATCCGGGTACAAACGACGCCACATTGTAATTGTTTTATTTTTTAAGCAATAAAGAAATTGTCATTTTAATTGTATGCATCTGGTTACTGTTTTTCATCTGAGCAATCGAGTCATTCAACGAACACACACAAGCACCCTTTTTAAAGCGATACAATGTGCACTGCAACAAGTTTGTATAATGGGTTTGTCATTCCCATATTCATCGAAATCTTCATGTCTGAGTGTTTTGGTGATTTTTAACAAATAAAAAAGACATCACTGGAAAATTGCAAAGATGAAAATATAGGTTAAGGGCATACAAATCAGCCTTAGAAGATTGTGAATGCTTTGGTCCTTTTATTTTGCACAGTGAACTTGAATTACTCTCAAGCATTTAAATGAAAAAGCAAAGAATTGAAAACATATAAAATTTACTTTGATGCTTTGCAACAAGTTTGTATAATGGGCATCTCACTCCCCCATTCATCCAAATCTTCAAGTCAGTGTTTTGGTGATATCTAATAAATAGAAAGGGTATTTTCATACAAGACAAAAAATATATGCTAAGCGCAAACGAATCAGCCCCAGAAGATTGTGGATAGTTTGGCCCCTTTTTCTTCAAAGTGAACTTGGATTCCTCTCAATCATTTGAAATGAAAAAACAAAGATTTGAAAACCATGAAATTTATTTTGAGCAGAAATTATTTTACCATTTTAGGTATAAGAACAAAAGGAATACACATTTCTTCTTGGGAAGGTAAATTATTTTCTGAGAAACACCAACAACAAGTGAGTATTCATTTCATAATAAACATGAATGGGAGCTTTAGCTTTATGGTTCTGTTTCCTTCTAGAACATTGTATCAGATAAGCGTAGATTAAATGTCAATTTACGCCTTGGATTCCCACGCTACGATAGAGGAGAAGAATCTCACCACCACCTTAACAAACATCCCAAAATCAGATATAGCTATTTCGGTCCAATTAAGACGCAGCACACGCATTGCTAAATATCGACTCATTACACCTATATAAGAAGCTTGTGCTAGCATCGCAATTTCTCATTATTAAATCGCATGCGGTAAGAGTATCATGTTGATTTTTCAGCCAATGAAGCTGAAATTGCCTGGAAGAGGAAGCTATGAAAGTGGCTAATTCATATGCAACCAATGAGCTCATTTAGTAGCACATCTAGTTGAAGATTTCCTATTGTTGAAGAGAAACTTGAGCTGCTAAAGTCATTACTGAAGATGGAAATCAGAAAGGAATGTCTTGTGTAGAGACAGGAATACAATGGAGCTGAACTCAACTTGCCTAATGAGTAGGGCAATGCTTCTGACTCAAACATGTAATTGGGGAATATATCAAATACTTATGCAGTTCGAAAAAGGCTTTGACGATGATGATGATCAAATACTTATGCAGGTAAAGTTTCTTCATGCCAAAGTAGCCGAGGCAAGTTCTCCATATTTTTTACTTTTGAATTGATTCTCAACCTATGGTGGATGTCTAAAGTTTGTGCTATCAATGTTTCCTACTGCCTCTTGGCTCTACCCTAGCCTAACAAGGGACACTTGGGGGCTTTCATTCCTCTTATCAAAGTGTCAGGAGAAGCGAAGATACGTTGAGCGAACGTAGCGGGCATAGTCGACACTTGACAGTCGGGGTGTGCTAGGAAATTGTAGGAAACCGAAATGATAGCACAACATCAGCACCTTTTGCTTGTACTTTCTTAATAGAATAGCAAATAAAGATAAATTTGAATATCTATTATTGCCGTTCTACATTGATAGTTAGCGCTTTAGAAAACTGTAGGAAACCTACATGATAACACAATATAGATACTTTTGAGGGTGTATATCGTGATCCCACAGGAGTATACTGTACACGTACTCTTTCAGAAAGAAGACTAATTTGGAAAGATTTCTTTTTTTATCCAAAATTTGAAAACTATAGAAAATTTGATAGATGATTACATTCAATAGAAGAAAATTGATTTTTGAGTTTTCTAACACTTAGATCTCACCCTTAAAAATTTTGATGATTTCTATTCAATCTTGAGACATTATTTTTTTAAATCCATCGGAATTAAATTTTTTTTATTGAGTATAGCATGTGGTTGAATAGGTTGCCCTCCAACCCATAGACGATAGCTTCATGATCTTGATATTATCAACATATGAATCATGTAAATATTAAAAAATAAATAAAAAAAAAAGGAAAAAAAAAAGAGCACATATGAATCATGCTAACGGTCCCTGATGACCAAAGTCAAACCGCAGTTCATGGCATCACAAATTATAGTTATCATCCGATCTCTCTCTCCAACACGATGTAAACATTTAACGGCGATACAATTCGCCAATACGATGACATTATCTTTATACTTCAATCATATTTAATGGTCCACTTAGGATTACGGGTGGCGCCCCCATAGGACAGACCCAAGCCTCGCCCTAGCCCTGTTAGGGAGGGTCGGGTCAAAAACAAATGAGGCAAAAATAAAGGAAACTCAAGGGAAAAAAGGATTGGGCCACGTTGAACAGGGCCAGCATCGGCTCTAACCCTGCCCATTGGATCACAATTTGTGGCCCGACTCGACCTTTTTGTTACCGAGCCGGTCTATTATCAGCCCTACTTAGATATAATTAGGGGTGGCAATGGACCTAGACTCGACTCGGGACCCGCCGGGTATACTCAAACGAGTATGGGTATGGATTCAACATCTGGACTCAGCGGGTCGGTTCAGGTCCAAAACCTGGATCTGACCACTATTCGGGCCCGGGTTCGGTTGGACCTGACCAGTAATCATAAACTGAAAGAAATAAAATACTTTAAGCCGTATTCGTTTGGGTGTATTAATGATCGTATGCAGTAAGAATTCATAATCTTCTTATAGAAAACAAAAAACAAAAAAAAAAGCTTGTAGTGAGAGTGACTATGGACCCGATCAGACGGTGGACCCAATAGGATAGATTCGAGACCCGATGCGTATGAGTATGAGTCCAAGTTTTGAACCAAATGGATCGAGTCTAGGTCTAAAATCTGGACCCGAATGGATTCTGGTCCGGGTCCAACCGGACCGACCCATAGCAACCCGTTGCCACCCGAACCATATTTTTGAGATTTTCACAGGAAGCGTACATATTTGAGAGTACACAATCCACACTCCATTTTTCCGTTATGCTCCACACAAAATAAAATCTTTTCTGAAAGATACTGGTTCTCTATCTAAACTCCTCGACAACTGGCGCGTTTGCCCTAAGAAAGAGAAAACGCTGGACTCTAGTTTCAGTCCTGCTACCTCCAGGAGAAACCTCTCCGTTTTCATTTGCGCACAATTTCAGTTCTTATTTGGATTCCTCCTCTCTCTCTCTCTCTCTCTCTCTCTCTACTATCTTTACCTTCTCATTTACTCTTGTGCTTATCTCTATTCTCCATTTACAGTAAACCCTTCCAAAATAAGATGATTCTATCTCATCCATGGCAAACAAAGCGCGCCTGCTGCGATTTTTCAGGCACCGATGGCGAGTTACGCACACTAGAAAACCCTAGGGCCTCCATGTTTTGTTCACCAGAAACCCCTAGAGCTCCGAGCTTCCCCTTTTCTGAGAGCCCTAGGGCCTCGAACTTCTGCTTGTCTGAAAACTCTAGGGCTTCGAGTTTTTGTGTTGTAGAAGAGTCTAGGGTTTTGAGATCGGGAGTTATGGAGCAGGTGATTGAATCATTGTTAGGATTCTCTGATTCTGAGGCTCTGGACGTGGCTCTTGAGCAAATGATGGATAGAAAAGAATCGGAGTCTTCAAAGGATGAATTTGTTGAGGAGACGCTGCAGCTGAGCTCTCTATTGAGAGAATCTGCTGAGAGATTGGCTCGTAAGCGAGCCTCTTTTCACAATTCAGTAGTCTGGCCTCTTGGTTCCGATCTGACTATCCAAGTAAACATCTCTCTACCCTATCTCTGTTATCATTGGTATACTTATTTTTCTTATTCTTTTAGATGAAAATGATGCTTTGTGTTTTATAGTTCCTTCTTTTTCGGTTAATTACAAGTTAACTCATTTGCTTCGGGAAATACATGTATGTGAATTATCAGTGATTGGATTGATTTTTATGTCATGAGTTAATTGTTGGATTTACTCAGAATTTTGATATTTTCTCTGAGACTAAATTTTCTGTTTGTATTGCCATGTACGTGTCTCTTTCTGTTAAACTATTTTTTGTTTCACATTCACTATTACAAGAGATTTCTTAATTTTTTTAAAATTTTTGTTAAAATCAATGTAGCAGTAGATTTTGAAAAGTTGCTTTTCATGTCAAAATATTTGATATGAAAATTTTCTCAATTGGTGAAGAATGCTTTGGACCTTCTTATATCAATTGAGCTATAGAAGGAGTTGAAATTCAAGTAATTTGGATTTGTATATCATTGGAGCTATAGAAGAAGCTGCAATATCTATTATTTGGCTTTCTGGCTCGTTTCTTTATTCTGATCTTCAGTTGTTTGGCTTGGAATCCTGATAAAAATTTTCATCATCAACAAAACAAATGTAGCTTGACTTCAAAATTTTGAAGAGTTCTTGTGCTGAATATTTGTGTTTCTCATGTGCTAAGATTTGAAGTTGTTATTGGATCCCGTTCTACTCATCCAAAATTGTTTGTAATTCCCTTTCATTGCTGATAACTAGTAACTGGGATCCAGTTTTTTCATCACAATTGTTCAATTACATTTCCGTCCGGTAAGTTATACTGATATTCGATCTATAGGAAAAAAATATATATACAAAATGAGGATGTGAGGAACAAGGTTAGCTAGGATCATGTTAAACATGCTCTGGAGCAAGCTCCAAACTTTAGAGTTGTAGCTATTTACTCTTTTTTGTTTTATTTATTTGTTTTGAGTTCCCATCAGATAGAACTAACTACTAAGGAACCTGCTCCTTTTCATATGTTCATTCTCGCAAGGTGTATAGTTAATAGCTTCCTTTCGTTTTCAGATAGAACTAACTACTAAGGAACCAGCTTCTTTTCATATGTTCGTTCTTGCAAGGTGTATAGTTTTTCCTTTCGCTTTAACTATGCCATAGGAATATTTGTGAGTATCTACATCAACTTACTATGGTCTCATCATCATCATCATTATGGCATTTTTTCCCAATTAATTGGGGTCGGCTACACAAATCTTAGTCCATCATTCTACTCTATTAAAGGTCATACCATCAGTGAAGTCATAAGTCTCATATCTTTCCAACCTACTTCCAACCACATCCTTTTGGGCCTACCTCTTGCCCTTTTAAGTCCTTCCACTTGAACTAACGCGCACCTCCTAACGGGTGCTGTACTTGGTCGGCCCCACACATGGCCAGCCCACCTAAGTCTACTCTCTCTCATCTTATCGCCTATTGGTGCCACACCTAATTCTATCGAATGGATACATTTTGAATTTTATCCGTTCTTGTCGTGCCACTCATCCATCTCAACATCCTCATCTCCGTTACACTCATTCTATGGGTATATTGTTTTTTGGCTGCCCAACTTTCAGCTCCATAGAGCAAAGATGGTCTCACAGTTGCCCTTCAGCTTCATTGGTATGTGGGCGATCACATAAAATTCCAATTGTACATCTCCATTTCGCCCACCCAGCTCTAAATCTGTGTACGGCATCTTCCTCAATCTCTCAATTTTCTTGGATTATCGACCTCAGATGTCGGTAGTATGGTCTTTTTTGTACTTCCTGGCTGTCAATATGAATTACTTCCTCGTCTCTACTTCTATTATTACTAATATTGCATTCCATGTACTATGTTTTAGTCCAGCTAATTTTAAAACCTTTGGATTTTAGAGCGTCCCTCCAAAGTTTTAACGTTGTGTTGATGCCGTCTCGGGTCTCATCGATCAAAACTATGTCATCTGTGAACAACATGCACCACGGTACCTCATCCTGTAGGTGCCTAGTTAAGTCATCCATAACTAAGACAAAGAGGTACGGGCTCAATATTGATCCTTGATGTAGACCTATTGTCACTGAAAGTTCATTCGTCTCTCAACTTACTATTGTCTAATAAACTTAGTTAGAGGCTTTTTGCTTATTGACACAAGTTAACAACATATTTCCGGCACAAATCTCTGATATTTAGTCATGAATCTGTCCATATTTCATTGATAGTATTTTGATATAGTTTTGATTTTGTTCCATGTGATCTTGATGAAATGTTATTCAAGTAGTTGCTATATAGGGCATTATAATAATTTATGGTTGTTTTTTATTGAAGGTCTTCTCAAAGCTGGACACAAGGAGCCTTTGCCAGGCTGGGGCAACTTGTTCATTGTTTAACAAGTGCTCTGTTGATCCTTCATGTTATGCTGATCTTGAGTTGACATCAAGATCACCAAAGATCAGCAACGCAACAGTGAATACAATGATCCAGAGGGCAGGAGGAAACCTCCAGTAAGATTTGAAATCCCCTTCATTTAATTTGAATGTTTTATATATCTGTTTGTCTAATACATACGAGTTTTCCTTTATCCTTGGAATTATAAGACTTGTGTTGTGCAAACTTTTTGTGACCTGGTTTTATTTATTCTTTTGTTTCTATTAGGTTTAATATCTATTTCGTGCATGAAGTTTAATGATTTTGAAGCTATGCCTCATTAATTGAGTGGTTTAGAGCTTGTTTGGATTTATTCTTGCAATATATACTATGCAGATCGTACTATTCTGTTGCAGATGTATTGGCACATATTGGACTCAATATAAAGACCAAACTATGAGTGGACATTTGAAAACTGCATTGGAGAGCCTCTATTTTAGTTTTACAATGGTCCAGACTCTAATTTCAGTCGATACTGAGGCATGCCTTTCTAATTAAGATGCATGCTTTCTGTTTTGCAAGAGACTAACTAAGCCTGTCAGGGACAAGACTATAAACCACCTAGATCATATTCTGGGTTATATGCATTATGATTAAATGTTTGATTGGGATATTGCTGGTTGAAGTTTAATTTATCTTTTGGAGTTCCCATGGGAGTTTGGTATGTTGATACTCCCTATTTAAATTGCTATCTCACCTGGAATTATGTTCTTATAGTCCTTATGTTATTGGTAAATTTTTTACCTAAGTTTTCTTTTCCCTTTTGTGCATTGTTGTAACATGGCAATTGTGGTATGTGGACTTTATCGGATCTGCATTCAAGTTAATGTATTACAGTTAGAAGGATAGGGGTGGGATTTGAAGGATAAAAGACACTGCATGATCCACATTATGCATGTTTGCTTTTGTTATTTAATTGATTGACTCTATAGTTTACCTTGTGTATGATTTGAATGTCAAGGATGATCCTTATTTGAATTGCTGTATGGAAGATTTGGAACTCATCTGATGAGTTTAGAAACAATATATTTGGTGTGGATCAGTGTTTTTAAAAATGGATCATGGGGGTGGATTGTCCAACCCACCAATCCCAATTTGGATCAGCCGGATCAGCGATCTGGCTCAATCTGGCAAATCTTTTTTAAATAAAAGAAAACTAAAAAATCTACATATGATAAAATATGTACATTTTAATCAAGTTGGCACAGATGGCCTAGTTGGGAGCACTTTTGACCCGTTTACACAAGGTCCAGGGTTTGAGTCCAAGAGTGCATCTTTTTTAACTTCAAACAAAAGAAAAAAAGAAGAAGAGGGAACTGCACCGTTATAAAGTTGTAATAGGCATGGAGGAGTCTTGAACCCCCAACATGGTGAATGAAGAAAATCCCTCCTAGCCAACTTAACAATATATAATTTTTCACTGATTCAGACAAGGAACCGGATCAGTGATGGATGATTCCTGATCCAGATTGACGATATCCTATCTGGGTCGGAAAATTTTCAAACTGTGGTATGGATTGCAAGTTTTTCCATTTATTGAACATTTTGTCGGAAACAAAAATGGACAAGAAGTCGACTGTCGACATGTGGAATAGAAATGGGAGTTGGACATTCAAATGTTACTCACTGTATATTTTCTTATCTTATGAACAAAATCTAGTTATCTTATGAACAAAATCACAAAAGGTTGTGATTGTTCAACTGCATAAGTGAACTGGAAGACTAATTTTTGTATAGGAATGGGTATCGTTAATTGCTGTGTTATGCTGTTTGTAGACCGTTGTTCGGGAATTAATTTCCTCTGAGTTTAATTTCTTCTATTTCTTACGTTGGCTTGTGAAATCGCTTTGAGCAAATATGCAAAAGGTTGTAACTGCTCAACTGCATAACTGAACTGGAAGACTAACTGTTGTATAGGATTGGGTATTGTTAATTGCCGCATTATGCTGTTTGTAGACTGTTGTTTGGGAATTAATTTCCTTTGAGTTTAATTTCTTCTGTTCCTTCTGTTGGTTTGTGAAATTGCTTTGATTTTACTCATTCAAATATTTCATTTGGCTAAACCTTATATTATCTAATCAGGTCACTTAGGCTTGGCATAATTTCGGAACCTTCTGAGACAGAGCGATCGTATGGATCTGCTGTTGATTTCACTCAGAGGTCTGTGGATAGTTTAGATTCATGGCATTCTAGAAGATCCATGCAGGGGAGGGAGACCAGTGTCCTGACCAGGACATGCTTATCATCCTTGAGCATGGATAATGGTGCTATTGGGTAGGGTGGATTTTATTTCTTGGCGTCTGATATTTTATGCCTTGTACTGCTAAGTAGACCTGTGCTAATTATTTTTCTTCTCTATGTTTGAAGTGCTCTTTTGAAGAGATTGCACCTTTACAACATCGAAAGGATGGACAATGCTTCATTCTGTGCAGCATTATCTGTTTGTCCGTCCCTCATTGATCTCGAAGTCTTGGGCCTGTAAGTTACTCTTCTACTAAATCTTTTAAGGGCACTAAGATACTAAAATATGACTTGAGTAGAAATATTGCAATTGATTTGTATTTCAAATTATTAGTTTTCTTTATTTTCATCACTACTTTTCTCCTTTTAACAGGAACCATCTCTATTTTTGAAGCATCTATATATGTTGGTGCGAATGCTGATATGTGTGTTTGCATCTGTATGTGTGCATGTGAGATGATGCTTGGGAGTGTGTAGGGGGGTCATAGCATGCAGGTGTATATGTCCATGTGTACAAGTATTGTCCTGTGCAGTCAGATGACTGTTTCTTGTTTGGATTGATATTAACAGGCATATTGAGCTCCGACAAGCTCTGAAGACTCTCAGTTCATCCTGCCGTGGCCTGGAACGTTTAGTCATTGAATCAGCTAAATCAGGTATACTTGCTGTCTTCTTCAAGGGCATCTTTTCCTTGTGGTCGCATTTTTTAACTTTTTCTTTTGGCTAGATACAAATTTTTACCCTTTTATATTTGATATCCCATCTCTCAATATCAGGAAGGGATGAAAGTTTGAAATCCGCAACATGTGCTGAACTGGTGAATGGGTGTCCTCTAATATCATCATTGGCTATCAGGGCTTTCAAACTCAGTGATCAGAAAGTCCGTATACTTTGTAAGGTACACACTGAGTAATTATTTGTTGCATTAAAATTTATGTAACAAGGATCAACTTGTTGAAGTTCCTGTTGTGGATTGGTTTCCCTATTGATGAAGCTCTTAACCACTGGGTTTTCATGTCCAAAGAGTATTGGTCATAATTACCTTAAGAAATGCAACAACAAATAGCAAATGGTTTTAAGAAATTCGCCTTCTTTGATATCTGTTTCATGTAAACTTACATTTTACTTTTTGTTTTAGTTTAAAGCGTGTGATTTTCATTTCCTCTGCTGAATGAATTCATCTAAAAAATTGGGAGCTCTATGATGAAATCTTCGAGTTTTGCATCAAGCATGAATGCTTAATATGGGGTTTTAAATTACTTTATAGATCAATTGGTCTTTCTCTGCAGGGCTTCCGTAACCTTAGGTTTCTGGACCTGTCAAGCGCCTATTCCATTTGTGGCTTATTTCTAAGGTGTGCTTAATTTCCACCAACTGCAAAAAGAAACATTAAGAGTTATTTTGGTCTATTTTTTATTTCTTTTTACTGTATCTATTGAACCTATTCTGTTCCATGGTGTTGCTTTCAGGAGCCTAACTGAAACGGAGTCTTTATTGGAGACTCTGATTTTACGTGACTGCATGCATCTGAAAGAAGTACTCTCTCTCTCTCTTGCCCTCACTACCCCCTCCCCCGCCCCAAAAAAAGGGGAAAAAAAACAATTGTTTTGCGCTCTCTCTCCCTCTCTCTCTCTCCACCTCAAAAAATCCCAACTAATTGTTTTGTTGTTCCATTTTCAGGTGGAAGTTAACCGTTTCTTATCAGCAATTCATACTGGAGATTTACAGTTTCTTAGATTCTTTGTGAGTTGATTTTTTTGCTTTGTTTAAGTTGTTGCTCTCATATGGTTTAATTGTTTAACGTTGTAGAATGTTGACATTTATCACTCTAGTTTTCTTCTAAACATTGTGGCTTTGACAGGATATTTCAAATAAAGATGGTTTGGCTTCTGATGATGATTGGTACAACCGATGCTATACACCAAGGTAATAAATTTTGTTTACCTAAATCACGTTTGGGCCTACCAAATCACCTTGTAAATAAGCTAACTCTTACCTTCTCTTTCAGCCAGGAGCATATATCACGAGTTCAATCAGAGAGACCTGAGATTCGAATAGTAGCCGACTTTCCTTTGGACAGGAGGTATTCTTGACCTCACCCATGCTATAACAATATTAGATGTCCTTGATTTGAGTTAGTGGAGAACCATACGTGCACTATAAATCACATTGAGTAGGTGGCCTTTTGCAGCTTTACCGAACTGGAGCATATGATAGATAGCGATATCAATAGTGATGATAGTGCGGCTCTACATATGAGCGATAGGGCATCATCATACAGTATCCCCTTTCCGAGTTCTTCTTATAGCAGCTACAGCAACGATCCGGGCAGTGGCAATGAAGACAGTCAGAATGCCCACAATGACCTCTACGATGAGTTCTCTGATGGAAACGATTCTCCGTATAGATATTAGCAAGGTCTTTGGTTCATTATTGATGGGTTAGTTCTCTCTCTCTTCTCGCTCTGTGTGTGTCCACGTGCGTGCATATGAAAGATTGACCTTTTTTCCTTGCTCATGGCAATCAGATCTGGGTGAACCTGTGGAAAGATGGAATGGTTATGAAGCCGACGTATGACAGTAGTTGGTTTTTGAATGGAAAGGAGTAGCTGCAAATTTGATGTTTGCATGACTATGGAAACAGCTTTTTTTTGGTATGCCGTGGGCATGCACATCCATCCATTATTGTTAGGGACGGTGGATACTGTTGGTGATTGAGTCATGAAATAAGCAAATGTAAATAAGTATCCTCCCATGATATGTTGGGGCCTTCTTAGATTCTTCATTTGCAAACATGGCGGGCTGTATGTGGCTATTTTCCAGATCAACATTCCTCGTCTTGGGATGATATCAGAAATCTTATCATTTATTTCATAATATCACGAGATCTACTTTGCTCTCTCTCTTCGGCCCAGGCGAAATACTTCTCGTGCTCTTCTCCCCGCTCTTTTCTTGTCCCCTCTTTCTCTCGATTTTTTTCACATCTTTTTGAAGAACTTTAAAAAATATATATACCATTCGTACTCATAACCCAAGTTGGGTGGGAATGAGGATTAATGTTTAATAGAAAAAAGAAGTATCTATTTCTTTATGGAAAAAGTTTTTATAAAGCCGAGGCTTTAAGTTGGGTGGGAATGAGGATGAATGTTTAATAGAAAAAGAAGTATCTATTTCTTTATGGAAAAAGTTTTTATAAAGCCGGGGCTCTAAACAATAAATTAGAGCTCACTTTAAAAATTTCATTAAAAGTTGTTTTGATGCTCGAATATCATCAAATTGATAATCTCGATATCAAGATGTATGGACATGAGAAAAAAATAGATTTCAAATAAATGGATTTTAAGTTTTCAAAATATTGCATCTTGTAATACATTTTTGAAGTTTTTATAGGTGTGTTCGATCTACACTATTTTTGAAGCTTTAAATTTTATAATTAAAAATAAAAATATATTTTAAGGCTATCACAAAGATTTTCAGTATTGAAGCTATATTATTCGACACTATTTAAAGATGCGTTTTACTTTGAATATTTAGAGCCTCGACATTATACAAACTTCACTTTTTTTCTATTGCGCTCCCTTCATTCCTATTCTCTTTCTCATAGGAAACTCTAGGTACCTTGTCATTTGATATTATGGATGGCTGGCTATGAAGCAATTGTTTCGCTTTTGTAAGTTGATCCGGTCTATTGCCACTTCTCAGAGATGTTTGAATTTTTCAAATCTCTATGGACATACAGAAAAGAAATGCTATCCTCACTCGGACCGATATAACTTTTACCAAAAGCAAAGTTGATTGTAATATTTGTTCAAATAGCAATTAAGGTGAAGTTGGGTAAGGAACAACGAATCTCTTTATAATAAACATATCTATTATATATAGGAAAAGTATAGAATGAGAACATTTACCTTTAGTACAAGATAATCACAATTAATCTTGACCATTGGATGTGAAATTGGGTGGTTGCATTTATTCCATTGACCAAGCTTAAAGTTCAAATTTTTTTTATCAAACTTTGTGATATGCTCAACTTTGTGAAATTGGATGGTGATGAAGTGTAGGTGAAGTACTGTAAAACTTCACCTATAGGCCTTTCGTAGATGCTTATATATATATATATATATATATATATATATACGGAAATGTTTCTATGCTTTCCCTACAGCATATAAGTTCTATCCTCCCCATACCATCCAGCCGTCCAATTTTGATCAAGAGAGCCACTCACCGTTTGATCTTAGATCCGATGTATCAAAGTATTTTATTTTTAGTTTTTTTATTAAAATTGTATGAATATGAAATTTGATACGAGCCATATTCTCATCGAGGTGCACCTATAAAAATTATTAAAAATATTTTTTTTTTATAAAACATAATGATCAAAATACCCCTTAAAACTTTTAAGGGTATTTTGGTCATTTTATTTTATTGAAAATATTGTTTTTATATTTTTCGCTAGTGCGAGTTTAATAGAAAAATGGACGTCCAAAATTTGGTGTCAAAATAGTTTATAAAAAAAAAATTAAAAATAAAATAGTGTAAAGATGTGACATTGTGATTGGGGCAATCTTAGCCCTCTATTCAGAATGGAGGGTTGGATAAAAGGGAGGATAGAACTTCTATGCTTTAGAAGAAACATAGAAAGTTTGCCCATATATATATATATATATATATATATATATATATATATATATAAAATCCAAGTTTTATCTTAATTATTTAGGGTCGGCTACATGAATCGTGTTCTTCCATTCACAAACACATATATTATGTGTCTGCGTGTGTGTTGGGGGGGGAGGGGAGGGTGTATGTGTGAATGGGAAAACATGATTCATGTAACCGAACCGAATCCCAACAATTAAGAAAAGACTTGGATGATATATATAGGATTCATATAGCCAACCCCCAATAATTGAGATATGCCTCTCTAAGGACTTTCGAGGTATGATCTTGATGTGCTAAATAGCTCCACATACCCCACAGTGGCCGTCAAACTGTTTACAACTGAATTTGTAAATGGTTTAATATATCCGCCTTTAATTCACTCGAAACAAAGTTAATTAATCAAATGATGCGGTTCCATCGAATTCCAATCTAAAAGTGATCCAATGTCAAAGAGATCCAACCCTCTATGGATTCCAATCCAAAAGTGATCCAATTTTAAAGAGATCTAACCCTCTATGGATCGCCAGCAGCACCGATTATATATCGCACCGAAATAAGAAAAGAACATGAAAGAAAATGTTAAAACGCAGTAAATATTCAAGAAAATAACTAGGAATTGAATATTCTTTCGTGTTAAATACCGAATCTTGAATATCCATCAGACAATGGAGAAAAATCACAGGGAGTGAATCTTCCATTCAATCGAAACGGATTGGCCAAAATCCCATTCTCTTTTACAAGTGCAAAGAGCTCAAGCACTTTCTCCATTAGATGGGCTGGAAATGGCTCTGGTACCACTTTTAGAGCCAGGTCATAAAAGGATGGTACACATAAAAAATAAAAAGAAAAATGAAAAGAGAAAACACTCGTTTGCTTGATGACCAACCCACAACAAAGAGCGAAAATAGAAATATCCCATGTTTCAGAACTCGATTAGTGGCATGGATCACCCAACCCACATGTCCATGTCGGAATGCTAGATCTTTGATCTGGATGGGTCCAAACCAGTGATCAAGAAAAATAGTAAGAAATAAAAGTAAAAAAGATAAAATTAAGGTTTATAGGGGAGGGATGGAAGGGATACCTAGAAAAATATGAGATACGTTATAAACTTTTTTTTGGAAAGAAGGTTGATGCAGGGAGAAAATAACACCAGAACATTAACAATAAAAAATAAAGCTTGAGAGAATATAACATCTCTCAAGGTCTGCAAGGGAATGCACCCAAACATAATATCTTCTCATTCACGACCTTACCATGAAGGGAAATCTTCTTTTAAAGAGACTAAAAATATAAGATAAACAACTGACTTTCCTATTTTATCTCCCTTAACTTATTTTTTCGATCATCTATATCTTCTCTCTTAACCATCACGTACCAAAAAGATACATACCCCTTTATCCCAAGTCTGAAAGCTTGCCTATTGTTAAAAGATAAAACTCCATTTAGATTCAAAATCTTATTTACATTCTTAAACTAACCAGATTTAACTTATCTTATTTACATTCCTAAACTAACTGATCAACATCAATTCACGCACAACTCGTGCCCACCTATCCCTGCGCACCTCCTATTATTGAGTTAAAAGATAAACGCGAAATCCTAATAATAATAAAAATTATTGTTATTTTTTTTTCTGCATCAAAGGTTTTAGGGGTTGACAAGCTATCACCATTACCTTCCCAAAATCATTTAGATCTTGACGATTCCTAAGCTGGATTGGTGATTCTTAATATAGAACACCAAGTTTTGGTGTTGGGATGTGATGCCAAATCACCACCCCATATTGTATTCTCAACTTGTTGAGGGTTATTTTATTTGAGCTTTCTTCAAGATTGTATTAGGTAACTCTACGTAAGCCCAATCTTGTAAGTTTTCTTCTTGATAATGAATATACATTTGCCGTCTTTCCCGTGGATGTAGCCCATCTTGGGTGAACCACGTATATGTGAGTATTTCTTTCTACTTTTTATTTGTGTTGTGCTTTGATGATTTATCATATTACTTGATTTCTTGTTATTTATTTTTTCCAATTATATTGCATTTGTATTGAATCTTGAGCATGTTATTTGAGTGTTGAAATCATTGTGGTGGCTCACCACATCTAATAGGCTTTGAAATATCTCAATTTGCTCAAAAGGGGTAATTGGGTTATCCCAATTTGACAAGTGATATTAGAGCTCAAGGAATTAGTGTAGTATTTTTGGGAAGATGGCATCTCACAAGATTGAGGTGGTGAAGTTTAATAGGTAAGATAATTTGGAAATTTGAAAATTAAAAATGTAAAATTTATTGGTACATCAAGGGCAACACAAGGCATTACTTGGAAAAGATAAAAAACGGATCAATATGACCGACGATGATTTGGACGAAGTCGATATGAAGGTGTGGGCCACTATTCGCTTGTGTTTAGTGAATGGAGTTTTGTTTAATATTGTTGGTGAAAAGATGACAAAAGATTTGTGGAAAAAATTGGAAAGATTGTATCAAACAAAATATCTCATAAACCGAATTTTCTTAAAAAGAAAATTGTATTCCTTGAAAATGAAAGAATGTGTAAATATGTTAGAACACTTGAATAAGTTTAATAACATCATTTGTTAACTTGAGCGTATTAGTGCAAGAATGGACTATTAAGAGAAGGCGATCACCTTACTTTGTTCATTGTCGAAATCTTATGATAAACTTGTTACTACATTGAGTTGTAGTAAAGACGATTCTCTTGATTTGGGGGTGTGTAGTGCTCTACTTGCCAATGAACTTCAAAAGAAGACATCTTTGGGAAGTTCGGTAGAATCAAAGACGGAAGCTCTTGTGGCAAGAGGTCGATCGAATGAATGGGGTAATTCGTTGATAAATCATTCAAGAAGTAATTCAAGATTTCGATCAAAATCAGAGGGCCTAACAACAAAAGTATGTGTTGGCATTGTGGGAAGCCCAATCATATAAGGAAGAAAGTTTTAAAAGAAATGGGGTGAATTCTTCCAAAGCCCCTAATGCGGGAGGTGAAAAGCCATGTGAATCCAAGAATGAAGTCAATCAAGTTGAAGAGTCTACATCTAGTTCATTGAAGATGAAGTATTGATGGTGTCATATAATTCAATATTCTATTAAAATTAGATACTTGATAGTAGCCACCCATCACTTGTACCCACATAGATCATGGTTTGACTCATGTGAGTCATGTTATGGAGGATTGGTATCCATGGGTAATAATTCCACTAGCAAGGTGGTTGGAATGGATTCGATTCGCGTAAAGATGTTTGATAGGACTATTCGGGCAATAAAAGATGTTAGTTATGTGTCAGAACTAAAAAAAAGCTTGATTTCTCTCTCTTCTCGAGATTCGAAAGGTTACAAGTTTATCGGTTAAGGTTGAGTAATCAAAATATCCAAAAGGGCTCTAATTGTGATGAAATGAGTCTTAGTTGGGAGCTTGTACAAGTTATTGGGAAGCACAATAATAAATTATAAATTGAATTTCGTGGTCAAAGGTGAAGAAGTTCCATTTCACCTATGACATAGAAGATTGGGGCATATGAGTGATAAGGGTATGAAGGTCCTAATGAAGAGGAATAAAATAAAATTGACGGATCCGAATTTTGTGAGCACTGTGTCTATGGATGTTTACAATGAAAGTCTAATAGATCTTCGGTTGAAGATCTTCCGAATTTTAACACTTTAAACTAATTATAAAGATGTAAATAAAGTGATAGAGAAAGTGGGACAGATCGAATTCAGATCTGAGGCCAGATTTTTCTGGAAACAAGCAGATTTACTCTCAGATCTGTGGCAATATCAGCATGATCCAGAGCATTAAAATACGATATTTAAGACAAGTTAACAGATAAAACATAAATAAAAGAAGCAAAACAGGAAAAAGAAGAAGAAAGAAAGATGAATAAACAATACCAAACCGGGCCGGATGACCTGGGATTCTCGAGCCTTCGAGGGCTTGCCTGTTTAAGAACCGATCCCCTTTGCCTCTATAATTTCAGATGTTGACTAGCAGATCTCTGGTATAAAGAGTTAGATCTAAGGTTGTTGTGCCCTAATTCTAGTTTTGATCTAGGGTTTTTGTGCCTTAAGTCTAGGTTTTCTCAGTCTTGGGGGATTAGGACTTCAGGAGGCTAGGGTTTCTATCTTCTCTAGGGTTTTCAATTTAGAGATTTTTCTAAAGCTGTCAGTTTTTCTGGGGTCTGGATGAGAATTTCCTTAGATTTCTAAGGGTTTTATGATCTCCAGATGTTGAATATGAATTCTGAGATTTTCTCTAATTTTTTGGGATTTTTCCCAAATATTTAAGAATTTCTAAGGGTTTTTCCTATTTTTTATATTTTTTGGTAATTCTCCTAATTTTGGGAATTTTTATGTCATTTTTGGTCTCTTTTTCTCTCTCCTTTTGGGTTAGGAAGATGGGGTATTTTATAAGATTCAATTGGTGATTTTTCCTAAAATTTTTTGAAGTTTTTTCAGAATTTTTTATATTTATCTTGAAGTTTTAGCCTTATCTAATTAAAGAAAACGTGTTTATTATATCATTAGATGCGTTGACTGTTTCATCAGCCCTCGTCTGGGCTTCTCGGGCCCGTTACAGCCCGGCCCGCGATCCGACAGTTGGGTCCTACAGGGATTAAATTGTTATTTATTATATCTTTTTATCCGTTGGTCTGATTCAGGAGATTCTTGGACTGTTGGAAAGCTCTTGGGCTCTACTTCAAATTGGGATAGGATTTAGGCAGTTTTGGGGTAATTATATTGGGCCTAATAGGATAATATAGTCTTAAAGGTTCAAAAAACCATAGAATTTGCCAGATTTAAAAAGGGATGTCTACAATTGCCCCTCTTTGGAACTCCCTATCTTTCGAGGGATATGTGAGTGGTAAAGAAGTAGACACTTTACCGTTCTCTATCCTTTGAGGGGCCGGTGAACGTCATAGATAAAACAGACATTTTAAATTTCTTCTTGAGGTCACGTGGTCAGGGGCACACCAACTATCCCTCCAAGTCATTGCGCTCATCGAGCTCACCTACCTAGGGCATTTTTCCTCCTAGGATTTTCAATGTGAGATGTCGGTGAGTTACACAAACTTAAAACTCGAGTTGAACTTTCTAGCTATGCCACTTAACTTCAGGAGTTTTTGTAGTTTGAATTTTTAACCCTGGTGTTTTCTTTGATCTCCTTAGGGTTTCCTAAAGCTGTCTATTGGAAAAGGTTTTCTATAAGAAGTGACTTGTCTGGCCGAATCCAAAGTGAGAGATGAGGCAGCAACACGACAATCGTGACAACGTGATAATCATCATATACAGGTATCCATGCTCCTTCGTTTTTTTAAGATTTTTTTAGAATTTTTTTGAAAGCATAGAGAGATTTCAAATAAAACCCAGAGCAAGGATATGTTAGGATTTTAACAAAGAAATTAAAGTTTTTGGAAAACACAAAACAAATAGTGAAAATTTTGAAAAATAAAGATATTTGAAAAAACAAAGTTGGTTAGCAGTTTTAACTTTTGCAACCATAGAGCCCTCTAAGCAGTTTAGCGTCATACAGTGATATACCATACACTTGACCCTTTTACGTCAATACGGGGATAGACGGAATCCATCGAACAAGGTGGTTGTGCCCTAGATACACCCGAGCTTTTTACGTTATACATGGCTAGATGGTACCTGCCTCGGCTTTGATGTTTTTCCATCGAACAGGGTGGTTGTGCCATGGATACAGCTGACCTTTCACATCATATGGGGATAGACGGTACCTACCTCGGCTCTTTTACATCGCACGAGTTTGACATTTTTCTATCGAACATGGTGGTTGTGCCATGGATGCACTCAACCTTTCACGTCATATAGGGATAGAAGGTACCTTCCTCGGCTCTTTTACGTCGCATGAGTTTGACTTTTTCCATTGAAATAGGGTAGTTATGCCCTGGATACACCCGACTTTTCACGTCATGCGGGAATAGACGATACCTGCCCTGGCTCTTTTACATCACACGAGTTTGATGTATTTCCATTAAATAGGGTGGTTGTACCCTCAATACACCTGACCTTTCACATCATATGGGGATAGACGATACCTGCCTCGGCTCTTTTACGTCGCACGAATTTGACGTCTTTTCATTGAAACATGGTGGTTGTGCCTTTAATACACCCGACCTTTCACGTCATACGGGGATAGACGATATATGCCTCGCCTCTTTTACGTCGCACGAATTTGACGCATTTCCTATCTCGGCTCTTTAATGTCGCACGAGTTTGACGTTTTTTTGTCTCAGCTCTTTAATGTTGCATGAGTTTGACGTTTTTCTTGTCTCAACTCTTTAACGTCGAACAAGTTTGATATTTGTTTCCTGTTTCAACTCTTTTAACGTCGCATGAGTTTGACATTTTTTTCCTGTCTCGGCCCTTTAGTGTCATACAAGTATGATGTACAAGTATGATGCTTATCATGTCTCGGCTCTTTTATGTCACACGAGTTTGACGTTTTTCTGAATTAGACTTTGGGACGTCATACGCATACACGGGGATGAGCTTGCCGCATTTCGCCTCAGGGGATCCAGTCGAGAGAAAAATGCTCTCAGACTAGCCAATGTCGTCATTGGCAATGTTCACCCATCTTCAATATGTGGTACTTGGTAGTTATACTCATACAACCATGGAGTGCCTGGCTAGTTTCAAACCTTCATAACAAGCGTAAGAAGTTGGCTTCGAGAACGGGGTCAGATCGGCTAACAGTTTAACCTCTTGTAGTGATGGAGGAAGTCCTTTTTAATAGGGTTTTGGAAATGGAGGATTTTAATAATCAGATTGAAAAAACACTTTTAAAAGGGACAAGCCTTACAGCTTTGCCACCTGTGGCCCCTTTGGTGGTCATTTTATTTATTATATTTTACCTAAAGATGATGAAATGATTACCTTGTGGGATTGTGAGAATGCAAAAGGCTCGAAGTTGTCTACTTACTTTTTGAGCTTTCATCCTGTACTTCGCGGGTCCATGAAGAGTTCTCTGGATTCTTGCTGAGCTTCCATCTTAAAGAGGTCTCGATGTTCTTCCAGGATTCGTCAAAGTAACTTCGGTTTTCCATTCATATCACGCTCCCGCATCTTTCCGAGTTGGTTATGTTGGGAACCTGCAGGGTTTAGGAGGAGTCTTTGTCCTCAGGGTCTACTTGTGTCGTATTATTGGAACTTTCAAGTACTTGTTTGTACTTAAGTGTTTTTTAATCAAAAGCTCCTTCTTGGAGATTTTTTTTTTTTTTTTTTACTCGTGATGCCCTGTCCATTTTTCTTCTTCTTCTTCTTCTTTTTTCTTTTTCTCTTTTTTTTTGTTTTTTATGCCTTTTCAGGTTTTTACCACTCTTTTGAGCCCGTTAGGGATAGTATTTTCTAAGATACATCGCATTGATGGGGTCGTTGAGCTCGCACCCCTCTTGACTCATGATCTTGTAAGAATTGTCTGCGTGCACTCGAGTGACCACGAATGGCCCCTCCCAATTAGGTTTGAACTTGCCTAAAGGGTATGGATTTGCAGGAGTGTGGAAGATTTTCTTGAGTACCATGTCCCCTTCCCTGAACTGTTGAGGAACAACTTTTCTTTGGTATGCCCTCTCGATTCTACGTTGGTAAGCAACAATATTTTGTGTTGCTCGTAGTCGTCTTTCATCCAAATTAACGAGGGCATCGATTCATGCTTCGATCTTTTGTTCTTCATCCGAATCTTTATGAATAAGCACTTGGAGATATGGTATCTCAACTTCAATGGGTAACACTGCTTCCATACAATACACCCATGAGTACGAGGTCATGCCAGTAGGAGTCTTCTCAATTGTCCAGTAGGCCCATATCGCGTCATTTAGCTTTTCGTGCCAATCTTTGCCACCTTATATTATTGTCTATAATTCTAAGAAGTTCTTTGTTTATAGCCTCCGCTTGTCCATTTCCTTGGGGGTAGTAAGGTGTGGAGAATTTATGCGTTATCCCAAACTTTTTACACACCTTAGAGACCATTTTATTTTTGAGATTGGATCCATTGTCAGCAATGATTGACTCAGGAACACCGAACCTGAATACAATATTGTTCTTTATGAAACGGGCAACATGTTGTCCCTCAATTTTGACAAATGATGCGGCCTCTACCCATTTGGTGAAGTACTATGTAGCCGTTAATATAAAACGTTGGCCGTTTAAGGCTTTCGGTGAAATCATTCCGATGATATCAAGACCCCACATCGCAAATGGCCATATAGGCTGTGTTGAGTTGAGTGGTACGGATGGTGCATGGATGAGGTCTCCATAAAGCTGACATTTGGGACACCTCTTTACGAACTTCCAACAATCTTCAGCCATGGTGGTCCAGTAATAGCCTTGGCACCTGATTTTTTGAGCTAAGGTGGCTGCACCAAAATGACCTCCTTCATTGTGTAACTCTGTCAGTACTTGGTCGATTTCTGGCTGATCAAGACACCATAGAATGATGTCATCGAAAGACTTTTTGAACAGGATATCACCTCTTACTAAGAATCCTATAGAAGACCTTCGAACGACTTCTTTATCTTTTTTGGTAGCTCCTTCAAGGTATAACCCATCTTTCACCAATGACAGAACATCGTAGAACCACGGTTTTACCTTAACTAGCTCATTTGATGCCACGAGAGACGTTTTCCCATCGTTCTCATTTTTTTGTTCTATTTCTTCTTCGATCCATGATGGGGAAGGATCATGTTTGTTCCTGATATAGAATGACAACCTGGTAATTTCTGGAGGAATATCAACCATTGAAGCAAGGGTCGCAAGGGCATCAGCGAACCGATTATTTTCCCTAGTTACATGCTGGAAGGTGATTTTCTTAAAATATAGAATCATCTTTTCCACTTTTTCTTGATAGGGCTTGAGCTTTTCTTCTTTTATCTTCCAAATCCCTTAAAATTGGTTTATGACGAGTAAGGAGTCACCAATCACTCGTATTTGTTGGATTTTCATTCCCATAGCGTTCTCGAGCCTGATTATCAAGGCTTCATATCTAGTAACGTTATTGGTGCATGGGAAATTTAATCTGATGGCTATTGGAATTTAAATCTTCTCGAGTGAGCATAGTATGACCCATATACCTGACCCATATTCATTCTTTGCACCATTGAAGTATAGGTCCCAAATTGATTCCTCAATTGTGAAGAGGTTCTTATCAGGGAGATCCGTGTTGATGGGAGTGTTATCTGATAGTGTGTGTTCAGTTAAGTGGTCAGCAATGGCTTGTCCTTTGATCGGTTTTTTAGTAACATATTCGATCTCGAACTCGCTCAATAGCATTCTCCACTTCGCCAAACGTCCGTTCATGACAGTCTCTCCAATAGGTACTTGAGTGGGTCTATTTTTGAGATGAGCTTTGACTTAATGAGATAAGACATAGTGTCTTAACTTCTGCATGGCCCACACAAGCGTCAAGCAATGCTTTTCTACATCCGTGTATCTCGTCTCATAGTCCACCATAGTCTTGCTGATGTAGTATATTGTTTGTTCTTTTCCATGGTCATCGTATTGTCTTAACATTGCCCCAATGGTCTTGTCTCCACTGACATGTATAGGAACATGAATTTATCTAAACTTGGGGGGCTTAGGACTGGAGGTTTCGTGAGGTACTCCTTGATTTGATCAGGTTGGTGAGATGATCAGGCCTGGCCTTCGACTTGACCAAAATTTCGTCGACATAGTCTTCCATGATGGTGCGCATTAAGTCATAGAAGATGCTAGTCATTGCCCGCTGATAAGTTGTCCCTGCATCTTTTAGGCCGAAGGGCATGACTTTGTAGCAATAAGTACTCCATTGCGTTACGAACGAAGTCTTGGTATAGTCTTCTTCTACCATGAAGATCTGGTTGTAACCTGAGAAGCCGTCCATGAATGACAACATCTCGTGCCCCACAATGTTGTCAACCAAGGCATCTATGTTTTGTAATGAAAAATTATCCTTTGGGCATGCCTTGTTGAGGTCTCTGTAGTCAACACACACTTGGATCCTCCCATCTTTCTTGGGTATGACCACTATGTTGGCCAATCATTCTGAGTAATCGACGGGGGTAATGAACTTCGCCTTGAGCAGTTTATCGTTTTCTTCCTTAATTTTATGCTCAAGGTGGATCTTCTGACATCGGAGTTTCTGCCTTATAGGCTTTGCCCCTTCGTTGAATATGAGGTGATGTTGCACCAATGTGGGATATAGCCCTGGCATATATCCTTGAGAAAGAAAATCATATTTTCCTGCTTCTCAAGAGATAAGGAGGTTCCAATCTTGGTTAACCTTGGGTCCTTCTCAGCTCCTAGGTTTATGTCGATCGTCTCTTTGATGATAGCTGTTGGGTCACCACCGAACCTCTTCTTGAATTACCCAACATGGGAAGTGAGTTCCTCAGGTTGAGAGATTTATTTAGACTCTTGGCTCTCTTGATCTTTGTCTTGGTCATCTAATTCGTCATCTTGGGTATTGTGCACTGTTATCGGGCTATCTTGGGTGTTCATAGTTTTTTTAAAAAAAATTTCATCATTATCAGTTTTATCATGTTTTGATTTTTCAACGGTTTTTGAAATAACTCAAGAGGTATCCCTTATGGGACTCACGAGAGAAATGTTGGGGACTGGACGGGTATGGTGGTTAGATGGCCACCCTGCGCCTATCTATTTTTTGGCACCAGGACTTGAAGGTGCCGTTGGTATGCTTTCAATGATTCTCGAGATAGAGGAGTGATCAACCAATTCCATTCCTAGGTTTGAATTGGTGGATGAGCATGCTTGGCTGTGTTAGAGTCGAATGTGCATACCTTCAAATCCAGGTCAGCAAAAAGGTTTTCAATTCTCAGTTCTTATGTGTGCTGAGATGTGGAAGAAGAGTTATTCCCCGTTGAGGATTCAAGGATCACCTTAGGCCATTTTGAAGGACGGGCATCGACAGGATTGACGCTTTGAATGCCTCTAGATACAAAGCACGGATAGTTTGAAGGCTTCATCCAGCATTACAATAAGGTGAGAGAACACCCGAGACCTTTGCGATCTCCGTTATCAGTTTTGGCTTCGAATGATTCATAAATTGCCTCCGTTACACCTTGCCCTTGACTACCCAAGCCTTGGCCTGGTTGGAAGCCTTAGGAGCAGAGCATGTACCAAGCTTCGAGGGACCCGAAACCGTATCGATGTTGACATTAGATAATGTCATCCATCGATGCAGAAGTTTGCAAAATTTGAGGAACAGGGTCACCGGCCTTTAGGCATAAGGTGGCACAATTGGCTTGCTTGAAGGAAGCGAGCGGGATTTCTCCGATCTTGACTCCTACAACTAGCTTCCCGTTGTGTATACTAAGATTGAGAAAAGTAAGGGGTTCAGCACATACCTTTGCGACACCATTTTTAGTTGGAAATTTTATGCATTGATGGAGTTTAGAGGCGACCACGAGGTTTTAATGCAGCCAAGGTCTTCATAACAACATGTTGAAAGAAGGTTTTATGTCTAAGACATAAAACTTTATTACTTTGAAGGTAGGGCTGATCTTGAGTGTGAGAGGCAGTATGCCTTTAGCTTGTCTTTTGGTTCCATCATATGCAGCGATAGTTAGTTGACACGACTCGAAGTCATCTGCGTTTTTGCTTATCTGTTTCATTGTTTTCATAGGGCATATGTTTAAGGATGCCCCATTATCAACAAGCACTTTTCGTATCTCATATCCTTGCCTGAAGACGGTGATATGCAAAGGTTGGACGTGAAATCGGTTGAAGCTGGCTGGGATGTCATCGCCTATGAACATGATTGGTGTTGGTTCCATCAGCTGGTTGATCATTCTGCACAACTTATCCGGCTGTGTGTTGCTCGAGATGTGTGTCTTGGCAAGGACCTTCTCGATCTGGGCTCTATGTGCTGGTAAATTGGCGAGTAGCTCCAAGATGGAGATTTGAGCCTAAATCTTCCTGAGATCAGCTTATAGATCGTAGGTGGTTGCAGATCCTTGAATTTCCTTGTTTAGCTCGTGATCTACGACCACCATTGGTTGTTTGGTTTTTGAGGTATTTCCCATTCTTTTATCGAGAGTATCAGTCATCAATTGAATGGGTTTGAACACTCGGCCTCTTCGGGTTAAGGAGTCAACCTCGCCAGCCTAAAGCTCGATAGGGTCAGCCCTAACAAGAATAATAGGAAACTTTGGGGTGTTGGCCCCTTGCTTGGAAGATGACGCCTTTTCATTGGTCCTGACCATAAGTCATCTTCGTCACATTGGTCCCATTTGGAAAGGTTATCGAGGTTTGGAGATGAAGGGCTTCCTCTTAGGAGGCTCAAAAGATCTTCTTCGAGCTCTTGAAAGTAATGATCACAAGCCAATATGAACTGACTGGGATCCTCTTCTTTGTCTCCACACTCAATCATGTGAATAACAACGTTCTCTTTTGGGTTGTCTTGAGCTCCCGACTTTTCGGCCGTTGTGACCATATTTTTAGGGAGAGGATTTGTGAAGATACCCATTTTCACTACCTGCTCTTATCTATGACTTGAAATGGTGGTTCAGATGGTTGAGGGAAATAACCCATATTCTTAGCCAAGTGTAATTCCAACACTTTTTCTAATGGGTCTTTAAGATGGGTGAAATTATCCTCTTGTCTTTGGTTATTATTTTGAGCATTGGCTCTAGGCTGACCCTATCGGTTTTGATTCTGATTATTGCGTTGAGCAGCAAAACTTTGGGCCGATCCGTTAACTACGATCTCATTAACCTGACCGGAAGCATTCCCCTTGTATTTGTTCTTATTTTGGGGAGTTGTTATCGACTTGTTGTCGAGCTTGGTGCTGAGGGGTGTCCCTCTGACTCTTTCATGTCACGCCACCCTCTTGATCATGGAGTCAAAAGAGTGGGGGATAAGACCTTGGCTGAAGAAGGTCCTGTACTCGGAAGCAGCATTCTCTAAGACTATGGAGATCTTGGCTAGATCTGTAAGTGGACATTCTATGACCCGTATTGCCACCTCGCGGAATTGACCGATGAAATCCTCGAAGGATTCTCTTGGGTCTTGTTTTGTTGCACTGAGTTCGCTCAGGGAGAGAGGTCTTGTTGTCGACCCACGGTAGTGAGAGACAAATAGGTTGAACATTTCGTTTGGAGTGATGTGTGGTCGAGCGAACATTGTTCTCCGATGTCAGTTCTAGGCCTCACCGGTTAATGTTTGTGAAAAGATGGCCTTCAGTTGGTTAGGCTTATCTCGCAAAGCTCGAACGGAGAGGAAGTACGCGTTGATGTGAATATCTAGATTGCTCTTCCCATTGAACTTGTTTCTGAATTCTGGGACGACAAATCCCAGGCGAAGGTCTTCCATGCCTCCAAGGGTCTCATGAACATAGGCCTTCGGAGGTAGAATTTCATGCATGCCCATTCTTACTAGCATATCCTGCATTGCTTTTAAGGTGCTTTCTTGTTGCCCACTGGTTGATAGGTTCCCAAGCATAGACTGATAAATTGAAACTTGGGGTATATGTTGGCTTGCATGAGATTGATGAGCTGCAGTCGCCGGAGCGGTTTGATACATTGATGCCTGAGGGACGTACTGATCCATAGGTGTTGCCATAAGTTGCCGAAATTGTACGGTTTGTTGGACAGGATTAACCAGAGGGACCGATTGAATAATCGGATGTGCTAAGGGTTGACCTCTACCACTAACTTGGTTTGGGATCGACCCGTAAGCTGGGGCATGGACAGTGTAACCTAGGTCAATTAGACTTTTGAGAGCAGCTTGGACGCCTAAGGGTCGGTTTGAGTTGACACATCTGCTTCATACAGTGTTTAGACTTTTGAGAGCAGCTTGGACGCCTATCTAGCCTAAGGGTCGGTTTGAGTTGACACATCTGCGTCGTACAGTGTTCAGAACATCATGAGCTGTACTATGGTTGCTCGAGGTTGGGTTAGATCCCCTAGACCTAGGTAGGTCTTGGTTTTGAGATCGTTGCACCTCAAGGTTATCTTAGTTCGAGTTTTGGGAATTGGCTTTAGATGTTGCTGAATTTCTTCCCTCGCTCGACTTCTACTTTGGTTGCTTAAAATACCCTGTAGGACGATGCCTAGTCGGACTCCCTGACTATTCAAGGTTTTTTGGGAGGAGCCGGCTTTTCAGGCCACACAGATCTCAAGCTTAGGAGTGGATGCTTGAGACTGCTTCTAATTGAAGACTTGGGCATTGGATAATGGAATGTCTTGAGGTCTGTTGATAACTCCAAGGGATTGCAGCATATTGGTCCATAGGTTTGGGCAAGTTAGGCTTAGAGTTGGTCGTGGAGTAGTCATCATGGTTGCCTTGAGTGACTGACATGGTGATTGCTTTTGGCTAGGTTCTAAAATCTAGACTTAGGTAAGATCTAAACTTGACGACTTAGAGCAAACTTAGCCTGACACTAGCGGCAAAAACATTAGCGAAGACTTAGGCTAAGACTAGACTGGAACCTAGACTTACTAGACTCAATGGATTTTGGCTAAGACCTTGAACTAGGGTAAGCCTAGTCTAGCTCTAGAAGCAACTCTTAAGCTTAGACCTATGCTGGAACCTAGACTAGATGGCGCACGAGTCTCAGCTCGGGCCAAGAGTGGGTCTAGGTTTGAAGGGGTAAGAAACGCTAATGTATTTTATTTTATTTTTTTTATCTTTTTAATTTTGATGAAACATAGTTAAATTAATCATGGGGAAAACAGGGAAAATATGATTTCAGTAAAAATTAACAAACTAAAATAAAATCAAAAGGGCAGAAACATAACAGATCTATCTGAAGCAAAATAATTTTTTTATATTTTAGGTAAAAAATTGGTCAACAAGGAGGCAAAAGTCCTTGGAATGGTCCTATAGGGTCCTAGAATTTTTCTAGGACACTTGCAGTTGCGGCACTAGTGGTGTCACCCTTGCAGGGTGGGTGACACGGCTGGTGTTGCTCAAAAAAGTATTATTTTTTATTTTTTTTATATTTTTATCTTATTAATCTTGATGAAATAAGACTACTTTAAACTTGGAAGAAGCAAGAAATAAAAATATTTATGATGAAATAAATTAAAATAAAGTAAAACATAAAAGCTTTGATTAAACTGAAATTATTTTTTTTTTTTTGTATTTTTAAAAATTTTATTTTGATTTGAATTTTTTTGTGCAGTCACAAAAGAATCCTTGGAATAGTTCCACAATTTTTCAGAGGTTTTTGAGACCTTTGAATTTGGGCGATACTGGGAGTGTTGCCCAGAAGAAGCAGGGTTCGGAGCACTGAAACCCTAGATTTTGGTCACATCTGAATTTTGGGACCTTTTGTGACTGAAAACAGTGAATAAAAATCATATTTTGAAGCTTGGATCAAGCTTGAAATAGCCCCACAGTGGGCGCCAAACTGTTTACGATGAAAACCTGACAGATCTTCCGATGAAGATCTCTCGAATTTTAACACCTCAAACTAATTAAAAAGATGTAAATAAAGTGGTAGAGAAAGTGGGATAGATCGAATTCATATCAGAGGCCAGATAGAGCCAGCATGATCTAGAGCATTAAAATACAATTTTTAAGACAAGTTAACATATCAAAAATAAATAAAAGAAACAAAATAGTAAAAAGAAAAAGAAAGAGTGAAGAAGAAATAATACAAAACCAGACCTAATGGCCGGGATTCCAGAGCCTTCGAGGGGTCGTCTGTATCTGAACCGATTTCCTTGGCCTCTTTGATTTCGGATGTTGACTAGCAGATCTTTGATGTAAAGGGTTATATCTAGGGTTGTTGTGCCATAATTCTAGTTTTGATATAAGGTTTTGTTCCCTACGTTTAGGTTTTCTCAATATTGGGGTTTAGGATTTTAAGAAGCTAGGTTTCTATCTTCTCTAGGGTTTTCAATTTAGAGATTTTTTTAAAGCTGTCGGTCTTTCTAGGGTCTAGATGAGAATTTCCTTGGTTTTATAAGAGTTTTGTGATCTCTAGAGGTTGAATATGAATTCTGAGATTTTCTGTAATTTTTTGAGATTTTTGGGGATCTTTCCTAATTTTTTGAAAATTATCCTAATTTTAAAAAATTGTAAGGTTTTTTTAATCTCCTTTTCTCTCTCCTTTTGGGTTAAGGAGAGGGGGTATTTATAAGATTCGATTGGTTATTTTTCCTAAATGTTTTAGAGTTTTTTTAGAATTTTTCGATTTATCTTGAAGTTTTAGCCTTATCTAATTAAAAAAAATGCGTTTACTGCATTATCATATGCATTGACTGCATCATCAGTCCGCATCTGGGCATGTCGGACCCGTTACAGCCTGGCCCGTGGCCCGATAATTGGGTCTCACATGGACTAAATTATCATTTGTTATATCTTTTTATTTGTAGGTCCGATTCAGGCGATTCTTAGACCATTAAAAAGATCTTGGGATCTACTTCAAATTAAAATAAGATTTACATATTTTTTGTGTAATTAAATTGGATCTACTAGGATAATGTGGTCTTAAAAAACCATATAATTTGCCAGATTTAAAATGGGGTGTCTACAATGGGAAACAACGTAGACAACCTTTAAGGCCGATAAGCATACAAACAAGTACCAATTTGATTACATTCACTCAAATGTATGGGGGTGAATTATATTTTTTTTTATTTGTTGATGACTTCTCAAGAAAAGTATGGATCCAAACTCTCAAGTCTAAAAGAGATGTGTTTTGTGCATTCAAGAATTTTAAAGTCAGAAGTTGAAAAATCTACAGAGCAACACATCAAAGTTCTTGGGGCTGATTATGGTGGAGACTTTGTAACAAATGAGTTCAAAAATTTTAGCAAGGTCAAGGGAATTACTAGGCATTACACAAATACCTACAATCCTCAACAAAATGGTGTGGTCGATAGGATAAATCACACTTTGATGGAGCGTGCGAGGTGCATATCAAGCAACGCCGACTTAGAACAAGAATTATAGGTGGAAGCTGTATCAATGGCTTGTTATCTTATCAACCGATCACCTTCGGTAGCATTGAGAAGCAAAACTCCTAATGAGGTATAGTATGAAACTCCGAGTAACTATTCCGAATTTAAAAAATTTTTGTTGTGATGGATATGCACTTATTCCAAGTTGCCAAAGGAACAAATTGTATCCAAGGTCAAAGAAGTACACCTTTGTGGGTTATAACAAGGGTGTGAAGGGGTACCGATTATAGGATCTAAGCACCCAAAAAAAAACCACTAGTCGTGATGTGCATTTTGATGAATCCAAGGTATTGGAAAAAGGGATGATGGTGAAGGACATGGTCAAGAAGTGCAGCAAGAGAGCTAAGAATTTGAAAGCAACCTCGAAATACTTCTATCAAGTGCAACTATGCCTTATAAGAATATACCTATTGATCATAGTAAAGAGATGAAAAACTAAGAAGTCAAGATGAAAAACTACATGGCCATCAAGATGAAGTTATGCCTTTGGCATATAGGTGCTCTACTAGAGAAACTCACGCACCCAGGGGGCACAAAGATTATATGGATCCAAATACTTTATATGCTTTGATAGCCGAAAATAAATAGGCAACATCATTATGTGAAGCCATTAATAGCAATGGTACTGAGCATTAGAAAAGAGCTATGGAATAAGAGATATTGGCCCATCAAAGAAACAAGATTTGGGATTTAATGGAGCTACCGAAAGGTAGAAAGGCCGTTGGTTGTAAATGGGTGTTCAAGATAAAGAAGGGGCTCAATGGCAAGCTTGAAATATATAGGGCAAGATTGGTGGAAAAAGGTTTTTTGCAAAAATAAGGCATTGACTTTGATGAAATTTTTGCACCGGTAGTCAAGTTGGTTTCAATTCGCTTGGTGCTTGGGTTAGTTGCTATGCATGATTTAGAGCATGAGCAAATGGATGTGAAGACGGTTTTTTTGCATAAAGAACTTGAAGAGGAAGTGTACATGCAACAACTAGAAGGCTTCATAGAGAAGGGCAAAAAACGACTTATGTGAAAATTGAATAAGTCATTGTACAGGCTCAAGCAAGCATGAAGACAATAGTATAGAACATTTGATATGTTCATGATGAGCCTCAAGTATACAAGAAGTAAGTATGCCCATCACATCTATTTAAAGTTCTTTGATGATGGTACATACTTGATTTTAGTCTTATATATGGATGACATGTTTTTGGTGTGTGCAAAAATAAGACAAAAATTAATGAACTCAAGACTTTTTTTAGTACAAGATTTGAGATGAAGGATCTCGATCTGGTAAGGAAAATCCTTAGGATTGAAATTGAAAGTGATAGACAAAAGGAAATTTTATCATTATCTCAAAAGGATTACATAGAAAAGGGTGTTTGAAAAATTTGGCATGAAAGATGCAAAGCCAGTGAAGACACCCATAACGTCTCACTTCAAATTGTCTTCAATACAAAGTCTGAAGATGGAAGAAGAAAGAAAAAGCGTGGTTAAAGTTCCTTATGCAAATGCAATTGGAAGTTTAATGTTTTCCATGGTATGTACAAGATCGGATATCATGCATGCGATCGGTGTTCTAAGTCGATTTATGGCAAACCCCGAAAAGGTTCATTGGGAAGCAACAAAATGGGTGCTTTGATACTGAAGACGCACAACTAGTTATGCAATCACATTTGGCAAGGGCTCAACCCAAATGCAAGGTTTTTTGGATGTGAATTTTGTCGATGATCTTGATAGAGACAAGCCGACTACCGCATTTGTTTTTTGGTTTGCAAATAGACCAGTAAGTTGAATGTCAAGGCTTCAAGATGCGGTAGCATTATCAACTACCAAAGCCGAGTACATGGCGGCAATGGAGGCATAAAAAAAAATCGTGTGGCTTCAAGGATTGATGGGTGAGATGGACATTGTGTGCATGCCAATAAAATTATTTTACTACAATATGAGTATTATCCATTTGGCCAAGAACCCGATTCACCACAATAAGTCAAGACACATATTATTTTAATATCACTATATCCAGCAAGTTGTTGAAGTTGGAAGAGTTCGATTGGTCAAAATCAAGACTGAATACAACCTTGCAGATATGCTAAACAAGACCATCCAAGTAGAGAAGTTAGAATAGAGTCTAACTTCTCTAAATTTCAAGAAAAAAAAAAAGTGATAGATTGATAAGGCAAGGGTGTGGTTTTGCATCAAGGTGGAGATTTTTGAGACATGATGCCAAATCACCACCCCATGTGGTATTTCCAACTTGTTGAGAGTTATTTTAGTCATTATGAATAGCTGTATTGAGGGTTTATAACCCATTAAGTTGAGTAAGAAAAGAGCGAGACGAGAAGAAAAAGAAATAGAAAGTGAAAAATGTAGAGAGAGAGAAGGTTGGGAAGAAAATTTGGGGTTTTTTGCTACGAAACTCTAGCGCCACCATTTGGGCTCGAGTTGAGCCATTTTATCGGCATTGCTTTGCTACATTGATGAATCAAATCAAATAAAGGAGTTGATTGCAGGTGGTTTTGTGGTATGAAGTTTTTTTATTTGAGCTTTCTTTGAGATTGTATGAGGTAACTCTACATAACCCCAATCTTGTAAGTTTTCCTCTTGATAGTGGATACACATTTGCCTTCTGGCCTATGGATGTAGACTATCTTGGGTGAACCACGTATATGTGTGTGTCCCTATCTACTTTTTATGTGTTGTGCTTTGATGATTTCCCATATTACTTGCTTTCTTGTTTATTTATGTTTTCCAATTATATTGAACTTGTAATTGCATATTGGGTATGTTATTTGAGTGTTAAAATCATTGCGGTGGAGTGCTCACCATGTCAAGTAAGATTTGAAATATCCTGATATGCTCAAAAGGGATATCCCGATTTTACAACATTTGGAATATTAAAAAGATCTTAATTCATGTTCCTAGAACGTTCCCGCTTCATCTCTTCCTAAATATTTAATTCTTATAAAAAAACAACAAAGTTAACAATCAAAGTTATGAACACCAAATCAAGACCAACAGGTAAAATTGCTGACTGGTAGTGTTTGACTAATTTTAGGCTCTCCAACTTGCCAGTTTTGATTGGTTCGACTTACCAAACAAAATGGACAATTCTTTCCTAATGTATTATATATTTTTAACTATTATTCATATATATTTTTTAATATTTTTAAAACCTAGTCAAATCGATTGGACCCATGATCAGACCAATTTTGATAGGACCAAATCTATCGCCAGTTTGGTGCCCGGTCCAATCCTGATAACATTGGTAGCAACCTGAATAAAATGTTATCTTTCCTAGACTTTATTTAACCTAATCATTTTTAAGCTTTGGCCTAATCCTATCTAAATCATGCTTATCTAAAATCTAAGTCATACTTATCTAAAATCGCCTAACTTACTAAAAACTTAAACAAGAGAATATTAGCTTTTCTATGACAGCACCGACTACCCAATTCAAGGGTCAACAGTGAATATCAATGGCTGCCATGTTAGTCTCATTATATTTGTTAGAAAGAAACTAAATTACCACATTTTTCATGTCACCATTCTTCTTAAATATAGGTGCATGAGTGCCTCATGTGCAATGGAGATACAAAGCATTTCCACATGAGAAATTACTACAACCGTTTCTATGAGCGCAATCACTACCCAATTCAAGGGTCAACGGTGAATGTCAATGGTTGCCTTGTTGGTCTCATTATATTGTATGGAAGTAACGATATTAGCACATTTTTCATATCATAAATGTCCATTCTTCTTAAATGTAGGTGCCTAACCGCCTCATGTGCACGGGAGATGCAAAGCATTTCCACATGGGAAAGGACTAAAACGGTTTCTATTCTTCAGTTGGCCTCATTTATACTAGTTGAATTACGTGTGTTACGTAAGAATATAGTAAACAATCATGACTTTTTCATACATATTTATGTACCTTTTGAGTTACCTCACAATCCATCAATATGCTATGCATAGTCTATGAAAACGCGGCGACTCTATTTCAACTAACTGTATTTGTTTTTGTTTTTTTTTTTTTTTTTTTTTGGCTATTATACTCCTATAACTTAATCAACTTATGAATGATAAACAATTGATGATAGTATTGTATCATAAGGATGATACTTCTTAAGTATTAAATGAAAATAAATTTTACCTATCAAACAACTTTGTAATAGTCAACACGAGATGATTAAGGAGTTGTGTGCTTGCTTTTGTTAAAACCATATTAATTGTATATGATATGAAAGATAAACAAAAACATACTAATAAAAAAAAAAGCTTATAGTTATTCTAACTATAAAAGATAATGAGAGAAGAGTGACCTAGAGAGAAGCCCATATACACTACATTATTATAATTGAAAGAATGATAAGAAACTATTTCTAAAGCATGGAAAAATTTGTTGAAAAGATAAACTCAATTTTTATGGCTTAAAATTTTTAAAAGGGAAAATGTGTAAATTAAGGTTTAAAGTAGTAAAAATTTAAAAATTATAAATATAAGTTATATGTTTTATAATAGGTAAGACATAAAACTTTGTCTTTGAAATTTATAAATTATTAAAAAATCCAAGAAAATAGAATTGGTCTCCTTTTTTTTTTTTGGTAAATGTATTTAGTTTAAAATATTTGAAAATCTATAATAAAATTTAAAAGTTACTACAATTTTAGAAAGCATAGCAACACAAAACAACTTATTTTTTAAGAAAATTAAAATTAATAAAATTTAAAAAATAAAGCTATTATTTAAAAGTGCTAATAGAAAATAATTTCTTGTGAACAAAATTTCTTTTGATCATTTTAAAATTTCTTTAAAAGATTGGTCGTAAATGAAATTAATGAGCACAAAAATTTATAATTTATTTTTTAAAGAATTTCAGTTTAGTGATGACTGATGAGTCTTACATCAAAGGCAATGTTATTTATTTAAAACTTTTAAAATCTTTGGCAAAAAACTCAAAATATATACATAACTAAATCATACTATAGGATGTAAATAACACATTATTATAGTAATAATCCTGCAATCATACTTATAATTAACATTATTTTAAAAAACAATTTAGAAAATAAAAAATAAAATAAACGAACAATAAATACAGGGAAAATTACTTAAATATCTGTTTTATTTTTGTTATTACGAAAATACCTAAAACTCTCTGTTATTACTTATATATCCGTTTTTTGAACTTCATAACATTTTTTTAAAAAATATGAAACTACTCATTTTTTGTTTTTCAACCGAAATTATAATAATTTCAGTTTTTCAAAGACTACATTTATTTGTTTTTTGGTTTTTTGAAAAATCGAAAAATTTTTTTCTCAATGTGCAATCAGTTTCTTCCTTCCCTGAAACTGAACCAAATCTCGTGTTCCGTATATATAATGGAAAAAGCTTATTTAAGGTTGCAACCTTAATTTTATAATTAAAGGTGCACCTCAAAATCCATCATAAAAGGTTGTTTGGATATTGGGAAACCCTCTAATTGATCATCTTGATTTCAAGATATATGAATATTGAAAGAAATAACGATTTCGATTCCACGAAATAGTGTATCTTGCAATACATTTTCTAAACCGTCTATTTTCAAGATTGTGTTTATAGATCTACTTGATTTGAACCGTTTTTAGAGTTTACAATCTTATAATTAGAGTTGAAAATAAATTCTCAAGCCATCCTAAGAAATTTTTATATCAAAATTATATTTATGATAAAATTTAGAGGTACGCTTTAATTGGATTGTTTAAGTTTGCAACCTTATGCAAACTACACCCACATATAATATAATACTTATTTTTATTACTACTACTGAAATAGTATATTGGTAAAGGCATAGAAGCCTCTTCAAGAGGTTTTGGTATCAAATACCACCCATTCCATGATGGGTTTTTTTTTATCTTTTTAATAAAATAAGAAACATTCATTTTCTATTGAAAAAAATTAGATTGCATATAGTGGGACTCGAGCCCTTATCGTGAAAGGGTAGAATCATGCATGATAACTGAAAAGCCAATTCATCTCCGAGTTTAAATATTTGGGCATACATAATATTGATAAAAAATCGATACATGGGTCAAGGCCAAATAACTTGTCTGAATCCACAAACAGTGAAGTTCGATTTTTCAAAAACCGAAAATGGGTAATTTCATCTTTTAAAAAAAATTGTTATAAAATTTAAAAAGTGGGAGTGATAATGAAAAGTTTTAGTTATTTTTGTAATAACGAAAAAAATTAGATTGCATATAGCGGGACTCGAGCCCTTACCGTTGAAGTGTAGAGGCATGCATGATAACTGAAAAGTCAATTCATCCTTGAGTTTAAATATTTGAGCATACATAATATTGATAAAAAATCGATACATGGTTCAAGGCCAATTAACTTGTGTGAATCCACAAACAGTGAAGTTCGGTTTTTCAAAAACCGAAAATGGGTAGTTTCTTCTTTTAAAAAAAATTCTTATGAAATTCAAAAAAAAAACATACGAGTAATAATGAAAAGTTTTAGGCATTTTTGTAATAACGAAAAATAAAATAGAGGTATTTTTGTAATAACGAAAAATAAAACAAAATATTTAAGTAACTTGCCCATAAATGTTTGCAAAGCATGGAGTTGGAATATGCCTTGTTATTGTCTTCTTATTGAGTTTCCCATATATACTCAAATATCTACAATAAATTGAATACTATTCATCAATCAAAAAACTAATACATCAAAAATATAAAATTTTATAGCAATAAACCAATAGAGAAGTTCAAAAACAAAGAAATAGGGGGAGTCGCATAGAAGATAGAGAGAGTGGACGTGAAGGGAGGGAATCATGGAGAAGGATGGAGAGAAACTATATAAAGGAAGGAAATGCATACTAACTTCCCCATATCTCAACTAAAAAAATTTCCTTATGGGTAAAAGGGAAGGGAAGGGAAGAGAACATTTCAACATGTTATCTTATTTCATTCCAATTCTTTAAATCTTTTGCCTTACTTTATCCATAAAATTTTCTTCTTTATCCTTAAACTTTTTTTAAAAAAATCTCTCCAACATATTTTTCTCTTGCTGTTTTCCGCTTTCAACCCATTTTCTCTCTTTCTCACCACCTCCCATGTTACGTACACAACTTTAACTAAATCTGTCGTATATTTTCTGATTTTTTTATTTACTAATTTGTATAGAGGAAGAAAAAGAATTGATCTTCTCTCTAATAATTATCTCTCCTATAATTTGGATAAAGATGATAAAATTAAAGGATAAGAATTGATCATTCTCTCTAATCATTTACTTTCTCTCTCTTATCTACTCTCATCCCACGTAGCTCTCTCTCTCACCCTACCCTCACCCCTAAGGTATCTCTTATTTCTTACACACACATATATATATATATATATATATATATATATATATATATATTAGGGTATCTCTTAATTCTTACACACACATATATATATATATATATATATATATATATATATATATATATAAAAGGTTACGGTTTCTATAAGGTTACAACCTTAAACAATCTAATTAAGGCGCACCTCGAAATTTTCTCATAACATGTAATTTTGTTGCAAAAAGTTCTTAGAATTACCATAAAATCTATTTTCATATCTAATTAGAAAATTTTAAACTCCAAAAATAGTTAAAATAAGGAATATCTATAAACATATGAAAATCTTGAAAATGGACAACCTAGATAATGTGTTGCAAGATGCACTATTTATGCGACTCAAAAACTTTTTTTTTATTCATACATCTCTATGTCGAGATGATCAAATAGAGGGTTTTTCAACATTAAAACAGTCTTTCCGATAGATTTTTGAGGTGTATCTGTAATTCTACATTTTAAAGTTGCAACCATATATAAACTCTTCCCATTTATAAAAGATGGCAGTTTAAATTTGTTAGCTCTCATCCTGATGTTTCTTGTGCATACTCTTTCTCTCTCTCAAATTTAGTTATTCTAAAATAAGTCTCTCTTCCCTAACCACAACTTTTGCTCTTGCTCTTGCTCTATTCCACAAGCCTTTCATCCCTTCAAATCTCTAACCCAAACTTCATCCTTTCAAATCGCTACCCCAAATTTCTACCCCAAACTTCATCGGAAGCATTTTGGCCGGAATCTTGGATACCCACTGTTTTTTATAACTTTAGTACAAATGTTGTTGTGGATGGGAACACTGTGAACCTTAGATTGTGTGATACGGCTAGTCAAGAGGATTACAACAGGTTAAGACCTTTAAGCTATCGAGGAGCAGACGTGTTTCTTCTGGCCTTTTCTCTTATCAGCAAAGCCAGCTATGAAAATGTTGCAAAGAAATAGATTCTTGAACTTAGGCATTATGCTCCTGGTGTTCCGATAATTCTAGTTGGGACAAAGCTTGATCTTCGAGATGACAAGCAGTTCTTTATAGATCACCCAAGTGCAGTGCCCATAGAGTGGTGTTCCAAGACGCAACAAAATGTGATTGGAGCTCCTGCATACATAGAGTGCAGTTCCAAGATGCATTAGAATGTGAAGGCAGTTTTTGATGTAGCAATCAAGGTCGTTCTCCAGCCGCCCAAGCAGAAGAAGAAATAGAAGAGAAAGGCACAAAAGGGATGTTCCATCTTGTTATTCTAGCGAGACAACGGCCACCGACCCACAAAAAAAAAAAAAGAGTTTGGAACACCTGAGGTGAGAGAGTTAAAAAAAAGATGTGTTTTATAATTTGTTTGGATTAAAAGTTAGGATAAAAATAGGTAAATCTATTTGGGAGGTAGAATATAGGTTTTGAAAATTTGAATTTAATAAGAAATGAAAGTTAAAAATAGGGTCCATAGAGATATTTTTCAAAAAAAAAAAAAACCCTGAGATCTAATTGGTATCAACTTTAGGAAGTTTAACAAAATAGGAAAAATTCTTGGATATGAAAGCAATGTTGAGATAATGATGGATACGGAAATCTTCATCTCTTGTGTGTACTCTCTATTTTCAATTAAAAGATAAAAACAATGTTGAGATAATGATGTACATGAAAATCTCTCTTTCTTTCTAAGCATAAGATATAGAAACAATCTCTCTCAAATTAACTTATAAGATCTCCCTCTTGTTAATACTATACGTCTCTATCAAATTAACATATAAGATCTCGCTCTTGTAAGTACTCTCTTTTAATTTAAGAAAAGATTTCTATATTTCTCCTATAACATAGAAGATCTATGCTTCCCTTACTATCCAGCCGTTCAATTTTGATCAAGAGAGTCATTTATCGTTTGATCTTAGATCCAACATCTCAAATTATTTTATTTTTAATGTTTTATATACAAATTGTATGAATATGAAATTTAATACGTGTCGTCCTCTTATTGAGGCGCACCTATAAACAATATTAAAAATAATTTTTTAATAAAATATAAAGACCAAAATACTCCCTGAAAATTTCAAAAGTATTTTAATCATTTTATTTTATTGAAAATATTTTTCTACTATTTTTTGCTAATACGAGTTTAATAGAGGATTAGTCGTCCAAAATTTGGTGTCAAAATAGTTTATAGAAAAAAAATAAAATAAAATTTGATGTCAAAATAGTTTATAAAAAAGAATTAAAAATAAAATAGTATAGAGATGTGATTTAGGCAATCTTAACCCTTCTTTAAAAATGGAAGGTTGGATAAAAGGACGTATATAAATTTTATGTTGTAGGAGAAACATATAAAGCTTGTCCGGGACTATATGTTACTAAAATTTAAGTCCAAAAATCCATCTCAAAAATAGATTTTTAAGAGATGACTTATTTTTACTTGGACTTTAAGATAACGTACACCACCATAAAGTTTTGAAAAAAATGGTACACCCAGACAAGTGTAGGAGACATTTTCCCGTAAAGAAAAGCAAATAATCATGACAATTGAAAGCAGCAAATTTTCTCTCTTTCTACATGGATAAAGCTTACTTACACTGTTGTACCCCCATCTTCTAAACTAGTTTTGTGTTTCTTGCTTTCCAAAAAAACAGTCCCTCCCTCTCCCCCAGTTAGGGATGGCAAAAGCTGGCCCAGCGTCGTTCCTACAAGACCGGGCCTAGGCGGCACCAAATAAAATTAGGATAAATTTGAAGGAAAATAATATAAAAAGATAAAAAAGCCAGGACCAGGCCGGCCTATTATGGCTTAACCAAGGCGCACGCGTAAGGGCCGGGCCACCTTGTGGGAAAAGAAACAACTTTTCAAAACTTGCCTTCACTCTCTTGTATCTTCCATCCAAGAACAAAGCTCTTCCCTCCTCTGACCCGACCTTTTCCAGATTTATTATTTGCTCTCTCTCTCTCTCTCTCTCTCTCTCTCTCTCTCTCTCTCTCTATATCAAACTATTGATTACATATAAAAAAAAAGGCAGTCCTGCATGGTCGTGAAAGTGGTGTTACGGTGGTGGGGGACATGGGGGTCTTTGTAAGCCTCTCACTTCACCCAACGGAAAAAGAAGAACCAAACCAAAATCTGAAAACTCGAACAAAATCACACAACAGATACGAGATTGAGAGGGCCCCATATAAACCAAAAGTCTTCCATTTCCTTGAACATTAAAAAAACCAGAACGGAGCCTTATGCTCCTACACTTTTGTATCTCTTTCTCTCACTAAGATATTTTATTATTGTTGCAAGATTAAATATAAGGGCCATGGACGGATGTTCCCTAGTTTCTTCTCATCCGACACAACAAAAACCGGTAAAAAAAAAAGTAGAAAAAGATACACTTCTCTCTCTAAAACACCATCTTTAAGCATGATTATTGTGTCCAGCACCATGCCCATAAATAAACTTGGCGCTCTCCTCAGTGTAAACCTGTGTTTCTTTAGCCAACCTGTACAGAAAGCAAACCCCACAAAATCAGAAGAATTGCTTCAAATTTTTTACTTTAATCCAAAACCACAAGAATAAGCCCAAAATAATGAGAGAGAGAGAGAGAGAGGAGCCCACGATTTTCTGACGATTTTGCTGAGCATAGAGGCAGAAGAGAAAGTTTTGCCATCAAGGTAGCGGTTCTCTCCATTGATACGCTGCTTGCTTCTCTTGTCCAGCTCCTCTGCATTCGCAGTAAATGGCTCATCCGATGCCTGAACATTGTCCGTTTGTGATTAGTTTTAGAGAGAGAAAGCGAGTCTCTAAACCACAACAATTTAAAGAAATCACATACAATAATCCATCCCCAAGTGTCAGCATAGGAAGGAATGTGAGCAGAGTAGGGCACCACATCTGCACAACATTAAACAGCACTTCTCAATTTTTTGATTCCTCTCCTCCAAGACTATCAAGAAAAGCCTATGAGAATAACAATAACAAGAGAAGAAGAAAAATAATGTGACCCACATTTGAAAACTTGTTTGAGAGTGTTGTAGATGCAAGAGAAAACCTCAGTATGGGTAAGAACCCCAGCTGGTCCAGCCTGCAAATTCACATTCAAATTTTATAGGTTAAAAACACGTACATTAATCCAAATTGAATTATTCATTTTTGTGGGAATTGCTTCTCAAACGAGGGCTTAGGCCAAGAGGGGATGATTAGAAGTAGTGAAAAAAAGATACAGGATATATGGCCACAAGGTGCCGCCCAATTGGCGCAACCTTAAAAAGATATGTGTAGCTTAATAAGATTTATGTAGCAGACCTCAATTAATTAAAAAAAAAAAAAAAAAAAAGCCTTTTTGACAATGATGATAAATTCTGTAGGGCTTGCTTAATCTTGCACGTTATCCAACCTGTGTAACAAATATGCCCCCTTCATTCAATCCTGGCTTGACAATGGATTCATAGAAGGATTTGGTGTAAAGTTGATAACAGGGGCCTCCTTCTAATGGATCAGCAAGGTCTCCAATGATCACATCAAAGAGTTCTTCTCTTTTCTCAAGTTCAGCTCTGAGCCCAAAAACAAAAAAAAATATCAGATTTAAGAGAGAGAAAAACAAGATTACTCAGATTAGAGAGAGAGAGAGAGAGAGAGAGCAAACTTGGCGTCGTTAATGATCAGCTGAAGCCTGGAATCCATAAAGGCCTCCTGGTTCACGAGAAGGTGAGATTTGCAGAAATCAACCACTTCCTGTCCAGAAGAATATGTTTCATCGATTTTGAATCCAGGAAAATATGTTGACAATCAGAAGAAAAGGAAATAGTTCGTTGAGAATGGAAGGGTTGAATGACCTCGTCTATGTCACACATTACAACAAACTCCACAGACTTGTGTTTCAGTATCTCTCTAGCAGTCGAACCTTCTCCACCTCCCATTATGAAAACACTTTTTGGGCTGTAACAATAGGAATTATACGGTGTCAAACAGAGTAATCTGAAGAAAAACATTATACATTTGAGAGAGAGAGAGAGAGAGAGAGAGTACTTTGGGTGGTGAAGCAATGCAGGATGAACAAGACATTCATGGTATATAAATTCATCTATTTCAGCACTCTGGAGCTTGCCGTCAATAATCAGAGCCTAAATCCCAGAAGAAAAAAATCAGTTAAAAACCAAACCTTCATCTGAAAATAATCAAACTAAACTGTGGTAAAGAGCAGCTCTTCTGTGTATCTATTAGAGTTTAAAAGCTTGCAATATTGAGTATTGACCTTCCCAAATGGCCTCGTATCGAGCAGAGTAATGTCCTGATAATTGCTCGCTCCAGTATGCAAAATGCTACAACCCACCATCACAAAACAGGTCTATCAGCTAAAAACCACCAAAAAAAAAAAGAAAAAAAGATCCATTTCCCCTCTCTCCAAAGTAATTCATGTTCCATTAAAAGTAGTGAGAGAATGGAAACTTGGGTTGCTGAGACCTCTTGAGAGCGTAGCACATGCGAAGGTCTTGTTCGATTTCCTCCTCGTACCAGCAACACTTCCGCCGATCTTCTCCGAACTCACGAGCCATGGTGTGGATGCCATTGCCATTGGTGTGGGGAATATCCGCCATTTCTGCACAAACTAAAACAGAGTAAGGAAAAACTTCAACAGATAGAGAGAGAGAGAGAGAGAGAGAAGCGAGAAGAGATGGTAGCAAGAACAGAGTCAACAGAAGCCACAGAGTAGTAGGAAGAAGTGCTAGAAAGAAGAAAATGAAGAAAAGCTGAGAGAGAGAGAGAGGCAGTAGAAATACCAGAGGAAAAGAAGGTTGAAAGAAGGTGGAAACAGGGGAGTTAGAGAGAGAAAATGGAGAGTGGGGTGGTGAGAAAGGTTGGTGAAGGGGTTTATATAAGGTGGTGAACCAGCAGTGCGTGCTTTTATTCGCAGGTATTTCTGGTGCGTGCATCCCAAAAAAAGGTGAAAGAGTGTGTTTCAGAGAGAGAGAGAGTGAAAGGTGGCGCTTCTTCGCTTCATTTCATGGTGCCCGCGTGATACGCAGTTCCGCCGGGACTATCATTTTTAATCCACCCCATCATCACCATCTCATGCCCACATACATGCATGACATGCATGAATGCATGCATAATTCATGTTGCATCATCACCATCTTTAATTTGAAACTTCACTGGGCATCCCCATGGATGGCAATGGTCACTGGAGATTGTTTGAAATAGTGAATGGTACGAGAATTCCTATTTCCAGTATGTTATCTGTGACCAATTGTTTCGTGCGGCCTGGACCGTATTTGTACAAGGTGCGGTCCAAAAGTATAAAGCATCAATTTAGAGATGGATGCAGATAGGTGGTCTATCTAAAAATAATTATAACTAACTGTCTAAATATTTTTTTAATATAATTATTATTATTATTTTTCGAAATTTATTTATTTTTTCATATTCATGATCTCAATGTTAAAAATTATATGTTATCTAAAAATTAGGATCAAATTATATTTAAAAATATTTTTATTGCCAAGCTCGCATTTGTACATGTGTCAAGCTTAACTGCATGCTAACAGCATTCACTATCTATTTACTCCATTGGACAAAACATATGCTAGAAAGGAAAAAAGATTAGGGTCGTGGTGTTAGCAAACCCACATCTTAGTTACCACATTATGGTTTTAACTCTAAACACAACTCCATTAACAATTTCAAAAGATATATCTCAAATTTTTTTAATGCAATCCCTACAACCCATAAAATAATCTCAATTTACTAAAAAACTAGTGCCTAAAGATTGAATCGGGACTGCTTAATTTTTAAATGGCTAAAAAACTGATACCTTAAGATTGAATGAAGACTGCCTCATTTTTAAAGGGCTAAAAAACTAATACCAAAAGATTGAATCAAGATTACCTTATTTTTAAAGGGTTACGTCTAAGTGTTACAAAATTCAAAATTATTTAAATTTTTATTTTAAATAGAAATAAACCTTAATTTCCTTTCAAAACGTCATCCATATGCTTTTTTACTATTTTTCACATTTTTGCGATTAAAATACCTTTCACAAAATTATTAGGTCCGTGATGGCATGGCCATTTTTTAATTGCCGTGATGCTTCAAGTGGTTCTTCAAGTGCCTTGATGCTTCAAGTGAGCATCAAGGTTCTTTAAGTGATGTTTCAAGTGACCATATGATAGTCCAAAACACGGGTGTCGTGATGTATTGGCTAAGAACTTGCCATGACCATCATAAACCCGGGTCGACGTTATGCCTTCACGAATGCAAGACTACCATGAAGTGTACTGACCATCATAAATCCGGGTCAAGGACCTTCATGAATACGGTATTTTCGTAAGGAAGATGATAGAGGAAAAAAAAAAAAAGGTAGTACATATGAAGTCTTAAAAAAATTAAAGTTATTTTCAAATAATATAATAAAAAATCTTGTACGATTTGTTCGTTAGGGATACGGTATGATTGCTTTGTATAGATGGCTGGTCATAACAGGCCATAGACAAATAGAGAGAGGGATAAGGGATGAATTGGGAAAAGGATAAAAGATGATGATTAGATTAGATTAGAGAGAGAGAGAGTGTTGGTCTTGGTAGGAGCGAGGGCGTGCAGCTCCCACAATGATGTGGATGTGGGTGAACGGCGTCGCGTGGCGTGGCGTGGCGTGGCATGGCATGCCGGCCACTCTCATCATCACCATTCTCTCCTTACCCTCTCCCTCTCTCTCTCTCTCTCAAAATAGGAGTGCTCCGGGCTTGGACCTCAATAATATTCGGGTCTAAGTTTTGAACCCCAATCTCTTCTTTTGGGTTTAAAATTTGGACGCATAATCGACCCAAGGTCCGGTACATTTGTTGTGTCCTCGATCTAGTGGGTCTATTGCCACCTGAATATTAACGTGAAACATATGGGTTTTGACTATGAGTTTTTTTTTTGTTTTTTTTGTTTTTTTTTTTACCATCATTTATCCATCTTATTTGCAATATTTATAGTATTGTTTAATATTTATGGACACCCGCATATACCCACATTATTTACTATTTTACATAATAACTAGAAATTCTTAAAATACAAAAATATTGATAACATTTATAAAAACCAATATTATTCGAGACGAGTTCGGGTTGGGTCCAGCTAAAAAAATTATATATATATAAACTCTTTTCAACGCCTATAGGTGAAAATGAATACTGATTTCGTCTACCTTCATCATCATCCAAACTACATCGCATGATCACAATTGTCTGATAGTGTTTCATTTTTCTTTTCTTTTTTCTATAAATCCAAATTACTTGAAATTTGGAACGTGCGTACCCCTTAGTGATGCGCACCTAATAAAATATGAAAAAAATAAGTCACAAAATATAATCTATCGAAATACCCCCGAAAATTTATGGGGGTATTTTAGTTAATTTATATTTTAGGAAATACTTTTTTCATATTTTTATTATGTGCACCTCACTAAGATGCACACATCCTCCAAATTTCAAATCATTCTGATTAGTAAAAAAAAAATGAAAATTGAAACACTATTGGACAACTGTGACCGTGTGATGAAGTTTAGATGATGATGAAGGTAAGCGAAATCACTATTCATTTTGCCTATAAGTGTTTTGTAGTATCTTCCATATATATATATATATATATATATATATATATGAAATTTGGTTTGTAATGCATTTTTAAATATTCTTTACATTATGGTAAAGATTAAAAATTATTTTTGTCATTAATACTCACTTTAATTAAAAAATCGATTCGTTAAAATCTATTTTTTCATTAATTTATAATTTCATTTGAATGTGTTTTATTTTAATCATTTTTTATATGCTTTTCATATTTTAGTAGATTTTGTTTTTGTATCTTTTTTATTTTTTAACACTTTTATGATCGCCCGGGACTTACCCGGTTAGAACAGTTGAATCGGCCGGTTTATCGGTTAGACCTGTTAAACCACTTTCGATCCAATGTCCGGTTAACTGTTCTTGTTCGATTTTACGAATACTGGTTTAGACCCATTAAACTAACTAAAAACTAGCTAACCCAGTGGGTGAGTTCAGGTAACCCGACCGGGTTGGTTTTCCTACACTGCTTCTCGGTTTTTACCCAATTCGGTGATTTGATGAATTATTTATTGCGATTGTATATTATGAGATTGCTTATCTACGATACAATTGCTCTTAACCATAACCGTGGAATCCGATGGCTTGGGTACTCTCACAAAGCTCGAGAAATTTTCCTTTGCACCTTGGTCTTAGTCAATGATAGAGCTACTCAATCTTATATGTAGGGTCCAAAGGTGGTTATGACTTCCTTGTAGTAAAAATAAATGGTTTTATTATATTATTTTTTTAATTGAGATAAAAGCAAGGAGTTTTTATAAAACAAAAAGTTCTTGTATTCATGACTGTGGTTTGTATTGAGCGCCAACCTTAGACAATCAAATAATGTGCCCCTCTGCATTATGCTAGAAGAAGTAGTTTTGGTGCCGAAAAAAATTGCGATGACCTAAAAAATTGTTTTCATCCCCAATCTCACAATTTAAAGTTCTAAAAATGATGCACATCACATAAATATAGAAATACTCGAAAGTCTTGAAAATTGACAGTCCAAATAATGCACTACATGATACACTATTTTCAAAACTTGAAACCAAATTTTTTCCACATCCATATATATTGAGGTCAAGATGATCAATTTGAGAGTTTTGTAATGTTGGCACAATCTATTTTGGTAGGTTTATGAGTTCCACCTTACTTGTACAATATAAAGTTGACACCTTATATAAAAAAAATTAGTATACAAATGTATTAATCTCACAATTAAACTATAGCGTGGAGTAGAAGCAATCGGTCATTCTAAACCAATTAAAAATTGGTTCAAATTTAGTAATGGAAATTTAGAGAGATTTTTCTTAAGGAAAAGTGCTTTGTGCATCCACAAAACATTCATCTTTACGACAGATGTAAAGCAGTGATCTTACCAAAATAAAAAAAATTAAGGGCCTAAAAATACTATCCAAAAACTCATCATTTTTTATTTTAAAAATTAGTTTCTTACATATTACTTATGCCATGTTAGAGATTATATATATATATATATATATATTGTATGCATCGGGGGACATATCAGGGGATACAGTCCTACACTTCGTCCCCCAAGGTATAAAACATCCATCTTAACAATGAATGCAAATTGGGTGATCTCTCCAAAAAATAATTAAAACCAATGATTTAAATATTTTCTTCACAAAACTATTACTTTTAATTTTTAAAATTTTGTCTTTTTACATTTTGAATGATCTCCATATTAGAGACTATATATTCCCCAATTTCAAAAGTTTAAGTCTATGTGCTAACCGCTATCCATTATATATTCCTAAAAAGTTGGATCCAAAATCCATCTAAAAAATAGATAATAGAGAAAGGACTTGTATATATGAGTCACCAGATTCATAAAGACCGTGCTTTTTTAAAAAAAAACTTCACATGGATAGGCATGCAAATCTTTTTTTTATTAGATTTATAATTTATATCCGATACAAGTGGAGGGTTCTAAAAAAGTAAATAAAAGTTTTAAAAGGACTTAGATGTAAGTAGTGAGAAGAGATATAATGACTGAGTATATAGTCCTTGATAAATAAAATTTGTATTGCCGATATAAAATAGTGACTTAAAGCAAATTGATGCAAGTGCCTTTAAGTTTCAACTTGAGCAGTCGGCTAAATAATTTTTAATGGAAGAGTATACAAAGGGACTATTTATTTTTGGTACAACAAGGTTACAATCACTTATAGTCCTCACATTTCAAATTGAGTAGTTGTAAGAGAGAAATTGACTATAGTCAAAATTCTATAAAAAAAACCTGGTCATGCTTCATGACCTTAAACCATCAAATTTAACATATAATGGTCAGAAATAATTGTGACCTTTTTGTAGCAAATATAAAGAATCTCGCAATGTACAAGCTCATTTTTAACACTAATTCTAGCATGTAGTAGGCGAGCCAAGTCAGCATAAGGTGGCTCCTGCCACAACATATGTGTATATGTGGAAGTTTATTGCAAGGAGTGACTTGTGAGGTGATGACAGTGGGGCGTCAGGTGTGCGTAATGTTTAGCAATCAGTACTCAATTGAATTGAGTGAGGTGGGGAAGGAAAAGGATGGGGGTCTGTGAGTGTGGATCTTTCTCTATCTTTTTGGGTGTTTGATTTTTATCATTTGGAGTTTGCTATCATTCCCTCTCTCTCTCTCTCTCTAATTGAACTATTTTAGCATACTCTCTCTTTTTGAAATCCTCCATAAATAGCATGGATTAGAAATCCCCCTTCTCAAGGAATTGATCTGCTTCCATTTAAGGGCCACATCTCTATAAGGGAATCCAATTTTAAATAGTTGATTTGCTTTCATGATAAAGGGAAAGAAATTGAGTTGAAATGCATGCCACATGTGACTCTTTAGACAGTTCCATGATTCTATGGATGGGTTAACCTCTTTAGGTGATGATTAAATTGGGGAGGAACATTTTGGTGGTTCATGAGTGAGGAGTGAAAACAGGAGAGGGGAGGAGAGTGGTGTTGATTTGTAATAATTGTGCTCACCATTATGTTTGATGTCTTGCCTAGGGAATGCCTGGCTTTGATGGCACCTACACTGTGCAATCATGAGAGAGAGAGAGCCTTTTAGGACATGGGAACAAACATGTACATATATATATATATATATAGAGAGAGAGAGAGAGATCTTTTTAGGACATGGGAACAAACATGTATTGCACAAGCCTAATAAAGAAATATGAATTGCACCAGCCATTGAGGAAGACAGTAGCCATAGCTTTCTCCTTTTTCCATACAAATGTGCAAAGTAAGCATTCTAGAGAAGGTGGGGTGACTTTTTGTGTTTAAGGACACAACACTTAGCACCCTCTTTCAAAAGTTCCACTTTCAAAAAGGAGGTCACGTGGGAGATCAAGCCTCATTAACTAATTGTTTCTCTAATTTTAATTAGGGTTCAAGTGCAAAAGTTTAAGGACAATTTCCCCCTTATGACTCTATTCATGTATTTTCGTGGTTTACTCATTCTTTTGTCAACGGCCCATCAACTTACCAAAATGATCTCACTCCTCTTGTTTTCTGCTTATAATTATAAGGAAGAATGGACAACTTATAACTTAGGGAATATTTTCAATACTTCCCTTACAGTATAAAAGATATATATTCCCCCCCCCCTCCATCGAGCTGCTCAATTTTGATCAAGTGAGCCACTGACCATTTGATTTAATATCCAACACTTCAGAGTATTTTATTTGTAATTTTTTTTTAAAAAAAAATTGTATGAATAAGAAATTTGGTACGTGTCATCTTCTCAATGGGCCGAAGCTAAAAAAATATTAAAAAGAATCTTTAAGTAAAATATAATGACCACAATATCCCGTGAATCTTTTAAGGGTATTTTCGTCATTTTATTTTATTGAGATAATTTTTTACAAGTGCGATTTAGGAGAGAAGTGGGACCCAAAATTTGGTGTCAAAATATTTTATATAAAAAAATTAAAAATAAAATAATGTAGTGATGTGACATTGTGATTGGCACCATCGCAGCCATCCATTCAGAATGTAAGGTTGAATGAGGGGGAGTACATAGGAGAAGTATAGAAAACCTAACCTATAACTTAACCTCACTTTTATTAGAGACTTTAATTAGAGGGATGGTAAATTATAAGGTTGTTTGTATACCTCAATGTAGAAGGTCATGATAGGAATTGGGCTTGGGTTTGGACGGTAGTGCTAGGTCTTCATAGCACAACATCTCAAGTTCCATTCTTATATAACTTTGTTAAAAAAAAAAAATTCACAAGATCATGATCACTCCTAGCAGCCAAGTATTAGACTATTTGCTTACCTTAAGATGAAGGTCATGATCACTCCTAGCAATCAGATGTCAAGGTGGCTACGGATGCTTCAAAAAGTTTAAAAAGGTTGTTTCAACTTCAAGACACCCCCCAACCATTGAATTTAACATATAACATTTGGAAGTGAGTGTGACCTTCTTGTGTCAAATTCAAACGGTCTTAAATAATTTTCCTTTATAGAGAACGTATTTTTATGAAAGCGTAGACGCTAGACCTAGACACACACATACAAGCGCATGCACACAAGTACAAACTACAGGATCCCTAACTAAACACTTAATGACATCCAGGGTCCACATTGCCATTGCTGTGTAAAGTCATAACAACATGTGAGAAAAAGTCATTTCTTAGTATTGCTACTGTCATTGCATGAGTGCATGCACTCATGGTATCCACAATAAGGGATATACATACTTATGCATGTTATGTAAACATGCAAACACGAAGTCACGCTTGCACTGCCTGGCATTCTATTATGGGAGATTCCAAACACAGCACCTCATGCCCGGCGCACAGTAGTCGGGATCGGAACTCTTCGTGTTTCTTTTTATTTCCTTTTCATGGATGTGGACGCGTCCTCATTCTATTCGATTTCTTTCTGTGACTAACAAGCATGCTCATTTGATTCGATTTCTTTCTGTGGGCGACTAGGCGTGCTCGATTTATTCAAATTTGTTTCTGTGGGCGATGAGGCGTGCTCATCTTATACGACTAATGGCCTCCACATGTCTAAATGTTCCTTTTTGGCTTGCAGTTACGTCCCCTTTACTGTTGAAGATTTATGGTTTTTTGTTCAGGCAATTTCTGAACCTAACCAGATACAGAACCTCCTAAATTTGTCTAAGTTTATCGCTTTCTCTAAACAACCTATCAGATATTGAATTGTTGGCCTTCGAATGCCATCCCGCGAATTTGTCTCTCGAATGCTAAGTTTTGAAGCCGGTAAGATGATGACTTCTTCAAGAGAACATCCATCTAAAAGATTAGAACACTTCAAGGGGCAACCCCCCTTATAGTATTCTTAATGCCATAATCTTTTTGCAGTGCCCTGCAATTCAGAATCATCATAGTCTTCAAAGTCGAAAACTTGGAAATTTCTTTGAGCAACATGTCTTTCAAGCTAATCGTTTTTTCCTTCTGCTTCATTGGCCTATTTACTCTCTTCTTCAGTATTGTGCCATTTGAAGACCTATTTGGAGCAAAGGGGGTTCTTTGGTTGCAAACAATGCATCGAGCCCTATAGGGTTAGTTGTAGACTCAACCAATGCGATCCTAAAAGTACATCGTCTTGAATTATATGCCTGCATTATGCTAGATCTCCTTTTTAAATCCGTTAGTCAAACATCGAATACAAAAGGACTCTCCTGACCCTGTCATTTCAAAGGAATTCCAACTTCATTGATAGTCAGAAAGATCGATTATCGATGTATCTATTAAGATAATGTAGAATGGTGTGATGGTGGAAGCTTGTTTTCTCTCCATTTTTGTTGTATAACCACCATGTTCGCCTTCAGTAAGATGTTTACATACCACACACCACACCAACAAACTTGTGCTATAGGGCTGCTACAGGGATAACTAACTTCTGCACAGTTGTTTGCTGGAGCTCTCTTTGATTTGACTCTCTTACTAGACTGTGATAAGTATTTGAGATACAAAAACAATTTCTTGTAAATCTATGAAATCTCTCTAATGCCAAATGATGATACTGTATAAAATAAAAAGAACGCAAATTCTATTAAGATGAGCTGCTAAACCCCCATTCAAATCCTTTTTTTTTTTCCTATATATTCACCCCACCCGAATAACACCCAAACGGTTTCTTACAACTCCAAGCCTAACGCAATCAATCACTAATTTGAATCCAAATGAAACTCTGATGCAAATTCATAAATCCACATTCCTAATGTTGGAAAATTGAAATAACGTAGCAGACTTGGAAGTTGATCTGATTACGCATATACTTATTCTCTCTTTTAACATGTGCGGTTAAGTACAAGAGTGGACGCTCTAACCAACGCAGTTTGATGAATAAAATCCACACTAAGATTAATAAAAAGGTTAAATTACTCGCAAGTTTTTATTTAGTAGAAAAAGTCTATTAATTAACACAATTGCTGAATTAATCAAAAAATTTAAGCTTTCAGCTAATATGCCTACATATAGTGATGAATATTTTGTTTTTGTGGATTTCCTTACTGTTTATATGAATGTTTTACTTATTAAGAAAATTTTGCTCTAGACCTTATTAAATTATGAGTAATGATCTTATGAGACCCTCCCACACCCATGTATGTAGAACTCCAAAAGATCACTATTAAATTTGACACAAATCTTTAAAAAATTATCACATGGGTGTAGGATTTGACTTTTCTAAAGGTTTGTGCCAAATTTAATGGTGATCATTTGAGGTCTTACACACATGGGTGTGAAAAGGTCTCATAGGATCATTACTCTTAATTATTGTATTAGTTGTAACATTTTACAACATGTTGACCATTAATAATACACGACATGGTAAAATGTACCCAAATCAGTCATAACTTGAATATGTTCACTTGATACTAAAAGCCCTCAAATCTTCCTAAATTACCAAGTATGGTTCACAAATAGTTTTTATAAACATGATGATAAGCTATCCTGGAAATCCAAAAAATCTTTGAGGAATGACATTCAAGTAATGACTGAGTACATGACATTCAAGCAGCTCGAAGCGACAGTGCCACACTTCTCTTCGCTTCGATTTACGCTTAAAATTTGAAGGCTTCAACCTCTTCGGCCAAAACGAAGTGAATTTAATAACATTGGCTGAAACACCGACCAGTTTCCTGTACACCCCAATAAAACATATTCATCTATTGAGAAAAACTCCTAAAAAGATAATGGAAAACTTTACAATGGACCATATGTAAAATTATACACATTGACTCATGGTCCAAACACCATCGATTTTTAGGACCATAAATTTTTCAATCTTTTTCATTCACTTTATGATAAATTTCAAAGAAAATAAAAAGTTACAACCTTGAAAATCTAGATGCTGTATTGTCCAAAAATAGGAGCTCCAAAACCATTGTTAGAGCAGGAATTGCTTCAAATAATTTATTTTAGCCTAATTTCACAGTTAAAAAAAAAAAATTCACATGAAAATTTTAGGGTCCAACCAGTTCCCTTAACCTGATGTTGGGTCCAGTGTAAAACTGTACAATATTAATGCACTGATGAGTGGAAAATAATATATGATACCAGTACAAAGAACTGGTAGCACACTATTTTGAACCTAAATGCTATCATAGTTTACAATCAACCTAAATGCTATCATAGTTTGCAATCCCGAAAGAAAATAAAATAAAAACCGTTCTTAAATGGATAGGAAGGAAGGATTCATTTTCTTTCTCCTTTTTAGTGAAAAATTTCCAGTCAAATGAAACCCAATTTTCCTCTTGATGGATTACAAATCTCAATTTGGTGAAATCCCATTATCCCCACATGTTTGGTGTGTCTCTCCCTAGTTACACCTCTCTTTTTTCTTGTTCTTTTTTTCACTACAAAAGGGGGGAATTTGTAAATTGTTTTTTGTGAGAGTTGAACCTCCAACATGCTCGAAAAACCATTGTAAACATCTTAAACACTATTTTATTGTGTTTTGAAACGGTAAAAACTATTTTATTATCTCACTCTTGTGTCAATAAACTCAATTCAGTTTGAGCCTTGGAGTTGCATTCTCAAAATGGGATAATTAAGCCCGTTTTCAAAATTCTTTACTTTATATTTCTTTTTTCTTTTTTTCTAAAAGCGGATGGAAAATAGTGAAAAAGGCGAATTTTCTTTGGGTACTTCAGCAATAGAGTTCGAATTTGGAATACTCTTTATTTTATCTTTTTTGGCTAGATAACTGGACATATTTACAATCTTAAACAGATTCCTGAAAAAGGAGGGCTAATCGCATGAAGGCCATCATTGGACGCTTAGTGGGTATAAAAGTGCACAAGATTTTCCAAATTGGCAAAGAAAGAAACATGACAAGGTTTAGGAAATGGTAAAGCTAAGTTAGTTGCAAGTAATGCATTATTTTTGTCATCTTGGAAAATTTCAAACCAAGTAACATATGACCTAAAGGAAAATGATACTCAGCTAAAGGCTCCAACATCAGAAAATAATATTTGCTTGGTATTTCTCAAAATTATAATATAATGCAGACAAGCCTAGCTGGCCATGAAATTTTGAACATGGCCCATCGAAAAAATCAAGCAACTGGACTGGTTTTTGTGCTTACTGTACTGAAATTCTTATAAAATTCATACTGGTCAAGTACCATGTATTGGGTATTTTGATTTTTTTTTTTCTTAATGGACTCCCAAATTCCAAGTCAAGGAACATACTTCTGTCCAAGGATTGTATATACTGTCCATATCGGCAAACTCTGAAATCCTAGGAGAAAAATGTTGCCATTCTTTCTCTAGCCCCACTTGTATCCAGAAGCGCCTCATACATAGAGGTGATGAGCTCCAATGCTGAGCCATAGAACTCTTGTATCTCCTTAAGCCCCTGAAACCTCCTAAGGCTTATTTTATGGCCCCTTCCAGACAAGAAGATGGCATACAAAAACTTAAATGAGAAAATACTATCTGTGAGCTATAACTTACAACATTTGGCCCAATAAAAATAGCATGACAGATTTTCCTTCATAAAGCATGTCCAAGCATAATATTTCTTTCATAAAGCATGTCCAAGCATAATCTCGACAGGTTTTCTTAAGCTCAATAACCTCCCACACCCAACGCTATTGTCCTGAATTAAAGTACTCTATGCCATATAAACATAAAACCCTCCAAAGAATTCAAGTCAAAAGTCTCAGATGTTTTTTGCTAGCTTGTAAATCTTGTGTCCTTTAACACATATATGATCCGTTTATAATAACGAGTATCAAACTGCACAATACTGAGACCATTCATCAATAATTAAACAGAGGCAATTACACAACATGTTAAAGGCTAGTTTTTCTCCAGCAGTTATGTGACAGTTGAAATGTTGATGCAAATTGATCGAGTGATCCCTTGAGAATATCACTTTTAGGTTTTCTTGTTCCTATGAAATAACTTAAAATACGACTAGTAAATAAGTAAGAAATTAAGCTGAAAACAAACCAGGCAAACTCACAAGGTGCTGTAACTTCAAACAGACTCAAAAGTGAACAAGGCCGTGTCCTAAAACTCGAAAGAAAAAATATTAAACCCGATGCTTCCTGAAGAAGGAAAAGATTCAGAAAAAGGACTCTAATATTACAGGTCAGTTCATTTTACAGCCTTTTCTATTAATGCCCAATGAGTCCCCACTTCATACTGTTTTACAATGAGTCCCCACTTATGTATCAATCATATTTTGGTGAAATATCAGCACTGTTCCTTTGTCACAGTTAAACAGGAAACCATAGGGGCAGATATCTAAAAGAAAAGTTCGCATCTATATGAATAAATAACAAGAGGTGTATAAAACAAAAGGGAAAAAAAACATAAGCTCATACAAAGCCTTACAAATCAATCTTGCCCTTGGACCCAGATCTTCACAGTTTTATCATTCCCTAGAGCACCAGAAGCGATTTTGTTGTCAGTGGGATGGCAGGACACAGCAATGACCGTATCAGTATGGCCTTCCAATCTTTGGACTATCTTTCTGGTCTGGAGATCCCATAAATACACGCAATTATCCTCTGAACCACTGACAATGTACTTTCCATTTGTCACCGAAAATGTGGAAGATATACAAAATTTTGAATTTACATGGCCTGTATATGTCTTCAGGAATTTACCAGTGGAGAAATTCCAAAGCCTCTGCAGATACAAAATGAAAATGTCATAATGTATAGATTTCGCTAAATAAAGATGGGAGAAACAAGATAGCATAATAAATTAATGTTAAACACAGCCATTTTATTTCAAAAGGATGAATTTAACATAATTAAGAGTAACAAATGTGGATTATGTCAAAAAATAGAAAACAAAAAAGAAAACTTATCAAATTATCCATAAGAGAGTAACAATTTAACATCTTACCCATATTTTTTAGTGAATTTCAAAATATCCATAGAAAAACACATGATCTTGAGTTGACATAGCTGCAAATGGGTAGAATGTTAAATAGTTCATCTCTCATGGATATTTTGACAAATTTCCCAAAAAAAAAAAGACATAAGAAATGCATTGTCATGTTCCAAGACCACCTGATTTCAATAAGGGAGTAGATTAGGCCACACATGTATTCGTAATCCACTCAACACAAAGGGTGGGCAAACTAGGAAAATATGTTGGGCCACATTGCAGACCATGATTTAAGTAGAAGATCCAAAAACAGAGCCGGTAGATGACAATTATTGAGTGGCCAAATCTACCTGGAGTCAATTGTGATCTTCTCCAAGGTTCACCACAAGAGAATTATTTATTGGATAAATACTTAAGACAGCAAAACAAAAATATTTTAAAGATAAATTAATTTCAGTGAAGTGAATGCAGAAAATAAAGATAAATTAAATTTAACAATGAAAGAAAACAGGAAAAGTGAGTCACAACATTGACTTCAAACCAAAATGGAACCTTGCACAAGAAACATATTTAATTCTCTTTTCTTGGCTTTCTTGTTTCTCAATTCTTAATATGATCAAATAGGTTTAACTTGATCCTAATAATCTTCCATTATAAAGATTAAAAAAAGAAGATAGTGAATGCCACCAACAGAATCCTGTTAGAAACCTCTCCCTAACTTTCCCCATGCTTTCATCATTTCAAATTCATCAAATGCCATGGATATCTTTTAACCACCACAGAGTCCAAACCAAGATAATATTTTCCTTTTCTTTTCCTTTTTTTGGCTTTCCGTTCCATACCAACATACCACAACTTCTAAACAGATGTGAAACTCAGAGGTCATATCCCTTCCAGATCAAGAGGTATTTTTTATTTTAGCACAACAGGCATTTTACCAGGGCATACACTTCCATGACTTCCAAAAATTGTATGTCATTCCTTAAAAAACCAAGAGTAAATTCCTTAAAATGGCATGATTTCATTGCACTAATGCCTCCTCTGTTTTAGACATGTTTGCAAAGCGTGTATGAGAAGATAAATAGTATGGTGTCCACTATGTATCTTGCAAGATAGGGGTGGCAGCTGGTGTGTTCAAAAGAAGCATATGGATAGTTCTAACTCAAATTTTCATCTCTCACAGGTTGTGGAATTCACTGTGTTTTCTCTCCATTGCAGTCTTGCCAAAGATCAGCACTGGTGGTCATTTCAAAATATATAGAGGATTCTGTAACCACAGGTGGATGGAATCTCTCAATTGGTCAGATAAGGATAAATACTTACTAATGGTCAAATAAGGTGGGTTTCCTTTATACAATGCAAGAGTTAGAAAACTTCCATATGTCAAATCCACCAGGCACCATACTAGAAAGGCCATTTCATTTCTCAGTCAATGTTATACTAACAGCTCACTTGGGGGCTGGTGTCATGTGTCAACACAGTGGAGACTTGGATACACGTTGACACAGCACCCGACATGCCCAACACGTGGTATGTACATGTTGCCAGTGTCAGGTATAATAAGTGGAGTGTTGAAACTTCTGCAAGAAGTGTCCACTTTAAGTATCACCCATCCCCTCACCAAAAAAAAAAAAAGCAAATTTATTATATTTGAACGATTATACCTTATCTATTTAAGACTTTCTAAGTACAGCATATTTCCATAAAATTAGGATAAGGATCAGCCTGGACGACACCACAGAATACATTTTGACACCCTCTTATGAGAGCAGACACGTGGTCAATGCTCAGCGCTGATTTTCCTCAGAACTCCCTGTTGGGTAAAGGCACAAATGTAAAAAGCGGTGTTTTTATGAGTGAGATGACAACAGATTTTTCCTGTTTTCGTACCACTAATACAAAGCACTTCTTTGTGGGCCAGCCTGTCATTGACGGCCACAAAATCGGTTTGCTTCCAAACTGGTACAAAATTCTTGCTAATTTAAAGTGATTAGAGTCAATAACTTACCGAATAAATAGGATGAAAAGGAGGCCCAAACAACTTAAAGAGGAAGTCATTAGGAAAGAGGAGCATTTAATAGGTAAGTTATTTAGATTTTGTAAAGACAAGGAATAATCAATGGAAAAGTTTATATAAGGATGCAACATTATAATGTAGAACTACGAATGCCCCTCAAAACCCCATCGGAAAAGGTTGTTTTAATGTTGAAAAACCCTTTGATTGATCATCTCGACATCGAGATGTATGACCATGAAAAATAAAAAGATTTCAAGTCTCAGAATTAGTGCATTTTACAACAGATTATCTACACCGTCCATTTTCAATATTTTCATATGTTTATAGATCTACTTGATTTTAACCATTTTAGAAATTTAAAATTTTATAATTTGACATAAAAATCGATTTTGAGATAATGCTAAGAACATTTTGCATCAAATTTATATACCATGATAAAATTTGAAGGTGCACCTTACCTCTATAGCTACGGATGCATCCGTATGCGAACTGCCCCCATAATCAATAGCAAGTTACATTGGTAGGTGAGAAGCATTTCTTTAAGAAGTAGATCTAACCATTGAATACTTAAAATTCAAATTTAGGATACACAATCATATGGAAATTGAAAATATATTGCAGAATCTGAATTTATATTTTAGTATTCTCAGCTAAATTTTTTTTCATAAATAATAATAATTACTTAAATATTAAAAAAATAACTTAATTTATTAATATATGATCTATCTTACAAAGATGAAGAAATGTGTCTCAACATTTGACATAAATATGAGTTTCAAAAACTCTAAACCTAAAACTGGCATTGGACATAACACAACCAAACATCATTAAGAGTAGGGCGAAAGGGCATTTTAAGTAAAAGTAAGCACTTTCCTTTTTTTTTCCTTTTTTGACAAGGTTACATAAAAATGGAACTTGAGACGTAGGGTATGAAAACCCAACTGCTACCGTCTTGACCCAAGTCCGATTCCTAGTAAAATTAAGCAATTTCATAGTGACATTTCAACAAAAAGAAGAAAAGAAGGTTAAGCAAAAGTGTCAAAGTTTCCCAAGCATCAATGTAAGTACTAATTTTATTTTTTATTTTTTTGGGGTAATTCAGTGGGAAATAAGTCTCTTAACCATGGTAGGAAAGGAACTCAAGACATCATGATACGGTGACCCTCCACTTCACCACCTAGCATTGGGCCCATTCCTTCATACATGAGTTCCATCTAGGATATAGCACTCATATATGAGTGTTGGCTAAGATGTGGCTGCACTTGCCAAAAACCATGGCCACATATAAAGAAGTCACATAGCTTGTGAATTTCTAATATTTCGAATAAATGAAACCCTCAAAATTTCCCATCCAAGTAACATTTGCATAGTTAACATTTACCCATCCAAATAACATCCTGAATTTTTTATTTTTATGTTGTTAACTGTTTGAATTTTTGCTTATAACATTATTTTATATATTTCTCCTTTCTTTTCTATTTCCCATTCTTCCATTTCTCTACTTAAAATTTTATATATTATTATAAATTTTTTATTTGCCAACTGCAGGGTTTGCTGCCTTGGACGAGTCGACTTAGACGCACCAAAGTTGGTTGGGCGCGACAAGGTGCCAAGCCGTAAGTCCCTCAACTCGGGGGGTATATAAAATTTACTCGTTGTTCATCACAGGAGTGTTAATTTGAGCCCCAATTTTGCCTGTGGACTCGTTTTTGCGTGATCCATCCGCTAGATAATCAGATTTGAGCAAAATCCATCCTTGTTGGGTAAGTTCCAACCCGCATGAAGGGCAAATTTGATGGATTTGAGAGATCGAGTTTTGACCTAGGTTTTGCCGGATTTTGAAAGAAATCATAGAATTGTTTTATTTAAATTCATTTTTCATTTTCCATGTTGTATATACTTTTTTTTTTTTTTATTTCCTCTATTTGTTTTATTGATCACCACTTTTAACGAATTTTCTGGATTTCTGGGAATCTAGGGTGATTTGGAGAAAACTCAGGTGAGCCAACTTAGACCCACCTGAGTAGTTCGGATTGCCAAGGGCCGAGTTGCATCCCTAAGCCACATTTTCAAAAGTTAGCTAAGTGATGATTTCATTAAGGGAAAATGTACACATCAAGTACCGCAAAGGCACCTACAAACTGCGATGTATATATCACAGGACAGTGCAAGACATAGAGATGGGAAAAATAGAAAGGAGAGAAATAGAAAGAAAGAATCAAGGGTGAACAGGTGAAAATAGACGAACAAGTGGTGAGATACTCTACGGGTCTGTTTGACAACTGGAAGTTGGTTGTTATCTAGAACCTGGAAGTTCCTTCTCCCTGTGAAGCTGAATTTGTTCTGGCTCCTAGTACTCAAAGGTATTGTGTTTGGTAACTTGTCTGAAATTTAGAGGGAGCCTGGAAACCTGTGTTTGGTATCACCTAGAATTTATCAAACCTGGAGACCTGATAATTAACCAATTTAATCCATTCATGAAAGAATTTGTATTTGGGGGTAATATTGATTTTTTAACGAGAATCTAATAGGTTATCCACAATAGATCAAGCAAGAAGAATGGATTTGTAAGTTACTAATGGTTTTATAACGATTCATTGTATTATTATTTATGTTTCCTAATTATTCTATCCAAAAAACCTCCTCTAACCAAGCTCCTTATATACAAAATATAATTCTTAGTGTCAATTGGATTTGCAAATTAATGTTATACGCATCAAATTGGACTGGTTTAGGCTTTAGAGAGAGGGAACTAGAGATATATACTACCTTATTTTCAACAGTCAAAAGATAAACGCCAACTAATAGATACATGCTAACTTATTTGCACGTCCTACACCTTTTTGCAACAGTCAAGAGATAAATGCAACTTATATGCAAGAGCGCACTTTGCTAATGAATTATATGATAATTATCATGCATATGATATAATGCTTTTAAAGAGAGAGAAAAACGCTAATAGAAGCATCTTGCAACGGTCAAGAGATATATGCAACTTATTTGCAAGAGTTATGGCGCACTTTGTTAATGAATTATATGATAATTATCATGCATATGGTGTAATGGTTTAAAGAGAGAGGAAAACGCTAATAGAAGCATCAACATATAACATCAAAACATCCAACAGAATTCACTGATATATGATGACAATGAGAGCAAACCAACGATGGAGTAATATCCTAGAGGTAATGACAAATAATAAAGAAACGAATAATAAAGAATTGAAGACGGCTTAGGCGACTGTTAATAGCACGAAATCGAGATTGGAAAAATTACAGCCGCCAACAAACCATCCCAAATCACACGTCAGCTCCTCTCACAAGCCCACTCAAACCCACCCCCGAACCAGGGCTCAAACCCACCCCTGAACTCAAATCCATAAGACTTCCATGGACGAGAGAGAGAAAGAGATTTGACCTAAATTTTGCAGGGACAAAGCGGTAAAGTAAACAAAAGAGCATGAAAATAGACATCAAAACTACGCAAAAATATATAAATACATCATGAAGCAAGCTTGAGATCCATACCTGATGTGCTCCAAAACCCTCAAATCATTGCTTTTTTTACTGTGAGATCAAGGCAATGGAGAAGGGGAAGAGAGGCAAACAAAGATGCTTGGATATATGGGTTTGGGGGCTTTGGGTGAAGTTGGAGAGGGAAGAGAGGGAACAAAATAAATAAGAGAGGTTGCGCGCAAAGTGATAGAAGAAAATTTGTTCCTGCGGCGTTTGATCCACACTCCTAAAGCTTCGCTTTCCATGGGGAGGGTGGGAGGGGCACGATCCCAATTTTTGAGGATGACGGACTTCTCACGTCTAAAAAAAAATAGTAACCGACCTTGGAACTATAAGTGTGGGTTGGAATTTGGGATGCCCAACGACTTAAGTTCCAATTGTCAAACGTACCCTACATGTCAATGACACATAAGAAGGAAATACTCACTTACTCCTTGGCACGGACTATAAATTCTATGAACGTTTATTATATATTCTACAGGTATGTCATGTTAGCCTCACAAATTTTAGGTTAAATGAATCTTGACACCGGAAAAACGACATTTATCAACAATGATGCTAGTATGGCTATTGTTTTACCAAGTTAGAAAAATGGACAAAAATGGCGAGAGATATTTCCTTTGAAAAAAGGATTGTGACATTATATAATGTAGGGATATTGGTAACAACACCCTTATATGAATAAAGAAGACAAATAAAAATACATTACTCAAAATTAATAAAGGAGCCTCAATTGTAAATATTGCATTAGTGCATACTGCAGAGCTCAAAAGCCCCCACAAACTGCACCCACGGTTATGAGTGATAGTTTACGCGCTTAGAGAAAAAACTTCCATGAAGAAATCTATGATATATTACAATGAATCAACAATGGAAGAGAACAATCTACACTAACCAGCCTTTCTCTAAAGTGAATAATCCACTTCAATATGTTTTCTCCTATCATGAATTATTAGATTAAATGCAGATGAAGAGATCTGAACTCCAGGATTTGATAGAAAAACCATGTGCCAAATTGATGTCAACAGAAACTCAAAGAAAGTCCCACATTCTGCCTTTCTGAATATGTATACCGTAACATGTCTCTGTTGAGCCATAAAGCAATAGAAAGTCCCACATTCTGCCTTTCTGAATATGTATACCGTAACATGTCTCTGTTGAGCCATAAAGCAATAGAATCTTCTGAAAGCATATGAGTACCCATTATAGACCCCCAACCAATTTCCAACAATTGGTAAAATCAACCAGCAACCACCATCACAAGCTGAAGGCTACACGTTAAGTTCTTACAGTGCCCATTACATATGTTCTCAAGACAAAGATTGTGTATGCACTTCCACTGAGAACATTATAACCCAGGAGGGCATTTGTAAACTAGAGAACCAGAAAATATGAGAGAGATCCCATATCTTTCAACTAAAACTCTTGTTGTCATATCTGTTCTACCTTTGAGAAAGTAGTCATGCTAGACTGTGTTTAATTCACAATGTCCACATACATAAGAAGTGTAACTGACTTGCCACTTGACAATGAAAAGAAAAATGAGCAATCCAGGAGTCGGTGATAGTCAAACCAAGCTCCAGCAACTTGCTTAAGGCCTTGTTGAGAAGACAGCGCGAGTTATATCAGCAGTATCTGGTTTACTCAAAAATATATCACTGGTATCTGAAGCGGATACATTACATTTCCTCACAACAATAGACAGGAGAACTCCTGTAGTTGTCAAAATAGCTAATGGATTCCATAATCCTGAGTACACCATTTGTCGACCAAATGTGCAATATATGTAATGATTGCAGTATGCACAACCTGCTAAGGTTTCAGCTTTGAATGCCTTGCCTGCTAGAAGAAGTAGAGGTTCTCAAGAGCCATTTGGTTCTAAAGCCTCAATTTCTTATTACAGTTTGCCTCTAACAGAAATGTTCCAAGGAAACCTTGTAGGTAGAAGGCTCTTGAACTGAGATCAAAGAAATAAAAAGCAGTGTGGCACTAAAAGAAGAATCAAAATCATAAAGGATATGAGGAATAGAAAAATGAGAAGACCATTCAACAAAATCATTAGTAAGAGAATGGAAAGGAGGTGCCTAATGTGTTTTCTCTTTAGAAGACTAATCTGTAACATCTATGGGAGGGAGCCACCTGTGCCTCTACCATCTATCAAAACCTATAAGCAGTTTTTTTTTTTTTCTATTTTTTTTGGGAAAGAAAGGCATAGAAGAATTACTGCTCTCATTATGTCTAACATAATCTTTTAAAGGACATGTCATGTCAGTCTCTGGAGCTACGACAGTTTAGCGAAACATGTATGACAATGACAGGTTATCAGAAGAACCAAGTGGAAAACTCCTTCTGAGAAAGAGACTTGATGAAAGATATAAATTTTATTAGTTCCGACCACATAACTCCTATAAACCATATGTGTGCTAAGAAACAAATATTCAATTAATTGAGAATTACAATTCTGTATTTCAGAGGTAGGAGATAGAACAAAAATAAACACGGCCAAAGATATAAAAACAAGCATAATCAAGTTTTTTCCAGTAAGACATTCAGTGGATGAGGCATTAAGACTAAACGAAATAGAAACCTTAGATATTAGGTCAAGTCTTTAAAACAGATTTTTCCCAAAAAATACTTTTACATGGGGTCTTAGAAGTATGGAATGAAGCTTCCATTATATACCATACCATTCCATTAATCCAAACCTATCAAAATTTCGGAAATATACATGCCAGTGTTAAAATAATTAAAAAAAAAAAAAAAGGGTTCACCTAGCACCTAGGTGGCCTCCCTGCCCTGCATCAAGGACTAGGAACCCTGCCTAGGCCTATACAGCCCTTCCTAGGCAGCCTGACCCCGGGTGGCGGCCTAGGCGGGTGCCTAGCGCCTAGCCTAGGTGCCCGGGCAGGCTTTTCCCTTGCCTAAGGGCAGAAAATGCCCTCGGGTACTTTTTTAAAGGGAAAAAGTTTTTTGAAAATGCCCCCCTCCTATCCACTTTTTTAAAGGCCTATCCACTTTTTTAAAGGGAAAGGGATGGTGGAATGGGGTACTTTAAACCCCTCAAAGTTGGTTTTCATACATTAGTTTCTCCCCCAAAAAAAACAAACAAATCAAAAACCTTGGATTTATGAAAATTTTATGAGGCTAAAAGTTTTTGAGAAGCTTGATAAATCATTATAAACTGCACCTTTTAATGAGTTTGAAGACTAAATTCTTTTGAATTTCTATTGTATCATTTTACTTTTATGACTTTCACTATATCGTGGAACTTTGGATTTTGGAATGTTTATGAGATTCGAGTTTATGAATTATGGACCTGCGGTTGTGGACTTGTATTTCATTCCGTTATTCAGTATTTGAGTACTTTTATTACTTTATGGATATGAAAGTATCAAATCTTTCAGAATTTTACCCTTAGTTAATTAACTTAATTTAATCTTATATTACTAAGTGCCTAGTGATTTACTACAATTGTAAAATGTGATACATATTATTTCAATGTGTTTTACAGCATTCAGGGGAATATGTTTGCATATATATGTAGTTAAAATAAATGCAGATGCTTAAATACACATATTTTTAACTGCAGATGCTTAAAAATATGTGTATATTGTTGTCAAGGCACCTTGAACCTTGGGTGCAGGCCTAGCTTAGCACCTAGGCGCCCCGTGCCGCCCGGCACTTTTTCAACCTTCATATGCTATCATCAAACAAAACAAACATACATCCCACCAAATTCAGTATGTATTATTTTATGGATACTTTTCAGAATCAATTGCTTCAGTAGAGTTTCCAAAACTCTGACTGAATCATTTATAAAAAGCAATAAAGAGATCATAAACTCGTTGTTGAAGATTTAAAAAAAAACAATAAATAAATATAAGAGATCATAAACTACAATTTTTTCTTTTGAAAAAAATGCATGTATATCTAGTGTCAACAGACATAATAGAATACCTTCATCCCTATGTTCAAGGACATGGATACGAGAATCAACATTGATTCAAATTTGAAGAATCCAAGTCACCTAACTATTTGTGCCAAGTCTAGCACGACATGTTTGTATAAGTCCATACAACACGTGTCTATATATTTATTCATAACATTAATTTATGCCTTTAATAATATAATTAACTTAAAAAAATAAAACATATGGGTCCAAATCAAATATACATGTCCAAAATCCAAATCATAAGATGTCCAGATACACATGCTTGCTAAATCGACACAACTGTGTTGCAATGTCTTGTTTGCCCAATCTATTACAGAAAATGGGCTCCTGACATTCAAATAGACAGAATCAAATGTAGCTATATAGCAAAGTTCTATTCTCAAAATTGTAGAAATAAGTTGTGACATTTAGCCCGTTTTTACAATAGACAGTCTAGGTATAAAAGAATGTCCATCTAACAATCAGCTTCCCATTTTCATGTTCTTGAAAAAGACAAACGTCATGAAGAGAAAAGGTCACAGAGTTTTCATAAATTAGCCGACTAATAGAAATTAATTTCAGAGTTAAACCATTACATCAATAGGCATTGATTCATATTATTGATTACTGATTCATGCAATAAACTTCATCAATAAGCATTGATCCATGCATGAATAAATTCCAATTGGAAATGTGACATAAAATGCAAGGGAAATAGAGCTAGCAAGCAGGGTTCCAGATGTCCATTTCATTGGAAGCAAAATCAAGCACTAGTTCTCAAATACAAAGCCATGGGATTCATCTCCTTTTTCTTTGTTGCTTTAACGCAGTCATGAGGCCAAGCAATTTAAATCCAGTACATAGGACAAGCAATTTAAATCCAGTCCTCAGATAGCTCCAACACTCCAAATCAATACTAGAATATCGAATCACCAAATATCAATGGTACAAGATCCTTCCATTGTGAAACATTGTGTCCCATTCAGTTAAAAATCAGATCCACATATGCATCCCTATTCTTCGCACTCATACCTCCTCTTCATGCACTCAACAAAAAGCAAATCAATGACTTGTAATAAGCAGGCAGCTAGAGTCTAGAGATTGCGGCGGATATTCCTAATCTTCATGATTTCAACAAAACATACTGCAATCTCTAATTCAGATATGGCAAGCAGGTCAGGTACAACAAAGGTTGTACACATGAGCATCAAACCTAATGCATTCCTCTACTGAATAAGCTAGTTTGGTTGGGTAAAATCACAAGAAATCTAAATCAAAAATTTATTAAAGAACAAAACTAGTGACAAATTACTTTTAAAAGCTTATGAGTGTCGACCAATATCAAGGAGAGAAAGAGAGGAGAAAAAAAGATAAATTTAACCAAAAAATAAAAATAAAATAAAATAAAAACAAAACCAGTACCAAGTCTTACCTTTAAAGCCCAATATCCCACTCGAATTAAGAACAAACGGAAAGGAAAAAAAAAGACAAGAAAAGAAAAAGATATTCCTTTAAAATCCAAAGAGAAAAGGAGACAGACAGTGAAATGTTGAAATTTCAAGCCCAATAACGCCTACTAAATCAAGAACAACCTGGAAACAAAGAGAAAAGAAAAATCACAAAAAATAAGAGAAGAACTATAACGTATTACGGAAAAGAAAACAGAATTAGAGTCAAGATTTCAGCTTTCCAACCCAATAGATCCCATTAAATAAGGATGACCCAATAATACACACAAGAAAAAAAAAATACAGAATTCACACCTTAAGTTCAAACAACAAAAGACTTGAAAATTAGAGAAAAAACACGGTACCCATGCATTGTCAAAAATTAAAGTACAAGGCATCCATTCCTTTACCGTCCAAAATCTAATGAAAGTAGACTGATAGATGGGGAGAAAGCACAGCAACAGTGTACTTTCCAAAAGCTACAAACTATCAGAGGGAGAAAAAACAGTACCAGTGTATTGTCAAGTGTTCCAGCGAGTATAAACTTCCCATTGGGCGAGAACTTAACGAACGACACCGGAGGGTTCTCATCATCAATTAGGGTTTTTGTGCAATGGCCCGTGCTCGAATCCCATATCCTACACAACCCATCATAACTGCTCGAAACAATGAGAGAACCATCCCGATTGAAATTCACAGCAGTCACAGGATCAGAGTGAGCAGGCAAAACCTTCAAGCACTTCCCAGTTTTTGCATCCCAAACCCTAACCGTTTCATCAAAAGAACCAGAAACAATCATATTCGACTGCGGATTATAGTTAACACAGAACACATAGTTAGTGTGACCTTGAAGAGTTTTCAGAAGAGAACCAGTCTGAACGTCCCAAATCCTGACTGTTTTATCATCAGAAGCAGAGCAGATGAAGCGCGAATCAGAGGACCATGCGAAATCAGAAATCCCTTCACTGTGGCCTTCAAGTTCTTTGCGAAGTGAACCATCAGAAGAGGACCAAATCCTTATCGTTTTATCAGCGCCTGAGCTACCAAGGAGGCGACCATCATCGGAGAACTTGACGTTTGAGATTGCTCGCTTATGGCCTGTGAGTGTTTGCTTGAGCTCGTAGGGTTCGATGGATGGGGCTTCCGAGGAAACCATTGATGCTGGAAAAAGCTCCTGGTTTGGCCGGGAGAGGCTCTGGTTTAGCCGGAAGAGCTTCTGATTGCGCCGGTAAAGTTCGAAGGTCGCGGTAGAAGACTGTCCCCTTGTGTTTAATAATAATGGGAAAGGGACAAAGGGGCGGGAAAGCGTTTTATGAGAGGCCTCTATATGTGGAAATCTTCCGTTTTAGTTGTCACACCTAAAACCTAAACCTAATTAATGGACTTTTTGTCTTTTTTTTTCTTAGAAACAAAAAGAGAATAAAGCTTTTTCGCCCACGCCACATCACCAACCTTAAATCAGTGAAAAAGCTGTAATGTTGTATATTTCATTGGCACCTATTTTCTTTCATTCTGTAAAATTTTAAGAAAGGAACTGGGGCTATCTAGTTAAAAGCTCACTCCCTAGTCTATATGAAAAAACGGGTAAAGATCTTTTTCCCACTTAATTATCTAAAAAATAACCTAATTTTTTTATTTTTTATTTATTTCTAGGATGCCGTAACTCATATCTTCGAAGACTCAAGATCTAAATCAATTTTGAAAAAATTTATAACTTTGAATCTTGAAGATTTAAAATCATCTCTTGGCCTCATATTTTCTAGGTCTAAAGCCAAAAAATAAAGAATTTGAAATCTATTATTAGATAACTACCAAAGGCGGTACACTTTTTTTTGGAAGTCGTTAACTTCAGACCTTGAAGGTTTAAAATTGTTATTTAAAAAAAATTGTTTCAAATATTCAACATCCAAAGTTATTAAACAAGTTATGACTTTGAATCTAAAGATCCAGAGTGAGGGTGATGTAGAAAAAATCGAAAATCGGGGAATGAGTGTGTAACACCCTTGTTTTTCTGGTCTCCCTAATTTTCTTTCTTTTCTAGCTTGCAAACTTCTTATGTTTTCTTGTCTAATTAAATTACGCAAGATCCTCAAACTAAAACTAAAACCAAAATAAAAAATAAACTTTTTACCTATGTTACTTCACTCAAAAGTATTATTGTGAAACACATTAAAACATGGGATTGTCTATTAAGAGATCATGTATCTTTTGTACATAGATGTCACAATCATTTTTACTCATTAGATGTCAAATTGGACGGCCTGGGATAAGTCATGAAGTCTAAGAATATTTTTTTGGAAACTTTTTGTCTATTTAATGACACTCTTACAACTACCCATTTGAAATTTAAGAGACAATAATAATTGTGACTTCTATATACAAAAGATAAATAGTCTCTTTGTAAAAAAACATTTTAAAACATAGCTAAAATTCCATATAAGCCCCTTCATTAATAAAATTCACGTTCATTAGATCGTAAGCCTACTTCAACTACCTAGACTTACCAAAACTTCCCTAATCAACTTCCGAACCTTAATTAAGTCCTAATTATTCCTTAATCATCCTAATCCAAGTTCATGAGGCCCAACAAGGAAAGATTTAATGGATTAATGAGGGGCACATGGGCTTGGCCTCAAGAATTGACCCCCAGTGATCACAAAAGGGAACCTAAGGTAACATGCAAGGTGGACCATTACTCTTTTCTTGACGGTTAACATAAGAAAAATACAAGATATACAATAAAAACAAGATGTCACTAAAAAGAAGTGGCAAGAGCATAAGCCGTTTCATTAGCCTCACGATAGCATTGTTGAAGAGCAGCATTAGTACTTGATAAAGTATCCTTAATTTCATGAAATATATTCCTTAAGCTCTAAGGATATTGGTTTCACCTTTACTCCAGGCAATAACATTTGTCGAATCTCTTTCGTTAATCCTACCTCTTTCCAAACTAGAAATCTATCTCAGTCCTTCTAATAAACGTTGATCTTCAGCTTCATTTATTGTTGTAATACTGCAAGGACCCGACTAGGAAAAGATGATGTGGCTCAAATTATTTCTAATTAGTCCCTCGAAACCAGTTGCACCTGGATTACCGAATGAGCATCTATCAAAATTAAGTGAGTAGGAATTTAGAGGTGGTGGTTTCTAGACATTGTCGCCACTGCCGAATGATATTGAAGATTAGTGTTTACAGCCATTGTCGCCGTTGCCAAATGATTGTTAATAATTAAACTTGGCTGAGCCGATAGATGGGGCCAGTCCGAGTAACTCACTCGAGTACAATACGAGTTTTAAAAAATAAAAAAAAAATCAACACATAAGTAAGAAAATATATAATATTTCCTTAACATATCTAACATTTTGCATCGCGTGGCGTGCTGGCTGCCTCTTCCGCTAATAGGTGTTTTATGAGTTAGGATCGAATCCTTGTTTCATATCATGTTTTATTCTTTTGAAATAGTATAACAATAAATATATAAATAGCCTTAGAACTTTGAAACAAATATTTGGTTAGGCGTATTGGTTAGGGCACGTGCTTTTAGGAAATTTTTTTGTGGTCTCGGGTTCAGTTCCTCTTCTTGAATTTTATTTTTATGTTTTCACTCATGTTTTCTTTTTTATTTTTATTTTTATTTTATCACTCATGCTTTCTTATATATATATATATATATATATATATATATATATATATATATATATATATATATATTTTTTTTTATTTTTTTTTTTTTATTTTTTTTGGTCACTCATTCTTCCTCTTAGAAAAAGAAAACAAAAAGGTATCTTGCCGTTTTATGTGTTAAACATTTTGGGATCGAATCCTTGCTTTATCTCATGTTTTATTCTTTTGAAATAGTATAACAATAAATATATAAATAACCTTAGAACTTTCAAATAAATATTTGGTTAGAGCGCGTGCTTTTAGGAAATTATTTGTGGTCTTGGGTTCAGGTCTCTTCTTGAATTTTTATTTTGTCACTCATGCTTTCTCTTAGATTTATTTTTTTATTTTTTTTTTGTCACTCATGCTTTCTCTTAGAAAAAGAAAACAAAAAAGCATCTTGGCGTTTTATGTGATAAACATTTTGGGATCGAATCTTTATTTATCTCATGTTTTATTCTTTTGAAATAGTATAACAATAAATA